>NC_050100.1:30649166-31298333 GCF_902167145.1 Zea mays | reverse complement strand
GACATCATATGAACTCCTAACCGGTAAAAAGCCCAACATTTCATACTTTAGAGTTTTTGGTAGCAAATGCTTTATTCTTGTTAAAAGAGGTAGAAAATCAAAATTTGCTCCTAAGACTGTAGAAGGCTTTTTACTTGGTTATGACTCAAACACAAGGGCATATAGGGTCTTTAACAAGTCCACTGGACTAGTTGAAGTCTCATGTGACGTTGTGTTTGATGAGACTAATGGCTCTCAAATAGAGCAAGTTGATCTTGATGAGATAGGTGAAGAAGAGGCTCCATGCATCGCGCTAAGGAACATGTCCATTGGGGATGTGTGTCCTAAGGAATCCGAAGAGCCTCCAATTGCACAAGATCAACCATCCTCCTCCATGCAAGCATCTCCACCGACTGAAAATGAGGATGAAGCTCAAATTGATGAAGTAGAAGATCAAGCAAATGAGCCACCTCAAGATGATAGCAATGATCAAGGGGGAGATACAAATGAGGAAGACAAGGAGGATGAAGAGCAGAGGCCGCCACACCCAAGAGTCCACCAAGCAATCCAACGAGATCACCCCGTCGACACCATCCTCGGCGACATTCATAAGGGGGTAACTACTCGATCTCGTGTTGCCCATTTTTGTGAACATTACTCGTTTGTTTCCTCTATTGAGCCACACAGGGTAGAGGAAGCACTCCAAGATTCGGATTGGGTGGTGGCGATGCAAGAGGAGCTCAACAACTTCACTAGGAATGAGGTATGGCATTTAGTTCCACGTCCTAACCAAAATGTTGTAGGAACCAAATGGGTCTTCTGCAACAAGCAAGATGAGCATGGTGTGGTGACAAGGAACAAGGCTCGACTTGTGGCCAAGGGATACTCCCAAGTCGAAGGTTTGGATTTCGGTGAAACCTATGCACCCGTAGCTAGGCTTGAGTCAATTCGCATATTATTAGCCTATGCTACTTACCATGACTTTAAGCTCTATCAAATGGACGTGAAAAGTGCCTTCCTCAATGGACCAATCAAGGAAGAGGTCTATGTTGAGCAACCTCCCGGCTTTGAAGACAGTAAGTATCCTAATCATGTCTATAAGCTCTCTAAGGCGCTTTATGGGCTCAAGCAAGCCCCAAGAGCATGGTATGAATGCCTTAGAGATTTTCTTATTGCAAATGGATTCAAAGTCGGTAAAGCCGATCCTACACTCTTTACTAAAACTCTTGAAAATGACTTGTTTGTATGCCAAATTTATGTTGATGATATTATTTTTGGGTCTACTAACGAGTCTACATGTGAAGAGTTTAGTAGGATCATGACACAGAAGTTCGAGATGTCTATGATGGGGGAGTTGAAGTATTTTCTAGGATTCCAAGTGAAGCAACTCCAAGAGGGCACCTTCATCAGCCAAACAAAGTACACTCAAGACATTCTAACCAAGTTTGGGATGAAGGATGCCAAACCCATCAAGACACCCATGGGAACTAATGGGCATCTCGACCTCGACACGGGAGGTAAGTCCGTGGATCAAAAGGTATACCGGTCGATGATAGGTTCTTTACTCTATTTATGTGCATCTCGACTAGATATTATGCTTTCTGTATGCATGTGTGCAAGATTCCAAGCCGACCCTAAGGAAGCTCACCTTACGGCCGTAAAACGAATCTTGAGATATTTGGCTTATACTCCTAAGTTTGGGCTTTGGTACCCTAGGGGATCCACATTTGATTTGATTGGTTATTCGGATGCCGATTGGGCGGGGTGCAAAATCAATAGAAAGAGCACATCGGGGACTTGCCAGTTCTTGGGAAGATCCTTGGTGTCTTGGGCTTCAAAGAAGCAAAATTCGGTTGCTCTTTCCACCGCCGAAGCCGAGTACATTGCCGCAGGTCATTGTTGCGCGCAATTGCTTTGGATGAGGCAAACCCTGCGGGACTACGGCTACAAATTAACCAAAGTCCCTTTGCTATGTGATAATGAGAGTGCAATCAAAATGGCCGACAATCCCGTCGAGCATAGCCGCACTAAACACATAGCCATTCGGTATCATTTTCTTAGGGATCACCAACAAAAGGGAGATATCGAGATTTCTTACATTAACACTAAAGATCAATTAGCCGATATCTTTACCAAGCCTCTTGATGAACAATCTTTTAACAAACTTAGGCATGAGCTCAATATTCTTGATTCGCGCAATTTCTTTTGTTAGATTGCACACATAGCTCTTTATATATCTTTGATCGTATCCCCTTCCTATGCTATGACTAATGTGTTTTCAAGTCTATTTCAAACCAAGTCATAGGTATATTGAAAGGGAATTGGAGTCTTCGGCGAAGACAAAAAAAAAGGCTTCCACTCCGTAACTCAACCTTCGCCGTCGCTACATACCACTCTCCATCCTTGGGGGAGAAAGCAAAAGGACTTCGTTTTTGGTATAATCTTAACTCATTTGTTTATGACCAAAGGGGAAGAAACTACTTCGAGGGCTCTAATGATTCCGTTTTTGGCGATTCATGCCAAAAAGGGGGAGAAAAGAGCCCAAAGCAAAAGGACCGCACCACCACCAATTTCAAAAACTTAGTGTTGAATATTTATCAATTGATTTTCCTATTGTGTTCAAAAAGGGGAGAAAGTAGTATTTCAAAATGATATATCAAAACCCTCTTGAACACTAAGAGGAGGATCTCCTTTAGGGGGAGTTTTGTTTAGTCAAAAGAAAAGCATTTGAAACAGGGGGAGAAAATTTCAAATCTTGAAAATGCTTTGCAAAATCTTATTCATTTACCTTTGACTATTTGCAAAAGAACTTTGAAAATGACTTACAAAAGAGTTTGCAAAAACAAAACATGTGGTGCAAGCGTGGTCCAAAATGTAATAAATAAGAAACAATCCATGCATATCTTGTAAGTAATTTTATTGGCTAAATTCCAAGCAACCTTTACACTTACATCATGCAAACTAGTTCAATTATGCACTTCTATATTTGCTTTGGTTTGTGTTGGCATCAATCACCAAAAAGGGGGAGATTGAAAGGGAATTAGGCTTACACCTAGTTCCTATATAATTTTGGTGGTTGAATTGCCCAACACAAATCTTTGGACTAACTTGTTTGCCCAAGTGTATAGATGATACAGGTGTAAAAGGTTCACACTCAGCCAATAAAAAGACCCAGCTTTGGATTCAACAAAGGAGCAAAGGGGCAACCGAAGGCACCCCTGGTGTGGCGCACCGGACTGTCCGGTGTGCCACCGGACATGTCCGGTGCACCAGGGGGACTCAGACTCGAACTCGCCACCTTCGGGAATTTCCAGAGGCGACTCGACTATAATTCACCGGACTGTCCGGTGTACACCGGACAGTGTCCGGTGCGCCAAGGGAGGTCAGCCTCAGGAACTCGCCAGCTTCGGGAAACTCCAACGGCTAGTCCACTATAATTCACCGGACAAGGAACAGTACCTGTCCGGTGTGCACCGGACACCCAGGCGGGCCCACAAGTCAGAAGCTCCAACGGTCAGAATCCAACGGCAGTGATGACGTGGCAGGGGGCACCGGACTGTCCGGTGTGCACCGGACTGTCCGGTGCGCCATCGAACAGACAGGTTTCCAACGGCCACATTTGGTGGTTGGGGCTATAAATACCGCAACCACCCCACCATTCATGGCATCCAAGTTTTCCACTTCCCAACTACTACAAGAGCTCTAGCATTCAATTCTAGACACACCAAAGAGATCAAATCCTCTCCAATTCCACACAAAGCCCTAGTGACTAGTGAGAGTGATTTGTCGTGTTCATTTGAGCTCTTGCGCTTGGATTGCTTCTTTTCTTTCTCACTTGTTCTTGTGATCAAAACTCCATTGTAATCAAGGCAAGAGGCACCAATTGTGTGGTGGCCCTTGCGGGGAAGTTTTGTTCCCGGCTTTGATTTGAGAAGAGAAGCTCACTCGGTCCGAGGGACCGTTTGAGAGAGGGAAGGGTTGAAAGAGACCCGGCCTTTGTGGCCTCCTCAACGGGGAGTAGGTTTGAGAGAACCGAACCTCGGTAAAACAAATCCGTGTGTCACACTTCATTATTCGCTTGGGATTTGTTTTGCGCCCTCTCTCGTGGACTCGTTTCTTTATTACTAACGCTAACCCCGGCTTGTAGTTGTGTTTATATTTGTAAATTTCAGTTTCGCCCTATTCACCCCCCCTCTAGGCGACTTTCACTTAGCAAATATGATATCAGTTGCGCTGCCTGTATCAACCAAAACATTATGGACCAGAAATCCTTTGATCACACAAGAGATAACCATAGCATCGTTGTGTGGGTAATCCTTGAGCTGAAGATCCTCTTGAGAGAAGGTAATTGGAATGTGAGACCATCTTGACTTGATGAAGGGTCCTTGTACCCCTACATGTTGTACTCTTCTCTGTGCCTCCTTCTTCTGTTTCTTGTTAGTCGGCTCTGAGTATGAACCGCCTGTTATCGGGAGAATCAGCTTCGAAGCCGGAGCAGTTCCAGCTTGGTTCTTGAACGAAGCCATTGTTTCAGGAAAGTGGAAGTGAGTTCACCGGAGGTGGGCGCCAATGTTGGGGACTTGTTCTCAAATGCTATGAATTAAGAACAAGGCAACATAAAATGTTAAATATCAATGCCCTTCGTCCGCTGAAGCATTATCTCCTCAAGGATTTAATGAACTTCGGACGAAGACCATGAGCAGAATATTACGAAGGTTTTACCTTCGTAATTAAACTTACAAAAATAATACAAAGTAATATAAAATGTGAATCATTAAAGATAAACATATCAGAAATAAATGACATCATTCGAATATCTTATTATATGAATCTAAGATGTTTGAACATAATGTTTAGGTACATTTATACCTTTGCCTTGACAAATAATAATTCCCGAGTGATGCGTTTGCAATTACAGGAATGCGTGAACAGTAAAGGAATCTTGTTCACTATTTATAGGCACAGGACACAGCCTGTGAGGAATTACAATCATGCCCCTCATGAAAGTTGACAACATTGACTCAAACCCTTATGGACTAAAAGGTCATTCTATCTTTAAGTCGGTTCGATCCTTTATCTTCGGATATGCTATAATACCGAAGCTTCATGAATGGTACCTTCGGCATCACGTACGAGCAGCTTCAGTCGAAGCTGTTTCTTTCCGCAGGACCTTCGGCGACGAAGTATGGTCCCAACAGTGATCTTGGTTAGTTCATCTCCCTCGTGTGCGGTCTTGAGCACGTCCCAAACTTCCTTGGCGCTCTTTAATCCTTGCACCTTGTTATACTCCTCTCGACTTAGAGAGGCGAGGAGTATAGTTGTGGCTTGGGAGTTGAAGTGCTCGATTTGGGCCACTTCATCCTCATCATAATCCTCATCCCCTACGGATGGTACATGTACTCCAAACTCAACAACATTCCATATACTTTTGTGGAGTGAGGTTAGGTGAAATTTCATCAAATCACTCCACCTAGCATAATCTTCACCGTCAAAGGTTGGCGGTTTACCTAATGAAACGGAAAGTAATGGAGTATGTTTAGGAATGCGAGGGTAGCGTAGGGGGATCTTACTAAACTTCTTGCGCTCATGGCGCTTAGAAGTTACGGAGGGCGCGTCGGAGCCGGAGGTGGAAGGTGATGAAGTGTCGGTCTCGTAGTAGACCACCTTCCTCATCTTCTTTATCTTGTCGCCACTCTGATGCAACTTGTGGGAAGAGGCTTTCTTCTCCTTCCCCTTTCCCTTTTTGCGGGACTCTTCCGATGAAGCCTTCCCGTGGCTTGTAGTGGGCTTGTCGCCGGTCTCCATCTCCTTCTTGGCGTGTTCTCCCGACATCACTTCGAGCGGTTAGGCTCTAATGAAGCACCGGGTTCTGATACCAATTGAAAGTCGCCTAGAGGGGGTGAATAGGGCGAAACTGAAATTTACAAAGTTAATCACAACTACAAGCTGGGTTAGCGTTAGAAATATAATCGAGTCTGCGAGAGAGGGTGCAAAACAAATCGCAAGCGAATAAAGAGTGTGACACGTGGATTTGTTTTACCGAGGTTCGGTTCTCGCAAACCTACTCCTCGTTGAGGAGGCCACAAAGGCCGGGTCTTTTTCAACCCCTTCCCTCTCTCAAACGGTCCCACGGACCAAGTGAGCTTTCTCTTCTCAAATCAACCGGGAACAAAACTTCCCCGCAAGGACCACCACACAATTGGTGTCTCTTGCTACGGTTACAAGTGAGTATTGAACTCAAGAAAGAATGAGAAAGAAGGAAGCAATCCAAGCGCAAGAGCTCAAAAGAACACAACAAATCACTCTCACTTAACACTAAAGCTTTTGTGGAATTGGGAGAGAATTTGATCACTTGGGTGTGTCTTGTATTAAATGCCTAGCTCTTGTAAGTGGTTGGAAGTTAGAAAACTTGGATGACTTGAATGTGGGGTGGTTGGGGGTATTTATAACCCCTACCACCAAACTAGTCGTTTGGTGGAGGCTGCTGTCGCATTACGCACCGGACAGTCTGGTGCACACCGGACAGTGTCCGGTGCGCCAGCCACGTCACCAGGTCGTTGGGTTCCGACCGTTGGAGCTCTGACTGCTGGGCCCGCCTGGATGTTCGGTGGCACACCGGACATGTACTGTAGAGTGTCCGGTGTGCCACTTCGCGCGTGCCTGACTTCTGCGCGCTCTGGCGCGCATTAATTGTTTCTGCAGGTGACCGTTGGCGTGAAGTAGTCGTTGCTCCGCTGGCTCACCGGACAGTCCGGTGAATTATAGCGGAGTGAATTCCCGAAGCTGGCGAGTTCAGAGTCGCTTCATTCCTGGAGCACCGGACAGTTCGGTGAATTATAGCGAAGCGCCTCTGAGAATTCCCGAAGGTGAAGAGGTTGGCTTGGAGTTCCCTGGTGCACCGGACACTGTCCGGTGCACCCCGGTGGTGCACCGGACACTGTCCGGTGGTGCACCGGACAGTCCAGTGCGCCAGACCAGGGCTGCCTTCGGTTATCTCTTGCTCTCTTTGTTGAACCCAATTCTTTGTCTTTTTATTGGCTAAGTGTGAACCTTTGGCACCTGTATAACTTATAGACTAGAGCAAACTAGTTAGTCCAATTATTTGTGTTGGGCAATTCAACCACCAAAATCATTTAGGAAATAGGTGTAAGCCTAATTCCCTTTCACATGGGACTATCTGTACTATCAAAGTGCATTCCATTCTCCACTATCTCCCATATACTTGGATGGAGAGAGAACAAGTGGCTACGCATTTTGTGACTCCAAAATCCGTAGTCCTCTCCATCAAAGTGGGGGGGTTTACCGAGGGGAATGGAAAGCAAATGAGCATTAGGACTTTGTGGAATACGAGAATAATCAAAGGAAAAGTTTGAATTAACCGTCTTCTTTTTCTCGTAGTCGTTGTCGTCGTCCTTTTGGGAAGAGGAAGATTCGTCGCTGTCGTAGTAGACTATCTCCTTGATGCGCCTTGTTTTCTTCTTTCTCCCGTCTTTTCTTTTGTGGCCCGAGCCTGAGTCAGTAAGCTTGTCATCTTTTGGATCATTGACGAAGGACTACATCTCCTTATCATTGACCACCATCCCCTTGCCCTTAGGATCCATCTCTTCGGGCGATTAGTCCCTTTCTTGAAGAGAACGGCTCTGATACCAATTGAGTGCACCTAGAGGGGGGTGAATAGGTGATCCTGAATAACTTAAAACTTAACACCACAAACTTGATTAAGAGTTAGAACAATGAAATCAAGTGAGTAGAGAGGAGAGCTCTTGCGAAGCACAATAGACACAATAAGGACAAGCACAAGAGACACGAGGATTTATCCCGTGGTTCGGCCAAGTACAAAACTTGCCTACTCCACATTGTGGCGTCCCAACGGACGAGAGTTGCACTCAACTCCTCTCAAGTGATCCAATGATCAACTTGAATACCACAGTGTTCTTCTTTACTTTACTCTTTCCCGTTTGCGAGGAATCTCCACAACTTGGAGTCTCTCGCCCTTACAATAAGAATCACAATGAAGCACTAGAGTAAGGGAGGGAAGCAACACACTCAAATCCACAGCAAATACGCACACACAAGATCAAGACTTGAGCTCAAAAGAGTATCACAAGGTTCTCACTAGAACGGAGCTCAAATCACTAAGAATGTCGAACAAGTGCGCAAGAATGAAGTGTGAATGATAAACAATGCTCAAAGGTTGCTTGGTGTTCTCCTCCATGCGCCTAGGGGTCCCTTTTATAGCCCCAAGGCAGCTAGGAGCCGTTAAGAGCATTCCAGGAAGGCAATTCTTGCCTTCTGTCGCCTGGCGCACCGGACAGTCCGGTGCACCACCGGACACTGTCCGGTGCGGATTTCTTTCCTTCTTTGGCGAAGCCGACCGTTGGCGGTTCAGAGCCGTTGGCACACCGGACACTGTCCGGTGCACACCGGACAGTCCGGTGCCCCCATCTGACCGTTGGCTCTGCCACGCGTCGCGCGCGGATTCCGCGGCCGACCGTTGGCCGGGCCGACTGTTGGCTCACCGGACAGTCTGGTGATTTATAGTCGTACGCCGTTAATTGCTTCCCGAGAGCAGCCAGTTGACAGACACCGGCCTAGCGCACCGGACACTGTCCGGTGCACCCAGACCGAGCTGTCTTTGGCTGAACAAAGCCATCTCTTTTCCAACTTGATTTCTCCTGTTTCCAGCACTTATACACAATACATTAGTCTCCAAAATAATGTATTAAGTCTTAGAAACATACCTTTTTACTTGATTTGCACTTTGTCCATCACTTTGCCTAGATTAACATAAGTCCACTTGTGTTGGCACTCAATCACCAAAATACTTAGAAATGGCCCAAGGGCACATTTTCCTTTCACTTTATTCTTGGACAGACAACAGAGGAGTCTTTCCTCATCATGCGGAGTGAGGTCTTCGCTGATGGTGACCGTCTGCTTGGGCGTTGCTTGGTCGAGGGGAACAGTCTTGGTCCCGTCGTTGCTCTGCAGCTGTGTTTTGTCATGTTCTTTAGCGTTTGGGCTGGCAGACTCGGGGGCCTCGCGCTGGGCCGTGAGGCAGTGTACGTTTCTTTGCCCGGGAATGAAGTCTCTTTCTATGTTGCACGCAGCCTGCTGGTTGCTGTAGATTGTGATGGCGCCTTGCGGACCTGGAATCTTCATGCACAAGTAAAGTCCGTGAATGGCTGCCTCAAACTTGTTGATGGAGCCCCGGCCCATTATGGCGTTGTACGGGTACACCATGTCGACGATGTCGAACGTGACTTGCTCACTTCGGGCATTGGGTGCTACACCAAAGGAGAGGGGTAACTCTATTTTGCCGACGGGAAAGGTGCCCTTGTCGCCGAAGCCATATAGTGGATTGTCCGAAGGCTTGAGCAGGCTGTGGCTTATGCCCATGCGATCGAAGGCATGGAGGAAAATGATATCCGCCTGGCTGCCATTGTCGACTAAGACTTTGTGCAGATCCCATCCTACCACGCTGCAGTTGATGACCATGGCGTCGATGTGCGGTGCGCTGCGCAGATCGACGTCTCGGGCGTCGAAGGTCAAAGGCACATGGGACCACTTTGTCTGCACGACTGGACCGGTGACGGCGACGTGGTTGATGCTGCGGTAATGGTCCCTCTTCTGCCGCTTTGTGTCGAAGTCGGCGCTGGACCCCCCAGTGATCATATTAATGACTCCACGATACGGCTGATCGGCGAAGTCTTCTTGCTTTGGGGCTTGGGGGTGGTTGTGGTGGTGGACGTTTTGCTGTTGCTGGTGTGGAGGTGGGGGTGGGGGGAGGTACAATTTGTACCTCCTGGTGGTGTTGGTATGCGTGGTGCGGTGGATGCGGAACGGGGCCGTGGTTGTATGGCTGAGGGGGTTGCTGATATGTGTGCGCGACAACTCTAGGGTTGTTAGCTGGTTGCGCTCGTGCCATCCTCTCTCTGGTGGCCTTCGTTTCTGGGTAGTCTCTTGTAGGGTGGACGCAGTCTTCGCCGTGGAACAAGCAGTAAAATCTGCGCGACTGCTGCGTGCGTCCCCTGCCCCGACCACGAGTTCCGTTTCCGCGGCCCTGGGGGGGATACTCCTGGCAGCGAGGGGCCTCGCCAGCGGGGTTCTGGTTGGCGATGTTGTGCACCTGCTGCTGATTGCGGCCGTCCCGACCGGAGTCTGCCTGCGAGGGCCTCGTCCACGTGCGGCTAGACTGTGGAGTGTCTTTGGGTTTCCTCTGAGACTCGACTTTGCGCTGGTGGAGCTCTTCGGATCTGGTGTATTTTTCAAATAGCTGATACAGCTCCTGGAGGTTCTTGGGCGGATCCCTGATGCAGTGGCTGTAAAGGACGCCGGCCCGAAGGCCACTGATGGCGTAGTGGATGGCGATTTGGTCATCAACCGAAGGTAGTTGTGACTTGAGGGTCAGAAACTTGTGGTAGTACTCCCGCAGAGTCTCTTTTTCCAGCTGCTTGCAGAGTGAAAGTTCAGCCAAGGCGTTGGTGTCTGGGCGGTACCCTTGGAAGTTGAGCAGAAATTTGTCCCGGAGACTTCTCCAGGAGTCGATGGACAATGGGGGCAACCTGGTGTACCAGGTGAGGGCTGGGCCTTCGAGGGCGATGATGAATGACTTGGCCATCATGGAGTCGTCCCCTCCGGATGATGCAACGGCGACCTGATAGCTCATGATATACTGTGTTGGGTCAGTGCTGCCGTTGTACTTGGGATAGGTCCCTGCCCTGAAGTTGGCGGGCCATGGTGATACTTGCAGGTGTGGCGCCAGGGGACTTCACTCGTCAAGGTAGTTGACACCTTGGAAGGCCACGGCGTGTGGGATGGTGTGGCCGCGCTGAGGGATGTACAGGTCTTCGACTTGTGTGCGCTGTTGGAGGGGTGGGCCGTGTTGCAGGCCGAGTTAGCCTTCGCGCTGCATGAGCGCGATCTCTTGTTCGAGCTCCTGAGCCTTCTGCTCTTCGTCGTGTATCATCTGTCGCACCTTGGCTTGTGCAGACACACGTTGGCGCTTGGCCTCGAGGATTTCTTTTTGCTTCTGGAGGTTGCGGTTCTTGATGCGCAAGGCGCGCAGCTGTAGCTGCTCTTCTGCTGAAATGCCGATGACTTCGCCGTCCTCGGTGGCATCCGCGCCCTCCGGTGGAGCGAAGCCTAGGGAAGTTGCGGTTGTTCTCCAGAGCTGCAGGTGTGGAGACTGCCTTCAGGAGTGGGTTGTTCGTTGTGCTGCCTCTTGTTGAGTGCGTCGTCTTCGCAGGTCTCTTGGTGGGTGGTGTCGACAAGGGCCTTGCCCTTTTTCTCGGCCAGCAGTGCTGCCTTCGCAGCCTCATCAGCCTTCGAGCTAGCTCTCTTGGGTGCCATCGCGGGTGGTTTTTTCGTAGCACCCACGGTGGGCGCCAAATGTTGGAACTCGCTCTCCTGGGCAAGTTGATCCAACGGGGGAGTGAAAGCAATGCAAACAAAGCTTTTTCTTGAGATGACGATAGCTTTAATCTAGCCTCTCAAGGGCACTGTGCGGGGGTATTTATAGGTGTCTGAGTGCCCAGCGTCAAGGATTAATGACGCATGTGCCCTCAGGTGCCTAGGTCCTCCCCGGAATATTCCCATTAAAGCAGGGTTACAGACTGTAATAACAGAAAAACCTTTACAATTTAGGCATGTAATGCGCAGCGACAGCGCGGGGCCCGTTATGACGGGCCGGATTGCACGTGGCTCCCGTGTTGGGCGACGCAGTGGGATGGGGCGACCTCACCATAGGTCTTCGTCCTTCGACGTGTCGGACGAAGGGTGGAGTCTGCCAGTCGTCGTCTCCGTTGGTGCAGCGAGACTGGCGAAGGCATCGAGCGAAGGGTAGCGTCTTCGCCTTCGCCCCAACACCTCTTGCAATGGCACCACTTCAACGTATATCCTTAATCTTCTCGTTTTTGTACAATTCATGTTTATAAAAATATTAATATGAGCACATGCACTTAGCATGATTACACTGCTTCATTAATGATATCTAAGTTCATGATTTATCTAATAATTTTAAAATTAAAATGTAGCAAAAAATCTTAATTGTCTAACAACCAAAACCATTACTATTATAGGCACTGATGAGTGCAAGATTTGAACCTAAGATAGTCAAGAACAAAAAAAATGGCATGCAACACTGTAAGGTACCCCACACACAGGTAGGGTTGGATATCGAGCAAGCTCATTCGAGCTAAGTGTAGGCTTTGTTTTGCTGATAAAAGCTCATCACTTATTAGTTCATCACTTAGGGTTGTATATAATTCGGTACCTCCAAATTAACATAGTTCATCACTTATTAGTTCATCCAATATAAGTGTAGGCTTTGTTTTGCTGATAAAAGCTCATTCGAGCTAACGAGCTAGCTCGAGCTCATGTCGAGCTGGCTCATAATTGAACCTTAGCTCAGCTCGTGACAAAATTGAAATGAGATGAGTCGAGCGAGCTCATGAGCCAGGAGTATTTTATCCATCCCTACACACAGGCTCACACACGTGCACATATATATATATATATATCAATTCGGTACATGAGCAGAAAATAATCAAAATGTCTCATGATGCATTTAATTTATCAAATTAGCTTGCAAGTTGTATAGATTTGTTTCTTTGAGCCTAAACATCGAAGAGTAGTTTGTTTTTTAACCAAATTCTAGAGTAGTCAGCGACCTACCCAGACTACCCCTTAGGTTTAGCACTGATTATAGGCATTTAATAGGTGTCTTTGTTGTAACAATAAAACCCAATATATTTGATGGTGCCAATTATAAATGTTGGCATGAAAAAGGAAATTGTGTGGTTGACGTCTATAAATATTATGTTTGTCACATAGGAGAAGAAAAGCCCAAACAACTCACTTGAGAGCAGGAGTGTGCTTTCGAGGTGACCAATAACCTATTTTGAGGTTCCAACACAAGTGTTCTCGCTGACAATCTTGTTGACTCATACCTAACGCTGCCAACAGGCAAAGATGTGTGGGATGCACTTGGGGCAAAAAAAATTGTGTCTCCAACGATGCTAGGAGTAAACTATATGTTATGAAACAATTATATGACTATAGAATGGTTGATGACTGTTTTGTAGTAGAACGGTCCCATAAAATTCATGCACTAGCAAAAGACCTTAACACTTTTTAAAAGATAATCCATGGGTGTTGCCATACAAGTTTGCAACACAAGGCACTAATGCAAAGCTACCACCCTCTTGGATGGATTTTACTACGACTTCGAAATACAAGAGGCAAGAGTTTGGCATTGTTGATCTCATTGGGACCCTTGATGTTGATGAAAAAACAAGGGCAGAATACATCGGTCGAAAAGGGATTGTTGGGTCTTCTAGTGCCAATCTAGTGCAAAAGAACAATTTTAATGCATACCAAAATTACAAGAAGAACAAAACTTTGTAGAACCAAACAAAGGCTAATAAGATTATCACTTTCAAGAAGAAAAGGAGAAATTGTTATGTGCGTAGTAGTCTGGATCATTTCGCTAGACATTGCTCAGAATGCAAGAATAAGAAGTTTGCTAATGTGATTATTAGCAAAATTGGAGGACCATTGGGGCATGGTTATTTATTACCTTTACCTATAGTCCTTTGAGTTTGTCATTCACTTGATTGGTGGATTGACAGATGTGCTAATATTCATGTTTGTGTTGATTTTTCTTGCTTTCTTCTTACAAAGTCTAGGGGAGTTGCTCATTGATCATGGAAAATGGCTCTCATGTGCATGTTTCTTTGTGTTGATACACTCAATGTAAAGCTTACTTCGAGCGAAAAAAAACATGCAATTGAAAAATAACATGTATCCACCATAAGCAAGAACCTTGTCGGTGGATCTCTACTATGTATAGATGGTTTTAAATTAGTATTTACATCCAATGAATATGTGCTATCTAGTTTGGTATGTTTATTAATAAATTCATGAACAATGTGATTAATGTTGATGAAACAAATGTTTGGAATTCGAGGCTGTCATATTAATTTTGTTTGTACGACTCGGCTAGCTAGTTTGAGTTTAATTCCAAAATTTACCTTAGTCAAATAATTTTAAGTGTCATATATGTGTTGAATGAAAACAAACTCCCAGGCCTCATAAATCTGCAGAGCCGAGAAACTTGGCACCATTAAATTTAGTTGGTTCTAATCTATGTGAAATAAATAAAGTATTGACAAAAGGTGAAAAAAAATTTATGGCCATAATAGACGATTGTGCTAGACTTTTTTACATCTACTTGTTGAAGTCAAAAGAGGAAGCATTACATTACTTTAAAGTCTAGAAATTTAAAGTGCAAAACCAATTTGAAAGAAAGATTAAACATGTAAGGTCAGATTATGGTTACGAGTACTTCTCAAATATTTCCACTTCATTCTGTGAGGAATATGGTATGGTATAACTAATGAGGACGCCTCATTATTCACCTCAATCAAATGGTGTAGCCAAAAGAAAAAAAAAACATAGTCTAAGTAATTTGGTTAGTGACTATTATATACATCAAGACTTTTCAAGGAATAGTTGGGTAAACGGTGGCAGGTCAGCTTTGATTGTATGTCATATCCTAAACCGGGTTTACGCAAAGAATATAGAGGGAACATATTTCGATGATGAAAGAAAAACCCTTGCATTTTCTTAGTTCACTCATATGGTCACAAAAACAATATTTTCCACTATAGATTGCACTGTTCGCAAAGTATAATTTGAATATAGATACAAGGATGGGTAAAAGGCTAGTAATGGTCTTAGGATTGTTTGTGTAGCAAAAGCTAATGTGTCGATAACAAAAAAAACAGGTCAAACAACTCGTTCCGTGTGTAATTTACACGAAATTGGGTACCAAAACTCTAATCACGACACAGGGAGTGATTAGAGTTTTTATATGTATGCATTTCATTGTGTTCCACTTAAAGGCCGTTTGGATCCGTTTATTTGAGAAATTGAAATCTACTTAATAGAGTAGACTATTTGATTTAGAATTTGATACCCCACCACTTTCCAATGTTCAAATATTCAAATATAAGCCTATCTCAAATTTAGTGGTTGAGAGATAGAAATTGATTTATGTATCAATAAACTGTTTCTACACTCCTCTTCAACTTGCTCCTCTATAATAAAAATATACCACATAAATATCTCCTCCTTATAACCAACAATAGTATACAAACATATCTCACATAAAACTATATTAGTTTAATTGAACTGTGCCTAAATTATTAGAATAGAATTCAATTCAATGGATCCAAACAGGGCCTTATAAAATTCACTGAAGTGTGTTTTAGCAATAACTTAATATGTCAATTCAATGTACAATTATATGGCATTCATGCTAAACAAAAAGAAAAGCATCAATAGCTTCCACACAAAGTATACTGAGTATACTATGTGTTATGCAACTACTGCACCTATAAACCATAGACATCATGCCAACAAAAGGAAGCCTCTAGCACTAAAAGTTCACTTATACATTGGGGGGCAATGCTATATCACAAGCATCCACGATCACCAGTATGCAAGCAAGCTGCCCGTTGCACCACACAGCCGAGCCCCCAAGATCTTGGCCCATGCTCCCTCAGACCCAGCCAAAGTGGATCCAGCCAACATGTTGCACTTCGTCTGTTGACAAAAGTTTTGCAATTAAAACATGCACTTTGAGGAGTGTAAGCTTACACCTAAAACTCAAATTTACTAACTTATAACCACAAATCTGAACTAGATCATAGCAAGAAAGGTACCTCAAGACTATAATACATTTGTTTCAAGATCATTAGTTTAAATTAGCAAAACTTAAAGGAAAAACAATAGGATAACTAATCTCCAACTTATTAATGATGGCATGAACCTTCATACATATTTCCAAGAGAAGACACAAAATTCACGAACCTGTGCTAGACATGCTGAATGAATCCAACCAATGTATCCTTGAATGTCAAGTTTTAGGGGAAACACATCTAGAACAGCTCCAGCTCTAGTAAATTTAGTGGAGTTGGTGGAGCAGATCATTAGGTGCTCCAGAAAATCGTGTAGCTAGAGTTATAAGCCTTTAGAAGACATTTAGATAAGTCATTTTATTTATTATTTAGATTAAAAATATTAACTATTTAAAATGATATTATAAACTACAGCTCCACACCGCAGCTGGAACCTAGAGCCATCCCAAACACCCCAGGGATACCAAGATCATTTCCCCTCTATACTAATCCATCTGGAAAATTCTAGAATGACACATTTTTTGGGACAGATTTATGGAAAAGAGTTACATGATGCATTCTGGTATCAGAAACATAAAAGCAGTGGGATCCAAAATACATTGATTCAGATTGTAGCAATTCATCATATTTGAAGTTTTCTCAACTTTTTATTGAGCATCCCAGTGTTTTGATTATGGGTACTAGATCAATCTATATCATCTACACCATGATCTAACATCGCACTAGATCTAGGTGTTGGAGACAAGTGCTCATGCAAATTACCCAGGCCTCTATAAGCTGCTTCAACAATTATAATGCTCATCTGACATTGTTCTCAAGGGGAGAACATCAGAAGTTATATATGTGAATAAGATTCTGTGTCAAGGGATATAACCATATTAATTATTATAATATACCATTGGCCACAAGGTAAATGACAAAATGCATCATTACAAAAAAAGTATGCACTTCATAAAAACTTAAACTTAAATAAGAGGTCAGCTGGTCATCAACATAGTAAACAGAGCAGCAACAACAACAACAAAGTGTTTTAGTCCCAAGCAAGTTCGAGTAGGCTACAGTTTCAACCCGACATAATAAACAGGGCAAAGGAAAAATAATTATGATGTTGAGCCCAACTTTGTATGCCTGAGTATAAGCAGTGAGAAGGGTCTGTTAGGTAAAACAACTACGAAACCTACCCCTTCTTTATCTACCATGATTGATGAGCCACACTATGATGGAAGAGTTATTGAGCATCGTCTAAGAATAACAAGGATATATATGAACCAATTTGGTTTCATGTGCGGAAGGTCAACTACGGAAGCAATTTTCTTAATAAGACAAGTGATGGAGCAGTATAGGAAGCACAAGAAAAACCTACACATGGTTTTTCATTGATTTGGAGAATGCTTATGACAAAATACAAAGGAATGTTATGTGGTAAGCTTTGGATAAACATAAAGTTCCAACGAAGTATGTTGGACTCATTAAGAACATGTACTACAATGTTGTGACTACTGTTCAAACAAGTGACAAGGACAGATGACTTCCCGATTAAAATAGGACTACATGAAAGGTTAGCTTTGAACCCTTACCTTTTTGCCTTGGCGATGAATGATGTCACAAGGGGCATACAAGGAGATATCCCTTAGTGTATGCTTTTTGCGAACAATGTAGTGCTAAGTGGAGTAAATAGGAAAATGGAGTTGTGGGAGGCTCTAGAGTTCAAAGGCTTGACTCAATAAAACTTAAACCAAATACATGAGATTTGACTTCGGCACTATTGCACTAATACACATGAAGGATATGTTAGTTTGGAAGGTCAAGTAGTGCCTAGAAAGGATATCTTTCTATATTTAGGATCAATGCTATTTAGAAATGGAAATATGGATGAAGATGTTAGTCATAGAACCAAAGCAGGGTGAAGGAAGTAGCGCCAAGCATTTGTTGTTCTATGTGACAAGAGGGTACCACAGAAGCTAAAAGGCAAGTTTTATAGAACGGCAATTAGACCTGCTATGTTGTATGGTGCAAAATATTGGCCTACAAAAAGGTGTCATGTTCAAAAAAAACAGGTAGGTGTTGCATAAATGCATATGTTGCATTAGATTTGCAATCATGCAAGAAGGGATCAAAGCCGAAACGATGATACACATGATAGGCTAGGGGTAGGACCAATTGAAGAAAGTTTGTCCAACACAGATTGAGATGGTTTGAATATATACAACAGAGCCTCGAGAGACATCGGTACATGGTGGGATTCTAAGGCGCAATAGTAATGGGAAGACAGGCAGGGCCACAGGGGAAGACCGAAGTTGACATGGGAAGAGAAGTACAAAGGAGACTTGAAAGGATAGAATATACACAAAGACTTAGCCTTCAATAAGAGTGAATTTCAAACGGCTATACACACGTGGCTGAACCTTGATTTGTGGCTTCTGTTGGGTTTCAACTCTAGGCTTTGTTGTTGCTGTTAGAAAAGCAAAAGGCTGAAAGCCAACAGCATACCCTAAGGTACTGCAAAAACTATACTATGCGAAAGTAGCTGCTTCCAAAAAAGCAGCTTCTTTTATCTGTTAGCAGAAGCAGTTTCCAGAAGGCGAACCAAACACACCTTTATTAGAAATAAACAAGCAAAACTAACCCTCCTAATCACACTACCTCAACCATCAAGTTTCTTTACTTAAAAGATCAATAATTTTGCCAAAATTGGATTAAGGAAAGCAAATATAATACTTCTCATGATAAATACATTGAACATTGTTTGTGTGGTCAATATAAATGTCTAGCACAATATTATTGCTCAAAAGTAAAAACTGACACGTTTGTGGTCAATTTTCCTGTCACCGATGGATATGGTACACAGTAAATCTAAATGAACAAACTAAGAGTTGTCTAGAATTTCACTTTGACAAGTACCAGAGTCAAAAGGATTTTGCTAAACAAAACGTGAATATAGAATCTTTGATCCACATACCCACTATCTTGTAGCACAGCACAAGACCCTTCAGAAAATGAAGCACTTAAGCTGGTATCTTGCATTCTGTCAGAACCCCGATATTGGAACTTCTCGCCAGTTCATGTAAATCACTGTGCAAAATGCCTTTTTCAAATGCCTGATTTCATAGACCTTGCTTGGGCATATCTAAAAAAAGAATGCCATCCCATTCAACCTGTACATAAAGGAAGGTAGGAGGAAGGACAATTACTTTAGTTGCCGAGCCTTGACTGTTCTACAATACATTTCTACCCCTAAACATTCAGGTAGCTTCACAGATAACCCAGTTATCTATACTACCTCAGAAACTTGGCGCTACAATCTTGCTGCTAATAAGCTTACTGCTGCTTTGAAAATATTGAAATCTAGGACCAAATGGATGGAATTCATAGCTTGGTGATATACTTGAAGGGTGTACCATTCCAGCTACATAAAAACACTTGCACTACAGTTGAAAATACTGTTAGAAGCAGCTACAGCATCAAGTAACTATGATTGCATATTTCAGGGTTTGCATCTGTTTCAAACCCATCAATGTTGATAATACCACATGTCAATACAGCCACCAAATAGAGAACATTCCAGAATAT
Source organism: Zea mays (assembly GCF_902167145.1). Classification (NCBI taxonomy): domain Eukaryota; kingdom Viridiplantae; phylum Streptophyta; class Magnoliopsida; order Poales; family Poaceae; genus Zea; species Zea mays. The sequence continues at coordinate 31,279,083 of NC_050100.1, read as the reverse complement.
AGGTAGAGCAAGATCCAGCATAAATACTAATGTCAAACACAAATATATGATCTGTAGAATAGAGGTACAACTAGATAATTTTGCCCATAAGTAGTCAAGCTACTCTAGCTTATAACTAGAGATGAAGCAACCTGAAACTCCACTCATGGCAAACCACACAGATGGATAAAGCTAAATGTAAAAATTAATAAAAGCATTCCGCAAGATACTGCTACTCCACATTTTAGCTACTTATTGACTAGACGTTCTAGTAGTAAGCCGCTAAAGGATCAAGCATTCCAACCCGGATAAATACTGATTTAAGCAGCAAATGGGCAATCTTCAAAATGCTGAGAGCAACCAGAGAGACTGGAATGACAAATCAATACATAGACTGCCCAGATGCACTGGTTCATTTCGCACACTCAAAATGCCTCTCTTTACTGAGCAACCCTGGGCTGCACACTGCCATAGCCAGTGCCATAAGTTGACTGTCCTTCAGCACCTCCATTGACCGAACCGCCAAATCCACCACCTTGCGAAGGATCACTCCAAGCACTTGAATAGCCAGAGTTGGCACCACCACTTCCATAGCCTGCATTGTATCCAGATGATCCACCAGTAGCAGGATTGCCAGCACTATCAATACGTGCTCCATAAGCCCCATATCCTCCGTGACTAGCGTATGATGGATCCCCTCCATATCCACCATACCCATAGCCCTGGCTTCCATAGCCTGCAGGTCCACCAGGGGCTTGACTATTCAGAGCATTGCCGCCACCAGAAGAGTTGTTCCAAGCACTATACCCAGCACTGCCACCATACCCTCCAGTTCCATATGCAGATGGAGCTTGACTGCCCCAAGGTCCTCTATTTGAGCCTGGATGTCCACCTTGGTAACCAGAACCAGCTGCACCTGGGTTTCCATAATGTCCACCATAAGCAGCAGGAACACCCCCATACCCTCCAGCCCCATAATTTCCATATCCAACTGCAGGGTTAGCACCATATCCATATCCAGCTGCCCCAGCACCATAGCCTCCTGCACCGTAGCCAGGATAGCCACCACCACCACTACCCTGTTGTGTCTGCCCGTACCTGCCACCATCACTTCTACCATCATAGCTACCAGAGCTGGTGTTATGGCCATTGTTGCTCTGATAACCCCCACCTCCCCCAGAACGACCACCACCAGAGCCGCCAGGATTCGCCTCACGGGGCAATGCGCGCTTCACCTCAACCAGCTTCCCACCAAGATCATGGAAGGTCTTCTGCAGCACGCGGTCAACCGCGTCCTCCGAATCAAAGGTGATGAACCCGAAACCACGTGGGCGCTGTGTGTTCTGGTCATACATGACAACTACGTCAGTAACTATGCCAAAGGTCTCGAAGTACTGCCGGAACCCATCCTCAGTCAGAGTAGAGGGCAGCCCGCCCACAAAGATCTTCTTCGTCCGAGCACCACTTGCATCGCTGCCGCCACCGCCGCCTCCTCCGCCACCGGAGTTCCTTCCACCGCTAGGGTTCGCGGCCTTGGAGGCCTGCTGCTCCTCCCGCGAGAGTGCCCGCTTCACATCGACCTGGGGCAATAAAAGTACCGCAAACCGAGAGAAATCCTGGTCAAGCCCGGACGGTGGGGCAGATGAGAAGACGACCAAAGCGAATATTCGGCGCTGGTTTGCGAATATTCGACCTAGGGTTTCGCGTCGGCGAAGAGGTGGGGTTGCCATACCGTGCGGCCGTCGAGGGTGTGGGGGTCCTGCAGCGCTCTGTCGACGGCGGCGGGATCCGCGAAGACGACGAACCCGAAGCCGCGGGGGCGGCCGGTGATCTTGTCGCGCATGACGGCGGCCTGCGTTACCTCGCCGTAGGCGGAGAAGTGCTCGCTCAGCTTCTCCTCCGTCGTTTCCCAGGAGATGCCGCCGATGAAAAGCTTGCCCTGGTCCGACTCCATCTCTACTCCTCCGCCTCGCGCTCGCCTGCTGGTGCGATGGGGGAGAGAGGGGGAGAGAGGAATAGAGCGGATTTGAGGCTTCCGGGGTGCCGATTTGGGTCTGTGGGCGGTAGGTTGGTTTGAGTGGGATATTTCATGTCCGGCGCGTGGTGGGGGACCGGAAGGAGCCGCAGCACGGAGGGCTGGAGGGTTTTCGTGGGCTTTTTGGGGCTGATTTGGAAACTAGCTCTTCGGGTTGCGGAGTTTGCAAAAGTTTTTACATGATCAGATTCCGAATTTTGGAGGGGCGTAGGCTTTTTAGAGTTGTTTGGCACCAACGTTCCCTAAAGCCTGCTTGCGACGAATATAATTTTAGGTACTCTTTAGGAAAAGGATGAAAGATTGTAGGATTGTTTTGAGGTCGGTATGCCACCTAAAACGACTTTAGATGATGTAGAGTCGAAAAGAATTGAAGATTGAGGTTGAAAAACTATAAGAGCAACTCCAGTGGTTCTCTAAAAGACTTCCTAAATCAATAATTTAGGTAGTTAACATGAAAACTATTCTCCAACAGTTCTCTAAATGAACTTTCTAAATTTAACAACTTATCATCTAACCGCATTTTCTCTCTACATTTGGCAACCATTTAACAACTCCCTAAACAAAAATGTTGACTGCATTATATAGTTTTTGTGACTTATTTTTTATGTGGATAAATACAAAACAAAATTACAACCTATATTTAGAGAACTATTGGAGAACTCACATTTTTTTACTCCAAAAGCTATTTACCAACTTCTTAAATATGTGATTTAGAGAGCTAAAATTTACATAACTATTGGAGTTGCTCTAACTAAGTTATAAGTATCATAAGGCTAATACTGTCGGGGACCATAATTAGGGGTACCCTCAAGACTCCTAATTCTCAGCTGGTAACCCCCATCAGCATAAAGTTGCAAAGGCCTGATGGGTGCGATTAAGTCAGGGATCAGTCCATTCGAGCGACTCGATCATGTCTCGCCCGAGTCTAGCCTCGGACAAGAGCAGCCGACCCCGGAGGATTTCCGTCTCGCCCGAGGCCCCCCTCCAACGGCGGACACATCTCCGGCTCGCCCGATGCCCTGCCTTCGCGAAGAAGCAACCCTGACTAAATCGCCGCACCGATCGATCGGATCGCAGGAGCATTTAACGCAAAGGTGGCCTGACACCTTTATCCTAACACGCGCCCCCCGGCAGAGCCGAAGTGACCGCCGTCACTTCGCCGCTCCACTGACCGGCCTGACAAAAGGACAGCGCCGCCTGCGCCACTCCGACTGCAGTGCCACTTGACAGAGTGAAACTGACAGGCAGTCAGGCCCTGCCAAAGGCACCATAGGAAGCTCCGCTCCGCCCGACCCAGGGCTCGGACTCGGGCTAGGACCCGGAAGACGGCGAACTCCGCTCCGCCCGACCCCAGGGCTCGGACTCGGGCTAAGTCCCAGAAGACGGCGAACTCCGCTCCGCCCGACCCCAGGGCTCGGACTCGGGCTAGGTCCCGGAAGACGGCGAACTCCGCTCCGCCCGACCCCAGGGCTCGGACTCGGGCTAGGTCCCGGAAGACGGCGAACTCCGCTCCGCCCGACCCTAGGGCTCGGACTCGGGCTAGGTCCCGGAAGACGGCGAACTCCGCTCCGCCCGACCCCAGGGCTCGGACTCGGGCTCAGCCCCAGAAGACGACGAACTCCGCTTCGCCCGACCCCAGGGCTCGGACTCCGCCCTGGCCTCTACCGAACGACCTCCGCCTCGCCCGACCCAGGGGCTCGGACTCGGCCTCGGCCACGGAAGACAGACTCGACCTCGGCTTCGGAGGAGCCTCCACGTCGCCCAACCTAGGGCGCAAGCCAGCCACGTCAACAGGAAGCGCCATCATCACCCTACCCCGAGCTGACTCGGGCCGCAGAGAACAAGACCGGTGTCCCATCTGGCTAGCTCCGCCAAATAGGCAATGATGGCGCCCCGCAAGCTCTGTGACGACGGCGGCTCTCAGCTCTCTTACGGAAGCAGGAGGACGTCAGCAAGGACTCCGCTCCGACAGCTGTCCCTCCGCCAGGCTCCGTCGCTCCTCCGACGGCCACGATATCACACCAGCTGGGTGCCAAGATCTCTCCGGCTGCCACATCGGCATGTACTTAGGGCGCTAGCTCTCCCCCGCTAGACACGTAGCACTCTACTACACCCCCATTGTACACCTGGATCCTCTCCTTATGCCTATAAAAGGAAGGACCAGGGCCCTCTTAGAGAGGGTTGGCCGCGCGGGGACGAGGACGGGACAGGCGCTCTCTTGGGGCCGCTCGCTTCCCTCTCCCGCGTGGACGCTTGTAACCCCCTACTGCAAGCGCACCCGACCTGGGCGCGGGACGAACACAAAGGCCGCGGGATTTCCACCTCTCTCACGCCCATCTCCGGCCACCTCACTTCCCCCCTTCGCGCTCGGCCTCGTGTCGACCCATCTGGGCTGGGGCACGCGGCGACATTCACTCGTCGGCTTAGGGACCCCCCGGTCTCGAAACGCCGACAGTTGGCGCGCCAGGTAGGGGCCTGCTGCGTGTTGACGAACAGCTTCCCGTCAAGCTCCAGATGGGCAGTCTCCAGCAACCTCTCCGACCCGGGACGGTGCTCCGTTTCGGGAGTCTTGAGTTCATGTCCTTCGACGGCAGCTACGACATGATACTCCTTCCACCGCCGCGCGATAACGACAATGGCGGCCGACAGCCCGCCCACCGGCGGCGGAATCGACGACGTCTTCCCCGCGTGGTGGAAGAACAACATTCGAGCTCGCCCCGTCCTCTCCCCCGCCAACGGAGGAGGAGGCGGGGCAACCAAGGCCAAGCGGAAGGCCGCGCCTCGTCGGCTGTCGAGCGAGTCGACGTCCCCAGCGCCCCAACGGGGGGCGCGTCGGGCGTCGACCTCGCGTTTGAGACGAAGGCGAGCGCCGTCTCCCCGCGACACGCCAACCCCGAGCAAGTGGACGACGCCAGTGCGCTCGCGGGGAGCTTGCAGGACGTCGCCCTCGTACCTGAGACGACGGTGCAATCAGTCCCCGACGTGACTATGTCGCTGCTCGTCGACCGAAAGGTACCGATCGATTCCCATCCTACGTCATTTGGACTCAGCCTCAACCCGCCTAGCGACCTTGCTTTGGTGGGCGCTCTCGTAGAGGCGAGTTCAAACCCTCTGGGGTTTCGCATGCGGTCGCCTTGGGACCGGTTGACGGACGTCTCGACCTACGGGCCCTCTGGGTCCGAGGAAGATGACGACCCCAACATCTGTTGGGATTTCTCTGGATTTGGCAACCCCAGTGCCATGCGGGACTTCATGACCGCATGTGACTACTGCCTCTCCGACTGTTCCGACGGTAGCCGCAGCCTCGACGACGAGGACTGCGGCCCAAGCCGCGAATGTTTCCACGTCGAGCTAGGGGATCCCTCCGAAGGCAATCATCTCGGCATGCCGGAGGACGGTGATCTCCCTAGGCCGGTGCCTCGCGCTGACATCCCACGGGAGCTAGCTGTGGTCCCCGTTCCGGCGGGGGGTCACGACCCACAGCTCGAGCAAGTCCGCGGGGCGCAGGCCAGGCTCGACGAGGGAGCAGGAGCGCTTGAGCCGATCCGCCGGGACGTCGGGCAGGCATGGGCGGGCCAACCCCCGGCCGGAGAAATACGTCACCTGCCCCAGGGTGTCCAGCACCGCGTCGCCGACGGCGTCAGGCTCAGGCCACCACCTGCATCCAGTGGGGTCAGTCAGAACCTGGCTGCAGCAGCGATGCTTCTCCGCGCGATGCCGGAGCCATCAACCACCGAGGGTCGGCGAATCCAGGGAGAGCTCAAGAATCTCCTAGAAGGCGCTGCGGTCCGACAGGCCGAGAGCTCTGCCTCCCGAAGGCAGGGATACCCCTCGGAACCTCATGTCGCGACTTCCCGATTCATGCGGGAAGCCTCGGTCTACACCGGGCGCACGCGCAACACCGCGCCTGCGGCCCCGGGCCACCTCGGCAACGAGCACCATCATCGCGACCGTCAGGCCCACCTCGACGAAAGGGCGCGTCGAGGTTACCACCCCAGGCGTGGGGGACGCTACGACAGCGGGGAGGATCGGAGTCCCTCGCCCGAACCACCCGGTCCGCAGGCCTTCAGCCGGGCCATCCGACGGGCACCGTTCCCGACCCGGTTCCGACCCCCGACTACTATCACAAAGTACTCGGGGGAAACGAGACCGGAACTGTGGCTCACGGACTACCGCCTGGCCTGCCAACTGGGTGGAACGGACGACGACAACCTCATCATCCGCAACCTCCCCCTGTTCCTCTCCGACACCGCCCGCGCCTGGTTGGAGCACCTACCTCCAGGGCAGATCTCCAACTGGGATGACCTGGTCCAAGCCTTCGCCGGCAATTTCCAGGGCACGTACATGCGCCCCGAGAATTCCTGGGACCTCCGAAGCTGCCGGCAGCAGCCGGGAGAGTCTCTCCGGGACTACATCCGGCGATTCTCGAAGCAGCGCACCGAGCTGCCCAACATCACCGACTCGGATGTTATCGGCGCGTTCCTTGCCGGCACCACCTGCCGCGACCTGGTGAGTAAGTTGGGTCGCAAGACCCCCACCAGGGCGAGCGAGCTGATGGACATCGTCACCAAGTTCGCCTCTGGCCAGGAGGCGGTCGAGGCTATCTTCCGAAAGGACAAGCAGCCCTAGGGCCGCCCATCGGAAGATGCTCCCGAGGCGTCAACTCCGCGTGGCGCCAAGAAGAAAGGCAAGAAGAAGTCGCAAGCGAAACGCGACGCCGCCGACGCGGACCTTGTCGCCGCCGCTGAGTACAAGAACCCTCGGAAGCCCCCCGGAGGTGCCAACCTCTTCGACAAGATGCTCAAGGAGCCGTGCCCCTATCATCAGGGGCCCGTCAAGCACACCCTTGAGGAGTGCGTCATGCTTCGGCGCCACTTCCACAGGGCCGGGCCACCCGCGGAGGGTGGCAGGGCCCGCGACGACGACAAGAAGAAAGATCACCAACAGGAGAGTTCCCCGAGGTCCGCAACTGCTTCATGATCTACGGTGGGCATGCGGCGAATGCCTCGGCTCGGCATCGCAAGCAAGAGCGCCGGGAGGTCTGCTCGGTGAAGGTGGCGGCGCCAGTCTACCTAGACTGGTCCGACAAGCCTATCACCTTCGACCAAGCTGACCACCCCGACCACGTGCCGAGCCTGGGGAAATACCCGCTCGTCGTCGACCCCGTCGTCGGCGACGTCAGGCTCACCAAGGTCCTTATGGACGGGGGCAGCTGCCTCAACATCATCTACGCCAAGACCCTTAGGCTCCTGCGCGTCGATCTGTCCTCCGTCCGAGCAGGCGCTGCGCCCTTCCACGGGATCATTCCCGGGAAGCGCGTCCAGCCCCTCAGACGACTCGACCTTCCCGTCTGCTTCGGAACGCCCTCCAACTTCCGAAGGGAGACTCTGACGTTCGAGGTGGTCGGGTTCCGAGGAACCTACCACGCGGTACTGGGGAGGCCATGCTACGCGAAGTTCATGGCCGTCCCCAACTACACCTACTTGAAGCTCAAGATGCCGGGCCCCAACGGGGTCATCACCGTCGACCCCACGTACAAACACGCGTTCGAATGCGACGTGGAGTGCGTGGAGTACGCCGAGGCCCTCGCCGAGTCCGAGGCCCTCATCGCCGACCTGGAAAGCCTCTCCAAAGAGGTGCCCAACGTGAAGCGCCATGCCGGCAACTTCGAGCCAGTGGAGACGGTCAAGGCCGTCCCTCTCGACCCCAGTGGCGACACCTCCAAGCAGATCCGGATCGGTTCTGGGCTCGACCCCAAATAGGAAGCAGTGCTCGTCGACTTTCTCCGCGCAAACGCCGACGTCTTTGCGTGGAGTCCCTCGGACATGCCCGGCATACCGAGGGATGTCGCCGAGCACTCGTTGGATATTCGGGCCGGAGCCCGACCCGTCAAGCAGCCTCTGCGCCGATTCGACGATGAGAAGCGCAGAGTGATAGGCGAGGAGATCCATAAGCTAATGGCAGCAGGGTTCATCAAAGAGGTATTCCATCCCGAATGGCTTGCCAACCCTGTGCTTGTGAGAAAGAAAGGGGGAAATGGCGGATGTGTGTAGACTACACTGGTCTCAACAAAGCATGTCCGAAGGTTCCCTACCCTCTGCCTCGCATCGATCAAATCGTGGATTCCACTGCTGGGTGCGAAACCATGTCCTTCCTCGACGCCTACTCAGGGTATCACCAAATCAGGATGAAAGAGTCCGACCAGCTCGCGACTTCTTTCATCACGCCCTTCGGCATGTACTGCTATGTCACCATGCCGTTCGGTTTGAGGAATGCGGGCGCGACGTATCAGCGGTGCATGAACCATGTGTTTGGAGAACACATCGGTCGCACGGTCAAGGCCTACGTCGATGACATCGTAGTCAAGACAAGGAAAGCTTCCGACCTCCTCTCCGACCTTGAAGTGACATTCCGATGTCTCAAAGCGAAAGGCGTCAAGCTCAATCCCGAGAAGTGTGTCTTCGAGGTGCCCCGGGGCATGCTCTTGGGGTTCATCGTCTCCGAGCGGGGTATCAAAGCCAACCTGGAGAAGATCGCAGCCATCACCAGCATGGGGCCCATCAAGGACTTAAAAGGCGTATAGAGGGTCATGGGATGTCTCGCGGCCCTGAGCCGCTTCATCTCACGCCTCGGCGAAAGAGGCCTGCCTCTGTACCGCCTCTTAAGGAAGGCCGAGTGCTTCGCTTGGATCCCTGAGGCCGAGGAAGCTCTCGGGAGCCTGAAGGCGCTCCTCACAAAGGCGCCTATCTTGGTGCCTCCAGCTGATGGAGAAGCCCTCTTGGTCTACGTCGCCGCGACCACTCAGGTGGTTAGCGCCGCGATTGTGGTCGAGAGGCAAGAAGAGGGGCATGCATTGCCCGTTCAGAGGTCGGTTTACTTCGTCAGCGAGGTACTGTCCGAAACCAAGATCCGCTACCCACAAGTTCAGAAGATGCTGTATGCAGTGATCCTGACGCGGCGGAAGTTGCGACACTACTTCGAGTCTCATCCGGTAACTGTGGTGTCATCCTTCCCCCTGGGGGAGATCATCCAGTGCCGAGAGGCCTCGGGCAGGATTGCAAAGTGGGCGGTGGAAATCATGGGCGAGACAATCTCGTTCGCCCCTCGGAAGGCCATCAAGTCCCAGGTATTGGCGGACTTCGTAGCCGAATGGGTCGACACCCAGCTACCGACGGCTCCGATCCAACCGGAGCTCTGGACCATGTTTTTCGACAGGTCGCTGATGAAGACGGGAGCCGGCGCGGGCCTACTCTTCATCTCGCCCCTCGGGAAACACCTACGCTATGTGCTACACCTCCATTTCCCGGCGTCCAACAATGTGGCTGAGTACGAGGCTCTGATCAACGGGTTGTGAATCGCCATCGAGCTAGGGGTCAGGCGCCTCGACGCCCGCGGTGACTCGCAGCTCGTCATCGACCAAGTCATGAAGAACTCCCACTGCCGCGACCCGAAGATGGAGGCCTACTGCGATGAGGTTCGGCGCCTGGAAGACAAGTTCTACGGGCTCGAGCTTAACCACATCGCTCGGCGCTACAACGAGACTGCGGACGAGCTGGCAAAAATAGCCTCGGGGTGAACAACGGTTCCCCCGGACGTCTTCTCCCGGGATCTGCATCAACCCTCCGTCAAGATCGACGACGCGCCCGAGCCTGAGGCGCCCTCGGTCCAGCCCGAGGTACCCTCGGCACAGCCCGAGGCACCCTCAGCTCGGCCCGAGGCGCCCTCGGTTCAGCCCGAGGTACCCTCGGCCTCCGAGGGCGAGGCACTGCGCATCGAGGAGGAGCGGAGCGGGGCCACGCCTGATCGAAATTGGCAGACCCCGTACCTGCAATATCTCCGCCAAGGAGAGCTACCCCTCGACCGAGCCGAGGCTCGGTGGGTAGCGCGACGCGCCAAGTCGTTCGTCTTGCTGGGTGATGAGAAGGAGCTCTACCACCGCAGCCCCTCGGGCATCCTCCAGCGATGCATCTCCATCGCCGAAGGTCAGGAACTCCTGCAAGAGATACACTCGGGGGCTTGCGGCCATCACGCAGCGCCTCGAGCCCTTGTCGGGAATGCTTTCCGGCAAGGCTTCTACTGGCCAACGGCGGTGGCTGACGCCACTAGAATTGTCCGCACCTGCGAAGGGTGCCAATTCTATGCGAAGCAGACCCACCTGCCCGCTCAGGCTCTGCAGACGATACCCATCACCTGGCCCTTTGCTGTGTGGGGTCTGGACCTCGTCGGCCCCTTGCAGAAGGCGCCCGGGGGCTACACGCACCTGCTGGTCGCCATCGACAAATTCTCCAAGTGGGTCGAGGTCCGACCTCTGAACAGCATCAGGTCCGAGCAGGCGGTGACGTTCTTCACCAACATCATCCATCGCTTCGGGGTCTCGAACTCCATCATCACCGACAACGGCACCCAGTTCACCGACGGAAAGTTCTTGGACTTCTGCGAAGATCACCACATCCGGGTGGACTGGGCCGCCGTGGCTCATCCCATGTCGAATGGACAAGTAGAGCGTGCCAACGGCATGATTCTACAAGGGCTCAAACCTCGGATTTACAACGACCTCAACAAGTTCGGCAAGCGATGGATGAAGGAACTCCCCTCGGTGGTCTGGAGCCTGAGGACAACGCCGAGCCGAGCCACGGGTTTCACGTCGTTCTTCCTGGTCTACGGGGCCGAGGCCGTCTTGCCCACTGACCTGGAATACGGCTCCCCGAGGACGAGGGCCTACAGCGATCAAAGCAACCAAGTTAGCCGAGAAGACTCGCTGGACCAGCTGGAAGAAGCTCGGGACAAGGCCTTACTACACTCGGCGCGGTACCAGCAGTCCCTGCGACGCTACCACGCCCGAGGGGTCCGGCCCCGAGACCTCCAGGTGGGCGACCTGGTGCTTCGGCTGCGGCAAGACGCCCGAGGGAGGCACAAGCTCACGCCCCCCTGGGAGGGGCCATTCGTCATCGCCAAAGTTCTGAAGCCCGGAACGTACAAGCTGGCCAACAGTCAAGGCGAGGTCTACGGCAACGCTTGGAACATCCAACAGCTACGTCGCTTCTACCCTTAAGATGTATTCAAGTTGTTCATATACCTCGCACCCACGCAAAGTTTAGTCATCAAGGAAGGGTCGGCCTCGCCTCGGCAAAGCCCGACCCTCCCTCGGGGGCTAAAAGGGGGGAACCCCCTCTGCGTTGAAATTTTCCTTGAAAAAAGATCTCTTTGCCAGAATATCTTTCGTGCTTTCTGACTACTTCGAAAAGTGGATCCTGAAAACGACGGAGTACACGTAAGCAGCCAAGGCTGACCGAGCCGAGGGACTCCTACGCCTCCGGGATACGGATACCTCACTCATCACCTTCTGCGATAAGTAACTCGCGTTCGGATAAAGTGATTCCGCGGACCGAACAAGTCTTCACGTTCGGAAGCTCTTCTGCCGAAGCGATCCTTCGAGCCTTCTCGACTGAGTCGGTGACAGGGCCTCATGGACGGGTGAAAGTGCGTGTAAGCGGCAAGGCCGACCGAGCTGAGGGACTCCCACGCCTCCGGGATACGGATACCTCACTCATCACCTTCCGCGAGAAGCAACTCTCGCTCGCACAAACATCCCTGTTACCGACAAAAGAGTCCAGATACTCGAAACAAGAGGAAAGGAGACGCAGCTTTACAACACAGCGAGGGTGTGTATTCTGGCCTCGGCGGCCGCAGAAGGCACACGCTACAAGACAATCTGATCCTGCAGGCTCGGGTCTTGACGCTGGAAGGGGGCAGCAGCACCCTCGGCATCGACGACAACTTCGGCGAGGTTCGACCTAGCCTCGGACGGCGACGCGGTCCGAAGACCTCCACTCCGAAGGAGGACGTCATCACCACGCCCGGGCCATCGCCGCCAGGGTCTTCTCCGGGAATTCGGCCCGAGCAGGCGGCTCGGTCGGTCACCTCTGGGGCCTCGGCCAACCATCTTCCAAGGGCGCCAGCCCGACCCGAGGCCTCGGCTGGTCAACTCCGGCGTCGGTCCCGCTAAAGGACAACCCGGCTAGGCTCCGGTCGGCGAGGCAAAAAGCTCGGCGAAAAAGAGATGGGTCCACAAATCCCAATGGGGGGCGATCCCCAAATACCCCTCGCACACCGCTACGAAGATAGCGGCCTGCGAGATGGAGTTGGGGGTGAGGTTGTGCAACTCCACCCCATAGTGGTACAGGATCGCCCGCATAAAGCGGCCCGCCGGCACACCGAATCCCCGCTCGTGGAAGGAGACGAAGCTCACGACGTACCCCGGCGGAGGGGATGGAGCGGCTCCGCCCACGGGAGGAATCCATTCCGGTCACTGCTCATCGGTGAGAGGGCGAAGCAAACCCTCGCCGACCAGATCCTCCAGATCGCTCGCCGTCACCGTGGAAAAGGGCCATGGATCGCGCGGTGAGATGATGGTCACCCGGTCAGCCATCACCAAACGGAAGGAGTGGCGACGCGAGGGGCTGAAAAGGCGGTTTTCTCTTCTCTGGCTAAAGTCTCTCGGGTTGCGAAAACCAAAGAAGGAGGCAGGAAGCAGAGCGAAGAACCATCACCAGACCCTCTCCCAGGTATATAAAGACCAAGGCGAGACCGTTTCCAACGTTCCGCCCGGACCGGATGCGGGATTCAAAAAACGCGAAGCGAAACAGCCGTTCCTCGAACGGCTCGCGCACGCGCAACGGCCGCCCTGCCAACGACTCGCCCCGTCGCATTAACTCCGCGGAGGGACAGACGGCGCTTCTGGCGGGAGAAGCGGGCGACGCTTCGCCTTCGCCGTAATAATCGCGCCAAAAAAGGTACGCCGCGTCGTTCGATTTCGTATCCTTTTCCGTTTTTCCTCTTTCTCTATCTCTTGCAACAGGGACCGGGAAAGGGGGATACCCCGAAAAAGATCCTTCCCCGTGAAGGAAACAGGCTCCGAGCCTCCTTACTGATCAGAGGTTCGAAGGCTGGCCCCCCGAAGGGTTTCAACAGCCGCCTCAGATCGCGTGGGCCCTACACCCACTACTGGTCAGAGGTTCGAAGGCCGGCCCCCCGAAGGGTTCCACGGCCGCCTCAGGCTACTCGGGCTCCGCGCCCATTACTGATCAGGGGTTCGAAGGCTGGCCCCCGAAGGGTTCACAGCCGCCTCAGACGCCGAGCAAGGGATGACCAGGGGTACGTTCGATACATAACCAAGGCTCGGGCTGCGCTCCCGAGGTACCCTAGGACATTTCCGAGACCAGCGGGAGCGATCTTGTAACGGAATCCCATCAGAGGGAGGCATCGAGCCCTCGGACCCCGTCGCCAGGGGACCGGGTCCGGCAGATCACCCGCAGGTACTTTTGGGCGTGCCTCTGGGCCCCTAGCCGACCCCTAACGAACGGGGCACGGACGTCCACTCGGATTACCCGCTTGCAGCTCACCGGAGACACCATGTTCGGCGCCCATCGAGGGCAACATGGCGCTTTCCCCCCCTCCTCCTTGCGAAAAGGCGACGCAGGGGCGTATGTAAAAAAGCCGAGTCTGTCCCTGATCGCCCTCTCGCCCTGTGCAGAGGCTCGGGGGCTGCTCTCGCAAACCCGGCTCCGGCCGAACCGTTGACAGCGTCAACATACCAGCCCGAGAACTTGGGCCCCGACCGTACACCCGGGCTACGGCCAGTTCGCATGAGGGAACAACCAGACCAGCCGAAGCATTACACAAGGCATTAAGACCTCAAAGGAGTGAAACCACTCCTCCGAGGCCTCGGGGGCTACACCCGCGGGTGCGCTCGCGCGCACCCACCGGAACAAAATGCAACCGAGAAAGGCTGGTTCCCTTGCAAAAAAGTGCGACGAAAGCCTCCAAGCGAGTGCTAACACTCCCTTCGCGGCTCGGGGGCTACTGTCGGGGACCATAATTAGGGGTACCCTCAAGACTCCTAATTCTCAGCTGGTAACCCCCATCAGCATAAAGCTGCAAAGGCCTGATGGGTGCGATTAAGTCAGGGATCAGTCCATTCGAGCGACTCGATCATGCCTCGCCCGAGCCTAGCCTCGGACAAAGGCAGCCGACCCCGGAGGATTTCCGTCTCGCCCGAGGCCCCCCTCCAACGGCGAACACATCTCCGGCTCGCCCGATGCCTTGCCTTCGCGAAGAAGCAACCCTGACTAAATCGTCGCACCGATCGATCGGATCGCAGGAGCATTTAACGCAAAGGTGGCCTGACACCTTTATCCTGACACACGCCCCCCGACAGAGCCGAAGTGACTGCCGTCACTTCGCCGCTCCACTGACCGGCCTGACAAAAGGACAGCGCCGCCTGCGCCACTCCGACTGCAGTGCCACTTGACAGAGTGAAACTGACAGGCAGTCAGGCCCTGCCAAAGGCACCATAGGAAGCTCCGCTCCGCCCGACCCAGGGCTCGGACTCGGGCTAGGACCCGGAAGACGGCGAACTCCGCTCCGTCCGACCCCAGGGCTCAGACTCGGGCTAAGTCCCGGAAGACGGCGAACTCCGCTCCGCCCGACCCCAGGGCTCGGACTCGGGCTAGGTCCCGGAAGACGGCGAACTCTGCTCCGCCCGACCCAGGGCTCGGACTCGGGCTAAGTCCCGGAAGACGGCGAACTCCGCTCTGCCCGACCCCAGGGCTTGGACTCAGGCTAGGTCCCGGAAGACGGCGAACTCCGCTCCGCCCGACCCCAGGGCTCGGACTCGGGCTAGGTCCCGGAAGACGGCGAATTCCGCTTCGCCCGACCCAGGGCTCGGACTCGGGCTAAGTCCTGGAAGACGGCGAACTCCGCTCCGCCCGACCCCAGGGCTCGGACTCGGGCTCAGCCCCAGAAGACGACGAACTCCGCTTCGCCCGACCCCAGGGCTCGGACTCTGCCCTGGCCTCTGCCGAACGACCTCCGCCTCGCCCGACCCAGGGGCTCGGACTCGGCCTCGGCCACGAAAGACAAACTCGACCTCGGCTTCGGAGGAGCCTCCACGTCGCCCAACCTAGGGCGCAAGCCAGCCACGTCAACAGGAAGCGCCATCATCACCCTACCCCGAGCTGACTCGGGCCGCAGAGAACAAGACCGGTGTCCCATCTGGCTAGCTCCGCCAGATAGGCAATGATGGCGCCCCGCAAGCTCTGTGACGACGGCGGCTCTCAGCTCTCTTACGGAAGTAGGAGGACGTCAGCAAGGACTCAACCGCTCCGACAGCTGTCCCTCCGCCAGGCTCCGTCGCTCCTCCGACGGCCACGACATCACACCAGCTGGGTGCCAAGATCTCTCCAGCTGCCACATCGGCATGTACTTAGGGCGCTAGCTCTCCCCCGCTAGACACGTAGCACTCTGCTACACCCCCATTGTACACCTGGATCCTCTCCTTATGCCTATAAAAGGAAGGACCAGGGCCCTCTTAGAGAGGGTTGGCCGCGCGGGGACGAGGACGGGACAGGCGCTCTCTTGGGGCCGCTCGCTTCCCTCTCCCGCGTGGACGCTTGTAACCCCCTACTGCAAGCGCACCCGACCTGGGCGCGGGACGAACATGAAGGCCGCGGGATTTCCACCTCTCTCACGCCCATCTCCGGCCACCTCACTTCCCCCCTTCGCGCTCGGCCTCGCGTCGACCCATCTGGGCTGGGGCACGCGACGACATTCACTCGTCGGCTTAGGGACCCCTCAGTCTCGAAACGCCGACAAATACATAAAGTAAATAATGTAAAAGTCGGTTTGTAGATTGATGGTTAGTACCTCTTCATATATATATATATACTAGATATATGCTCGTGCGTTGCAACGGGTGACATTTGTACACGCATAGGTCATTGTTTAGTGATGTTATCAGCTGATGGGTCACACTTGTGTATGTATAGGTCATTGTTTACTGATGTTATCAACCGAACTCTGCGTATCGGGTCGACACGTGAGGGAGGTGGCATCGAGAGAAAGGCTCGGGGGCGGGGCATCGGGTGGGTGCGACCATGAATCGCGTCGGGAGGCAGACTCGAGGGGCGGTAGGTGGCTGGAGGTCGTGGCATGCGGAGCGCTGCGCGATTGGAGCAAGAGACGGGGAAGAGCTAGAGGAGGCCAGGCGTGGATGGTTTTGCCAAAAGTGTTGAGTCCATTTGTCGGAGATAGGAAAGGTAGAACCAGAGAGGGTCAGCCTACCCCTTACCTTCTTCATAGTAGTAAGTTAGGTACCTATACGTTGTTATGGACATACATATGCCTTGTTTAAATAAGAGTTATTTAAACATGTTCCAACAGAATTTGCGAGTAAAGTTTGTTTGGTGTTTATACCTTTCCCTCGTGATCTTCTAGACTGCCTTCTTCATCAAGATAAGTAGAGATTGACATATCCTATTTGAATGTGAACCAATCCTATAATTCATTTACCAACTGTATTTTTATATGTGCCCAAAACGTTATGGGTTCCACAACATTGTACAAGCTTGGCTATATTGGGCACCAACTATATATAAAGCTAGTTTATCCATGTCAGCTTATGTACAACTTTACATTCACAAGCTACATTTGTCTCAAAGAACCACGAAGCAAAAAAAGGAACAAAGCCTTTGATTTCCTCTAAAGCATGCAACAACCAACATCTTATCTTCTAGCTATATGCCAACTGGTTGAACTTGAATTGATTGTCCCCAAAGCACGAGAGACAGCCCTGCGTTTGGTCCTTGGGGTTCACGTCGCCGCCATTGGACATGTCGATCGCCTCCACCAGGGACACCACCTCTGCCATCTCGGGACGCTTGTCCGGGTTTGTGTACCAGCATCGCACGTTCGCTAGCGAGCTAGGACAACAACGCGATATCTCAGGCCTAAGGTTTTGTACAAAAGTTTATTTATTTCACCTCAGGCTTTCCGTGACAAACATGGCAACAAGGAACGGGACAGAGACATGTCTTTGTTTTCACCTGGTGAACGAAAAACTGAGATCAGGGTATGGCATGTTACAGCAGTATATCTCCCACAGGTAGTTTCCAAAGTTGTACACGCCACACTTCCTATTGTAAGCGTGGCCATTGAGGACCTACATGCCTACTCGGATTGTCAATGGCCACGTGGTCGATCGCACTGGAAAGGGAAAATGTGGATCTGCTCACTAAAAAAAGGAATTTAAATGAAAAGGATTTGTTCAAAAACTCATCTGCCATCTCATAGTAGGACACTATGTGAAGGATGGGACAAAGCAGAGAGGATGACGATTCCCTATGCCCGCAACTGAACTGAGATGGCATGAGCAAGAAGCCATCTGGTTCTCTCAAAGGTGATGGCTTCCTTAAGCCCCACAAATCAGAACCACAACAGTCACAGACTCAAAAGCAAAACCAAAAACATGGAGCTCAGGCAATAAAAACAAAAAAAGAAAATTACGAAGATAAAAACTTGATGAAGTATGGCTATGGTGGCGACTCCATATGACCAGGATTTCGATCCAATGGCTATGGTGTATTTGATCAACCACAAAAGGTAAGTTCTAAACTTGAGGAATGCATGACAGAAAATGACATGGATGTCATCTGTTGAATGAGGCTATGGTGTATTTTGATCAAGTGCAAAGGATAAGTTCTAAACCTGTGAAATCCATGACAGAAAAATGACACGAACACCATCTATTGTGTGCTTTTGAAATATATGAGAGCATGTAGGTGGTCATGTATAAATGGATGCTATGAAGAGTAAAATAATTGAGGGGGAAATGAGAGAATGGCACCAAATCTGCATACATGTCTTAACACAAAAGGCTGGTTTAGCTTGTATAACAGGCCAGGTGGAGTAACCATCCAAAACTCTATATTCTCCACTCCCTTATTCACAGATAGTAGCTAACCCAAGTTAACCATAGTATGGACTCTGACAAATAGCTATACAGGATAAAGTTCGCTAAGGTACCCAAAGTATTGAACGAATTAATAGATACAATTAGGTTAAGGAGACAGAGTTGGCAATACATTGGACATTTGAAGAATGTCTGATTCAGAATTACACTCTACAGTCTTCCAACTAATAAACACCTTGAAATAATAGACGATGTTTATCTGCGCAGTCATAAAACATGTATGGGTCTATGGTCTGCTCTAGGCTATAAGGTTACACAATCAGATAGAGAAAATGGTAGCAGAGAAATACATCATTTTGTATTTGTAATAGTCCATCCAAATTAACAGACTATTTTAGGTAGAGAAAAAGTTTAATAATTTCCAATGACCTCTCGGACTTATTTAGAGTGTTCTTCCTATTGGACATCTTCAGAATCGTCAACAGAGATTAGACGAAATAGGAGATGTTTTCGACACCGTGAGCTTGCCTATGATAGATAGACCAACAATCAAATTTGCTTTCATTGGTTAAGCAAGATCACCCCATTAGAGTTGGCAAACAACGTCCAAAATAAGTTAGCAAAGTACCTAACAAATTATACTTAAAAATGAGAGAATTACCTTTGCACCAAGTGCAAGAAATTGGCTTAGACAACAGTTGTATCTATACATGAATATTTCAGAGCAACCTGCAAAATTGACTTGTGTAGCATGCAGTGGGATAGACCTGAACATCCAGAATCATCCCAAGATACCTAAAATCATCGTTAAGGTCATACACCTAAGCACAATAACTACAAATATTCGAAGCATCAGGTAGGGCAAACTGAATCAGCAACAGCTTCCAGCTGGTGAGACTTGCCATCTAGTGTGGAATAGTAAAGGGATGGATACATTTTATTTTTGAGAGGATGCTAAATGGGTGAATAGTAAAGAAATAAATTAAACAATAATAAGGGGGAACAAGGATATAATAAGACTGTCAAGTACTGGTCTCAGATCATCCGCATAATACACAAAGCAACCCCAAGTTAGGTAAATTCTATATATGAATTACTCTACATATGAATTAGGTAATGAGATGCTTCCCACAACCATAAATCATGATGCCAAGCGACATGCAATCCTCATGTGGTAAGTGTCGAAGCAAAAACAAGGATGATGTAGCGCTTGCAGAGGATGGTGTCTCCCGCGAGCGTCTCCACGAGGCACCGCACCACTGCGTCCCGCGTGCGCTACGTCGGCGGCCAGATGCTGAACGAGAAGGCCGAGGAATGGTCGCCCCCGGCTGGGGCGGGGGCTGCGGCGGCGGCAGGAGCGGTGACGGGGCCGGCTCGTCGTTGGCTACTTTTTTGGAACCTTACGGAAGAGTTGGACGGAAACCCTAGGGTCGGAGTATGGCGGGGACTACCTGCCATCTTATACGTACATCCCCAGGATGTTGCTACCATGGAATCAACCAGTGCAATTTATCTCCATTTTTTATCACGTGTCTATTTACATTGCCCACTCTTCGTTGCGCTTTAACTTTGCCCACCTTCCTCCTCGTCTGCATTACCGATTAATACCTGAGTTCTGGATCGAAACTGACGCAGAAAAGGAACAAAGCCAACATCCAGAGACTCACCTCGGCGCGGCGGTTTCCGACAACAGCGGGGCTTGAAATAGTCCGGGAGAGGTCTTACGGGCACAGGAATAAATTTACCCACATAAGCCAGGGGCCAACTGGAAACATCAAACGAACCAAAGATGTCAGCAGCCACGCCAGATTTGACATTGAAACAAGGCTTCACGTTCAGTTTTACATTGAAACAAGGGTTCCGTGGAAAAAGTGACTTGTCAAGGTTCATATGCGCAATGATCAAGTCAGGATGGTAAGGTTGTGCATAAAGGATGTGATGCATTCGAAGGATTGAAAAAAAAGGTTTACGGAACCATAATAGGTTGCCAAATTTTGAAGTGCATACCTCACAAGGCCGATAGCAATTGAAACCAACCATAGTCTCCAACCAAGCCTCACTATTTTGAAGAACTTCCCCAGGAACTGAATTATCAGTATCTGCCAAAGACGAGAGCAACTTTATAACCATGGACAGAGGTGATACCAATGGAGAGAATCTATATCTTCTGTTACCTGAAATACTGTCGTTATACCGATTATTCCCATGAACAGGTGATTCTTCGTGGCCCCTTTGAAGACATTCTTTTCCTCGGGTTTTCGTGCATTGAACTCATTGAAGATCTGCATAAAAAAACACACCCAAGTTAACTCAAACCTTCATTCCAGATCTACATGGAGTTAACACGGGCCATAAATCATCAAAATAATCAATATTTTCATAGCAAATTCACTCTGGTATGGTTCAACTTCGTACAAGCAAGACAACAGGTTAATATATGGTCAGTCAAGGGCCTAGATTCTAAAAGGTTAAAGCTAGCCACATTAAATTACTGGAACAAACCAAAATGCAAAGAAAAATAGTGAGTCACTGAAAATTGACCAAAAACAGTCCAAGTGAAGCGCATATAACTAGCTTCCACATAACTTATGCCATACCTGAAATTCGACTATGGTAAAGCAATGAATAGCTTATAACGAGTCCTTACGTGAAGAAAAATATCCATGTAGTATCAAGGCTAGGGTACACATTAGTCCCTTTTGGGGGAAAACTACTATCAATTTATAGTCAACTTAATATTGATTCTTTTCTTTTGGGAACAATCCAATGTCAGTATGTATTTGTCTAAAAGGTGAAGCAAGATTCGTCCGCTAATGTTCTGTTATGATTCTTAAATTATTGAAGAACAAATACTCCACTCGCAAAATACAAATGTGTTGAAGATGAAAGTATTTGTTATCTTCTCAGCATCAGATCGGCTTTCATTCTGCAGACGCAGAATCCTTACTCCATCAAAATCGAAAATCAGAAGAATTGCTACTTGGTAAAGGGCCTGTGTAAAATTCCAAACATACCAGAACAACAAAGAGTTTTTAATAGAATCTAGTTGTATAATGAAGGAATACTAACCTGAACAAACAAGTTTCTCCACATGATATTTGTAACAAGAGGTTCCCTGCAGTAGAAAAGTATGGGTAAAAATGTTTCCAAATTCAAAAAGCATAGTATATTGGTATTGGACACAATGTTGTCAACAAGAAATTTTGGATCATTTGACATGCCTTCGACCAACAGGATTTCTCTTCATAAGGTTGTCTGTTGGAGGCTCGGTTGCTAATGCAAGAGCTCCAAGTGTGTCCATTATGAGGTTCACCCACAGAAGCTGAAAAGTGAAAGAAGTATATGATACTGATGAGAAACAGCCTGGAAATACATGTGTCTCAGGTAAAATGATGTGTCGTTGTTAAGCTATATGTATCTGAGTTTTATATAAATTGTTTATCAAAAAGATTTAAAATTACATATATACTTACACATAATATCAAACTTCAGCAGATGTTTCATGCAACATGACAACTAACTTCTTGAATGAAGAAGCAATGGCAACATTCGAGTAAATTGCACAAAAAAGGATGAAAATTGTCCGAACCTCAACGACATTTAGGGGCACATCACCAGAGGGAACAACAGCAACCACATTAATGACAAGTGCAGCAACATTGACGGTGAGCTAGAACTGAATGAATTTCTGGATATTAGCGTAGACAGATCATCCCCAACGATCAACCTGAAAGAGAATGTATATATCCATAAATTCTATCGTAAAATCTCACCAGGTAGACTTCTGCAACAAGAATTATAGCCTAGAAATGCACATTATACCAAAAAAAAGGCATGCATGTTTGCTATGTTCAGGAGTCAGGACTTCAATGTGTGAACTCCAAACAAGTGGAATTATTTTTTACAAGGAAAGAAAATCAGTGCTGAACTCAGTTAGGTCCTCTTGGATAATTCTACCAAACAAACCTTGACAACTGACGTGAAGTCATCATCCAAGATTATAATGTCAGAGCTTTCTTTAGCAACTTCTGTCTCTGAAATACCCATTGAAAGGCCTATATCGGCCTAGGACAACAAATGAAGAGGCAAGGCAGCAATTATAAACGGTAAGCTCATCAATTAGAAACTCTACATATGAATTAGGTAATGGGATGCTTCCCACAACCATAAATCATGATGCCAAGCGACATGCAATCCTCCTGCGGTAAGTGTCGAAGCAAAAACAAGGAGAAGAAATGGGGCACCTTCTTTGACCTTGAGAAGCCGCCTTCTTCTTGAGCGTCTGCATCACACGACACCTAGATCAGCGATCTGGACGACGACTGGAGATTGAGTATAAAGCCATATCGAACAGAATGGCTGAGTAAATCCAGGAAAGCAGAGCAACCATACCACACATACACACCAGACCTATTCATCTTCAACTGAGAGTAGATACGGGTCATCAGACAGGCTTAGCACCAACCAGACGCTCTTTGAACTTGTTGACAAAAACAAGCCATCGTGCAGAATTGGTCGGCGTAAAGAAAAATGGGAGACAGACGATTCATTCAATTTCAGTAGCGAGGCCACATTTGAACGAGATGCTGGCTTGGTATTGATTCCAAAGCCAGCTGACATACAATATAGGAGCAAAAAGTACACAGAAGATTGCGATATAGGCATTTGATCATTGAGGATTCATAATGAACTGTATTTATGACCCATAATCAGATTTCAAATCAACGATGACAGTTATGAAATAAAAACGTGGCTTGAAAGATGGGAGGATTCAGCTTGTTATTTCGGACCTATCACTCGAGGCCTCCTGATTTGCAAACTTCAGGGGCGGACAGGGACAGGGCACGAAATTGGGTTTTATTTATATCTCGATGCATGAGCGTCACAGCAAACGGAACATAATCCTTGGTCAGTGGGCAGTCATTGCAAGAAGAAAAAAAGAGCACGCACTAAATCAGATATATGTGGAAGAAGAACTGCATAGATGTGCAAACAGCTAACGTTCAAGTCACACAGACCTAGACCCAAGCCACACACACAGACTGCAGTCTCCACACAAACTCAAGACGCAACTCAATCTCATCTCAGGAAGATCAGGTACGGAATGACTGGCTGTCTGGCGCTCACGCCGCGGGATGGGCCTCGGGCGCATCAGGGGCCAGGGCCTCCACCGACGATGGGTCAGCCTTGGTGTCCGCGGAGCGGGACTTGACAAAGCCGAGGAGGCGGTGGCTCACCTCCTTGGAGTAAGACTGCAGCGCCTCGATCCCCTCCTCCACGGAGGCGCTGGCGCCTCCTGCGGCGGCCACGGCGTCGAAGGCATCGGTCTCGATGGCGCGCGTCGTGGGCTCGGCGTCGGTGACCAGCACGACGTCGTAGCGCTTGCAGAGGATGGTGTCTCCCGCGAGCGTCTCCACGAGGCACCGCACCACCGCGTCCCGCGTGCGCTGCGTCGGCGGCCAGATGCTGAACGAGAAGGCCGGGGAATGGTCGCCCCCGGCTGGGGCAGGGGCGGCGGCGGTCGCAGGAGCGGTGACGAGGCCGGCTCATCGTTGGCTATTTTTTTGGAACCTTACGGAAGAGTTGGACGAAAACCCTAGGGTCGGAGTATGGCGGGGGCTAGATGGGGGTAGGGATGGCAAGCTTCCTCCGCTGCTGCCTGCGCGAGCACCCGCTCGGCCGCCTCAAGATCCGGCGGGTTTCTCGGCGTGGCGGTTGCAGCTTTCGCGGGGAAGATGGGTGTGCGCGCAGAGGGGGAGGCGGGGGCACAGGAGACGGTCTACACTATTGCCTTAATAGTTAGTAGAGATATGGCAGGTATAACGGGAGCCCTGGGCTTCCAATAGTTAAAGGAAGCTCAGGTCGATCATTCCTGCAACCTGGTTCAACCCAGCGCACTGACTGGACCAGGCTGTCGGTTGCACCACCCGCGCTCACGTCTGTGCGCGTAAAAAAGGAATGCATGCATGAGTCAAACACGTCCCCTTGCATGCGCATAAATTTAGGAAAGATATGTGTGACGGTTTCTATTTTTAAATGCTTTATTTCCTCCATAAATTTAGGATCGCTGCAACAGCCATTTTATGATATATACTGCTACTAAATATGCTATCCTGTATAGATAATTATGCAATTCAGTATACTGCGTAAAAATCTGTTACCAGCTGCATGCACACGAATTTATGATGAAAATAATGTGCAATGAAAGGAAATGAATTGCACGCATAGAAACAAAAAATCGTATTTAATGTTTTATTTCCTTCATAAATATAGGATCCCTCCAACAGCCATGCAGCTAAACATATTAGATCTAGTTTATGATATATATTGATACAAATTATACTACATGGTGTAGCTATTTATGCAATTCGTTACACTGCGTAAAAAATCTGGCATGTTGTTCACTGGTGGACGCATCCCCGGGTTGGAGCGTAATAACCTTAAGTTTTGAGCATAAAATCCTTCAATTATAAGCGTAAATACCGAGCCAATGTGAGAGGTTGATAGCTCTAGTAGGTTGTTATTACGATCCTGTTTTTATGTCAGATCCGAAAACATGGCAGCCGCATGCATGCGGTTATACAGATCCAAAAATTATGGCAAAATGCATGCATGAGTCAAACACGTTCTCTTGCATACGCGTAAATTTAGGAAAGATATGTGTGGCGATTTCTATTTTAAATGCTTTATTTCCTTCATAAATTTAGGATCGCTGCAACAGTCATGCAGCTAGACTCGTAATGACCTAAATATGCCACATTGTGTAGATATTTATGCAATTCGTCACACTGCGTAAAAAATCTGGCATGTTGTTCACTGGTAGACGCATCCCCGGGTGGAGCGTAAAAACCTTAAGTTTTGAGCATAAAATCTATCAATTATAAGCGTAAATACCGAATCAATATGAGAGGTTGATAACTCTAGTAGGTTTTTATCACTATCCTATTTTTATGACAGATCCGAAAATATGGCAGTCGCATGCATGCGGTTTCTATTTTTATATAGATCCAAAAATTATGGCAAAAATCGTGGGAGTTTCCATTGCATGCGCGCAAATTACGAACAACATAAATCAAGGAATTGTCTTTCCAATGTGCATGCAGTAAACTGATATACAAACTCCGTGTTTAAGCATAAAATCATATAGTTTTTGGCGTAAATAATACATGTGGTAGGCATAAAACACAATAATCGAAAAGAAAACTGCGCCGGATCGGAGGATGTCACGCGCGATCATCGCTGCGCGCATCTCGGGCCTTCCGTGACGCCGCTCGCTCGATGATCGCGCCTCATGCTTCGCCGTCGCTACTCGCACGTCGACGGGCGTCGCTTGCTCGCCGGCCTTGGAAGTGCTGCCTCCTCGGGACCTCGGGGACGCCGCCGCTTGCCTGCACAAGGGCCCCGCTGTCGCTCGCCCTCTGGATCGGGGAGCCGCCGCCACCGACCTGGGAACCGCCGCCACTACTCCGGATCGAGGAACCTCCGCCACCGCGCGTCGAGGTCATGGAGTTGCGGCCACCGGCTTGGGGTCCACCGTCGCGCACGCTCTAGGGCAACCGCCGTCGTCGCACGCGGCGTCGCTAATGAATCGGGGTGGAGCGTAAAAAACTAAACCCTAGCACTCCGGGTCCTGTTTTATAAACGTCCGGATGTGGTCCGACTCGACCGGATTACACCGTCCGACCTGGGCTTCCTCTAGTTATTGGAAGCCCAGGGCTCCTAATATATAAACTATATATATGGGGTATGTACCCGTTTCTAAGCGAAATCTAATAGTTTTCTATGAGTTTTTAGAATAACCCCGCAAGAGAAAAGGACTTCAGGCTAAACTAATCTATTCAAGGACTTCAGGCTAAACTAATCTATTCATGGACCATTCGGGCTGACACGACTAACCATCTCGAGCGCGAGTTGTCAAGCCACAAGGACGGACCATCCAACTTGTCGGCTAGCAGATTTGATGCTCAACACATAGGGTGAAAACGAGACGGGTATACTCGTCGGATACCGGATACGGATAATGCAAATACCCGTTTTTTATACGGATTCGGGTATTTTTATATTTGGGACGGATACGGGTAATACCCGGATACTGTAACTTCGGATTCGGGTCGAATACGAAGCGAGGAGTACCCGGTAAATACTCAGATATTCGGTCAGATGCGGATACCTAGAATTCGTACCCGTTTTTTCTTTTTCTGCATAATGATATAGTTATAAAATCATAACTTTTACATATGAAATCGGATGGAGATAAAATTTATATAAAAATTGTAGAGCTCAAAGAGATCTATAACTTTTTAGTACATCAATTTTTTATTTAAACACATATTTAGGCCAAAATCATTGAAATAATGTCCTAATTTATATTAAATTAATATACTTTATCATTTTTATGTGGTGGGCTTAAGGTTATCTTCACGTGAGAACTCAAGGTTATCTTTTTATAGAATATTTATTAATATTGGTAACTTATTTGCAATTTTTGGTCGACGCTACGTTATTTTATGGATTTAATTGTATTTTGATGATTTTCTATGATAAGAAATTAATAATATATAAATAGCCAAAAAAATCATGAAATTTTACGGAAGCACAACATATGTTCATATATAACCATAAAAATGTTTGGATCATAAGATCTATAAGATGTTCATATTTCTTTCATTTCACTTGCACTTATTTGTATGAGTTACATGTGAAATCACTATAAGTATTCAAGTTTCAACATAATCAGTACTTTACTTTATAATTTTCATATGAAGACTTGAGTTATCTTCGTATAAAATGTTTATTAGTTTTGTAACTTATTTGCAATTTTTAAGTGAAACTAGAATATTTTATGAATTTTTAATATTGTGGTGTTGGTTTTACAATATCCTTGTGATTAGTAACTTTGAATTGCATGATGTCAATTTTATAGGTTTCCTTTCCTACATTTGATCTATCATATACATGATTATGTATTGCTTAATTTATGTATTTGTTGGATGGTTGGACAATTAATATCATCGGGACGAACTACCCGACAATTATCCGGTACCTACCCGAGCAGTATCCATTATTTGTTTCTTACCCGCCCGGATTATTACCCGGTCCCATCTTGTATCCATTCTAAAACTTAACTACTCGTATTTGGTCATGTATCCGAGAGAAATACATTAGGGTAGGATATGGGATGACCCTGTATCCGGCTATATCTGTCCCGTTTTCATCCCTACTAGATGGATTGTGGGAACTAGGATTGGAAAGCCTGAAGGCCCAAGTCAGGAACAAAATAGGAATATTGCGGGAAATTTTTTCGAGCCGCTCGAATTTTTCATGTTTCCCGTATTTCCTAAAAAACGATACATTAACGGTGTACACGGTATACGACATCGGTCGAAACAGGATTTCCCCGTCTCGTTTTCATCCCTATCTATAGGAGATCATCACAGCTTCTGCGTACGCGCGGACGGTCTAAACACCCCAAGCGGACGGTCCGCCTCCCTATAGACAGGAGTGAAGCCCTCTACGCAAGTCACATATCTTTTGGCTGCCTTGAGCAAACGGTCTGCACTCATGCAAAGAACCACCCAGTTCCTCGCTCCCGGCGAGTGGGATTAGGGTGTGCTAGGTGATTGACCCAAAAGTGAACCAACACACCTTTTTGGCAACTCCGTTGGGGACAAGGGTGTTTTAATCTATTAAAAATCAACTTCTGATGGGTGGTCCTAAAGATCACACCAAAGTCTCCACCACCAATATCATCAAGATGACCCTGGAGGAACTATCTATTGATGATCAATAGCGCTTTGAAAACTTCATGAAACAAGATGAGGAAGAAGCACTGTGACAACACGCCGAACGACGTGAGAAGGCGAGGGAGAAGTACCTATCGCACTTCACCGTGGATCGCCAGCTGAAGATCATCCGTCAAGGGGAGATCGAGATGGCATCTTTTAAGTCTTTTGTAGAACAACGAGGGGATCAACTAAAACAATATATAGATGAATCTATTAAGAGGTTAACACGTTCGTATGAAAATCAACTATCCCAAGTTTACCCTCATATGAACTTAATATAGAGCCATATTTACCCAACACGTCGGCTATAAATGGGTCATCACAAGTCGAACCATCATATGGCATATGGTAATGAACAAATTCACAACACAACACAACCACAACCGCTGCTGCCAGCACCAAGCACACGCCCGGCTCTAGGCAAGGCCGGATCGTCTAAGCTTAATCTCGCATTGTCTAGCCATCTTGCGGACCATCCAACATCCTTTACCGAACTGTTCGACCCAACACCGATCTTCACGCACACCACCCAAGCAGTGCCATACATGGTTGGACAGTCCAGGTATAGCTCTGGACTTCATGGCCTAGTAGCAGACTGTCCAGCAACACACGCCGAACTTTCCGGAGTCCAGCCAGACCGGATCCAACACCCTACCCCGGACCGTTCGGCTATGTGTACGTAGAACATGGAGCTAGACCATATGCACAATTTCCACATCTATCCCAGCAGCATTACACTACCCCTCCTGTGGCACATTATAGCCATGCAACACCACCTGCTACCCATGGGACCGAATACTCTTCGGCCTCCAGGGAGCTAGAGAGATACACGACAAGGGGAGGTGGCACCAATCGTACACCATGCACACACTTGGAGCGTCCCTAGGTGGAAGCTAGGCATGACAATGCTCGGCCACCTAAAACCTTCACTCAACCTTCACTCCCAAGCTTAGTGGATGTTCATCATATGGGGTAGAAAAGTGTCGGCGTTTCGAGACCG
Organism: Zea mays; assembly: GCF_902167145.1. Lineage (NCBI taxonomy): Eukaryota > Viridiplantae > Streptophyta > Magnoliopsida > Poales > Poaceae > Zea > Zea mays. The sequence goes on along the minus strand of NC_050100.1, from coordinate 31,250,536 downwards.
GGGGGTCCCTTGGGCCGACGAGTGAGTGTCGCCACGTGCCCCAGCCCAGATGGGTCGAGCGCGAGGGCGAGCGCGAAGGGGGGAGAAGCGAGGCGACCGGAGACCGGCGTGAGAGAGGTGGGAATCCCGCGGCCTTCGTGTTCGTCCCGCGCCCAGGTCGGGTGCGCTTGCAGTAGGGGGTTACAAGCGTCCACGCTGGTGAGGGAAGCGAGCGGCTCCGAGCGAGCGCCTGTCTCGTCCTCGTCCCCGCGAGGCCAACCCTCTCTAAGAGGGCCCTGGTCCTTCCTTTTATAGGCGTAAGGAGAGGATCCAGGTGTACAATGGGGGGTGTAGCAGAGTGCTACGTGTCTAGCGGGGGAGAGCTAGTGCCCTAAGTACATGCCGATGTGGCAGTCGGAGAGATTTTTGGCACCCAGCTGGTGTGATGTCGTGGCCGTCGGAGGAGCGATGGAGCCTGGCGGAGGGACAGCTGTCGGAGCGGTTGAGTCCTTGCTGACGTCTTCTTGCTTCCGTAAGGGGGCTGAGAGCCGCCGTCGTCACAGAGCATGCAGGGCGCCATCATTGCCTATCTGGCGGAGCTAGCCAGATGGGACACCGGTCTTGTTCCCTGCGGCCCGAGTCAGCTCGGGGTAGGGTGATGATGGCGCTTCCTATTGACGTGGCTGGCCTGCGCCCTAGGTTGGGCGATGTGGAGGCTCCTCCGAAGCCGAGGTCGAGTCTGTCTTCCATGGCCGAGGCCGAGTCCGAGCCCCTGGGTCGGGCGAGGCGGAGGTCGTCGGCAGAGGTCTGGGCGGAGTCCGAGCCCTGGGGTCGGGCGAAGCGGAGTTCGTCGTCTTCTGGGGCTGAGCCTGAGTCCGAGCCCTGGGTCGGGCGGAGCGGAGTTCGCCGTCTTCCGGGGCTTAGCCCGAGTCCGAGCCCTGGGTCGGGCGGAGCGGAGTTCGCCGTCTTCCGGGGCTTAGCCCGAGTCCGAGCCCTGGGTCGGGCGGAGTGGAGTTCGCCGTCTTCCAGGACTTAGCCCGAGTCCGAGCCCTGGGTCGGGCGGAGCGGAGTTCGCCGTCTTCCGGGACTTAGCCCGAGTCCGAGCCCTGGGTCGGGCGGAGCGGAGTTCGCCGTCTTCCGGGACTTAGCCCGAGTCCGAGCCCTGGGTCGGGCAAAGCGGAGCTTCCTATGGTGCCTTTGGCAGGGCCTGACTGCCTGTCAGTCTCACTCTGTCAAGTGGCACTGCCGTCGGAGTGGCGCAGGCGGCGCTGTCCTTCTGTCAGGCCGGTCAGTGGAGCGGTGAAGTGACGGCGGTCAGTTCGGCTCTGCCGGGGGGCGCGTGTCAGGATAAAGGTGTCAGGCCACCTTTGCGTTAAATGCTCCTGCGACTTGGTCGGTCGGTGCGGTGATTTAGTCAGGGTTGCTTCTTAGCGAAGGCAGGGCCTCGGGCGAGCCGAAAATATGTTCGCCGTTGGAGGGGGGCCTCGGGCGAGACGGAAATCCTCCGGGGCCGGTTGCCCTTGTCCGAGGCTAGGCTCGGGCGAGGCGTGATCGAGTCGCTCGAATGGACTGATCCCTGACTTAATCGCACCCATTAGGCCTTAGCAACTTTATGTTGATGGGGGTTACCAGCTGAGAATTAGGAGTCTTGAGGGTACCCCTAATTATGGTCCCCGACAGTAGCCCCCGAGCCTCGAAGGGAGTGTTAGCACTCGCTTGGAGGCTTTCGTCGCACTTTTTTTGCAAGGGGACCAGCCTTTCTCGGTTGCATTTTGTTCCGGTGGGTGCGCGCGAGCGCACCCGCCGGGTGTAGCCCCCGAGGCCTCGGAGGAGTGGTTTCACTCCTTCGAGATCTTAATGCCTCGCGTAATGCTTCGGCTGGTCTGGTTGTTCCCTCATGCGAGCTGGCCGTAGCCCGGGTATACGGTCGGGTCCCAAGTTCTCGGGCTGGTATGTTGACGCTGTCAACGGTTCGGCCGGAGCCGGGTTTGCGAGAGCAGCCCCCGAGCCTCTGCACAGGGCGAGAGGGCGATCAGGGACAGACTCGGCTTTTTTACATACGCCCCTGCGTCGCCTTTCCGCAAGGAGGAGGGGGGAAAGCGCCATGTTGCCCTCGATGGGCGCCGAACATGGTGTCTCCAGTGAGCTGCAAGCGGGTAATCCGAGTGGACGTCCGTGCCCCATTCGTTAGGAGTCGGCTAGGGGCCCAGAGGCACGCCCAAAAGTACCTGCGGGTGATCTGCCGGACCCGGTCCCTTGGCGACGGGGTCCGAGGGCTCGATGCCTCCCTCTGATGGGATTCCGTTACAAGATCGCTCCCTCTGGTCTCGGAAATGTCCTAGGGTACCTCGGGAGCGCAGCCCGAGCCTTGGTTATGTATCGAACGTACCCATGGTCATCCCTCGCTCGGCGTCTGAGCCGGCTGTGAACCCTTCGGGGGCCAGCCTTCGAACCCCTGATCAGTAATGGGCGCGGAGCTCGAGTAGCCTGAGGCGGCCGTGGAACCCTTCGGGGGGCCGGCCTTCGAACCTCTGACCAGTAGTGGGTGTTGGGCCCACATGATCTGAGGCGGCTGTCGAACCCTTCGGGGGGCCAGCCTTCGAACCTCTGATCAATAGGGAGGCTCGGAGCCTGGTTCCTTCACGGGGAAGGATCCTTTTCGGGGTCTCCCCCTTTCCCGGTCCCTATTGCAAGAGAGAGAGAAAGAGGAAAAAAGGAAAAGGATACGAAATCGAACGACGCGGCGTACCTTTTTTGGCGCGGTTATTACGGCGAAGGCAAAGCGTCGCCCGCTTCTCCTGCCAGAAGCGCCGCCTGTCTCGCCGCAGAGTTAATGCGACGGGGCGAGTGGTTGGCGGGGCGGCCGTTGCGCGTGCGCAAGCCGTTCGAGGAACGGATCACGGGCGCGTTGTCTTCACGCCGTGAGAGGGGGTTCTCTTGCTGCCCCCGGATGGGACGTGAGCTTGGCTGACGACGTGACCGCTGCTCCCGCCCGCCTGCCACCGTCATTACTGCCGGCCCATTTTTGGCTGTAATGACCGCCGCGCCAGGCTGGCGCTGCTGGCTCGTGCGCTGGGTCACCTCGAGTCGCGGTATTGGTTCCGCAATCGAGGAGGCACGGTGGTGGCGCAAGTGGCGGTGCAGTTGCTTGCATGAAGCATCCGGCGCGCCGGTTGCGTGACGCGTGGGCCTGGGCCTCCATGCTGGGCGTGTCGGGAGTCGGAGAAGCGCGTCCACTTGGCGCGGTTGCATGCCGCCTGCATGGCTGCCCACCCTTCCGCCCGCTGGTCTGGGCAAAAGTGGAGGGTCACTTGTAACCGCTGGGCGGTCGTGCGCACCGCGCGCGGTGGTTTGGCTTCTTCTGCTCTGAGCCGGTTTGCATGACGTGTGGGACCCAGCCCCCGCGCCGCAGGGGAGGGCCTTGGAGCGTGTTGGAGAAGACTCAGCCCGTGACGGCTGGGGGCGCAAGTAGGGAGAGTTGCCTTTAAGAGGAGGGTGACCCCCTTCGGAAGGCGACCATGTCTTCACGCTCCCTTATGCATCGTGTCTTTCCACCTTCCGAGCCCCCGGATGGGGGATACCCGCCGTCTTTCCGCCTCATCGTTGGAGGAACGCAACTCCGTGGGAGTTGGTACCTTTCAGCCATCGTTCGGCTTCAAGGATTTTCATCATGCAGCCCGGCTGCACCCCTCTGCCGGCGGTCACCCAAGATGGTGACCTCCAGCTTGATGGTGGGGGAAAGCGAGCCGGGCTGCGGCCTCTGCCCCTCCCTAAGCCTCAAGGATTTTCATCACCAGGGCTGGGGAGGGGAGTGTGCCGAGTTGGGGTCGGCCCCATGCTTGGGCGGTGGCCCGCTCCTTCACTCAGTGATCGGAGGGAAGGGCAGTCGTCGTCCGTGGCGCCGGCAGCTGCACCATGCCTGGCTCTCGGACGCGAGTGGCTTCGGAGCCGCTCGCGGCGCCGGCGTCTGCCACGGCAGCTGGAAGAGGTTCTTCCGCCGACGAGATAGCCGGGGCCGCCCACGGACCGACCTCCAACTCTACGGCCTTCTGCCCGTCCTTGCCTCACGAGTTTGGGCATGGGCGGGGGCCTCCTGGCAGCAGCAGCCGCCCTGAGGTTAGTGCTGCCGCTATTCGGCCCCCCGGAGCAGAAGTCGTCGTCGTCGCTGCTGCTGGAGCGGGCGACGGCGCGCCGTTCGTCGGTCTTCTGTTGCTCCGCAGGCCCTCCCCCATCGAGTGGGGTTGTTCGTACCTGCGGAGGTGGAACCAGAGTTCCGTTTGTAATAGCACTTTGAATGCCAGTGTTTTTGTTCATTATGGCTGTCGAGGCCTGAACATGTATGTAATTTTGGCACGGAGCCGTGTTTTTTCCTCATTTTCGAGCACTAAGACTCGCCTGTTGGTTGTCTGAACCGCTTCACCAAGCGTGAGTCGCCCCGTGTCAAGGTGACGAGTGAGGTATCCGTATCCCGGAGGCGTAGGAGTCCCTCGGCTCGGTCGGCCTTGTTGTCCGAGGCTCCTCAGGCTTAGTTAAAGGGACCCCTTGGCCGCTCTTGGATGAGCCGAGGCCAGGGGTAGCGATATCAGCATGAACAGGGGCAGAGTTGGCTCAAAAATGAAACCTGGTTGGCCGGAGCCTAGCCGGGTTGTCCGTTGGCGGGACCGACGCTGGAGTTGACCAGCCGAAGCCTCGGGTCGGGCTGGCGCCCTCTGAGGACGGCTGGCCGAGGCCCCGGGGCGACCGGCCGAGCCGCCTGCTCGGGCCGGATTCCTGGAGAAGACCCTGGCAGCGACTGCCCGGGTGTGGTGATGACGTCGTCCTTTAGAGCGAAGATCCTCGGACCGTGTCACCGTCCGAGGCTAGGTCGGACCTCGCCGAAGGTGTCGTCGATGCCGAGGGTGCTGCTGCCCCCTTCCAGCGTCAAGGCCCGAGCCTGCAGGATCAGATTGTCTTGTAGCGTGTGTCTCCTGCGGCCGCTGAGGCCAGAACACACATCCTCGCTGTGTTGTAAAGCTGCATCTCTTTTCCTCTGGTTTCGAGTATCTGGACTTTTTTGTCGGCAACAGGGATGTTTGTGCGAGCGAGAGTTGCTTCTCGCGGAAGGTGATGAGTGAGGTATCCGTATCCCGGAGGCGTAGGAGTCCCTCGGCTCGGTCGGCCTTGCCGCTTACGCGCACTTTTACCCGTCCATGAGGCTTTGTCACCGACTCAGTCGAGAAGGCTCGAAGGATCACTTCGGCAAAAGAACTTCCGAACGTGAAGACTTGTTCGGTCCGCGGACCCACTTATCCGAACGTGAGTTACTTATCGCAGAAGGTGATGAGTGAGGTATCCGTATCCCGGAGGCGTAGGAGTCCCTCGGCTCGGTCAGCCTTGGCTGCTTACGTGTACTCCGTCGTTTTCAGGATCCACTTTTCGAAGTAGTCAAAAAGCACGAAAGATATTCTGGCAGAAGAGATCTTTTTTCGAGGAAAATTTCAACGCAGAGGGGGTTCCCCCCCTTTTAGCCCCTGAGGGAGGGTCGGGCTTTGCCGAGGCGAGGCCGACCCTTCCTTGATGACTAAACTTTGCGTGGGTGCGAGGTATATGAACAACTTGAAAACATCTTAAGGGTAGAAGCGACGTAGCTGTTGGATGTTCCAAGCGTTGCCGTAGACCTCGCCTTGACTGTTGGCCAGCTTGTACGTTCCGGGCTTCAGAACCTTGGCGATGACGAATGGCCCCTCCTAGGGGGGCGTGAGCTTGTGCCTCCCTCGGGCGTCTTGTCGCAGCCGAAGCACCAGGTCGCCCACCTGGAGGTCTCGGGGCCGGACCCCTCGGGCGTGGTAGCGTCGCAGGGACTGCTGGTACCGCGCCGAGTGTAGCAAGGCCTTGTCCCGAGCCTCTTCCAGCTGGTCCAGCGAGTCTTCTCGGCTAGCTTGGTTGCTTTGATCGCTGTAGGCCCTCGTCCTCGGGGAGCCGTATTCCAGGTCTGTGGACAAGACGACCTCGACCCCGTAGACTAGGAAGAACGGCGTGAAACCCGTGGCTCGGCTCGGCGTCGTCCTCAGGCTCCAGACCACCAAGGGGAGTTCCTTCATCCATCGCTTACCGAACTTGCTGAGGTCATTGTAAATCCGAGGCTTGAGCCCTTGTAGAATCATGCCGTTGGCACGCTCTACTTGCCCATTCGGCATGGGATGAGCCACGGCGGCCCAGTCCACCCGGATGTGGTGATCCTCGCAGAAGTCCAAGAACTTTCTGCCGGTGAACTGGGTGCCGTTGTCGGTGATGATGGAGTTCGGGACCCCGAAGCGATGGATGATGTTGGTGAAGAACGCCACCGCCTGCTCGGACCTGATGCTGTTCAGAGGTCGGACCTCGATCCACTTGGAGAATTTGTCGATGGCGACCAGCAGGTGCGTGTAGCCCCCGGGCGCCTTCTGCAAAGGGCCGACGAGGTCCAGACCCCACACAGCAAAAGGCCAGGTGATGGGTATCGTCTGCAGAGCCTGAGCGGGCAGGTGGGTCTGCTTCGCATAGAATTGGCACCCTTCGCAGGTGCGGACAATTCTTGTGGCGTCAGCCACCGCCGTTGGCCAGTAGAAGCCTTGTCGGAAAGCATTCTCGACAAGGGCTCGAGGCGTTGCGTGATGGCCGCAAGCCCCCGAGTGTATCTCTCGCAGGAGTTCCTGACCCTCGGTGACGGAGATGCATCGCTGGAGGATGCCCGAGGGGCTGCGGTGGTAGAGCTCCTTCTCATCGCCCAGCAAGACGAACGACTTGGCGCGCCGCGCCACCCGCCGAGCCTCGGCTCGGTCGAGGGGTAGCTCTCCTTGGTGGAGATATTGCAGGTACGGGGTCTGCCAGTTTCGATCAGGCGTGGCCCCGCTTCGCTCCTCCTCGATGCGCAGTGCCTCACCCTCAGAGGCCGAGGGTACCTCGGGCTGAACCGAGGGCGCCTCGGGCCGAGCTGAGGGTGCCTCAGGCTGGACCGAGGGTACCTCGGACTGGGCCGAGGGCGCCTTAGGCTCGGGCGTGTCGTCGATCTTGACAGAGGGTTGATGTAGATCCCGGGAGAAGACGTCCGGGGGAACCGTTGTTCGCCCCGAGGCTATTTTAGCCAGCTCGTCCGCAGTCTCATTGTAGCGCCGAGCGATGTGGTTAAGCTCGAGCCCGTAGAACTTGTCTTCCAGGCGCCGAACCTCATCGCAGTAGGCCTCCATCTTCGGGTCGCGGCAGTGGGAGTTTTTCATGACTTGGTCGATGACGAGCTGCGAGTCACCGCGGGCGTCGAGGCGCCGGACCCCTAGCTCGATGGTGATCCGCAACCCGTTGACCAGAGCCTCGTACTCAGCCACATTGTTGGACGCCGGGAAATGGAGGCGTAGCACATAGCGTAGGTGTTTCCCGAGGGGCGAGATGAAGAGTAGGCCCGCGTCGGCTCCCGTCTTCATCAGTGACCCGTCGAAAAACATGGTCCAGAGCTCCGGTTGGATCGGAGCCGTCGGTAGCTGGGTGTCGACCCATTCGGCTACGAAGTCCGCCAAGACCTGGGACTTGATGGCCTTCCGAGGGGCGGACGAGATTACCTCGCCCATGATTTCCACCGCCCACTTTGCAATCCTGCCCGAGGCCTCTCGGCACTGGATGATCTCCCCCAGGGGGAAGGATGACACCACAGTTACCGGATGAGACTCGAAGTAGTGCCGCAACTTCCGCCGCGTCAGGATCACTGCATACAGCAGCTTCTGAACTTGTGGGTAGCGGATCTTGGTTTCGGACAGTACCTCGCTGACGAAGTAAACTGGCCTCTGAACGGGCAATGCATGCCCCTCTTCTTGCCTCTCGACCAAAATCGCGGCGCTAACCACCTGAGTGGTCGCGGCGACGTAGACCAAGAGGGCTTCTCCGGTAGCTGGAGGCACCAAGATAGGCGCCTTTGTGAGGAGCGCCTTCAGGTTCCCGAGAGCTTCCTCGGCCTCTGGGGTCCAAGTGAAGCACTCGGCCTTCCTTAAGAGGCAGTACAGAGGCAGACCTCTTTCGCCGAGGCGTGAGATGAAGCGGCTCAGAGCCGCGAGACATCCCATGACCCTCTGTACGCCTTTTAAGTCCTTGATGGGCCCCATGCTGGTGATGGCTGCGATCTTCTCCGGGTTGGCTTCGATGCCCCGCTCGGAGACGATGAACCCCAAGAGCATGCCTCGGGGCACCCCGAAGACACACTTCTCGGGATTGAGCTTGACGCCTTTCGCCTTGAGGCATCGGAATGTCACCTCAAGGTCGGAAAGGAGGTCGGAAGCTTTCCTCGTCTTGACTACGATGTCATCGACGTAGGCCTCGATCGTGCGGCCAATGTGTTCGCCGAACACATGGTTCATGCACCGCTGGTACGTCACGCCCGCATTACTCAAGCCGAACGGCATGGTGACATAGCAGTACATGCCGAAGGGCGTGATGAAAGAAGTCGCGAGCTGGTCGGACTCTTTCATCCTGATTTGATGATACCCTGAGTAGGCATCGAGGAAAGATAGGGTTTCGCACCCAGCGGTGGAATCCATGATTTGATCGATGCGAGGCAGAGGGTAGGGAACCTTCGGACATGCTTTGTTGAGACCTGTGTAGTCTACACACATCCGCCATTTCCCCCCTTTCTTTCTCACAAGCACAGGGTTGGCAAGCCATTTGGGATGGAATACCTCTTTGATGAACCCTGCCGCCATTAGCTTGTGGATCTCCTCGCCTATGGCTCTGCGCTTCTCTTCGTCGAATCGACGCAGAGGCTGCTTGACGGGTCGGGCTCCGGCCCGAATATCCAGCGAGTGCTCGGCGACATCCCTCGGTATGCCGGGCATGTCCGAGGGACTCCACGCGAAGACGTCGGCGTTTGCGCGGAGAAAGTCGACGAGCACTGCTTCCTATTTGGGGTCGAGCCCGGAGCCGACCCGGATCTGCTTGGAGGCGTCGCCGCTGGGGTCGAGGGGGACGGCCTTAACCGTCTCCACTGGCTCGAAGTTGCCGGCATGACGTTTCACGTCCGGCACCTCCTTGGAGAGGCTTTCCAGGTCGGCGATGAGGGCCTCGGACTCGGCGAGGGCCTCGGCGTACTCCACGCACTCCACGTCGCATTCGAACGCGTGTTTGTACGTGGGGCCGACGGCGATGACCCCGTTGGGGCCCGGCATCTTGAGCTTCAGGTAGGTGTAGTTGGGGACGGCCATGAACTTCGCGTAGCACGGCCTTCCCAGTACCGCGTGGTAGGTTCCTCGGAACCCGACCACCTCGAACGTCAGAGTCTCCCTTCGGAAGTTGGAGGGCGTTCCGAAGCAGACGGGAAGGTCGAGTCGTCCGAGGGGCTGGACGCGCTTCCCGGGAATGATCCCGTGGAAGGGCGCAGCGCCTGCTCGGACGGAGGACAGATCGACGCGCAGGAGCCCGAGGGTCTCGGCGTAGATGATGTTGAGGCTGCTGCCTCCGTCCATAAGGACCTTGGTGAGCATGACGTCGCCGATGACGGGGTCGACGACGAGCGGGTATTTCCCCGGGCTCGGCACGTGGTCGGGGTGGTCGGCTTGGTCGAAGGTGATGGGCTTGTCGGACCAGTCTAGGTAGACTGGCGCCGCCACCTTCGCCGAGCAGACCTCCCGGCGCTCTTGCTTGCGGTGCCGAGCCGAGGCATTCGCCGCTTGTCCACCGTAGATCATGAAGCAGTCGCGGACCTCGGGGAACTCTCCTGCTTGGTGATCTTCCTTCTTGTCGTCGTCGCGGGCCCTGCCACCCTCCGCGGGTGGCCCGGCCCTGTGGAAGTGGCGCCGAAGCATGACGCACTCCTCAAGGGTGTGCTTGACGGGCCCCTGGTGATAGGGGCGCGGCTCCTTGAGCATCTTGTCGAAGAGGTTGGCACCTCCGGGGGGTTTCCGAGGGTTCTTGTACTCGGCGGCGGCGACAAGGTCCGCGTCGGCGGTGTCGCGTTTCGCTTGCGGCTTCTTCTTGCCTTTCTTCTTGGCGCCACGCTGAGTAGACGCCTCGGGAGCATCTTCCGATGGGCGGCGCTGGGGCTGCTTGTCCTTTCGGAAGATAGCCTCGACCGCCTCCTGGCCGGAGGCGAACTTGGTGGCGATGTCCATCAGCTCGCTCACCCTGGTGGGGGTCTTGCGACCCAACTTGCTCACCAGGTCGCGGCAGGTGGTGCCGGCGAGGAACGCGCCGATGAAATCCGAGTCGGTGATGTTGGGCAGCTCGGTGCGCTGCTTCGAAAATCGCCGGATGTAGTCCCGGAGAGACTCTCCCGGCTGCTGCCGGCAGCTTCAAAGGTCCCAGGAATTCCCGGGGCGCACGTACGTGCCCTGGAAATTGCCGGCGAAGGCTTGGACTAGGGCGTCCCAGTTGGGGATCTGCCCCGGAGGCAGGTGCTCCAACCAGGCGCGAGCGGTGTCGGAGAGGAACAGGGGGAGGTTGCGGATGATGAGGTTGTCGTCGTCCGTTCCACCCAGTTGGCAGGCCAGACGGTAGTCCGCGAGCCACAGTTCCGGTCTCGTCTCCCCCGAGTACTTTGTGATAGTAGTCGGGGGTCGGAACCGGGTCGGGAACGGTGCCCGTCGGATGGCCCGGCTGAAGGCCTGCGGACCGGGTGGCTCGGGCAAGGGACTCCGATCCTCCCCGCTGTCGTAGCGTCCCCCACGCCTGGGGTGATAGCCTCGGCGCACCCTCTTGTCGAGGTGGGCCCGACGGTCGCGATGATGGTGCTCGTTGCCGAGGCGGCCCGAGGCCGCAGGCGCGGTGTTGCGCGTGCGCCCGGTGTAGACCGAGGCTTCCCGCATGAATCGGGAAGTCGCGGCATGAGGTTCCGAGGGGTATCCCTGCCTTCGGGAGGCAGAGCTCTCGGCCCGTCGGACCGCAGCGCCTTCCAGGAGATTCTTGAGCTCCCCCTGGATTCGCCGACCCTCGGTGGTTGATGGCTCCGGCATCGCGCGGAGAAGCATCGCTGCTGCAGCCAGGTTCTGACCGACCCCACTGGATGCGGGTGGTGGCTTGACCCTGACGTCATCGGCGACGCGGTGCTGGAAGCCCTGGGGCAGGTGACGTATTTCTCCGGCCGGGGGTTGACCCGCCCATGCCTGCCCGACGTCCCGGTGGATCGGCTCAAGCGCTCCTGCTCCCTCGTCGAGCCTGGCCTACACCCCGCGAATTTGCTCGAGCTGTGGGTCATGGCCCCCCGCCTGAACAGGGACCACAGCTATCTCCCATGGGATGTCAACGCGGGGCACCGGCCTAGGGAGATCACCATCCTCCGGCATGCCGAGATGTTTGCCTTCAGAGGGACCCCCTAGATCGACGTGGAAACATTCGCGGCTTGGGCCGCAGTCCTTGTCGTCGAGGCTGCGGCTACCGTCGGAACAGTCAGAGAGGCAGTAGTCACATGCGGTCATGAAGTCCCGCATGGCACTGGGGTTGCCAAGTCCAGAGAAATCCCAACAGATGCTGGGGTCATCGTCTTCCTCGGACCCAGAGGGCCCGTAGGTCGAGACGTCCGTCAACCGGTCCCAAGGCGACCCCATGCGAAACCCCAGAGGGTTTGGACTCGCCTCTACGAGGGCGTCCGCCAAGGCGAGGTCGCTAGGCGGGTTGAGGCTGAATCCAAATGACGTAGGATGGGAATCGGTCGGTACCTTTTGGTCGACGAGCGGCGATGAAGTCACGTCGGGGACTGACTGCACCGTCGTCTCAGGTACGAGGGCGACGTCCTGCAAGCTTTTCGCAAGCGCGCTGGCGTCGTCCACTTGCTCGGGATTGGCGTGTCGCGGGGAGACGATGCTCGTCTTCGTCTCAGGCGCGAAGTCGATACCCGGTGCGCCCCTCGTTGGGGTGCCGGCGCTGTCGACTCGCTCGACAGCCGACGAGGCGCTGCCTCCTGCTTGGCCTTGGTTGCCCTGCCTTCCCCTCCGCCGACGGGGAAGAAGGCGGGACGAGCTCGAAGATTTTTCTTCTGCCACGCGGGGAAGATGTCGTCGATTCTGCCGGCGGGCGGGCTGTCGGCCGCCATTGTCGTTGTCGCACGGCGGTGGAAGGAGTATCATGTCGTAGCTGCCGTCGAAGGACATGAACTCAAGACTCCCGAAACGGAGCACCGTCCCGGGTTGGAGAGGTTGCTGGAGACTGCCCATCTAGAGCTTGACGGGAAGCTGTTCGTCAACACGCAGCAGGCCCCTACCTGGCGCGCCAACTGTCGGCGTTTCGAGACCGGGGGGTCCCTTGGGCCGACGAGTGAGTGTTGCCGCGTGCCCCAGCCCAGATGGGTCGAGCGTGAGGGCGAGCGCGAAGGGGGGAGAAGCGAGGCGGCCGGAGACCGGCGTGAGAGAGGTGGGAATCTCGCGGCCTTCGTGTTCGTCCCGCGCCCAGGTCGGGTGCGCTTGCAGTAGGGGGTTACAAGCGTCCACGCTGGTGAGGGAAGCGAGCGGCTCCGAGCGAGCGCCTGTCTCGTCCTCGTCCCCGTGCGGCCAACCCTCTCTAAGAGGGCCCTGGTCCTTCCTTTTATAGGCGTAAGGAGAGGATCCAGGTGTACAATGGGGGGTGTAGCAGAGTGCTACGTGTCTAGCGGGGGAGAGCTAGCGCCCTAAGTACATGCTGATGTGGCAGCCGGAGAGATTTTTGGCACCCAGCTGGTGTGATGTCGTGGCCGTCGGAGGAGCGATGGAGCCTGGCGGAGGGACAGCTGTCGAAGCGGTTGAGTCCTTGCTGACGTCTTCTTGCTTCCGTAAGGGGGCTGAGAGCCGCCGTCGTCACAGAGCATGCGGGGCGCCATCATTGCCTATCTGGCGGAGCTAGCCAGATGGGACACCGGTCTTGTTCCCTGCGGCCCGAGTCAGCTCGGGGTAGGGTGATGATGGCGCTTCCTGTTGACGTGGCTGGCCTGCGCCCTAGGTTGGGCGATGTGGAGGCTCCTCCGAAGCCGAGGTCGAGTCTGTCTTCCATGGCCGAGGCCGAGTCCGAGCCCCTGGGTCGGGCGAGGCGGAGGTCGTCGGCAGAGGTCGGGGCGGAGTCCGAGCCCTGGGGTCGGGCGAAGCGGAGTTCGTCGTCTTCTGGGGCTGAGCCTGAGTCCGAGCCCTGGGTCGGGCGGAGCGGAGTTCGCCGTCTTCCGGGGCTTAGCCCGAGTCCGAGCCCTGGGTCGGGCGGAGCGGAGTTCGCCGTCTTCCGGGGCTTAGCCCGAGTCCGAGCCCTGGGTCGGGCGGAGTGGAGTTCGCCGTCTTCCGGGACTTAGCCCGAGTCCGAGCCCTAGGTCGGGCGGAGCGGAGTTCGCCGTCTTCCGGGACTTAGCCCGAGTCCGAGCCCTGGGTCGGGCGGAGCGGAGTTCGCCGTCTTCCGGGACTTAGCCCGAGTCCGAGCCCTGGGTCGGGCGAAGCGGAGCTTCCTATGGTGCCTTTGGCAGGGCCTGACTGCCTGTCAGTCTCACTCTGTCAAGTGGCACTGCCGTCGGAGTGGCGCAGGCGGCGCTGTCCTTCTGTCAGGCCGGTCAGTGGAGCGGTGAAGTGACGGCGGTCACTTCGGCTCTGCCGGGGGGCGCGTGTCTGGATAAAGGTGTCAGGCCACCTTTGCGTTAAATGCTCCTGCGACTTGGTCGGTCGGTGCGGCGATTTAGTCAGGGTTGCTTCTTAGCGAAGGCAGGGCCTCGGGCGAGCCGGAAATATGTTCACCGTTGGAGGGGGGCCTCGGGCGAGACGGAAATCCTCCGGGGCCGGCTGCCCTTGTCCGAGGCTAGGCTCGGGCGAGGCGTGATCGAGTCGCTCGAATGGACTGATCCCTGACTTAATCGCACCCATCAGGCCTTAGCAGCTTTATGCTGATGGGGGTTACCAGCTGAGAATTAGGAGTCTTGAGGGTACCCCTAATTATGGTCCCCGACAAAAAGATTAGGGGAAATGTAGCCAAGTTGTTTAAGGATAAACTTGGCGTTAGTGTGTAACACTCCAAAATCGTATTTTGGTGAGTTAAGAAAAAATTCTAAAGATTTAAAATTTCAAGTGTATTATAACAAAGTTATGAATTGAGACTATCTTCCCTAAATTTTTATAAATAATAAATATAAAATGCTGGCTATATACTTAAACTATAATAAATAGGATAGTGAGCTATTCTATATAAATTACTCCAATTATGTTATATAAATATGTGAATTATATGCTTATTAAATTTCATGCATACAAATACTTATTTGAGCAAAGTAAATAAGGAGTAAATAAATGTAAAATATTTGTATTCATGTTGGTGTTTTGGTTGTGTATATAAATACGGTAGTAAAATTTAAAATCAGATTGATTTGGGATAATGAAATATGGAAATAAAAAACAAAAAAATAGCAAATAAAAGGTTTACCTATTCGACCACTTAAGGAACACAACCCACTTGAGTTTTTCCTCCTATTTTCTTATTCCACTTGCCAGATCTTGTATCACTGTTACATCATCCATGACATAGTCATCCCATGTTGTTCGTAACAAACTAACCAACATAGTTGTTGTAATCGTCCGGCCAAACTTTTCACCTGCACAACGAATTTGGTTTCGAGTTTGTTAGAGTTCCTAACAGATAGGATATGATTGTAACAGATAAGTACCAAATTAGATCTATCATGTAACCACCCACCTCCAGCCTATATAAATACATGCTACTATAGCACCTCAAGCCATCAATCATAGACTCATCTCCTCTATAGCCTCGCGGCAGCACCGCCGTCATCCAAGCCACAACAGTCTACCACAAGCTAAGCTCGCAGCCATAAGCCGATATGAACAGCTCATCGAAGTTTGACTCCCGCCCAAACTCTAGCAACAACTCCGGCGAGAAATTTCTCTCCGTCCGTTCATCTTCCGGGGCAACCCAGAACATCGTCGTGACTAGCTCGGCGAGAGCATCGTCATCGTGCTTCTGGATCATCGTAAAAAACCGAGATGACCAACAACAACGCGAGATTAAAGTTCTTGATTGGAAGGTAACTTAGTGGTAGGTTATGGGTCTTTCCAGCTTGATAAGTTTGGCACTTCCCACTTGGGAGATAACAGCCACCATATACCCTTTTACATGCAAGATTGCCATACAACACAAATTTAACGATAGGTAAAATCATGATAAGTTGGCAACGACTAGGTCATACATTTGTAAACAAACTTTTGCCATCTTTAACAAATTTAACTAACCAATCAGATTACGTCATGTCACCTATTTTTGTGTAGTCCTACTAATTTATTAAAAATGTGATATCTTATAGGTCAAATAATTTGTTTTAATTTGTTCAAGTTGTGTTAGGTTCATATTAATTTTTGCGTACGTAGTAATAACATTATTTCAATTATGCCACATGGTTTAATTAATTAATAATTAATTAATTACTTGTTTAATTAATGTTAATTAGCTAGATAATCTAGTTAATCTCATATATAGTTCTAACCTACACATTTAATAAATAATTGTTAATGATTCATATCAACTCAAATATTTTAATTTAATACATGCTTAATGATTAATATCAACTCAAATATTTTAATTTAATACATGCTTAGTTTAAATGCAATATCTGTTAGATCGCATCTATTAGATTTATTGCGCCTAAAATACCGTTTTATCCATAAATACTTCATTTTAACTCCGATTTTAATGATTCTTAAACCTACGATCTCGTAGTGACGCGTAGAATATTCTTACACAGTTTGTTCATATGCTTTGGTGTAATGTTACCATATCCATTATTTGCTTGATTGTATGTATTGCTACGAGTAGAGGTGAGGTGACGACGAACCCGACACCCAATTTTTGGGTCAGCATCTCGACAACTGTTTATTGCAAGTATAAGGCAAGTTGTGCTCTTGATCACTCTTCTTTATCTAACAATGTTCATGTTAATCATTATGACATGCTCAGGTTAATTTGATGGGACCTAATAGGTTACCTTAGTTTTGTTTACCCCACACCTTGCAAACCAATGAACTATTGGGTAGACTTGCTATTGCTCTACCTTGTTTGTGATTAATATTATATCTGAATTAGGATCATGTTCAATTATTATTGTTGTTTAATTATTGTTCATGATAAGACTATTATGTTAGTTGGAACATGGAGCTTAATATGAGATAATAGTGCTACCACAAGGGTGGAATGGGACGCCCTTTGCTGACTAATTAGGAAAGCTAGTGGAGACTACCTTACCCGAAAGAGAAAAGGGTGATAGAGGAGTTGATGGTATAGGGAGGTTCTCGGGTTGATCATGCTGCGATGGCTTTTCGGACGAGGGATTCCTATATCGCTCTTCTCACGAAATCGTAGTGGGTTTTCTGAAGCTAGTGGAACTTTGTAAAGTCCTCGTAGTGGATCCCTAGCCATTCACCTCGGAAGTGTCTAAGGGACTTGCAAATCCTTGATATATGGGATATATGACTTGTGGGTAAAGGGTGCAACCTCTGCAGAGTGTAAAACTGGTATATCAGTCGTGCTCACGGTCAAGAGCAACTCAGGACTCTAGCATGATTAATTTATAGAATTAAATTCAATCTGTCATATGCATTGCATTGTGGGATTTATTATTAATTGTGATCTCTAATTTAATTGGGATGATATCTACTTATACTTAGTTACTGCTAAAAAAAATTTGACCAACTTTAAAAGCAATGCTCAGCTTTAACCATATTCTTTGGTAAGCCTTACATTTCACATGAGCCCCCACCGTAAGTAAGCTCATGCACAATATTCCCCACAACTTGTTGAGCGATAAACGTATGTGAGCTCACCATTGTCGTACTCACACCCCCTAGGTCAAGAATAGGTACTACTGAAGGAGCACGAAGGATGCCGCGATGAGTTCGTGAGAGATCTAGGCCATCGTTTCCCAGTCAACTATGGTTGCAAAGGATAGTTGTCTCCATATGATGTAATTATTTAGCTATTTTGTACAAAACTCCTATTATCTAGTAAAGATGTGACATTCGTTTCTGTATCATGAGTCATCATATGTGTGAGACTTGATCCTAGCACACATTTGAGACGCACCCGGATTTGCCTTTAAATCCGGGTGTGACAAGTGTGTCAGGCATGGGAGTCATATCAAAAGCCTTACGAGTTACGACCACCAATTTGACACCATGCCATATCCACGGGGGACTAGGATACAAGATTTCTCCAAGTTTTCTGGTGAGTGCAGGAAGAGCACACCTGAGCACATAGGCCATTTCCTAGCATAACTAGGGGAATTGGCTGATAGGAAGCCTTCTACATCTGCCTATTCTCATTATCCCTAACAAGTACTGCATTCTCGTGGTACGCTGCCCTACCACCTAACTCTATTAGCTCTTGGGAGGAGTTAGAACAAAAAAATCATGAACTCTGTTAGCTCAGGCAAGAGTTCATCTTAGGCCCCCACCATATGAGCAAGTACCATGGGTCATCTTCAATTTCTAATGCAGGACTTTCATCAACAGGACAGAAGGGAGCCTTCTGAAGCGCTTACAGTAAATTACAATGTTCCTAAGTCAAAGCTTATATACTGAGGCCAGAGCTGTTGTCTCAAGAAGCCAAAGCTATCACAAAAGCTAAAAACTTTTTTGCATTCCTTTATGTCTGTATTGTTTATCCCCACCTTCGTCTCAATGAACTAAAAGGGTGAAAACCCCTCTCAAGTTTTGTAAATGAAACTCTAAGGTTGCACCTTCGAGTGTAACAAAAACTAAAAAGACTCTGAACTCCTTCGGATGGAAGGTAGAGTCAGAAAGAGAATCACCTAGTTATGGTGAAAAGACTTTGAAGTCCTTGGGATGGAAGGTGAAGTCAAAAATAAAATCACCCAACCATGGTGATAAGACTCTGAAGTCCTTTAGACGGAAGGTAGAGTCAGATCTCAAAGACATGATCATTTATTTTTATGCACCCTCATTGTAATACATTCAACATCATTCATTATGCATCATATCGTCATTTCATCACACCGTCATGCATATCATTATCAATATTCTCTCGTTTGCACAAGCACAATAAGGGAAGGTGTCCCCTTTGTTCCCGAATTATACAAAGGTAAGATCAGTCACTCGATGATGGTGACAAAAATAATCTAAATCCCTTCAAATAGAAGGAAGAATCAAGATGACATCAAGCAACACCGAAGATGTTTCATTTTTATATTCTCAAGTATCCCTGCTACATTACATTTTTCCTATCTGCATGACATAACGTATGTGTTGTGAATAGTAGAATTTGAACCGGTTTGTTGTTTTCTATTATTGTATCAAGTTTTTAAGTTTCGTCACAAAAATATAGAGAGTTTGATGCCTTTGTTATGCATGAAAAGAAGGAAAGGTGTTTTTTGCCTTCGGCTCAAAAGACACAAGTCTTGGTTTCACACATCACAAAAGCATCACACAACAAACAAAACAAAGCTTTTGATATTACACAAATGAATTTACAAAGTATTTACAAATTGCTCATAAGTTCTCATTCAAATCTTCCTCAGCAACATCATAACAAAATTTTAGTACACCTTCGTCTATTGTCTCATTCACAATATCAATAAGGGCCAGTGATTCCTTCAGTTCTTCATCCTCTTTGGGCTTGTAGTCTTTAATTATTTCCTATGAGAGAGCATCTTTTCAACAAATCTATCAGGTTCACATAAATCGGACAAGAGCTTTGATCAAAATATCGAAATAATACTTTCGAGTTCTTTTATCCTTTGGACCTCCCTAATCACTACTCCTCTTTTACGGCCTTCTCCACCTACAAAGCAAAAGAGCACATGTAAGTGATCATTTTGATATTTAACAAAGAAGAATTAGTGTTAAGTAAAAACCTCTTCTACATTCTTTTTAACTACTTCGCCAGCCATTTTTCCCTCTAGCACTCCAAACTCCTATAAAAAATTCTTCTAGGTTGGAGGCTTCGGCTGAGGGCTTCTCGATATCGCACACGAAGATTTTGAAGTTAGGTTGCTCACAATCTTCACATGCTAGCACTTAGCTTTTTCCACCATCAAAGCTGCGCTTCGGGCGCCTATCCATGCACAATAATCCCCTCGGGTCGACAAAATCACATAAAAAACTTCTACCTCTCCGTCAATCCATTTTATTACCCCAGTGTTGTCACCATATATATAATCTTTCTCACTGGAGCTGGGGCCAATTGAAACAAAGGTATCCCTCAGTCAATGACAGCATTGGGTGGCGATAGAGAAGCACTCCTCTTTGGAGCTTCGTAATTTGTCAAGAATGTTTTGAAAACAATCTTTATCATCACTAAATAATTATTTTTTTGACTTTTCCACTTCAAAATTCACATGTATATTCTCTAGCTCTTCCTTCAGCTTAGCCACTTTGGCCTTATGTGCTTTGGCAAATCTTTTCATTTTAGACTTAAGTTCTTGACACGTTTTGAGTGCCAAAGATTTTCTGCCTCGAGATCCAAAATTCTGTTATCTTTAAGCTTTTCATTTTATAATATCTCATTCTTCTCTTCAACAGCCTTCCGAAGTTCGGATCAACTTTTAACCAGATCATTGCTTAGATTGTTAACCATATCTTCTTTTTCTTCATTTTTATGTTGAAGGTCTATAACCTCTGAGCAAAGGTTATCTATCACCATTTGTGTGTTGTTTTGTTCAAAATCCTTCTAAATCTTCAAACCCTTGCTCAATATAAACCCATGCAAATTGCAAGAAACAGTTAAAGTCATGACCCTAAGCCTCTGCTACTAATAAACCGAAGCAGAAATACAATGTTACCTTTAAGCTTTTGTAGGCTAGATAATCTGGAAGATCATGTAGGAGCATGGCAGATAGACCATCTTCAAGCTTCGAAAATCCAATGTTCTTTGCCATGTAGTGGCAGGTTTTAGTTTCCAGGTTATCTGGGTAGCAATAAAAGTAGTCATCTTCTCCACCACCAAAAATGGTTGCTCCCGTCGGATACCTGTCTTTTGGCAATGTTTTGCACTTGGGCAATTTGTTCTACTATAAGTTCCTTGCTAGTTGCATGAGGAATAACATATTCTGGCGGCATAGTCACTTACTCGCCTTCTAGCACATGTGTTTTCTCTTTCAAGTATTCTTTCTCCTTCTCTGTCGACTCCTCAACTTTCTCATTCTTCTCACCCTCGACATTTTCAGGAATAATTTCCCATTTAAGGGTACTATCGAAGGTTTCGGCTAGCTTTAGCAATACCACAGCCAGTACACCTTCGGTTGTCTCCTTCTTCGGAGGATTTGCCTTGCACTAAAGAACATGCTGAAAATCAAGCTAACCCTTTCCCCTTTTTGGCGTTTTTTAAATGGCCAGCTTTGGCCTCAGCCTGGGTCCCACGCTAGCCAGTGGGGCTTCGCCCCAGATGGGAAGTTCCACCACTTCTTCGTTCTTTTTCGACTCTTTTCCCTATAAAAAAGAAAATCATTCCATATCCATTGGGATAAATTATATTTCCTATGAAATGGGCAACCACTATCTTTACCTTCGTAACCTTTGAAGGACTGGTAGCTAGAGCTATGGAGATCAACGATTCGCTGGGTAATGTGAGTTCAACAACAACTTCTTCAACAATTTTAACTCTCTTTCAAGATGCAGTGTCCTCAGCCTCCGTAGGTTGCCTTCGGTGCTTCATGATAACCTTCACCCTTTTTGATTTCTGGGCGTCAGCGGACAGTTTTCCAGCTACTTTCCTTTTCTTTCTGCTTTGCGCTAGTCGGAGGTAGTCTAGGTAAAATAAACTGATAGCGTCAAATACGGGATTCAGTCTACTCTTCTCCTAGGCCTCGAAGGTAGCGTCAGGGCTTTGTCTTCCTTCTTCATAAAGTTCCTAAGAACTTCGTTGCACTTCGTTTCAACGACATCGAGCCATTCATCGCATGGCTCCCCGAACCCATCTCTAAATATGTAGGTATACTTTATCCTCACGAGACTCCCACTTCCCACCTCTTGTTTCGTTGAGTCATCATCCTTCGGCTCTAGCATTGCCTATTTGGCCTGAAGCGATCAAATGTTGAAGGCCAAGTTTCCTTGGACAAGGTCCCATGTCCCAATATAACTGCACATAATATTAAAGGTGACTCGAGCAGCCTGAGATTCGTCATTCATATAGCATGTTGGCCTCTTATCGTGTGTTTGGTTGGGTGCATGCGCCCGTGCAAAACTCTAGAGATGCAAAAATCAGACAGCTCCGTGTGTTTGGTTGCTTGGACGTGTGTCTGGGCCAGGCCACGCTCGTGCAAAACATTGGCCTCAGCCAGGCCCGTGGGATACGGCCAAAAGGCGCGTTCCACGCGAGCCAGGCTGCGCTCGGCCACTCGCGCTCTCCTCGCGCTCGCGCTCGCCTCGCGCTCTCCTCGCGCTCGCGCTCGCCTCGCGCTAGGGTTTCGCCGCCGCCTCCTCTCCCCTCCCATCTCTCCCTCTCACGTCTCTTCTCCCCCTCGAGCTCCCCCGCGAGCAAGCTCTCGCGTCTCCTCTCCCCCTCGAGCTCTCCGTCGAGGTCCCCCTCCCCCCCGCGAGCAAGCTTTCGCGTCTCGTCTCCCCCGCGGCGAGCTCTCGCGTCTTCTCTCCCTCGCGTTCGAGCTCTCGCGTCTCCTCCCTCTCGCTGTTGTGACACTCCTTCCAGGTAATCTGTTCTTTTGATTTGTAGTAGTATTGGTAGTTCTTGGCTGAGATCTGATATTTATGCATAAAAATAGTTCTTGGGTGAGATCTGTTCTTCGTCTGATCTGGTATAGTTGTTCGCTGAGATCTGGTAGTTGTTGGCTGAGATATGGTAGTTGTTGGCTAATTTCTCTCCTCTGAGATCTGGTAGTTGTTGGCTGAGATCTGTTCTTCGTTTGATTTGAGCTCTCCCTCTTGCATGCACCCATTTCACCCCTCTCAGATCTGGTATAGTTTGCTAATTTGTTATATAAAAATAGCTTCTGGTGTAGGATTTTGCTGCAAAGTACCATGTTGTTAGTGTTCCTCGGATGATTTTAGGGTTTTGCTACAAAGTACCATGCTTGTGGTGTCGCATGCACCCATTTCGCTTCCATGTCTGGGATCAGATAATTTGTAGACTACCAAAATCATGTCTGGGATCATGTTTACTGTCTAAACAAATCATGTTTACTGTCTAAATCATGTTTAGATAGCAAATCATGTTTAGACAGTAAAATCATTGCAACTGAGCACATCATGTCTGGGATCAGATGATTTGTTTAGACAGTAAAACATATTTGTAGATCAATGTTTAGACATGTAAGTACCATGTTTAGACAGTAAATCATGTTTAGATAGTAAAATCATTGCAACTGAGCACATCATGTCTGGGATCAGATGATTTGTAGGATCATTGTTTTACTGTCATGTAGGATCAATTTTGATGAGATGAGGCTAATATTAATAACTATTTCAGATTTACACTTGATCTGTTTAGCTGAACTGTATATTCTATTTGCTTGAGCTGTTCTGTTCTCTCATGTGTGGTTCTGTTCTGTCAGGTGTGGTTCTGTTCTGTCATCTTGAGCTGGTTACACTGTCATGTGTGGTTCTGTTCTGTTATCTTGAGTTGTTCTGTCTTCTTGAGTTGTTCTGTCATCTTGAGCTGTCATCTTGATGTTCTGATTACACTTGTTCTGTTCTGTCATCTTGAGTTGTTCTGTCTTCTTGAGCTGTTCTGTCTTCTTGAGTTGTTCTGTCATTTTGAGCTGTCATCTTGATGTTCTGATTACAATAACTGTTGTTTGAGAACTGATATGCTACACTTGATCTGGTTTTGGTGTTTGACAAATGAGAACATATACTCCTCTATCATTTTTGCAAACTGGTTATGTAAAGGATAAGTAATTGTAATTTACAAGTGTTTTAGACTTTGTCTTTTATGCTGTTTAAGAATATATATGGTACACTTGATCTGATGTATCTGTCCTTTATGCCAATGATGATAGCAAAAATGGATATTAAGCCTAATCAGGTAGCCAGTTACTAATATTTGTTGCTTGAGAACAGATATCCTTTATGTTATTTTTGCTGTCCTATATGGTACTTAAGAACAGATATGCTATACTTGATCTGATGTGTCCTATTTGCTGTTTACAAGTCCACATTTGTTGTCCTTTTTGAAGTTCTGATGTTTCTATATAGTAGCTGGCTACACTGTCATGTGGAAAAATTTCGCTGAGCTGAGGCTAATAATAATACTGTTTTCAAGTATGAACTGATGTTTGCTGCTTTTACAAGTCATGACATGGTTTTATTTGAAGTCATGTTTGTTGTCCCATGAACTGAGTTGTAAATTCTGTTAGTAGAAGCAGAAGTAGAAGTAGAAATAGCAGAAGTAGAAGTAGAAATAACAGAAGTAGAAGTAGAACTGCTGCTATTGCTACTGTCCTATGAACTGAGTTGTAAATTCTGTTAGTATGTAACATAGCTAGTGTTTACAACTCAGTTCATCAGTTTATACATGAGTTTTCAGCAACTCAGTTCATCAGATGAAATATGAGTTGTATACGTGTATAAGCTGAAAACTGATGAACTGAGTCGTATGAACATCAGATGAATTGAGTTGTGAACTGAGTTGTAAATTCTGTTAGTATGTAAAAGTAAGAAACATCAGATGAACCGAGTTGTGAACTGGTTTTATTTGAATTTCTGTAAATTTTGTTCATTCTTCTATGAATTAAGTTGTTTTAATCTAAAATTTAAAAACAGCAAACAAAAGTTGGTACTGCGATCAGCCTATACAGGCTATGGTCATCCTGGTTAACCAAACAGAAGCTGTGTTCATGCAACTTATAAAAACAGCAAACCAAACAAGGGCTATGGTCATCCTGGTTAATTGCGATCAAAACAACCAAACAAGAGCTCTCAGCGTACTTGTACCAGCCTATACAGGCTAGGCGCAGCCTGCATCTGAGCTGAGAACCAGGCTCTGCTCATCCAACAACCAAACATACGGTTAATGTCGAAGTTAGGCTTAATAGGCCTCTAAATAATGCTGTTGATATCTCCCCTCTTGTCCAAATCATTCTTCACGAAGAACCACTCCTTCGTCCTGGAGTTTGGCCACTTACTACGGTACACCATGGCAAGGTAGTGGGCCTCCTTCCGGTATTGGAAGTTGTAGCAACCGAAGTTATTGTGCAACCACTCCTTCCTGGCCGCCTTTCTCTGATGATAGAGTTCATGGATCTGAGAGAATAATTCTACACTTGGCTCCATGCCTTGGCGCCTCATAGCCCAGATGAAGACCCAAGCCTCATTATCGTGTTGGGGGTCAACTGATGAAGGTATATGTCAAATTTCTTCAGCACTTCCACAACCATCTTATGGAGCAGGGAAGCCCAGCCTTGAGGAAGCATGGGAATGCTAACACCTCATCCTTATCTAGCAAAGGGATGGTATCTTCTCCACTAAGCCTAACAATAGTGTTGCTAATGTACTTAGTATCCTTCAAAACTTCAATATGTCCCTCCATCATGGTTGATTTGCTGAAGCATATGTGGCCCAATTTTGGTGGTCGGTCCTCACCGTCATCTTCCACAAACTCAAAATCCTCACTAGATTCTTTGGCTAGTTTGGTAAAGACATCCTCATCAGCTTCACAGGTTACAACTCTGTCAGTAGTGTCCGAAAGCGCCACAATGGTAAGCTCGATACTCGATTTGTCCTCTGCCATTACTCATGAAATGAAGTTCTCAAACAACGAAGCTTGCAAAGCACGAAACTTGCGAGAAAGCAGGAAACTCAAAGGGAGCTACGAAGTTAGAGAAAGCGGGGTACATGTTGGCCAGGGATTAAGACCATTTTATACAAAAAACACATTATTCGAGGACTCACGTGCAACCACCCACTACAAAGTGGTCTCCGTTTGATGAACGTCTTTAAAAGCATATTTTTATCAATTTATTTTTGTAGCGACTTCTAGGAAGGTGTTTTCGGATCTTCGGCATGAGTCCTTCGTTTATTCCACGGTCTGGGCTCATTAGGAAGAACAAACTAATACTGCCAGAGGATAATGTTGGGGGTCCTCTCCTATCGAAGCTCCTCAAAACATTAATACATCAATGATTTTTAAGTCTGTTTTAGGTGTTTTGAAGTAGTGACAAAGTTGGCCTTCGCACAAAAGCCTTCGTTTAAGCGGCGTACACACAAATGCGAAGCTAGAAAGCTTTGGCTTCATGGTCTGAGAAAAAGCTCGAGGCTCGTGAGTCAGCTCGAGCTCGGGGCGGCTCGACTTGGCTCGAAGTGGCTCACGAACCTCAAGCGAGTCGAGCCTGGTTTTTGAGCTCGTTGGTCTAGCGAGCCATGATGAGATGGCTCGCAAGCTGTGCCAAATTAACCAACCTATAAAATAATGATGGATGTTGGATAATTTTATAGATATCTGACTCGTTTTTTAGCCTTTGGTGATAGCTATATGACAATTTGTAATTTAGATTACTTATATTGTTGAATGATGATTAGATTTTTCACATTTATATACTACTAAATCACTATATAATGTAATATTATTTATTAAGGTGCAACTCACGAGCTGACTTTGAGCCAAGCCGAGCCTCCACCTCCATCTCATTGAGTGGACAAGTCAAGTCGATCTCGGCCAGCTAGCAAGCACCACCAAGTCGAGCTCAACTCAGCTCGTTTCCAGCCCTAACTCTGAGCATGCAACAACAAGGAAACGAGGGAGAAAACCTAAAGATTTGGTGAGCACGTCTGCAAAGGAAAAGACTATGGTCCCCTATATAATCATTTAGTCTCTATGTATAGGATCTAAGGGTATGTTCAGTGGCGGAGCTGCATAATAACCATTGGGTTCAACTGACACCAATATTTTTTTCCAAAATAACGATTAGTATATATAGTTTATTTGTTTGAACCCAACAAAAATTTAGTCGTTGTTGGGGACTTGTTCTCAAATGCTATGAATTAAGAACAAGGCAACATAAAATGTTAAATGTTAACGTCCTTCGTCCATGAAACAATATTCCCATGAGGATAATGAACCATGGACGAAGGTTGATGAGAACATAATTACGAAGGTTGAGTCTTCGTAATTAAATTCTAATAGATGATATAAGATAACATAAAATAAAAGGTATTAAAAGATAAATGAATCATAAACGAGTTAAATTATATTTACTTTTATATATTGAATTATTGAATACAATTATACCTCTGCCTTGGCAAAGATAGATTCCCGAAAGATGCGATTACAATTGCCAGAATCCGTGAACAGTAAAGGAATACTGTTCACTATTTATAGGCACATGGCGCAGCCTGTGAGGAATTACAAGTACGCCCCTTGTAAAAGCTTACAACATTGACTCAGACCTTTATGGACTAAAAGGTCATTCTATCTTTAAGTCGGTTTGTAATACCGAAGCTTCACGAAGAGGAACCTTCGGCTATCTTATGCAAACAGCTTCAGCCGAGAACCACTTCTTTCTATAAGACCTTCGGCGACGAAGCATAGACCCAACAGTAGCCCCTTTCGCGGTGCTAGATCGTTTTTCGTAACGAGCTTGATCCGTGAAAAAGGTCTCTTAAGCTTCGGAGCGCCGAAGGTCTAAAAAACACCTTCCCTGAGCTCGTTGTCGAGAAACGATTCAATCTCCCAGCGTATAGCGGCCCCACTTTGCAGAGTTACTGTTCGGTCTCTGCGGTCCACCACGCAGCGAGTGCGAGCGGGTGTCCGCCTGGTGTAAAATTTCTGGCGCTTCGCCTTCTTACCTGCAGCACTATATAAACAGACGAGTAGGTATGAAGTTACCACAGCATTCATTGCTATTTGCACTGTTTTGCTGCCAAAATTTTTAGCCGCTGCCGAAGCTTGTCTGTCAACATCGAACGAAGCTCCAGCTTGAAGCCTGCTTCGGAGGAAGAAAGTATTAAAGTTTCACAAGTTCATAATTAAATGGCCAGAGTCCGTTCTACCGCCAGGGTTGAGCGTGAGGGGGACGAAACTGAAGCTTCGGAGACTGTCCCTATCTCCGAAGCCATGCAACGATCCGGGCTAGTGACTTCGGAAAAGATTCCTAGTGATGATGCAGAACGAGCAATCGCTGAAGCAGAGGAAGAAGAAAATGAGGAAACTGATCCCGAAGATGATTATCGCATTGCCATGCCAAGCAAACCCAGCCACTTGGACTTCGGGAAATCTACTGTTTCGAAGGCTGATCTGTCCAAGATGGTAAAATCGGGCTTTTTTACTGAAAATCAGAAGAAGCTATTGCACTTCGGGGGAGAAGAGACTACCCCGAAGCCGGAGAAAGATGAAATTGTTATTTTCAAAAGCTTTCTAAAGGCTGGATTAAGGTTCCCCCTACATGGGATTATTGCAGAGGTACTGAATAAGTTCGGTATCTATTTTCACCAGCTGACCCCTAACGCTATCGTTAGACTTATTGTTTATATCTGGGCACTCCGAAGCCAAGCAGTGGAACCATTTGCGGACAGCTTTTGCCGGGTCCACGAGTTGCATTATCAAACGAAGGCTAGAAAGGATGGGTTGCACGACAATTTTGGTTGTTATAACTTCGCCTATCGGAAAACTACAAAGTTTCCTGTCATTAGCTACAGAAGCAAATGGGCAGCAGGCTGAAAATCTGAGTGGTTCTATGTCAAGGTTGATGACGACAAGGAAAAGCTTGTGCAAAGCCCGCTGGAACTAATCTTCGGAGAAACCCGTCCTCGCTGCAACATGACACCCGAGGGTCCAACACAACAAGCAATGAGTGAATTCAGAATTATTGCAGAGCATATCAGCACAAGGGACCTGGTTCAAGAGTTTTTAGCTTTCAAAGTTTTTCCCAGTTTGAGAGAATGGGAAATGCCGAAGCTACAGGGAGAAAAGAAAGAAGGTGAACTTGTACGTTTACCTTACTATTTCAAGTTTAAAAAGTACTTTAAAACACCTTGCCAAGAGTGGCTAGATACAATTGAAGTAATGTGCAATGAAATACTTGGCAATTATTCCAAAAAAGAAGATCAATTGATGACCGCTGCCTTCGGCACCCGTCCGAAGCGAAGGCTAAATCGAGTGTTGGACGCCCTGGGCTTTGATTACCCTGATTATGAAAATCTGAACAAAGGTGCTGGGGGCCAAAAAAGAAAAAGGATAACTGAGGCCATGAATGAAGAAAAAGAATCATTAAAGAAGAAAATTCCGAAGAAGAGGAAAGCTTCTTCTCCGAAGCAACAAATATCCGAAGCAGAAGAAACCCCCGCATCACCTTCTGCTGCTGTCGTTGAGGAAATTCTGAAGGTAATGACTGAATCCTTACCTGCGAAGCTAAGTCCACTGGGCCCTCAACTGACAAAGTTTTTTCAGAAGGACAAGGAGGCCGAAAAATCGAAGAAAACAATCAAGGCAAAGAAACAAAGAATTATCACTGTGACAGAGGTAATTGACAAGACGCCGCCAAGAGCTTCAGCCCAGAAAACACCAGCGGCTGTAGAGGAGACAGATACTGAAATTGCACCTTCGGAGGCCGCAGCTGCCGAAGCTGCCTCAGCTGAAGGTTTGAACCTGGAGAGCACAATTGAACATATTGACCAAATACTGCTAGACATGGCTGCAGAAGAAGCTACCACCGCCGCCGAAGAGGCCGTGACCGCAGCGTCGGGGAAAGAAAAAGAAATTACTGATGAAGCTTCAGAAAACGAAACCTTCATGTTCCAGAATTTAGTTGGAGAACAGCTATCAAAAGCTGAAATAGAAGAGCTTAGGGAATATGCCAAATCCTGTGGATACAAACCTGGGGCACTCCTCTTCGGAGGCGTTGATGATGAGAAATTAGATTGTATTCGAGACCAAACAGGTGCCAAAGTTATCAGTACTCTGTCCAAGAGTATCGGCTTCCCGAAGCTAGAAACAGACATCAGCCGCTACCGACGACAACATGTCGTTGGTAGTTTATTTTATTCCAACTTCAAGGTGATACTTGTCCCTTAACTTTAATAGTTTCTAATAATAAAAATATGTCTGACGAAGGTTGTTTTCGTGCAGAGTATGCTGTTGAGCAAAGCCTTGCAAATGCAGCAAGATTTTGAAGATAAAAAGCACGAAGTTATAATTGAAAATTTGGAAAGCAAAATAAAGGAGCAATCGGATGTTATTGAGAAAAAGAACTTTGAGCTCCAGGCAGCCGAAGGTTCATTGGCGGAAGCTGAAGCAAAAATAACAGAACTGAACACGAAGCTTCTCCGCCAGTCTGAGCAGTTCGAACGAGAAAAACAAGATCTTAATGCAAAACTTGAAGCCGAAGCTCAACAAAATTCAGATTTGAGAAAACTACTGACAAGTCTTCAAGAAAAATGCTTGAAATTTAGCAACAAATGCATCCAACGATTAAGAAAGATTTTTTACTCAGTTGGAGCCAGCAGTGAAAAATTCACCCCCTCAGCTGAAGATCTACCGAAAACCTTCGAACATATTGAGGGGGAGATGGACGAGCTCGACGAAGTCATAGCTGGGCATGGTGACTTCTGTGCCTGGGTGGCTTCTCGAGGCACTGCTGCAGCTTTCCTAAAGGCTGGCTGCGATCATGGAAGGATTGTCAATAGGCCAAATTTCACTTTATCACCATCAATCCTGGATGACATTCCTGATCTCGCCCGAAGTATCTCGAATAGATTTGTAAAAATGATATGGACAAAAGGTGGGCGAGAAAAGGCTGGAGACGAAGCTCGTAGCCACCTTGAACCAGTAAGAAACCATAACTTGTGCTTACCTTTTCCTATAAGCTTGATTTTGACTTACAACGACCTTATTCATGTAGGATGACGAAGCCGAAGCCGATGATCAAAAATGACGCCGAAACCGAAGCTCCTTGGCGATTAGATAGTAGACTGTAGATAGTACTTGAGAAACTTTTGAGATAACTTTTGTAAATGTAACTAAAACTTGTCTTTAATGAATTTTGTTCATACCTTGTTATATATCCTTATCCTTCCATTGATGTATGAGAAATGCTTTGATGTGGACGAAATTTTCTTTTGAGCCGAAGGCGAAAAAACACCTTCCCTTCTTTTCGTACGCAGCAAAGCACAGAAAACAACATTTTCCCCTTTTTTTTCGAAGCTCTCCTTTTTGTACACGAAACTCTTTCTTCCCCTTCTTTTTCCTCTTTTTGCCGAAGCAACCATTTATGCCATGAAGATGATTATCCTACATATGCCTAGATGAATGTTTATGAATGCAAATGTTATGATGTAATGTGATGTGCAAATGAATGGCCAAACACGTATCCGAATCTATATTCGTAGCCATTATTTTCTTAAAAATAGTCGCACCTCAGCTCTGCATTCCCTTAGGAACGACTTTGGAGCTTCTTCGCCTTTACTTTTGGCGGAATCAGCGTTGTCTTTTCGCTGTAAGCTCTGCATTCCCTTAGGAACGACTTTGGAGCTTCTTCGCCTTTACTTTTGGCGGAATCAGCGTTGACTTTTCGCTGTAAGCTCTGCATTCCCTTAGGAACGACTTTGGAGCTTCTTCGCCTTTACTTTTGGCACTCGATGGTGCGTTCTCAGCTTTTACATTTACATTCCTTGGGGGATTTTGCTCTTATAGAACTAAAAAAGGAAATTACATGTGCTGGCCCCATTAAAAACCTTTCTCCCCCTTCGGAAAGGAAAAGGGTGCCATGAAAGAAAAATATGAAAAATTACATCGAGTTATACATAATATCGCCGAAGCTCATCCGCATTCCAAGACCTAGGAATGTCGTTGCCGTCCATATCCTTCAGTCTGTATGAACCGGGTCTTGACGAAGATGCTACTAAGAAAGGCCCATCCCATTTCAACTGCAACTTGCCCACTGTTTCCGGGTTGGCCACTCTCCGAAGCACCAAGTGTCCTGGCTCAATATTCTTTAACCGAACCTTTCTATCTCGCCATTTAATTGTTTCGGCTTGATATTTATTGATGTTCTCCACGGCTTGCAGCCTGATCCCTTCTAAAGCATCTTTTTCCACGGAATAAGCAGCTTCGGAACCTGATTCTGCCGAAGCTATTACCCTTATTGATCCGGTTTTAGCTTCCTCCGGAGTTATTGCTTCGTCACCGAATAATAACTTGAATGGAGTAAAGCCTGTAGACCTTGATGTTGTTGTATTGTGGCTCCACACCACTTTGGTTAACTGATCTGGCCATTTTCCTCTGGGTTGATTGAAGATTAACTTCATTATTCCTGTCATTATAATGCCATTGGCTCTTTCAACGAGTCCATTCGACTCCGGATGTCTGACTGATGCAAAATGGATCTTCGTACCAATCTGATCACAGAAATCCCTAAAAGCTTCGGAATCAAACTGTGTTCCATTATCCACAGTAATAGCCTTTGGTACCCCGAAACGACAAACAATATTCTGCCAGAAAAACTTTTGGACGGTGGCCGAAGTTATTGTGGCTAAAGGCCTTGCTTCAATCCATTTAGAAAAATACTCCACCGCCACTACAACATATCTTAGGTTCCCTTGGGCCGGTGGTAACGGACCTAACAAGTCAAGGCCCCACCTTTGCAATGGCCAAACGGGTTGTATGAGCTGTGTTAAGGACGAAGGTTGTTTTTGATCTCGTGCACATTTCTGACAACCTTCGCACTTTTGAACTAATTCCGCTGCATCCGAAGCTGCCTTCGGCCAATAAAATCCTTGGCGGAAAATTTTTCCAAGTAACGGCCTAGATCCAATGTGAGATCCACACAGGCCTGCTTGTATTTCTTTCATCAACTCTATACCTTCGGTTCTGGATAAACACTTGAGTAGCGGAGCACAAACTCCATGCTTGTACAACTCCCCTTCTATCATGACATATGGACGAGCTCTTGCCTCTATCCTCCTGTTATAAGCTTCGTCATCTGAAAGGAATTTTCCCTGAAGATAAGAGATGATCTCAGTTCTCCAATCTTCGCTATAAACAGGAGATATACTGAGGACTGCCCTTTCAAGAAGTTCCACCGAAGGTGCTTTTATTGTTTCGAAGAACACATCCGAAGGTAAAGGCAGCCCCTGTGCTGCTGACTTAGCTAACAAATCAGCATGCTCATTTTGTCCTCGAGGGATATTTTTGACAGAAAATCCCTCGAAGGAAGCTTCAACTCTTCGAACCATATCCAGATATTTTTCAAGCTTCGGATCCTTAGCCTTGCAACTCTTGTCAATATGACCCAAAACAACCTGGGAATCAGTTTTAAGTATAGCCCTTCTGATTCCCATTGCTTTTAGCTTCCGAAGACCTAGAAGCAAGGCTTCGTACACGGCAATGTTATTTGTGCAACTAAAATCAAGCTTTGCCGCATAACAAGTTTTGACCTTGGAAGGTGAAACCAACACAGCAGCCGCTCCTGCTCCGAAGGTTCCCCAAGATCCATCACAAAACACTATCCATGCTTCGGCGTCTTTATTTGCTTCTTCCTCCTGAGCCCCTGGCGTCCAGTCAGCAATGAAGTCTGCTAACGCCTGGGACTGAATCGAAGATCTATGAACATATTCAATACAAAATTCATTGAGCTCTGCAGCTCATTTTCCAATCCTTCCAGTAGCTTCTCGGTTCCTCATAATATCCTTCAGAGGTTGTGAAGAAGGAACGATTATGTTGTAAGCTTGAAAATAGTGCCGAAGCTTCCTGGATGCCATCAAAACAGCATATAACACCTTTTCTAATTCTGTGTAGTTTTTCTTTGATATACTGAGAACTTCAGACACAAAATATACTGGGACCTGTTTCCTGGCTTGGCCATCAAGCTTCTCCTGGACAAGTGCTGCACTTACCGCTGAGTGCGAAGCTGCCACATATAATAATAAAGGAGCCCCTGGCACAGGTGGAGTTAATGCTGTTAGATCTATTAAATACTGCTTCAGGTCTTCGAAGGCCTTCTGCTGGATTGGTCCCCATTGAAAGACTTCGGCTGACTTTAGCACTTCGAAGAATGGTAAATTTCTCTCTGCTGATCTGGATATGAATCTATTGAGAGATGCCAACCTTCCTGTCAATCTTTGAGCCCCCTTTTTTGTAGTTGGTGGCTCCATCCGAAGTATAGCTTCAATCTTACTTGGATTGGCTTCAATTCCCTTTGTTGAAACCAAGCATCCTAGAAATTTCCCCTTCTTTACTCCGAAGACGCATTTCTCTGGATTCAACTTTAAGCCAGCTTGTCTGAAACTAGCGAAGGTCTCCTGCAAGTCAGCAATATGATTCTCCTGCTTCGTGCTTTTGACAATGATGTCATCAACATAAGTTAGCACATTTCTGCCTATCTGAGACTGGAGAACCTTCGCAGTCATTCTGCTGAAACTTCCTCCAGCGTTTTTGAGCCCCTCAGGCATCCGAAGATAGCAATATGTGCCACTTGGAGTTATGAAGCTAGTCTTTGGCTCATCTTCCTTCTTCATCCAGATTTGGTGATAGCCTGAATAACAGTCTAGCAGACTCATGAGCTTTGAAGAAGCTGCTGCATCAACTAAAGAGTCTATCCTTGGCAATGGGAATTCGTCCTTCGGACAAGCCTTGTTAAGATCTGTAAAATCGATACACATTCGCCACTTGCCATTGGCCTTTTTTACCATGACAGTGTTAGCTAGCCATTCTGGGTACTTTACTTCTCTGATGACTCCTGCACTGAGGAGTCTTTTGACTTCGTTACGAGCACCTTCGGCCTTATCATCTGACATTTTCCGAAGCCTCTGCTTTCTGGGTCTGAAGGATGGATCAACATTGAGCGAGTGCTCAATAACATCCCTATTAACTCCGCAGAGATCATTGGCTGACCATGCAAAAACATCTTTGTTGTTGAACAAAAACCTTATCAAGGTTTTCTCTTGTTCTTCGGATAATTGAGAACCCAACAGCACCTTCTGCTCTGCTATGTCCTCACATAAGAGCATGGGCTTCGGTTGATCTGCTGAAGCTGCTTTCTCCCTTCTGAATTTGTATTGTTCACAAGCTTCAGCTCCATCTATGTTATGGATTGCTTTTGAGTCAGTCCAGTTTCCTTCGGCCCTTCTGGCAGCTTCCTGACTTCCATGAATAGCGATGGGTCCTTGATCCGAAGGTATCTTCATGCAGAGATAAGCAGGATGAAGAATTGCTTCGAAAGCATTGAGGGTACCACGACCAATAATTGCATTGTAAGGGTATTCCATGTCAACAATGTCAAACACAACTTGCTCAGTTCTGGTGTTGTTGATGAACCCGAAGGTCACTGACATGGTGATCTTGCCCAGTGCTACAATCTGTCTTCCTCCGAAGCCACAGAGAGGATGTGTAGCATCATGAATCTTATCTTCTGGCTCTTGCATTTGCCTGAAGGCCTTAGCAAATATGATGTCAGCTGCACTGCCTGTATCAACCAAGACATTGTGGACCAGAAATCCTTTGATAACACAAGAGATAACCATGGCGTCGTTGTGTGGGTAATCCTTGAGCTGAAGGTCCTCTTGGGAGAAGGTAATAGGAATGTGAGACCATCTTGACTTGATGAAGGGTCCTTGCACCCCAACATGCTGTACCCTTCTCTGTGCTTCCTTCTTTTGTTTCTTGTTAGCTGGCTCTGAGGACGAACCACCTGTGATTGGGAGCACCAGCTTCGGGACCGAAGCAGCTCCAGCTTGATCGTTGAACGAAGCCATCAACTTGAAAAGTGGAAGTGAGTTCACCGGAGGTGGGCGCCAATGTTGGGGACTTGTTCTCAAATGCTATGAATTAAGAACAAGGCAACATAAAATGTTAAATGTTAACGTCCTTCGTCCATGAAACAATATTCCCATGAGGATAATGAACCATGGACGAAGGTTGATGAGAACATAATTACGAAGGTTGAGTCTTCGTAATTAAATTCTAATAGATGATATAAGATAACATAAAATAAAAGGTATTAAAAGATAAATGAATCATAAACGAGTTAAATTATATTTACTTTTATATATTGAATTATTGAATACAATTATACCTCTGCCTTGGCAAAGATAGATTCCCGAAAGATGCGATTACAATTGCCAGAATCCGTGAACAGTAAAGGAATACTGTTCACTATTTATAGGCACAGGGCGCAGCCTGTGAGGAATTACAAGTACGCCCCTTGTAAAAGCTTACAACATTGACTCAGACCTTTATGGACTAAAAGGTCATTCTATCTTTAAGTCGGTTTGTAATACCGAAGCTTCACGAAGAGGAACCTTCGGCTATCTTATGCAAACAGCTTCAGCCGAGAACCACTTCTTTCTATAAGACCTTCGGCGACGAAGCATAGACCCAACAGTCGTGAACCCATTGGCCTATGGGTATGTCGGCCAGTCCTGTTTGGGCTGCAAAAGCTAAGCCCACTCGGCCACTCCGACGTGCATTCATATAATTTAATAGGTTAATAGGCCACTAGTTATGCAGCCCAAGTAAATTCAGTATTTCAGCCGGAGGTGACCGCACCCTCTCGCAGTCTCGCTCCTCTCCAGTTTTCGTCGCTTCAACTTCTTGGTTCTGGTTCATCGTCGGACGCCGCTTATTTTCTTCCTTCCGCCGCCGACTGTTGCCACTTGCCAGTACCACCTAGCTGCTTCTGATTTCCTAAAATCAGGTGTGATCCCTCTGTTTAATTGTTTAAATCACCTTATCTACTAATCAGCTCTCGTAGACTCATTCTAGATTAGGGCTTTAAGTTTGAAATTGGTCTGAGTTTGATACTCTTATTTTTTCCATGTAAACTTTGAATAATCTAGGGCATCTCATGGAACGTTATTTTCAGAAAAGAAATAGATCATCAGATTTAGATGATAATACAACAGATACTTCAAGATCGATCCTTAGATTGAAGCAAGAAAATGTTGCTGCTAGCGTTCCAAAGTCTTCTGCCCAATATCAAAGAGAAATTGATTTAGATGAATTGCCTTATGACCCAGCTGGTCGGAAGAGAATTACAGAGTACACTAAAAATCCTAAGAAGCAAGATGAGATTAGGAGAAGATATTTAACTAGAGGACCTTATAGACCACCACCTAATTTTGAGTATCCATATAGGGACATTGGAAGTGACCGTCGAAGATTTAATCCAGAATGGTTTAAAGAATATGGTGGTTGGCTTGAATATAGTGACAAGGTTCATAAGGTCTTTTGTTTATGTTGTTACCTTTTTAGAGATTGTAATGAGGGACAAGCTGGGAATGATGCATTTGCAATTAATGGTTGGAATGGTTGGAACAAGAAATGCAGATTAGATACTCATGTGGGCAAGGGTAATGCTAGCAGTTTTCATAATGTCGCGGTAAAAAGATGTGATGCTTTGATGAATCAAAATCAGTCAATTGAGGTTGCTTTTGATAGACAAACGGATCTTACAAAAAAGAAGAATAGAATCCGACTTAATACTTCAATCAATTCAGTTAGATACTTGCTTCATCAAGGCTTAGCTTTTCGAGGTCATGATGAATCAAAAGAGTCAAAAAATAAGGGAAACTTTCGAGAGCTGGTGAATACTTTGGCTGGTCAAAATGATGCTATACGTGAATCTATTAGGAATGCTCCTGAAAATTGTCAATGGATTTGTGGAGATATTCAAAAGGAAATCACTAGTTATTTTGCAAAGGTAATATCATTATAAAATTCTTATTACTATGTTTTATAAGCTATATCTAATTTTATAATAAGCCTGTTACTCTTTTGAGCAGATAACTTTAAATTCTATTATTAAGGAAATTGGAGGCGATGTGTTTAGTTTATTAATTGATGAGGCTGGAGATGTGTCTGATAAAGAGCAAATGGCAATTGTGTTAAGATATCTCAACAAACAAGGGCTTATCATTGAAAGTTTAGTTGGAGTTGTACATGTGAAAGAAACATCAGCAATATGTCTCATGGAAGCTCTTCAAAAATTATTCACTGATATTGGGTTAAGCATAAAACAAGTCAGGGGTCAATGTTATGATGGGGCAAGCAACATGCGTTGTGAGTTTAATGGCTTGAAAGCTAAGATTTTGCAAGCAAATAAGTTAGCATATTATGTGCATTGTTTTGCTCACCAGCTCCAGTTGGTTATTGTGGCAGTAGCAAAGAAGCATGGAGATGTTGCAGATTTTTTTATATGATCTCTATTTTATTCAATGTGGTTGGAGGTTCTTGCAAAAGAAAAGATATGATCAGAGAGAAACATCGTGATGATGTAACAAAGGCCATTGGAAGTGGACAACTTAGCACTGGCAAAGGGTTAAATCAAGATCAAACTCTTCAGAGAGCTGGTGACACACGCTGGGGTTCACACTATAGAACCCTCTCAAGTATAGTGAAATTGTTCCCATCTATTATTTCTGTTCTAAAATATGTTGAGAAAGAGGGGAAAAGTGATAAGAAATCTCAAGCACGTGGTCTTATAGCATATTTTGAGACATTTGATTTTGTGTTTTATTTGCACATGATGCTCCATATATTGGGAAGTGCAAATACTTTGTCACAATCATTACAAAGGAAGGATCAAGATATCCTCAATGCAATGTCATGTGTGAGGGGAACAAGAAATGAGCTGCAAAACCTAAGAGAGAATGGATGGAACTCACTCATGGAGAAGATACATTTATTCTGCGATGAACATCACATTGAAAGGGAAAACATGCATGACGAATATGTCAATAGGCATGCACCACGAAAGAAATCCAATAAGACAAACTTGCAGCATTACCAAATAGAAGTTCTTAATTATGTTATTGATTGGCAACTTCAAGAGTTCGATGATCGTTTTAGTGAGGTAAATTCTGCATTGTTGGGTCACATGGCTGCTTTTAACCCAAAGAACTCATTTCTCGCATTTGACAGAGAAACCTTAGTAAGACTTGCTGAGTTTTATCCAGATGATTTTGATTCAAATAAATTGGATGATCTAAGCCTTGAACTTGTTATATACATTGACAATGTGAGAGCAGATAGAAGGTTTGACAATTTGGATGGGATTGTTGATCTAGCTAAATTAATGGTGCAAACAAATAATCATATTACTTTTTCATTGGTCTATCAACTTCTAAAGCTAGTACTAATATTGCTGGTTGCCACAGCATCAGTGGAAAGGTGTTTTTTAGCTATGAATGTTGTAAAGAAAAAGTTGAGAAATAAGATGGGTGATCAGTTCATGAGTGATTGCCTAATATGCTATGTGGAGAAAGATATGTTTTCAACCATTAGTAATGATGACGTGATTGATCTTTTTAAGAAGATGAAATCTCGAAGTGGGAAGCTTTAACATGTGAGTATATATAGTTTTCAATTAATTGTGCATGATCAAATGTTCAAAACTCATGAAAGTAACATGTTTTTTGTTTAATTATATCAGGAATGCGGAAACTACATATACATTGCACAACATCAAAGTGCTTTTTTGAAACATGCAAACATATGATTGCAGGATTCTATTCAGTTGGTATGTTTTCACCCTTTAATTTATATAATAGCTATATGTAGTATTATTATGATTTATAGTTATACGTATATTCCTGAATCCTGAACCCATTAACAAAAATCTCTAGCTCCTCCCCTGGGTATGTTTGTAATTTTACACAAAGTTGTACTCCGACTCGCCACTATAAATAGAGGTGCAGTGCCATGCAAATGGATACCCTTTCCCCTGAGACTGAGAGGAAATCCAGACTGCTCAATCTCCAAAGTAGTAAATCTCTTACTTTCATACTACCATTCAAAGGTATACATGTATTTGTAATCGAGAAGAAATAAAAAGGATACATATCAGTAATGATTCCCCCTTCAGCATTTCTATTCCATTGTTCAAAGGTTTCTTGATTATAATAGGTTTCCCTAATTTGAACGAAGGTCTCTTATTTCTAGTTGTGTTGCCTTGTTTTGGTCTCCATCAGGAACCAAAGCAGGTGACCAACAGTAGTATTCTTGCACAGACATGTCTCCCTGATCTAAATGTTGCAATTTCTTAAGAAAATCACATCTATAGGAAGGGGAACAAAATGAGCTCGCTTCTTCTCTTTCAATGCATTCCATGTTTGTGGGCAGCACGTGTATTAAAAAGTTCATTCCACCGAATGATAGCAAAATTTTCAAACTCACTAGTGGCTTGTCTAACCCTGTGCCTCTTAGAAACAAGATGGGAACTAATTTTTTGTTCTAACGTCATATCCCAATCTAAGTAAGTTTCGGTATCATAAGAACCATTGAATGGTAGAATAGAAAACTTAATCTTAGCATAAGGACCATTGTTTGGTTTAGGATTATGATAACGACATCTATCATTACCTCACATACCTTGTCAATTACGTGTGAGGCGTGGCCACTGTTGTGCCTCGACAAAGTCATAGTTGTTGTCTTCTTCTACAAGGGAGGACACATGGGCACCGATAGCTTAGGGTGGGAGACGCACCTCCATTGCATCCATACATGTAACAAGATAAATAAACATGGCGATCAAGCCACTCAAAGGATGTCGATGTAGTGTCATGGTACTAATCGAAGGCTTTAGTCATCACATACAACACGTCCTTCAATTCTAGTTGGGAGAAACTCATCATCAGGCTTAGGATCCTTGTCATTGTTCTTCATTCCTGTCATTGTTAGTACCAACAAAAATAAAGGAAACAAAGTTGTGAACCCTACAACTACTCTCTATAGTGTTGGTGGAATACCAGTTATGAAGAGTCTTACCTCGCTCTTACAAGGTTCTTACCAGCACTGCAAGTGGCAAACAGTGGTCGATGTGACAACACGTAGAGTGTGGGTGTGGTCGCAAAGGAGTACTTGTTTTGCTCAAGAGAAAAGTGTATCTTGAGAAGGTTCACTATATATATATATGTATGTATTTGTTGCACACAAGTCAGTAACATATAGCAATACTAAATAAGTATTCAAAGGCCTTACCCTAGCTGTTGACCTAAAATGTATTAGAACAGCTGCAGTAAGGAACAAAGGAGGTAACAATGATCTAGGAATGGAAATGGAACAAATTAGTAGCAAGAACAATCATAGAGGTGCATAGTTCAATGAAGTTCCTGCTTTGTGCAACTCTTTCTTCTCTTTTTCTCCTTTTCTCGATTTTGCTCTATTCATTGTTTTTTGTGACTTTTATATTTTAAATTATTTTTTTATATTTTTCTCTTATGTAGTAGAACATAAGGAGACACACCAAGTTCGAGAATTTTTTTACAAAGACATGTCCTCTGGAAAATCTACAAGATTAATGCAAAATCAGATTAAAAGTTTGGAAAATGAGAAATGATATTTCTTGGGGATTTTAGAAACGAAAAACCCGGCAATGTGGAGGAGAAATGATTGCAAAAAAAAATCATGCGATTTCAAAAAAATGCACCTCGTTTCAAGTTATGAGCGAAAAGTTATGGTCGTTTGAAGTTTTGACTCCAAATCGGGGGTTTTGGTGAAGCAAAATTAGGGCAAAAACGATCGGTAGATGGAATATGTTTGTGGATTATTATTTTTTATGGTAGCGGATGGAAAGAATCAAAACAAATCCAAAACAAATCTAAACCAGCAACCAAACTCAATCTAGGACGTAAACTCAAAACTGTGGACTCCGAAATTGAATTGTGCAAAAGCTAAGGCGATGGTTGTAGGATAGGGAAAACACTGATTTATTTTTGACTTTTTTTGGACTATGGAAAAGAAGCAAAATGAATCTAAAGGCACACGATAATACATCATGGTCAACCTAAATCTTTATACCGCTTGATAGAATACAATGTCCGATCTTCCATGAGGTAAGATAAACTTGATTGGGTGGAGATCTCGACGTTGATGATCCAAGGCTCTAGACAAATGACTCCTTACAATCAGTATACTATTGTTCCGTTGGTTACCACTCGTGACACACGAATAACCTCGCTAAGAAGGCTTATCCATGCAAGCGCAATCAAGAACACAATTAAGAACAGGAAGAACACAATCAAACTAGTATTGATCACAAGGTTGGCGTCTCACAAACCAATGAACAACGGCATTGTTCGAGTACACATTAAATCTAAGCAAAACCCAACCCTAAAGGTGGTAGTGGCTGCTAATAAAATAGGGTTTAGGGGCATGCAAGACCCTTAGTCGTGCCCCTAATGGGCTCCAGCATGATACAGGGGCTAGCAGACCAACAGACAGTATCACAACACCAGAACATGAATCTGAATGTTGACATGTTTCAACGATTCTCATTCACTCCGAATGAATTTTTAGATGAGACTAGATGGGTTAGAAAGCATGTCTCCTTAAATTTCCATCCATATAAACAACGTCAAAAACAGAGTCCATATGCGTCTTGGGGGTCTGTTTTAGTGCGAGCTAGTCTTGGACTCCAAGGTGGAGTCGAAGTCGAGTTAAACTTGGACTCTGTCTTGTTGTGGATGTCCTAACTTCTCCTCCTTGACATCTTGTCCCTTTCCAAGTCCTTACTTATCCTCTCCAAGTTTCCTAGTCATTAAAACATGTATGACACCAAACGTAAGCTCTAAAACATAATTGACTAAGTTAGAACGAACATGGAGATTCAACTGTCGTGCACGTGATCGTGTTATTGGTCCATGCATTGTATGTATAGGTGTGATGTCCTCATCACCAACCACAAGCGTGTCATGTTAAATTTACTTCCATATATTAATCATGTGAGGTTCGAGTCGCTCGTAACCATAAACACGACTGATATATAAGTTTTACACTCTGCAGAGGTCGCACATCTTTACCCATATGTCATGATATCAATTTGTCAAAGAGTCATGAATTCCATTCAACTCTTCCAAGGAGATGAGGCAGGGTTCACTATGAAGCCTTTACAAAGATTTTCTACCATGAGAAAACCCACTACGGATTCAAGCAGAGGTGGCATAGACCATTCAACAGCTTGAAAAGCCACCACAACATGATCAACCACATCATTATACTTGAGCAACTCCTCCCCGCTTGCCCCTAACCAGGTAAGATTCTCCCACACTAGCTTTCCTAATTAATTATCCAAGATCAGAGACATAATGTTTCCTATGGTTGCACTGTTTTCAGAGGTGGTCGCTCCATGTTCCGATGAACCAAAAATGAACTTATCATGCATAATAAATAAACCAACAATAATAAAGCATGACCAATATTTCACATGTAACATTATCTCATAACCAATTATAGCAATAGCAAATCTACCCAATGATAAGTAATTCAGGTATAAACAAGGTAGATGGAAAATAATCAAGTAACATGTTTGGTCCTATCAATTTAACCTAATTGTGCATGCATAGGTGAGAATATAATAGTAAATATTATTAGGTCAAAACACCGTCATCAAGGACACACTTTCCTTCTATTCTACTTCGAGCTCCTGCTCAGATTCCTCAAATTGTTGAGGTTTAGATCCCTCGTTCACTGGTTCGTTTAATCGTAGTAGTACAAACAAATAAAATATAAATAAAAATAACATTGCACCAAACAGATTGTTATCTACATTCTAATCATGATTGTACATCGCACGATCGACAATAGAGGATCTCCTCCTCAACCCTGATGTCCTAGACAGTGGCACGACGAGCCCCACGACGGTCGCTCATCGGCGTATGGCATTCACGCCTTCGGCACACCAAATTGAACATTGAATGATCCTACACGTAGAAGAGAGCGAAGCAAACTCAGCAGAGGCTCCCTCACCGCGAATCGAGTAGCGTAGTGCCTTAGCGTCGATGTATGATTTCTCGACGACATCGATCCAACCCCGACGAGGAATCCCCACGCCTCGGCTCGACACCTGAGTCCCCAAGCGCTCCCCATAGGTTCCCCTCGACTTGGCGAACTCCCTCAAACTCTCCCATATTGAGAGCACCTAGAGGGGGGGTGAATAGGTGATCCTGTATAACTTAAACTTATAGCCACAAAAACTTGTTAAGTGTTAGCACAATAAATGCCAAGTGGCTAGAAAGGAGTCTCAACAAAACACAATACCACAAGAGATC
Organism: Zea mays; assembly: GCF_902167145.1. Taxonomy (NCBI): domain Eukaryota; kingdom Viridiplantae; phylum Streptophyta; class Magnoliopsida; order Poales; family Poaceae; genus Zea; species Zea mays. The sequence continues at coordinate 31,207,682 of NC_050100.1, read as the reverse complement.
AATCACAGAGTTGACACAGTGGTTTATCCCGTAGTTCGGCCAAGACCAACGCTTGCCTACTCCACGTTGTGGCGTCCCAACGGACGAGGGTTGCAATCAACCCCTCTCAAGTGGTCCAAAGACCCACTTGAATACCACGGTGTTTTGCTTGCTTTTTCTCAATCCCGTTTGCGAGGAATCTCCACAACTTGGAGCCTCTCGCCCTTACAATTGAAGTTCACAAAGAACACAGAGCAAAGGGGGAATGAGCAACGCACACAAGACTTCAAAAGATCAGATCAACAACGCGCACACAAGTCGCAACAAGAGCTCGCAACACAACTCAAAGAGTTCGCAACTCAACAAGAGCTCTAGATGCTATCACAATGAAACGAATGCGCGAGAGCGATGTCTTGGTGCTTAAGAATGTTGTAGGAATGCTTGGTGTGCTCCTCCATGCGCCTAGGGGTCCCTTTTATAGCCCCAAGGCAGCTAGGAGCCGTTGAGAGCATTCCAGGAAGGCAATTCTTGCCTTCAGTCGCCTGGCGCACCGGACAGTCCGGTGCACCACCGGACACTGTCCGGTGCGGATTTCTTTCCTTATTTGGCGAAGTCGATCGTTGCAGATTCAGAGCCGTTGGCGCACCGGACATGTCCGGTGCACACCGGACAGTCCGGTGCCCCCTTCCGACCGTTGGCTTGGCCACGTGTCGCGCGCAGAATCCGCGGCCGACCGTTGGTCCTGGCGACCGTTGACTCACCGGACAGTCCGGTGCACACCGGACAGTCCGGTGAATTTTAGCCGTACGCCGTCAGCAAAATTCCCGAGAGCGGCCTCTTCGGCCGAGGCAGCCTGGCGCACCGGACACTGTCCGGTGCACCACCGGACAGTCCGGTGCCCCAGACCGAAACAGCCCCTTGGCTGTACACAGCCAACTCTTTTCTTTTCTTTTTCTTCCTGTTTCCAATACTTAGACAAGTATATTAGTACACAAAACCAATGTACTAAGACATAGAAACATACCTTTGCTCTTGATTTGCACTTTGTCCATCCACAAGCATGATTTCACATTTAAGCACTTGTGTTGGCACTCAATCACCAAAATACTTAGAAATGGCCCAAGGACACATTTCCCTTTCACATATCTATAACGGTGGCATGCACGACTTCGACGACGACGACGACGTCGAGTTCCTGATGGAACCGAGACCGCTGACACATGGCTTATACGTCACGCCACCCGCACATACGTCGTGCCCACCCAGGCCGTTGGGCCGTGCCGCACACATAGCAGTGGGCTTTAGGTCTCTTAGGCCAACACTACCTAAAAAAGCTAGCCCATTAGGGTGTCACACCCTCAACCATATAAAATCATGCTTGTTCACCCACACCACACAATGTGGAACTGTTTCCAACAATCTTCCGCTCACATATTGTGAGCTGAGATTTGTTTGAGAATGCATTGGGCTAACCTGGCTTTGATACCAACTGTTGGAACCGGACCGCTGACACATGGCTTGTCCATCAGGCTGCCCACACATAGGCGCACACCCACCAGGTCGTTGGGCCACGACACACGCGCATGCACGCATAGCAGCGGGCTTTAGGTCTCTCAGGCCAACACTCCCCCAAAAAGCTAGCCCATTAGGGATTGCACTCTCAACCATATAAATCATGCTTGCTCCTCCACAATACACGATGTGGGACTATTCTTAACAATGTCCCCTCACATATTGTGAGCCGAGATTTGTCTAAGAACGAACTAGACCAATCTGGCTTTGATACCAATTGTTGGAACCGGACCGTCGACACATGGCGTGTCCGTAGGGCCGCCTGCACATACGGCACGCCCACCTGGGCCGTTGAGCCGCGACAGACACGCCCCCACGCACGCATAGCAGCGGACTTTAGGTCTCTTGGGCCAGCACTCCCCAAAAATATAGTCCATTAGAAGGTCATACTCTCAACCATATAAATCATGCACACTACAGAATTTGGGATTATTCCCAATAGTCCTTCTCTCCTCTCAAGGTTCTATCTTCTCGGTGGCGGTGGTACGAGAACTTGGCGTGCGAGTAGACCTGCCTATGAGATGGCCAAAGAAAGACGACCTCCAGATTTATACGACCGGGCAAGGTCGGCCCATGGAATCAACAGAATTGCTAACAAACTCACCTATCGTAACAAACTTGTCATAACTGACTTGGGCTAGGAGAAGCTTCTAGCGTGCTGGCCCATGGCCCAGTGAGAGGAACCCGATGCAGACACTGTCGAAGGGCCCTAGATGTCGGCGCGGTATGGCACACAGGCGTAGGGCTGGAAAAAACTTGACGCTCGTGAGCTGGTTCGGCTCGGCTCGGAGCGGCTCATGAGCCACGAGCGAGTTGAGCCGAGCCTGGTTTTCGAGCTCGCTGGTCCACCGAGCCGAGCCGAGCCAGCTCGTTCCGGCTCGCGAGCTGCGTCAAATTAATCAAACTATACAATGATGATGGATAATGGATAATTTTAGTTATAATGTTGAATGATGATTATATTTTTCACATTTATAAACTATTAAATCACTATATAATGTAATATTATTTATCAAGGTCTAGCTCGCAAGCCAGCTCACGAGCCAACTTTGAGCCAAGCCGAACCGAGCCTTCTCTTTCAACTCGTTAAGTGAACGAGCGGAGCTCTATCTGTCAACGAGACATACCGAGCCGAGCATCCACCCTACATGGGTGGGATGCTGCATAGGAATCGGCTAACGAATGGGACCCATTGACAGCGAAAACGGAACACGCTCTAGCACGACTGGGGAACACTGGCAGAAGGGCCCCATGTGGCAGCTACACCGGATCACCCACACGAGCGCGCGTGCCAAGGCTAACACGGTGGGTCCACCTGTCGGCGCCTCCCCGCTGCTGGGCTGACTGGTGGTAGTAGCTGGGCCGGCCGGTGCGGGTTCCCACCTGGCAGCATGTATTTTTTTTATTTTGCCTTTTTAATTTTTCTTTTCTTATTTCATTTCACAACTTCGAATTGGATTCAAATTCAAATCTGAGTTTGGATCTTCGATTCAAATGAAATGCACAATCAAAATCCAGCCGGATGCAATAATATATCTTAAATTTATGAATTATTCCTTTATTTAGTTTTTTCAAACAAATAATACTTATAAACATGAATTTCACATGACCACCCAATTAAAATAAATCTTCATTTCTCTAAAATTTAGGTATTACACTTGCAACCTTGTGTAGCACGTTGTCGACACAGTGATAGAGCGCATACCTCCATGGTCTGTTGCAAAACAGGACACACCAGGACAGCCAGAATCCGAAGATACATCCGGCAACCACAAAGCAACATAACCACAGCACCTCTCTGTTGTCGTCGTCTTGGCTTTTCCCATCATTGTGCTTCGCTGCATTTGCACATTCCTCCAAAGGGAAACCGCATAGCCCCAGGTTGTTGCCGTAGATTGATGGGTCGACCAGTGTCCGCAGCTGATTACCTGCCGGTATCCTTCCAGACAGACGATTGTTCGAAAGGTTCAGAGTGCTTAGAGCTTCCAGGGCTGCGAAGCCTGGAGGAATCTCCCCTTCCAGCTGATTCCACGACAAGTCCAGGGATTCGAGCAGCGCCAAGTTTCCAATGCCTCCGGGGATATCACCTGAGAGGTGGTTTCTTGACAAGTTCAGGTACCTGAGCCCACGGAGGCTTGTGAGCCCTTGAGGAATCGTCTGGGAAAGCAAATTACACGACAAGTCAATACCCATGATGAATGTTATCATCTTGCTGTACACATAGTTCTCGTTCTTCCAGACTAGCTGGAGCTGCTCGGAGTACGCAAAGAAATAAACGATCTGCCCACGTTCCTGTGGCTGTGTCATGCCAGTAAAATTTGCCAAGTCAGTAGGTATGGGACCAGTGAGCCTGTTATGTGATAGATCTAGTAGCTGGAGCTGGGTGAACTGGAAAATCTGCTGGGGTATGCTTCCACTGAGCATGTTCGACGACAGGCGAAGGAACCTGAGTTTCGGCATGCTCTCGGCGATAATCCAGCCAGGTATTTCGCCGGTGAAATTGTTGCCGCCAAGATCTAGGGTTATAAGCTCATAGCAGTTTCTGATGATTGAGGGGACATTGCCTTGAAAACGGTTGTTGGCTAGGTGTAGAGACTGAAGCGTGTCGCTAGCGCTAGACGAGGAGCTGGAGGACGGAGCTACACTGCTGAAGGAGTTGCTGGACAGATCCATGAGTAGTAAGGATGGCAATTCCCACAGACAGTTCGGGAGATCTCCATGTAGGGCGTTGTTTGACAGGTCCAGGATCTTGAGGAAGCTAGCACTACAGAGTAGCGTCGGCATGGTGCCGGTGATGCCGTTGGAGGAAAGGGCGAGGATCTCAATTTCGGGGAACGAAACAGCGGTGGTGACCTGGTCAGTGGTGGTGGTGACAAGAAGGTCATATGCTTGTCCAGTTAGGCTACAGTTTGACAAGTCGAGCGAGAAAAGTTTGGAGAGGTTCCTAAATGTTAGGGGCAACGGACCCGACAAATGATTGAAGCTCAGGTTCAGCTGAAGGATCTGATACAGCGACCCAAGTTCTGGAGGGATTGTACCGGAGAGTACGTTGTGTCCCAGGTTGAGATTCGTCAGGCTAGTCAGATTTCCAAGAACCTGAGGTATCTGACCGGAGATTCTGTTTTCATCCAGGCCGAGAACTGTGAGCTTCCCGAACTCGCCCAGCTGCGGCGGGAGTGTCCCGTGCAGTTGGTTCCGGGCAAAATAGATGTTCTCGAGGTGTCTGGGCAGCGTACCGAGCCACTCCTGCGTGCCTGCAAGAACGCCGTTTGCCGCCAGATCGATGTACCGCAAGGAGGTGCAGTTCTGGAAGTCCAGATCACGTAGGTTCCAGAGCCTGTTGCCGCTGGCCAGGAAATGCTGCAGCGATGACCCTCCACCTGCGCAGATGGCCTGCGCGGATATCTGGGAGAAACTGTTGCCTGCAACGTTGGCCTCGATCAGGCTGCTCTTGTTCCTGAGACATGGGGTGATGTCGCCTCCTAGTAGTTGGTTGTCTGCCACAAGCAGGGCTGAGAGCTTCCGGAGCTGAGCGAGGCAGCAATGGCTTCCCAGTCCCAGCTCGCCTTCCAAGCCGTTGTCCGACAAGTCCATGACCCGCAGCTCCGTCATGTTGCCGATCTCCTCCGGGATGGTCCCTGCCAAGCTGTTATAACTCAGGTAAAGCGAGGCGAGCTTCTGGAGCTTCCCGAGTGCAGGTGGGATCGAGCCCGCCAGACGGTTGTCGTCGAGGTACAGTTCTTTCAAGCCCGTCAGGTTACCGATCTCGCCGGGGATCGCGCCAGCGAGCCCCAGAGATTGCAGCCTCAGCGAGGCGAGGCGCTTCAGCTGGCCTATGCGGCGTGGAATCGGCCCTGTGAGGCCCCGGTTGTGCTGGATCGCCAGCGAGACCAGGCTCGTCAGGTTGCCGATCGCCTCCGGTATGGCACCTTGCAGGCCGTCGTTCTGCACCAGGGCGAGGGTCTCCAGAGTCCAGACGCGTGAAGGCCGAGAAGTCCAGGCCGGCGAGGGTCCCGTTGAGGCTCACGCTGCTGATGCCGAGCCCCGTCACCTCGCCGGCCGGGTTGCAGGTGACGAACTCCCAGTTGCATGGGCTGGTGGAGTTGGACCACGAGCTAAGGTACCTGTCGCTGTCGGCGGCCAAGGTCGCTTTCCATTTCAGCAGCGCTCCTGCAGCTTCGCGCGCTCCGCCTGCTGCAACGCTCGCCGCCGGGGCCGCGCCACAGAGCAGGAGAGAGACGCAGCTGGAGAGTAGCTGCAGGCGGCTGTGCTGCTGCTTCACCATAGCTTTGGATGTCGGTATCAGGGCCAGGAATCTGTGTGAATCAGATTGATGGAATCATTTATGCATGTATGGAGTCGGCGACCAATTCCAATTTCAACGGTGAGGTCAGGTCGTCCAATCAATTTGTGAGTGCTGGAAGGGTCATGCGCTCGGACCACGTGTACATACGCGACAACAGCAAAGTCCAACAACCCCCACCCCACTACACGTCGGTTGACCGACTTGGACACCAGTTCGGCATTTCTTCTTCGAACTTTGAAATAACATTTTTTTTGAAGTAAAGGTACTGTAGGAAGGTCCTACAGTAATATTATTAAATCAAAAGATCTGAGTTTAGGAAGAAAGAGAAAAATTACAAAGAAATGGAAGGAAGAGGGAGCATAGAGGGGAAGAGTTACAGCCCTAAATTGAATAACCAAGATGCAATATCTTCCTTAAGATTAGGCTTAACTCGATGGCATAATAAGGCAATTTCACTCCTAAACATAGCCTTGCACTCAGAAACCGAAGGGGGATTTCGTTGAAGATCCAATTGTTTCTGCACCTCCAGATGCACCACGTCATGATGATAATAGTTTCTAACCTCCAAGGAACTTGCAAGCGTCTTCTAATTCTCATTAAGGTATGCAGAAGATCCGTAGAACACGGCTGGAGGAAGCCCAAAAGTAGCCAACATCTCCTAGCAAAGTTGCATCTGAAGAAGAGATGAATAGGCGTCTCTTCAATCTGGAGTATACAGTTGTCGCAGGTGAAGGAGTCTAAAGGCATTGCACGTCGTCTGAGAAGGGAGCGGGTATTCAATCTATTTTTGAGCAATAACCAAAAGAATACTTTGTGTTTAGGTTGACATTTAGATTTCCATAACCAAGAGAAGAGAGGGAGCGACTGATGGGTGCCAATCAAGTGAGCATAGACCTTCTGAGAAGAAAACCGATTGGAAGAGGCACTGCATCGCCAAATATCATTGTGATCAAGCAACTGTAGATTACCAAGGGTGTCCTGAAGTGAGAGAAGCTGCTCGAACGCTTCAGCAGAAAGGGGAATGTGGAACAGTTCATTCGGGGAAGCCAGCCGAGCTTGACTAATGTTAATCTCCTTGACAGAGGCAAAAGACCAAAGCTCCAGGAATTTTTCAGATATTCGCTGCCCATTCCATCGATCATGCCAAAGGAGAGTAGATTTACCATTTCGAATCTCCACTTGGGCAATTTCCTTAAAAGAATCTTGGATTTTGAGAATATCTTTCCACCAAAACGAGCCAACTGGTTTAGCTGAGGGCAGAGAGTTGTTGTAATGAGTGTCCCAGATAATGTTAACCCATGGGATGTGTTGACTCTATTAAAGAATTTATGGAGGCATTTCATAAGGAGCGCTTTATTCTGCCACTCAAGGTTGATGACTCCAAGTCCCCCCTAGGTTTTTGGCCTGCAGACTAATTTCCAAGCAACTTGAGAAGGATTTTTTGCATTTATGTCTGCCCCTCTCCAGAGACAATGCCGTCGAAGTTTGTCAATCTGTTTGATCACATTTTTTGGGAGCTTCAGGGTGCACATGTAATAGGTTGGAAGGGAAGAAAATACCGCGTTGACCATTTGTAATCTGCCAGCCTAAGATAGGAAAATAGAAGTTGAAGCTAGTCTTCTTTCAATCTTCTGAATGAGAGGAATGAAAGCTTCCAAATTGGGTTTTTTAAGCCCCAAAGGAAGCCCAAGATACGTGAAGGGCAAAGCCCCAACCTTGTAGTGAAATGTATTTGCTAGCATTGCCATTTTCTGCTCTGAAACATTGATGGGATAAATATTAGATTTGTTATAATTCACATGGAGCCCTGTAAAGTCCGCAAATGAATTAAGCATCGCTTTAAGAAAAAAGAGCTGTCTAGGGCACGCTTCCAGAATCAGAATTGTATCATCTGCGTATTGGATAATCGGGAAGTCAGATCCATAGGAAAGCGGGATCGGGAGCTTGAGGATGCCACAATCCTTGGCCTTGTTAATAATTGACTGAAGCAGATCAGCAGCTAAGACAAAGAGAAGGGGGGACAGGGGATCCCCCTGCCGAACCCCACGCCTGCAATGAAAACGTCTGCCCGGGACCCCATTCAAAAGAACTTGTGACGTGCCAGAGCCAAGAATCAAAGAGATCCATTGAAGCCATATGTCTCCAAAGCCCTTATGCCTCAAAATATCAATGATAGCAGCATGCTCTAGTTTGTCAAAAGCCTTTTCAAAGTCCAATTTTAGGATAACCATTTCTTTACCCGATTTGTGACAAATAGAGATGTATTCAAAGGCCCATGCTAGACAATCCTGAATTGTCCTTGCCTTGAGGAAGCCATATTGATTCTGGTGGACTAAACTAGTAATAACCAGCTGCAGTCTATTGGCAAGAAGTTTAGTCAGGATTTTCATGCTTGTATTGAGGAGAGATACTGGTCTATAGTCCCCCACTGAAGTAGGCGAACTAAGCTTAGGGATGAGAGTCACATAAGAACCATTGATGCTTTCTAAGCAGATTGACCCCTCATAAAATTTATCACAAAGCTCATAGAAGTCTGAAGCAATCACCGACCAGCATTTTCTCACAAAATCCGTGTTAAAACCATCAGGGCCTCGAGACTTATTAGTAGGAAGATTTCTGATGATCTGGTCTATCTCACTGCGCGAGAATGGCAATTCCAGTGTTGACAAGTTATTAGCAAGTTGAATCAATTCAGATAAGTTGAAAACCATAGATGTTGGCTGGGAGGTCCCTAATAGATCTTTGAAAGCTTGGAACAGAACCTCTTCTTTGTCCTTATGAGAGAAAGCCACCATGCCATTATCACAAGACAGAGACAAGATACTGTTGTGACGATGCTTGGAAGTGGCATTAGCATGAAAGAATTTTGTGCCAACATCCCCCAACGTGGCCCATTTGATTTGACCTCTCTGCTTCCAGTAGGTACGCTGATTAGAAAGAAGACCTTGCAGGTGATGGACTAGAGCATTCTTAAAGTTCCATTCTTGAATTGTTAGATCTCTGCTTTCCTCAATAAAATCCATCAATTGAATGATCAATTTCGCCTTAACAATCAACTTAGCTAGATTGAGTAAAGATTTTTGCCACCCATGGATCACCTTTCTTGCTCTTTTAAATTTGGCCATAAGCCGTTTTGCAGGGTCAGGCTAGAATAAATCGTGCTCCCAAGAGGCTTGGAATCTGGAATGGAAGTCTTCAAGCTGAAGCCATTAGTTTTCAAATCTGAAAATGGGCAGTTTAGGAACGTTAGATTGAATGTTGACCACCCAGGGAACATGATCCGAGGTGCTCCTGGCCAGGGAAAAGGCAGAAGTGGCTGGGAAGTTGGAAGACCAGGCAGGCGAGACAAAGCACCAGTCCAGCTTTTCAAGCAAAGGATGACGTTGCATATTATACCAAGTGAACGCTTGCCCTCTGAGAGGAATCTCTTGTAAACCCAGCTGACTGATTGCTGCATTGAAATTGAGCATTCTAATAGGGTCACCACCCTGCTTGTTACGATTTTCAGGGTACCTAATCATGTTGAAATCACCAAGGAAAATCCAAAGCTTGTCTTCATCAATTTCAAGGTTAGAGAACCAGGCAAGAAAAGCTTCTCTACCATGAGGAGAACAAGGGGCATAGATGTTGGAAAGCCACCAGCTTGCCCATTTAGATTAGATTGGAAACGAATAGTGTGCCCCAGCGAGTGTTCTTCGTTGTGCCGACTGACGGCCGATTGGATTTGGAAGAAGGGAAGGGGAAAGTCAGTGAAGTGGGCCTCACATGTAAGAGCTGTGGGTCCACCTGTAAGAAAGCTAACTGATGGAAAGACTCACGTAGCCCCGTGATGTGAATGCTGAGCACAAAATGTGTGTTGAAGGGGAAAACTGAGTAGACAATACAGATAAGGGTAGAACTAAGCAAAACCTCTAGACTAAGGACACGCTTGTAAAAATCCCTTAAATAAACCCCATATTTTCTTTGAACCCAGAAAGTTCGAGCCATTCACCCATAAGACATAAATTGGTGAAAAGTTTGATGTGGTCCCCATAGCGGTCACAACAGGCCCAATAACATAAAGAGTAGTTTTGTTGTGATACATAATTAAACCAAAAGATGTCAAGAACCGCGGCACAGCAGCCCCAAGCTGAGACAGAAGAGACGACGACACATTACAGCCCCGCTGAGGGATGAGACTCCGTGTCATCATCCATATCAGAAGCCTCCCTCTGGTCTTCAGACGAAGAACTTGGCTCATTCCTGGAGCAAGACGAGGAACGAGGCCTCTGGATGGCAGCACTGGAGGACCTAGAGTTATTTAAAGCATCAAGGCTCAACTTGTGGGGGTCAACATTGCAGAAGTCAGTGCCCAACTTCTTGATAGTCATGTGGGAGAGAGATGGCGGTGATGCCCCAGCACAGCACGAGCAGTTATTTTTTATTCCAAAACAAGGCTTAAAGCCTTTGGCCTTTTCTCTGAGCCTTGCACTCCTTCTCACTTCAGTGTCGACCAAGGCTGCACGTTTCTTTCTGTTAACTGCTTCAGAAGTCACAGGGGACTGAGCATCCACAAGTGGATCCTGGTTAGGGGGAAGCAAGCGTTTGGGGGGATCTTAATAGGCACAGCTTCCATGTTGGGTTCCATGAAAGCAGAAAGAGCCCCCAACAACAGAATTTTTTTGGCCCACTCAAAAGAGTCCGGCCTCATAAGCAGGCCCATAAAGAAAGCTGCCCATAGTTTTGGAACGGGGATGAGGTTTGCATTGGGGGGCAAAGCTCAGCCCAGGAGGAGAAACGTTTTCTGGCCATGAAATCTTCGTAGGAAGGGTCCTGAGAGGGCTGATCCATATGAGTCATGCAGCCCACAATGATGTTTTCATCAGCATTCAGATTCAAATTTTCCTCGCCCTGATCGTTATTTCCCTCCAAAAACGGATCCGCTGGGGGGAGCGCTGGTAGAGCAAGCACAACAACTTCTTGATCTTGGACTTCCTCCTGAGGGAAGTGGACTGCTTGCGGGATAACGATATCGTTGAAAAGACCCACTGATTCATCTGAAGGCAAGTCCTCAAGACCGGAAAGCTGATAACTAAATTGTTCCTCCTCATTGTTGGCAATTGGCACTGGTGCAGGTGGTTGCTCTTGCTAGACCTGTTCAGCCGGCCATGGGTCCCAACCATCATCAGCAATGTTGTTACTCACAACATCTTCTTCAATTTCACCAGTGGGAGGGATGTTGAGGTCAAATTGGAAGTTGGGCACAGGCTGCCCCAATCCAAAAAATTCCACTGGAAGTTGATGACCATTATGAGGATATGGAGGCACATGCTCTTTGTCCTGAGGCAAGGCACCAAGCATGAACTGTTGAACTATGTCGCACTGAACAGTCCAGGAAACCCCATGAAAACCTTCAGCCACTAAAAATACAATAAAATTGAGGACTTCCTGCAGAGATGTCACCCTTGCTCTAACAAGCAATCTAGTAGCATTAGAAATATCAGGACGAAAGCTGGTTTAGGACATGTACAATCCTAAGACGATATGGAACAGTTAAAAACTCTATGATATAACCTAGAGACTATAGATTATAAATGCAGCTAAGTAGGGGTGAAAACGGGTCGGGTATACCCGCCAGGTACCGGATACGGATAGTGCAAATACCCTTTTTCGGATACAGATACGAGTATTTTTATATTCGGGACGGATACAGGTAATACCCGGATAGTGCAGCTTCGGATTCGGGTCGGATACGGAGTCAATACTACCCGGTAAATACCCGGATATTCGGGTCGGACCCGTTTTTTCTTTTTCTACATAATAATATAGTTATAAAATCATAACTTTTACATATGAAATCGGATGAAAATAAAGTTTATATGAAAATTATAGAGCTCGAAGAGATCTATAACTTTGTAGTACATCACAATTTTGTTTAAACACATCTTTAGGTCAAAATCATTGAAATAGTGTCCAAATTTATATCAAATTAATAGGCTTTATCATTTTCATGTGGGGACTCAAGTTATCTCCATATGAGAACTGAAGGTTATTTTTTTTATAGACTATTTATTAGTATTGGTAACTTTTTGCAATTTTTCGTCGACGCTACAATATTTTTATGAATTTAATTGTATTTTGATGATTTCCTACAACAAGAAATTAATAATACACCAAATAGCCTCAATTTTTTTAAAATTTTTTACGAAGGCACAACATATGTTCATATATAACCATAAACATGTTTGGATCATAAAATCTATAAGAATCACGTGTTTCTTTCATTTCACTTTAACTTATTTGTATGAGCTACATGTGAAACCACTCTAAGTATCCAAAGTTTCAACATAATCAGTACTTTATTATTTTCATGTGAGAACTTGAGTTATCTTCATATAGAATATTTATTAGTTTTTTAACTTATTTGCAATTTTTGAGTGAAACTAGAATATTTTATGAATCTAAGTGCATTTTGATGATTTTCTATATAAAATAATAATAATACACAAATAGCCCAAACAATTCATAAATTTTTACGGATACACAACACATATCCACATATAGTTCTCAAAAACATTTGGACTATAAAACCCACAAGATGTTAGTGTTTCTTCCATTCCACTCCTACTTATTGCGTGAGTTACACGTGAAATCACTTCATGTATAAAAGTTTCAACATAATCAATACTTCACTTATCATTTTTGCAAATTTGGATCGAAACTAGTGTATTTTATGAATTTAATTATATTTTGATGATTTTATGTAGACGTTTCTTCTATTTTATTTCCACTTATTGCGTGAGTTACACGTGAAATCACTCTAAGTATCCAAGTTTCAACATAATCAATACTTCACTTTACCATTTTTATGTGAGAACTTGAGATTATCTTCTTATAAGATGTTTATTAGTCTTGATAATTTACTTGCAATTTCGTGGTCGAACAAGAATATTTTATGATAACCAACTAATGCATTATCCGACAAGTATTCTATATCCGACCAAATAATATCCGTATCTGTCACTTATCCGCCCGGATAAATATCCGCTCCCTGTATCCGTATCCGTCCCGTTTCTAACTATCCGTATCTGATCCCAAATCCGTTTTAAATACATTAGGGTAGGATACATGATGAGCTACTATCCGTCTGTATCCGCCCGTTTTCACCCCTACAGCTAAGAGACAATATATATGAAGAATCGTGTAGAGACGGCTCTTGGCGAAGAGTCTGTCTCTTGTACTTTTTTCAATTAGCTCCCTAAAGACTCTGTAATAGACCCCATATTAAATGAGGTCAACTCTGAGACGATGGAACAATTTTCTAAGTACAAGAAACAACATGGTACAACCCTGAGTTTCTAAATCATAAATCCAGCTAAGAGATAATGTGTATGGAGAATCGTGTAGAGACGGGCTCAAAGAGCTCGTATCTTGTATTTTTGCAGTTAACCCCTTAGAGATCCCTCAAGAGACCCCTATTAAATGGGGTTGTATATGCCCTTACATTGGATACCGGTTCCTGCCAAATTCATGAGGTCTTGTTCAGATATTTCTACCCTAGTATATTAGATGAAAATGGAATAAAATTATAAAAGATTTTTTATTTGTTTTTAAACTCACTAAATCCCACCCAATCTATGAATTGAAATCACTAAACCCGTAACGAAGGTGTGAATTTGGTTCATAGAGACAGTCGAGGCTAGGGATGGCAACGGGTACATACCCATCGGGTAGTGCCATTCCATACCCGTACCCATAAAAAATTCTATCTGTCAGGTTACCCATATATACTCGTGTGTATAAAATCTTACCTAGAGATGGCAACAGGTACAAACCCGCTGGGTTTTGCCATTCCAAACCCGTACCCGTGAAAAATATCTATACCCGTTAAAAAACCCGTACCCATGACGGGTTTGAAATTTTGCCCAAAACTGTACCTATCGGGTTAGCTGGTACCCACAGGTTACCCGCGGGTTTCATCTCCAATATGTTTGTTCTTCTCATAATCAATAAGTATCGTAATGATTAATGAGATCATGGTCCAAAATTTATGTGATGAACAACGAGTTCATAATTTGGTATAAAAATTATTGGTAGAAAGAATGAAATACAAATAATAAGTTGTATGATCAAGTGACCTTACACTAAGTTACCCATCCACCACATATATAACGCTAGTAAAAACTATAATAGCAAGCAAGCAACACTTCTCACCAAGTACTTGTACATTTCACCATTTGATAAAAATTAGGAAGTAAATAGGGAGATAACAAGTTTGTTGTTCGTTTATAAAATAAAATAACAATATGCACTAGGTTTGGTCGGGTTTAAAAAACCCACAGGTTCACGGATTTAGATACTATAGGAACAAACCCGTACTCATAAACCCGTCGGGTATAGATTTATGCCCATTAACAAAGTCATGGGTATGAAAAATAACCCAAACCCATACCCTAATAAGGTAAAAATACATCGGGTTTCGAGTACCCATTGTCATCTCTATCCACACCCGTACTCTAGATAGCAAAAATTTCTACAATACTTATATCAATAGATAATTATCCGCGGTTATTTATCCATATACATATCTATTGTCATCCTTGTTCGTGTCAATCTTTGACCGTACGGCAGTTATCCATAGCCATAATATATGAAAGTCAGAATATAGTATTAAAATTTCGTTTATTTTTAAATATAAAAAGGAAAAAAGTTACGTTCGCCATATTATGATATTGCTAGTCTACTACTGGTATCGAGCAAAAGAACAATTAGTAGTACCCGTCTCCATAATCTGAGCCCCCCAATAATGATCCCACGTCTCACGTGGCCGCAATAGAACGTCACGTGCGTGCACGCACACACATTCGGGCCCTTCCGACCGCAAGCCGCCCGTGCCGCCGTGCATCCGTGCCCGGCCCGGCCCGGCGGCCGCTGGCGGCGACCACCGTAGTCTATAGAGGAGGGGAGATGTCGTGCATCGGCGGTTGCCCTCCTCGGCTTCCGTTTCCGGCATCATCGCGCCACTCGTGGAATTCTTCGAGCCGTCTGCGCGGCCTTGTCTGCTCCGCCCGTCGCTGGCGTACACAGTGAGATGTTTTCGCTCTCGGCATTCTGTGTTGTTTTTTCCCTGCTAAGCGAGTTTGTTTGGTCTACTTCTATTAACTTCACTTCCTTGTGCTGTGAGAAAACCCGAGAAGTACAGCATGTTCCGATTCAGAAATGTGCTGTGGCCAGGAGAATAGAAAACGAGGAAAATGTTAATGTGGAATTTGACAAGGATGAAACGGTAGGAATTTGTCGTCACTATCAATGATGGCCTACAGTCATTATATGGTGCAAACCAAAATTAGATGAATGTACTGGCAAACAGTTGATAAATGGCTAGGATTACAACACTGAGGTAAGGTTTTCGAAGTTCCCCATTTTAACAATCTTGTTTGTATGATAAGATACCATACTTGATACTTTGTACTTTGTTTCAATGATTAGTATGCTGTGCAATTGTGCCTTACATGTTTTAGAAGAGCTTGTGCTATGCTACTCCATTTCAGTGCCAGCAGAGCATATGTTGGTCACGTTTTATTGCCTTTCGTCATGGGCAATATGGGCCACTGTTACATCTTACATGACATCTCTACTTTCTCTGGATCATGAACAAAATGAAGCATTGAAGCAGATCTTTCATCCACATCTCTACATGGAGAATGAATAGCATTTCTCATACTTTTCCTTGTTGAAATATGCATTGATGCATGGAGAAATATCGACGCATAATTAATTCATCGTTGATCTTTGAGCGTAGGGTGTGAATAAAGTAGTAAACATCTAGCAGTAGATCAGACTCACTTATATACTACATCCCATCCCCTCTTACCATTGTAGAGATGCTATTTTTCACCCTGCTTCTGCAGAATGGTTTTTACACTACATGAGTTCATCTTAACTTCATAGATAGCAGATGTCTTAAGTGATAAGAGGCAGAGCATGGACAAACAGAAGTACAGAACACCAACATACTGATATGTATGTAGCATAGTTCTCGCGAGCATTATGTTATAACTTTCAATAACTTATTGTGCTGCCTTGCATTTGCAACTGGAGAATCAAACTTGAGCCACAGGGCGGAAACCATGCAGAAGAGCACCAGACCACATTTTCTCCATGTCTAGCACGATGTCCCCACACTCATGCTCGTTCCATCCCTCCAATGCATGAACCATTCCAGCAATGCGCCATGCACTCATGACCCTCCTTGGCAGCCAATTCTGCAAAGTTTTCAAATTGGTAGACTCAATGAGATCAAGCATTAAAGTGCCTGCAGAGTTACAGTTCAGTGGGACCTCATTTACCTCACAGGAGTGCACATTCTGTAGTGTTTTAGGTACAACCATTGCAGGAGTTGTCGAGTAGGTGCAGGTGTCCTTGCGTGCCATTCTTGGTGGAAACTGTGAATATGGGATAAACTGGGTCCCTTTCTGTGCCTTAAACTGCTCAGAAGCATCTAGACCATCCCCAATTAACCACACCTACAAAATTTGAGGCCAACAGGTGATGCTGTTTGACAATTAGGTTTGATGGCCTTTTACATGACATCTCCTATGAATTTCTTAAGAAAATGGATGACAGTCAGAAGTCTCTTTAACCTTTGCAGTAGTTGTCTTTGAAAACAAAAGGTTCTCAGCTGCATCTTCTGCCATGTTAGGCTTAAGAAAATGGTAATCCTGCTTGTTGGTCATTACTACCTGAGCAAAATGCGTTGGGAGTACATATTAGTGCAAATTTTATTTATGCAGGT
Source organism: Zea mays (assembly GCF_902167145.1). Lineage (NCBI taxonomy): Eukaryota > Viridiplantae > Streptophyta > Magnoliopsida > Poales > Poaceae > Zea > Zea mays. The sequence continues at coordinate 31,191,051 of NC_050100.1, read as the reverse complement.
GATTAGAATGAATCAGATGTGCATTTTTTTTATTTCTTACCTTGATATTCTTCCTACACAATGCTGCGGCAACAGCACGAGCAACTTTGGAAATATTCCCTGCGAGAACAACTTGATCTGTGCCTTGAGGAACACTATTCACAACTACTGCAGCAGCTAAGCTGGTGCCATCTACGAGTCTTACTCCCAACTTTGGGCACTTCTGAAGATAAAGTTCTCCATTTCTGTTGAGGTTATGTGCCTGTCGACAAATATATTATTGTTAATTATTATTTCCATTTTTCAATCTATTGCTAATATACTCATTACCTGCCTTGCATGTGGATGGTGATTACACTGAATGAGCACTATCATGGGCAAGTGAACAAATGATAAAGAGGTTTCATGAGTTTGTGACTTCACCATGCCAAAGCGCGTTTATCAAGAAACGGACTATTCAAGATAATTTTATGGCCGTGCGTAGTGCAGTGAGGCGCTACCAACGCATGAACATACCCTCGCTCTTCATCAAATTGGACATTGCGAAAGCCTTTGATTCAGTCCGATGGGAATACCTTCTCTCGCTGCTTCAACATCTAGGCTTCCCTTCTCGATGGAGAGATTGGATTGCAGCCATCCTCTCAACATCCACCTCAAGGGTCTTTGTTAATGGGGCCCCGAATCCCCCCTTGTCTCATGGTCGAGGACTTAGACAGGGAGACCCACTCTCACCATTGTTATTTGTACTTGCCATTGACCCATTGCAGAAAATTTTAGAACTGGCAACAGAGAGGGGACTTCTCAGCAAAATCAGGGGCCGCTCGCCTTGCCTTCGTCTCTCATTGTATGCTGATGATGCGGCCTTGTTTATTGCACCAAAAAAAGAGGAGGTCGATACAATACTAAAGCTGCTCGGGCTATTTGGTGAGGCGTCAGGGCTGTTGACAAACTTCCATAAGTCCACAGTTGTGCCTATCCGTTGTCAAGGCATTGACCTCAACGCGGTCCTAAGGAATATGTCGGCCAGAAGGGCTACCTTCCCCTTAAAATACCTGGGCCTCCCACTCTCATCATCCGGATTGAAGAAGAGCGACTTTCAGTTCTTAACTGACAAAATTTCGAACAAGCTCAGTGGCTGGAATGGGAAAAACCTCTCTATGGCTGGCAGACTGACTTTAGTTAAGTCAGTCGTTACCTCCCAAGCAATCTACCTTCTCTCTGCTTTACGGGCCCCTAAGGAAATATTGAATCTAATTGACTCGAGAAGGAAAAAATTTCTTTGGGCTGGGTGTGCACAAATTACGGGAGGTAAATGCAAGGTAAATTGGCTCCGTTCCGCAAGGCCAAAAGAGTGCGGAGGCTTGGGTATCCTTCATTTAACCAAATTTGCAAGGGCCCTGCGTATGCGTTGGCTGTGGCAAGAATGGGCTTCATCAACTAGGTTCTGGACAACCTTGGAACTCCCTTGCACGACAAAAGATCGACAGCTCTTCGCAGCAACGACATCGATTTCGGTGGGAGACGGGACAAAGGTGTCCTTGTGGAATGATGCGTGGGTGCAAGGGTTAAGACCGAAGGACATTGCGCCTCTCATTTTCAATGTGTCCCGAAGAAAGAACGGATCTTTGAGTGAAGCGTTGTGGAATCATACTTGGATTAGGGACCTCAACCTGTTTTCTGCTGAGGTGACAGAACAACACATTGTGGAGTACTGTAGGCTTTGGTCAATTTTGCGAAGAGTATCCTTGCAACCGGGTATTTGCGACTCTATTAGTTGGAAACTCTCAGAAGACCGACAGTATTCGGCGAAATCAGCATACCTTGCCCAATTCCTCGGCTCAGAGCTTACAAATATGAACTGGATCATTTGGAAGGTATGGGCGCCACCGAAATGTAAATTCTTCAGTTGGTTAGCCATCCAAAATAGAATTTGGACAGCGGATCGTCTTGCGAAGAGGGATTGGCCCCACAACGCTACCTGTGCATTGTGTGGGCAAACTTTGGAGTCAGGATTGCATCTCTTCGTTGAGTGTCGTTTAACCAAGCGGATTTGGGGAGAGGTGGCTGTATGGGCAGCGGTGGAGGGCCTTAGTCCAAGTAACTAGGACCACAATGAGTCTGTCCTACAATGGTGGACGTCCCTAGCTACAACTCAAGATTGCAACAGGAAGGGCTTGAGAAGCCTCTTAATTCTAGTGAATTGGACCGTCTGGCGTGAGAGAAATGCTAGGATTTTCGACCACAAATCCTTCACATGTGCTCAGATTCTCGCATCTATTATATCTGAGGCATCAGCCTGGATACGTGCAGGAGCCAACCAGCTGGCTAATCTCCTAGCATCACTTTAGTTTTGTGTGTTTCAGCTTGGTTTTTCTTCTAGTCTCCTTTCAGATTAGTCTTGTGTGTTTGTGTTTTTTCGGCTTGGTCATGCTTTTGTGGAGTGTCTTTGTATTTTAATCCTCGCCACTTGGGCTCCTCTTTTTTTAATATAACGGGCAGATCTCCTGCCGGTTCGTTTCAAAAAATGAGTTTGTGACTGATGAATATTCCTTTAGACTTGAGATAACTACGAGACCATGCTATGCTATTTCTATATAATCCATTAGCATGTAAGCACCATTTGGAACAAGTGCCTATTGCCACCTTTCTGATAATTTTTTTGTTAGGTTTTTGCCTATTTCAGTGGATACAACTTGAGCATTTTGTCCAGTTACACTAATAATTTTCTTTTCATACTTCCAGATTAATAATCCATATTCATGCAACTTCTTTCATCTAAATGAAGGATCATCTTTTTGTGCTGTCTACTTCTAATAAACGAATAAATGACATACCTGGTTAAGGAGTCCGAGGGTAACAACTTTAGCTCCTTTCTTGTCAGCTTCACATATTGCCTTCTCAACGAGGCTATTGATTGCTTCCTTCTCCCAACTCAATCCATACTACAGAACAAAGAAAGTTTGTGATTCTGTTAGATTATTTCTAAAACAAGATGATTTTGTTGGCACTGGAGGTCCTACTCATTGTTATGAAAAAATATCAAGAAGACATCGCACATTTAGTTAACTATGGTTCTTACATGGAAACTGTATCTTGGGATGACCCATGATTGCATTTTGAGTTTCTTCATGACGTTCCTCTCAACAGTAAATGAAGAACCATATGACCATGTCAGAACCATGGAGAGCCATGACATCGGCCACATCATCCGCACATACCACTTGGCAGTGTAAGGTCTAGAAGCATATTCTGCAAACCCGGGCCTCATATGATAGATGGAGTGCAGGCTGGTAAGGTGGGTAAGGTGAACCACATCTGCCGTTTCTTCTTTTCCCTTGAGTGACTTCTCATACAACGTGTCCGATGACTTGTCCATGGTGTTATATATGTAGTCATAGAATGGCATGAACAGGGAGTAGTTTGTCCTGAACTGAGTGTGGTGAAGAGAATGAAACCTAAAGTTTATTTGTATACTCAGAAGTCAGAACAACATATGGAATCATGTAAATAACTTAATTTACAAAATATGAATTATTGAGTCAACCCTGCTTGCGTTGGTTAACAAATTATATCAGATGTGAAGAGCGACACACGATACGAGATACTTACGAGGGTGTGTACATGAGATACTTGAGAGGAGGGAACCATTTGAAGAGCCAATTGGGCACCAATTCAAAGTTGCAGTGGCCCATGTTGTTCATGAAGTCGATGTAGATCACGTAAATCTCAAATGCAATAATTGAAGCAGTTCCGTTCAAGGTGCACACAATCAATGGGATTGAGAACAATAGTTCATACGCCACGAGCTCAGCAAATGGATGGATGACGGCTGCACAAAAAAACAGTAACATTTGATCTCCAAAGGGGGTTAAAAGAACACAGATAGATGTGCATAAGAGGGTTGTCTGAGAACTCCTGGGGAAGGAAATGGTCTGTGATTAAGTATCTGGCTTGGAGAAGGATCATGAACCAGGTATATTCCCTCAGAAATCTGTCGATCTGTAAGTCTGACAATGTTTTTTTATTTGCCATGTGGATCGCTCTAGTTCCCTGTTTGTATGCTTAGTGCAGAAGACGTATCTCCCTGTTTTTACATTGCTTTGAGGTGTAGATGGATGCTGTACTTAGTAAGTACGATCATGTCTGAATTACAGCCTTTCTGTAACAAATGGTGATGAGAAGAAGAATATACATGCCAATATTCATTATTATCTATTAAACTGTGAGTTTTCGATTACATGATTTTCCATGGCTGAGGCATGCTTAGTTCATGTACTTTTTCTCTGCTTTGCATCTTTGAACGAGCGCCATAATAGTAGTTTCCAAAACTACTCTGCCATTAATTCTGATTTACCTACTTTCTTCCCATCGTAACCTCCCTGGGTTACCATTAATTCTGATTTACCTACTGTACTGCACTACGCCGGTTTTGAGTGTAATGTAATAAAGAAGACCACCATATAACCACGTGGTACGGATTTATAGAGTGGGGTTTATCTGTCCGGACGGAGATAGTGATTCGGCGGTTACAAGTACGTGTACGTGGTGGCCGGCAGTGCACGCGATCTGCTTTTAATTCCCTTCTGTTGTGTGGAAGCTGTAGGCATGCTGCATGCAGCAACTGAGCAGCTTGGCTTTCCAATGGTCCCCGGATTTGCTCGTCCTTACTAATCGGCCAGTACTGGCCGACTCAGCTGGTCAGTAAAAATCCTTCGAAAGGTCTTTGTCTTTGTTGCATGCAGGCACTAGACTGGAACGTGACAACCGAACTCTGGATGTCGATCGATGTCGGGACCATGCCAAAGCCATGTTAGTCTCGCATAGAGTATTTGGTATTATTCATGATAGCAAATAAATGTCATCAGATTCATTATAGGATATATTTGATGCTGTATATTTATTTGGTGCTTTAAATATTGATGCTCTTTTACATAAAAATCTGGTCGTATTTTAGGGGCTGTTTCGTTGCCACCTACTAAACTTTAGTGTACCCTAAAATACCAAATGGGGTGACTAAAATAGATCTTTCAAATACGATTTCTACGGACTAAAGGAGATGTTTGAATGTATTAAAGCTAATAGTTAGCTGCTAAAATTAGCTAAAGACATTCAAACTGGCTAAATAATAATTCAGCTATTAGCTAATTTGTATATTGCATTCAAACACTCCTTAAAGTTTAATGAGGGTGACTAAAAAGAACCCGACAAACCTCTTAGACGGTGGACTAAGGACTTGAAGTGTTCACCCTTTTTCAGGATGGAGGTAGTTCGAAGTCTGTAATTCAAAATATAATGGTTTAAACCTATTTGTTTCACTCAGAATGCAAATGAGATAAATTGACTCCGTCGTGGTACGTGTACGATAGCTAAGCTTGAGGTCGAGGACACCTTGCATATGACTGATTAGTGGCAGCTAGCAGGTCGTCGATTTGGCCGGCGTATTAATTACTATTGAAATGAAGCTTTCTGCTTACAGGTGATTGGCTCGGTGACGATGGAGGCGTGGTGGTGGGAGTGGTAGCGGGAGTAGAGGAAGTGGTGGTGCAGCGCGCGGTGCAGCCAGTAGTAGACGAGCTCGACGGGGCCGGCGTGCAGCAGCGCGATGAGCGCGGCGCCGTCCGCGCGCCACAGCGGCAGGTGCTGGCCCCCCGGCAGGTAGGTGGAGCCCAGGTACAGGAGGATGCCGCTGAGCAGGATCTGGTCGTCCCAGTTGCGCTCGCGGTCCACCTGCTCGAACTCGATGCCGCGGTCCACGACCTGCCGCCGGCCGCGCGCGCTCTGCAGGCGGGACGCCGTGATCCACGCCTGGTTGTGCAGCGCCCGGAGGAGCAGCGACGGGAGGATGGCCACGTACCCCAGGTCGGCCGCCCTCCACCCCTTGGTCGCCGCTAGGTAGCCGCCGTGCGCCACCCACGGCGCCAGCAGCAGGTACTGCGTGCATGCACACACACACACACACACACGAGCGTACGTCATCAGCCACCATGACAACGATTGGCACACAGCACACACTGCTCGACCGAGACCTCGACCTTGATCTGTAGGCTAGCGAATTGACTCCATGAATTCTCAGGAAGTAAAAACAAAAGACAAAAGAACTGTAGGAGAGTCGATCAGCCATGCACACGCGACCTATCAAATTAATGAACTTTTGGTGGCTTCCTTCCATGCTCATGGGTCGGCCGGAACATGAGATGCACAGGAGCATAAGACTCATGCACAGATGGTCTCACGGCTGCCGGTGCATGCATGTATGTATAGCAAGTCCATGCGTGCATGCATGTTCCGACACTGCGCGCTCATGGCCATATACCGTGCGCCCAAGATTGCCATGGCATGGCACGCCGCCGGTGAGCAGAAGACGACTTGCTAATTTTCCTTCACCTTCTCCCCCGCTCTGTGCCATGGACGTACGCACGCAGGTTATTGAGACGGGGCCCCGGGGCCGGGAGGCGGGAGCTACCTTGAAGTTGCCGAGCTTCTTCCACGGCCACTCGGTGAAGAGGCCGGGGTTCGTCGCCATTGTTGCGAGCTACACCCGCAACTGCTTGCTTGTGATTTTTTTGTGAACTCTGGTGAACTACCAACTGATCTCGTCCTAGCCTTGGACTGGCTGAATTTATAGAGCTGCTCGCGCGCGTGTATATAGCCGGGGGAGAGAACTGTGCGGCTCTGCCCCGCTGGAAAGGTACAGTAACCTTCGGCCCATCAATTCTCTATTGCATGCGGCCCTCCTCGATGCTTCAGTCTAAGAGTATCTCCAAAAAAATCTTTATTTTTAGCCTTCTATTTTACTTTTATTTTTTTTTATAAATATTGCAATTTATATGTAGCATCTCATGAAGGGCTTATTTAGCAGTAATCCCCTCTATTTCTTTGCTGTCAAACATGGGAAACACACTCAATACGTATCCGAGAATAGAATCTTAGAGGAGATTTAAGTTTTTAAACTAGTCGTACTAAAAATCAAAATCGGGGAAAAAAACCAAAGAGAATTCAGTCTCGTATCGTATCAGTACAATCATTCGACTTCTTCCTTAGGTTGGCCGTTGGCATCGGTTGTACGTGGTGTGGTGTGGCGTGGGCGCGCAACGTGTCCTACTACTGTACGTACGTGACGCGTCGGCAAGACAATGACGCCAACAAAGACTTGCGTTGCACACTGCAATGTCATTGGCGTCCGGCCTTTGAGAGTTTGGTGTGTGTGTTGTAGTTGTGTTGTAGGACCATGTAAAGAGAGAGAGGGGGCTATGAAATGAGCATCCATGTGAATGCATGTATATCACGTAAATATGGTCATACAAAGAGCGACGAGGCGTTAAAAACGGATTCGAGGTGAGGCAAAAAAAAGAAGTATTTGCAGTTACTCACTGACACTAGTACACATAAGCTTTATAGTGACGGTCCTAGAGCTATTTACACTGGCTTATTTTTACTGACGTTTTTCTTAAAGAAACCGACAGTGAAAATATCATATCCACTGTCGGCTTTCTTTATTTGGCCGCCAGCGAAAGTTTTCCTTTTTTTTTAAATTTTCAAATAAAACTAAATTATAATATATATATATATATATATATATATATATATATATATATATATATATATATATATATATATATATATATATATATATATATATATATATATATATATATATATATGGTAGGTATATTAGGAGCCCTTAGCTTCAAATAGTTAGAGCAAGCCCTAGACGACCACCCCTGCGACCTGGTCCAGACCGGCGCTGAGAGCACCTAGAGGGGGGGTGAATAGGTGATCCTGTAAAAACTTGATATTTAACTCACAAAACTAGATTAGGAGTTAGCACAAATAATGCCAAGTGACTAGAGAGGAGTCTTAGCAAAGCACAATAATCACAAGAAGATCAACACAGATAGATACAGTGGTTTATCCCGTGGTTCGGCCAAGTCCAACACTTGCCTACTCCACGTTGTGGCGTCCCAACGGACGAGGGTTGCAATCAACCCCTCTTAAGTGGTCCAAAGACCTACTTGAATACCACGGTGTTTTGCTTTGCTTTACTTTATCCCGCTTGCGAGGAATCTCCACAACTTGGAGTCTCTCGCCCTTACAAAGATGTTCACAAAGAAGCACGGAGTAAGGGAGGGATGAGCAACTCACACAAGACACAAAGATCACAGCAAATACACACACACAAGACCCAGACTTGAGCTCAAGAGACTATCACGAGTTTCACACTAGAACGGAGCTCAAATCACTAAGAATGTCGAATAAGTGCGCAAGAATGAAGAGTGAATGATCAACAATGCTCAAGAAATGCTTGGTATTCTCCTCCATGCGCCTAGGGGTCCCTTTTATAGCCCCAAGGCAGCTAGGAGCCGTTGAGAGCAATCCAGGAAGGCAATTCTTGCCTTCTGTCACTTGGCACACCGGACAGTCCGGTGCACCACCGGACACTGTCCGGTGCGGATCTCCTTCCTTATTTGGCGAAGCCGACCGTTGTAGATTCCTAGCCGTTGGCGCACCGGACAGTCCGGTGCCCCTCCCGACCGTTGGCTCTTGCCACGCGTCGCGTGCAGATTCCGCTGCCGACCGTTGGCCCGGCCGACTGTTGGCTCACCGGACAGTCCGGTGCACCACCGGACAGTCCGGTGAATTTTAGTCGTACGCCGCAGATGAAGTCCCGAGAGCAGCTAGTTCGCCAGAGCCAGCCTGACTGTCCGGTGCACCACCGGACACTGTCCGGTGCACCCAGACTGAGCAGACTTTGGCTGAACAAAGCCATCTCTTTTCTAGTTTGATTTCTCCTGTTTCCAGCACTTAGACACAATACATTAGTCCATAAAACAATGTACTAAGTCTAGAAACATACCTTTTGACTTGATTTGCACTTTGTCCACTACTTTGCATAGATTAACACTTAAGCACTTGTGTTGGCACTCAATCACCAAAATACTTAGAAATGGCCCAAGGGCACATTTCCCTTTCAATCTCCCCCTTTTTGGTGATTTATGCCAACGCAATAAAAAGCAACTAAAAGAAGTGCAACATCAATACAAATGAGAACTCAAAATTGTTTTGATTCAAATTTGGCATATTTGGATCATTCTTTGCCACCACTTGGTTTTGTTTTTGCAAATCAACCTCAAATTCCTATCTCTAAGTCAAACACACTTGTAGAGACATAAAGAGAGTTGTTCCAATAGAAATTGGTCAAAGATTTCAAAAACTCCCCCTTTTTCCCATAATCAACCATTTTCCCACTAGAGGCCAACTTTTGACAAAAGAGACAACAAGAGAGTTTTGACAAATCAAAAAGCTCTATTCTACTATTTTCAAGATTTCTCAAGTGGTAGCTGATCCATTTATTGCTTTGGCCTTATTTTCTCCCCCTTTGGCATCAAGCACCAAAACAGGATCAATCTTGGCCCTTTAACATCATTGCCTCACCAAAATCTATACTACTTATTAAGACTTTAAGGGTAGTCTGCCTTTTCTCGTTCTGCCATCCGTGAATCTAGACTGTTCGCTTCGTCCAGAGCGATCCGACCGTGCTCCGCCCCCCGCCCCCTCCGCCTCCCTCGTCCCAGCCGTCCCAGCCTTTGGCAACCACCCCGCCCCCAAAATCTCTTTCTCTGCGCCGCAAACCCACCGCTTCCACCATCGCCACCCGTCACCCCTTGCTCCCCATACCATGTCCGACCTCCACCCACCGGAGCACCAAGTCGTCGGCCACCGCGCCTCCGCCAGCAAGCTGGGCCCGCTCATCGACGGCTCCGGCCTCTTCTACAAGCCGCTCCAGGCCGGCGACCGTGGGGAGCACGAGGTCGCCTTCGATGAGGCGTTCTCCGCCCACGCCGCCGTCCCGGCCCGCATCCGAGACACCTTCTTCCCCCGGTTCCACGGCACGCAACTCCTCCCCACCGAGGCGCAGCCCGAGGAGCCGCATCCGCACCTCGTCCTCGACGACCTCCTCGCGGGGTTTGAGGCGCCCTGCGTCGCAGACATCAAGATCGGCGCCATCACGTGGCCACCGAGTTCGCCGGAGCCCTACATCGCCAAGTGCCTCGCCAAGGACCGCGGGACCACGAGCGTTCTGCTCGGATTCCGTGTCTCCGGCGTCCGAGTCGTCGGCCCCGAGGGCGCCGTGTGGCGGACGGAGCGCCCGGAGGTGAAGGCTATGGACACCGTCGGCGTCCGCCGCGTGCTCCGGCGCTACGTGTCATCCGTTGCCGACGAGGGGATGGACTGTGCGCTCGCGGCGGCGGTGTACGGAGGAAAAGGTGGAGTCTTGTCACAGCTGCGCGAGCTCAAGGCGTGGTTCGAGGAGCAGACTCTGTTCCACTTCTACCTCGATCTCATTTGAAGGATTCGGATGTTAGGGGAAAGCCAATGGTGCCGCCTTTTTGTGGGATGGTCGTGATCGGGATTCAGGAAAGAGCACAGAAAATGCTATGATTCGATGGTTCGGACTGGCATTGGCCGTTATCTGATGATCTGGCCATACGAGGCCGTTCGAGGGATGTATTCTTGAAAGGGAAATGTGCCCTTGGGCCATTTCTAAGTATTTTGGTGATTGAGTGCCAACACAAGTGCTTAAATGTGAATCTATGCCCATGGATGAACAAAGTGCAAATCAAGAGTAAAGGTATGTTTCTAAGCCTTAGTACATTGGTTTTGTGTACTAATATACTTGTCTAAGTGTTAGAAACAGAAAGAAGAAGAAAAGAAAAGAGGTGAAAAAGGCTTGGCTGTGTACAGCCAAGACTCAGCTCTGTCTGGCATACCGGACTGTCCGGTGGTGCACCGGACAGTGTCCGGTGCGCCAGGCTGGCTCGGGCAAAGTGGCCGCTCTCGGGAATTCACCGGCGACGTACGGCTAAAATTCACCGGACTGTCCGGTGTGCACCGGACTGTCCATTGAGCCAACGGTCGGCCGGGCCAACGGTCGGGCGCGCAATCTGCGCGAGACACGTGGCTGAGCCAACGGCTAGAAGATGGCACCGGACTGTCCGGTGTGCACCGGACATGTCCGGTGCGCCAACGGCTCCAAGTCTGCCAACGGTCGGCTTCGCTATTTAAGGAAGGAAATCGGGCACCGGACAGTGTCCGGTGTGCACCGGACTGTCCGGTGCCCCCAATGACAGAAGGCAAGAATGGCTTTCCAGATTTTCTCTCAACGGCTCCTAGCTGCCTTGGGGCTATAAAAGGGACCCCTAGGCGCATGGAGGAGGACACCAAGCAACCTTAGAGCATTCTTGATCATCCACACTCAGTCTTTGCGCATTCGTTTGTCATTCTCAGTGATTCGAGCTCTGTTCTAGTGAGAACTTTGAGATAGTCTTTTGAGCTCGATTCGTGGCCGTGTGTGTGCGCATTTTGCTGTGGATTTGTGTGTGTTGCTTCCCTTCCTTACTCTGTGATTCTTTGTGAACATCAAAAGTGTAAGGGCGAGAGGCTCCAAGTTGTGGAGATTCCTCGCGAACGGGATAAGAAAAGAAAAGCATAACACTGTGGTATTCAAGTTGATCATTGGATCACTTGAGAGGAGTTGAGTGCAACTCTCGTCCATTGGGACGCCACAACGTGGAGTAGGCAAGTTTTGTACTTGGCCGAACCACGGGATAAATCACTGTGTCTTCTCTGTGTTGAATTCTTTGTGATTATCGTATTGTGCAAGACCTTCTCTCTAGCCACTTGGCGATTATTGTGCTAACACTTAACAAGTTTTTGTGGCTATAAGTTTAAGTTTCACAGGATCACCTATTCACCCCCCCTCTAGGTGCTCTCAATTGGTATCAGAGCCGTTCTCTTCACAAAGGGACTAACCGCCCGAAGAGATGGATCCTAAAGGGAAGGGAATCGTGATCAACGACAAGGAGAAGGAGTCCTTCGTCAACGAGCCAAGGGATGACAAGTCCAACGACTCGGGCTCGGGCCACAGACGCAAAGATGGGAAGAAGAAGAAGACAAGACGCATCAAGGAGATCGTCTACTACGACAACGATGAGTCTACTTCCTCCCAAAAGGACGACGACCACAACGAATACGAGAGAAAGAAACCGGTCAATTCGAACTTTTCTTTTGATTACTCTCGTATTCCTCAAAGTACTAATGCTCATTTATTATCTATTCCACTTGGTAAACCTCCTCATTTTGATGGAGAGGACTACAGATTTTGGAGTCACAAAATGCGTAGTCACTTGTTCTCTCTCCATCCTAGCATATGGGAGATTGTAGAAAGTGGAATGCACTTTGATAGTACGGATAGTCCCATGTTTATTAATGAACAGATTCATAAAAATGCACAAGCTACTACTGTGTTGCTAGCCTCTTTGTGCAGGGACGAGTACCATAAGGTGAGCGGCTTGGACAATGCCAAGCAGATCTAGGACACCCTCAAGATCTCTCATGAGGGGAACGATGTCACCTTACTCACCAAGATGGAGTTGGTGGAGGGCGAGCTTGGACGGTTCGCAATGATAAGGGGCGAGGAGCCAACTCAAACATACAACCGGCTCAAAACCCTTATCAACAAAATAAGGAGCTACGGAAGCACGCGATGGACGGATCACGACGTCGTCCGCCTAATGCTAAGGTCCTTTACCGTTCTTGATCCTCATTTGGTGAACAATATTCGTGAAAATCCTAGGTACACCAAGATGTCGCCCGAAGAAGTTCTAGGGAAGTTCGTAAGCGGGCGAATGATGATCAAGGAGGCAAGATATGTGGACGACGCGTTGAACGGTCCTATTCATGAGCCTCAACCCATTGCTCTCAAGGCAACGAGGAGCAAGGAGGCGCTACCGAGCAAGGTGGCGCATGTTGAGGCGGCCGGGCTAAATAATGAGGAGATTGCCCTCATCATTAAGCGCTTCAAGACGACGCTTAAAGGTCGCAAGGGACAGCCAAGCAAGACCAAGACAAAGGAGAAGCGCTCGTGCTTCAAATGTGGTAAGATTGGTCATTTCATTGCTAACTGTCCCGATAATGAAAGTGACCAGGAAAAGGGGAACAAAAGGGAGAAGAAGAAGCATTACAAGAAGGCCAAGGGCGAGGCACATATCGGAAAGGAGTGGGATTCAGATTGCTCCTCCTCCGACTCCGACAATGAAGGACTCGCCGCCACCGCCTTCAACAAGTCATCCCTCTTCCCCAACGAGCATCACATATGCCTTATGGCAAGGGAGAAGAAGGTATGTAATCAAAGCAATGTCACTTATGATTCTTCTAGTGATGATGAGTCTAGTGATGAAGAAATAGATTACTCTAGTTTGTTCAAGGGATTGGATAGAACTAAAGTAGAAAAGATTAATGAATTGATTGATGCCTTGAATGAAAAGGATAGACTCTTAGAAAAACAAGAGGATCTTTTATATGAAGAGCATGACAAATTTGTAGAGGCACAAAAATCTTATGCTTTAGAAGTTAAAAGAAATGGAGTGCTTTCTAGTGAATTATCTTCTTGTCATGAAACCATTGCTACTTTAAAAGGTGTTAATAATGATTTAAATGCTAAACTAGAAGTGGCTAGTAAATCTAACTCTTGTGTAGAACATGTTATGGTTTGCACTAGGTGTAAAGATTTTAATGTTGATGCTTGTAGTGAACACCTAGTTTCAATTTCTAAATTGAATGATGAAGTGGCTAGTCTTAATGCCCAACTTAAGACTAGCAAAAGCGAATTTGATAAATTAAAATTTGCAAGGGATGCCTATACGATTGGTAGACATCCCTCAATTAAGGATGGACTTGGCTTCAAGAGGGAAGCCAAGAACTTAACAAGCCATAAGGCTCCCATTCCCGCCAAGGAGAAAGGGAAGGCCCCTATGGCTGGTAGTGCTAAAAAGAACCATGCTTTTATGTATCATGATAGGAGACATACTAGAAATGCAAATAGAAGTTATAATGTTTTTGATTCATATGTTTATGATTCTCATGCCATGTTTGCTTCTAGTTCTTCCTATATGCATGGTAGAAATATGTCTAGGAGAAGTGCTATTCATCATGTGCCTAGAAAGAATATTATTCATGCTCCTAGGAAAGTAATGAATGAACCTTCTACAATTTATCGTGCTTTAAATGCTTCCTTTGCTATTTGTAGAAAGGATAGGAAAATAGTTGCTAGAAAATTAGGGGCAAAATGCAAGGGAGACAAAACTTGCATTTGGGTCCCTAAAGATATTTGCACTAACCTTGTAGGACCCAACATGAGTTGGGTACCTAAGACCCAAGCCTAAATTTGCCTTGCAGGTTTATGCATCCGGGGGTTCAAGCTGGATTATTGACAGCGGATGCACAAACCATATGACGGGGGAGAAGAAGATGTTCACCTCCTACGTCAAGAATAAGGATTCCCAAGATTCAATAATATTCGGTGATGGGAATCAAGGCAAGGTAAAAGGGTTAGGTAAAATTGCAATCTCAAATGAGCACTCTATCTCTAATGTGTTTTTAGTAGAGTCTCTTGGATATAATTTGCTATCTGTTAGTCAATTATGCAATATGGGATATAACTGTTTGTTTACAAATGTAGATGTGTCTGTCTTTAGAAGATGTGATGGTTCACTAGCTTTTAAGGGTATTCTAGACGGCAAGCTTTACTTAGTTGATTTTGCAAAAGAAGAAGCCGGTCTAGATGCATGCTTAATGGCTAAGACTTGCATGGGCTGGCTGTGGCATCGCCGCTTAGCACATGTGGGGATGAAGAACCTCCACAAGCTTCTAAAGGGAGAACACGTGATAGGTCTAACCAATGTTCATTTCGAAAAAGATAGACCTTGTGCAGCTTGTCAAGCAGGGAAACAGGTGGGAGGCTCTCATCACACCAAAAATGTGATGACAACATCAAGACCCCTGGAGCTGCTACATATGGACCTCTTCGGACCCGTCGCCTATCTGAGCATAGGAGGAAGTAAGTATGGTTTAGTTATCGTTGATGACTTTTCCCGCTTCACTTGGGTGTTCTTTTTGCAGGATAAGTCTGAAACCCAAGGGACCCTCAAGCGCTTCCTCAGGAGAGCTCAAAATGAGTTTGAGCTCAAGGTGAAGAAGATAAGGAGCGACAATGGGTCCGAGTTCAAGAACCTTCAAGTGGAGGAGTTCCTTGAGGAGGAAGGGATCAAGCACGAGTTCTCCGCTCCCTACACACCACAGCAAAATGGTGTGGTAGAGAGGAAGAACAGGACGCTAATCGATATGGCGAGGACGATGCTTGGAGAATTCAAGACCCCCGAGTGTTTCTGGTCGGAAGCCGTGAACACGGCTTGCCACACCATCAACAGGGTCTACCTTCATCGCCTCCTCAAGAAGACTTCGTATGAGCTACTAACCGGTAACAAACCCAATGTATCTTACTTTCGTGTATTTGGGAGCAGGTGCTACATTCTAGTGAAGAAGGGTAGAAATTCTAAATTTGCTCCCAAAGCTGTAGAAGGATTTTTGTTAGGCTATGACTCTAATACAAAGGCGTATAGAGTCTTCAACAAATCATCGGGTTTGGTTGAAGTCTCTAGCGACATTGTATTTGATGAGACTAATGGCTCTCCAAGAGAGCAAGTTGTTGATTGTGATGATGTAGATGAAGAAGATGTTCCGACGGCCGCTATACGAACCATGGCGATTGGAGAAGTGCGACCACAGGAACAAGATGAACGAGATCAACCTTCTTCCTCAACAATGGTGCATCCCCCAACTCAAAGCGATGAACAGGTTCATCAAAAGGAGGCATGTGATCAAGAGGGAGCACAAGATGATCACGTGATGGAGGAAGAAGCGCAACCGGCACCTCCAACCCAAGTTCGAGTGATAATTCAAAGGGATCATCCCGTCGACCAAATTCTGGGTGATATTAGCAAGGGAGTAACTACTCGATCTCAATTAGTTAATTTTTGTGAGCATTACTCCTTTGTCTCTTCTATTGAGCCTTTCAGGGTAGAAGAGGCCTTGCTAGATCCGGACTGGGTGTTGGCCATGCAGGAGGAACTCAACAACTTCAAGCGCAATGAAGTTTGGACACTGGTGCCTCGTCCCAAGCAAAATGTTGTGGGAACCAAGTGGGTGTTCCGCAACAAACAAGACGAGCACGGAGTGGTGACAAGGAATAAGGCTCGACTTGTGGCAAAAGGTTATGCCCAAGTCGCAGGTTTGGACTTTGAGGAGACGTTTGCTCCTGTGGCTAGGCTAGAATCAATTCGTATCTTGCTAGCATATGCCGCTCACCATTCTTTTAGGTTGTTCCAAATGGATGTGAAGAGCGCTTTCCTCAACGGGCCAATCAAGGAGGAGGTGTACGTGGAGCAACCCCCTGGCTTCAAGGATGAACGGTACCCCGACCACGTGTGCAAGCTCTCTAAGGCGCTCTATGGACTTAAGCAAGCCCCAAGAGCATGGTATGAATGCCTTAGAGACTTTCTAATTGTTAATGCTTTCAAGGTTGGGAAAGCCGATCCAACTCTTTTTACTAAGACATGTGATGGTGATTTGTTTGTGTGCCAAATTTATGTCGATGACATAATATTTGGTTCTACTAACCAAAAGTCTTGTGAAGAGTTTAGCAGGGTGATGACGCAGAAATTCGAGATGTCGATGATGGGCGAGTTGAACTACTTCCTTGGGTTCCAAGTGAAGCAACTCAAAGATGGCACCTTCATCTCCCAAACGAAGTACACGCAAGATCTGCTAAAGCGGTTTGGGATGAAGGACGCCAAGCCCGCAAAGACTCCGATGGGGACCGACGGACACACCGACCTCAACAAAGGAGGTAAGTCCGTTGATCAAAAAGCATACCGGTCAATGATAGGGTCTTTACTTTATTTATGTGCTAGTAGACCGGATATTATGCTTAGCGTATGCATGTGTGCTAGATTTCAATCCGATCCTAAGGAGTGTCACTTAGTGGCAGTGAAGCGAATTCTTAGATATTTGGTTGCTACGCCCTGCTTCGGGCTCTGGTATCCAAAGGGGTCTACCTTTGACTTGGTTGGATACTCAGATTCCGACTATGCTGGATGTAAGGTCGATAGGAAGAGTACATCAGGGACGTGCCAATTCTTAGGAAGGTCCCTGGTGTCGTGGAACTCTAAGAAACAAACCTCCGTTGCCCTATCCACCGCTGAGGCCGAGTATGTTGCCGCAGGACAGTGTTGCGCGCAGCTACTTTGGATGAGGCAAACCCTTCGGGACTTTGGCTACAATCTGAGCAAAGTCCCACTCCTATGTGACAATGAGAGTGCTATCCGCATGGCGGAAAATCCTGTTGAACACAGCCGCACAAAGCACATTGACATCCGGCATCACTTTTTGAGAGACCACCAGCAAAAGGGAGATATCGAAGTGTTTCATGTTAGCACCGAGAACCAGCTAGCCGATATCTTCACTAAGCCTCTAGATGAGAAGACCTTTTGCAGGTTGCGTAGTGAGCTAAATGTCTTAGATTCGCGGAACCTGGATTGATTTATAGCATACATGTGTTTATGCCTTTAATCATGTTCATTCTGCATTGTGTTGCTTATTATGGTGCTCAAGTTGTACAAGCACTCCCCGGACCTCACAAGTCCTTGTGCCAGTACTGCACATATTTAGGGGGAGATGTGTTACAACTTGACCCTTTGAGACTAACCGTTTGTTTGAGTTTGATTGTTTTAGTCTCAAAGAAGGTTTGAAAGGGAAAAGTGGACTTGGACCGTGAAAG
Organism: Zea mays; assembly: GCF_902167145.1. Classification (NCBI taxonomy): domain Eukaryota; kingdom Viridiplantae; phylum Streptophyta; class Magnoliopsida; order Poales; family Poaceae; genus Zea; species Zea mays. The sequence goes on along the minus strand of NC_050100.1, from coordinate 31,173,398 downwards.
ACTTCCACTGCACTCCGATGAGAGGGTAACTTATTCCAAGTTCATCTTTAAACTCTTATTGCCTATTTGCTCTTAATTGAAGATTTTGGTGAGGCAATGGGGTTAAAGGGCCAAGATTGATCCCGTTTTGGTGCTTGATGCCAAAGGGGGAGAAAATAAAGGCCAAAGCAATAAATGGATCAGCTACCACTTGAGAAACTTTGAAAACAGTAGGATAGAGCTTTTGGTTTGTCAAAACTCTTGCATTGTCTCTTTTGTCAAAAGTTGGCCTCTTGTGGGGAGAAGTGTTGATTATGGGAAAAAGGGGGAGTTTTTGGAATCTTGAATCAATTTTCTTTGGAAAACCTCTCTTTATGTCTCTACAAGTGGATTTGACTTAGCGATAGGATTTTGAGTTTGATTTGCAAAAACAAACCAAGTGGTGGCAAAGGATGATCCATATATGCCAAATTGAATCAAAATAAATTTGAGTTTTTATTTGAAGTGATATTGCACTTGTTCTAGTTGCTTTATGTTGTGTTGGCATAAATCACCAAAAAGGGGGAGATTGAAAGGGAAATGTGCCCTTGGGCCATTTCTAAGTATTTTGGTGATTGAGTGCCAACACAAGTGCTTAAATGTGAATCTATGCCCATGGATGAACAAAGTGCAAATCAAGAGTAAAGGTATGTTTCTAAGCCTTAGTACATTGGTTTTGTGTACTAATATACTTGTCTAAGTGTTAGAAACAGAAAGAAGAAGAAAAGAAAAGAGGTGAAAAAGGCTTGGCTGTGTACAGCCAAGACTCAGCTCTGTCTGGCACACCGGACTGTCCGGTGGTGCACCGGACAGTGTCCGGTGCGCCAGGCTGGCTCGGGCAAAGTGGCCGCTATCGGGAATTCACCGGCGACGTACGGCTAATATTCACCGGACTGTCCGGTGTGCACCGGACTGTCCGGTGAGCCAACGGTCGGCCGGGCCAACGGTCGGGCGCGCAATCTGCGCGAGACACGTGGCTGAGCCAACGGCTAGAAGATGGCACCGGACTGTCCGGTGTGCACCGGACATGTCCGGTGCGCCAACGGCTCCAAGTCTGCCAACGGTCGGCTTCGCTATTTAAGGAAGGAAATCGGGCACCGGACAGTGTCTGGTGTGCACCGGACTGTCCGGTGCCCCCGATGACAGAAGGCAAGAATGGCTTTCCAGATTTTCTCTCAACGGCTCCTAGCTGCCTTGGGGCTATAAAAGGGACCCCTAGGCGCATGGAGGAGGACACCAAGCAACCTTAGAGCATTCTTGATCATCCACACTCAGTCTTTGCGCATTCGTTTGTCATTCTCAGTGATTCGAGCTCTGTTCTAGTGAGAACTTTGAGATAGTCTTTTGAGCTCGATTCGTGGCCGTGTGTGTGCGCATTTTGCTATGGATTTGTGTGTGTTGCTTCCCTTCCTTACTCCGTGATTCTTTGTGAACATCAAAAGTGTAAGGGCGAGAGGCTCCAAGTTGTGGAGATTCCTCGCGAACGGGATAAGAAAAGAAAAGCATAACACTATGGTATTCAAGTTGATCATTGGATCACTTGAGAGGAGTTGAGTGCAACTCTCGTCCACTGGGACGCCACAACGTGGAGTAGGCAAGTTTTGTACTTGGCCGAACCACGGGATAAATCACTGTGTCTTCTCTGTGTTGAATTCTTTGTGATTATCGTATTGTGCAAGACCTTCTCTCTAGCCACTTGGCGATTATTGTGCTAACACTTAACAAGTTTTTGTGGCTATAAGTTTAAGTTTCACAGGATCACCTATTCACCCCCCTCTAGGTGCTCTCAATTCTATGAAGTGATTTGCAATGGGGATGACGGGATAGCCCTTGTCCCCATCAGACGTGGATTGTTGAGGCTTGTGTGCAATGGATGAAGTATTTGTTGAAATCGGGACGATTTTGGTTGGTGCCCTCAATGACCAGCCTGCTCCAGGGGCCAGGCATGCATCTGAGGTCTGAGCCCCAGTGCTGGAAATTCAAAGGCATGGGAGAGCTGCCTGGTCCAGGCAGTTTGCCTTGGGGCAAACCAAACAGACCAGTCCTTATTCCTTAAAACTTTCACATGCTCTTTATCTTATTTCGGATTAAGCATCACCATCAATTGGCATTAGCTTAGGCACTTAGACTATACATGTACTGTTGTTTGTTTGAATGATGATTATTTGGTTGACATTTAGTTCATATAATAATAAGTAATACATAATTGAAGGAAAATCTTCCCTCATAGGAACAGGCGTGGGCTATAATGACTTTTTGTTTGTGTTCATTTCTTTATATACTTACTTAAGCTCTTTGCATTATGTAGATGGGACTCTGACAACACAGTTGGTGAGTTTGATGGGCACTCAAAGAGGGTTCTGAGCTGTGACTTCAAGCCAACACGTCCATTTCGCATTGTGACATGCGGTGAAGATTTTCTGGCTAACTTTTATGAAGGACCACCATTCAAATTCAAGCATTCCATAAGGTCGGTAGTCATTGCTGGTTTTCAGACCTACCTAACAGTGTATAGCTAGCTCTTTGCCATAATTGTTTTGTTACGACCTTGCTTACCTTTTGCCAATGGGCTAGATATACACATTTGATGTGGATTACTATACTACATTTATTACAAGTGTGTGAATTAAACCCTTTATTTACCACTGTATCAGTGATGTAGTCATGTTAACACGGGTGTCATCTATCATCCAGTCTTGCATTTGCTTATGCAGTTACACTCTGACCTATTCTAATACAGTTTACCTTTTCTTTTTATTTTTCTCTAATTTTCCGTAACATTGATGTTTATTGAGCTTTACATGCATATAGTTTAACGCTTGACAGAAAAAAAAACAATTGTAGCCTGACTTAAATTTTGGTTACTGCAGGATCTGTTTCAACACCTATAGTGGTGCCATTTCCTTTTTTTAGTTTACTTCTTGACCTATGCAGAAATTGTAGTTGTTTTTTTGCATAATTAAGGTTTTTCAATAGATGTAAGCTTGTTCCTGTATACTAATTCTATGTCCAGTATGACAAACTGAAGCTGACACATTGTAGTTACTGGAGTACGTAGATGCTCTGTCCTGCACCTGCTCCATGCATTTAAAGTAGAATGTTCCTACTGGTTTACATGATTTGAACATTTCACAAACACTTCTTTAAATTGTTATTTATTATGTATCTATGCATCATACTGTAGCAGCATTTTACTTCTGGCACCTAGGATGCGTATTTCACATTTTTCAATTCACTTTGCATTTCAGGGATCACTCGATTTTGTTAACTGTATCCGGTATGCTCCTGATGGTAGTAAGTTTATCACTGTGAGTTCTGATAAGAAGGGTTTGATATATGATGGTAAAACTGGAGAAAAAATAGGAGAGCTTTCCACTGAAGGCGGACACACAGGGAGCATATATGCTGTTAGCTGGAATCCTGACAGTAAACAGGTAATTCGATATTAAGTATTCTCTGTTTTTAGTTCTCATTCACAGTTCTAAATGTTGTGTTTATAGTGTACCTATATTTTCTCAGATTTGATGTGGAATTATTTGTTAAGCATGATTGAGGAACAACGCGCAGATTCAGAAAATATGCTTGATAAAACCTAACATTGTTGAACAGATAACATGATCCACTTATAAGGCTACTGGACAGTAAACAAAGTATTTGTTTTTCAACCTAGATCCCATAATGATCTAGCCTGTATCTAGGATATGCGTGATATCATTTTTTTATGAACATCTTATCTTTTTCCTTCAAATGTGTTACTTTTTTTGTAGCATTGCACTCATGCATTTTAGTTTCTTTCAATGGATGTTTGGTGCTCATGACCTATGTATGACTATCTAATCAATATCGTATAATTTCAAGTGTTTATCCACTTCTAATGGTTTTCTCTTATTTTACCGGTGCATTCAGGTTCTAACAGTTTCTGCTGATAAATCTGCGAAAGTATGGGATATCTTTGAAGATGCAAGTGGGAAATTGAATCGAACTTTGGTTTGCCCTGGTATAGGAGGTGTGGATGATATGCTTGTTGGTTGTCTCTGGCAGTATGATCATCTCGTGACAGTCTCTCTTGGTGGGACATTTAATGTGTTCTCTGCAAGCAACCCAGACCAAGAACCAGTTACATTTGCAGGACATTTAAAGACTGTTAGTTCTTTGGTCTTCTTTCCTCAAAGTAGCCCAAGAACTATACTATCTACTAGCTATGATGGTGTCATCATGAGGTGGATATTGGGTGTTGGATTTGGTGGGAGACTGATGCGCAAAAACAACACTCAAATAAAATGCTTTGCTGCAGTAGAAGAAGAGCTTGTTACCTCAGGTTATGATAATAAGGTAAGAAAAATCAACAGGTTGCCCATATCTCTACTACTTATTAAGGCTGCAAGGGTAGCCTGTCGTTCTGCCGTTCTGTGATCTCAGCCGTCTGTTCTACCATTCTGTGATCTCAGCCGTCCGATCCTGCCCACCAACCCCACACGGCCTCTCCCACCCTGCCTTCCGTCGCCCCAATCCTTTTCCTCCCCGTCGCGGCGTCGCCGGCTGCAACGGTCCACCAACGACTCTTCTTCCTCACCTCCCTCCAGCTCCAGCTCTAGCTCGTCTCTCTCCTCGCCTCGCGTAGGGTTTCGCTTCCCGTCTCACCGTCGTCAGCATGGGGGACAAGTATCTCTGCGCTCCGTGCCCCCTATCTCTCTCTGCCTCTCCTAGGGTTTCGACGCCTCACTTTGATTCCCCTCCTCGATCTACTCTCCCAGCTACGATGACGAAGGCGATCCGATCGTGAACCTCAACGAACGGGAACCCTCCCCTGAGCATCAGCCGTATGAAGACCTCGATGACGACCTCGACGGCGGCGGCGATTGGACCCGCGACCGCTCTCCGACCCCCGTCCACGGCGACGATGGCGGGGCAGGGTCCTCCTCCAAGCCCCGAAAGCACCTTCTCAAGAAGGGCGGCGGTGGAGGCATGCCTAGCAATGACGGGCTGGATGACTATGGGTTGGCGGACGAGGACGTGGACCCTTCGGCTGAGGCGAGGAAGAGGAAGGGCCACGCGAGCAAAGAGCCCCTGTTCCCCTCCCCTTCCGCTCGAGTCCGTCGCCGTCGCTCTGCCCTCGTATCCCCTCCCACGACACCGAGACAATGACGGCGCAGACCGCGGAGGAGCTCACCACCCAGATCGAGCAGCAGAAGCTCGAGGTGAGATTTTGCACACACTCCTGTCATTTCCGCAACCCTAGCTAGCTCTCACTACTCCCTTTGCATCAACTGCATCCCACTCCCCTCATCTGCGTGAGCCGCAACCGTCGTCCATCGAGCCACCGACGCCACGCCAGGCCTCCACGCCGAGCCTCCGCGCGAGGCGCGACCGCGCCTCCGAGCTCTATCGCCCCGGACCGCCGGCGCCGGGTAGCCGTGAGCTTCGATCGGACCTGCCCGTGACCAGGCTGAGGCGCCGCCTACCCGAGCTCCGCCCAGGCCGCCCGCCTGCTCGATAGGACGACTGGACGAGCTCCTCTCCGCGGGCGCTGAGCAGCCAAGCTCCTCTCACGGAGGCGCGGAGGCCTTCAGGCCGAGGCGCCGAGAAGAAGGACGACCGCGTGCTCGTGCCAGATTTGGGGTCGCTCACCAGCATCCATGATAGGTGGTGGTTCGAAAAAACTATTACTACTAGCAGAGATACTTCTCTGATCATTATCAATCAATTCATTGTAATAAAAAAACCTGCCAAATATTCTCGTTTGGTAGTTGCCCGCTGCTTTAGCTTTTTCAATCGCCTTAATAGTAGATTATTATGTTTTTTATTATGATTTGGTATCCTCTCCGTGTCTGTGAACAAGAAATATTATGTTCCCCTGAATATAGATCGCTGAGAGTTTATTGTTCCTGGCGATGGAGGGCGCGTGAACTCTTCTACTACCTCAAGGGTGCGCAGGTGGACTATGGCGAGGATCACAACAAGACTTGCGGCCACAACAGGTTTGGGAGAATATATCACACAGGTAGGAAATTCCAAAGAACACAATACATGACCATGACCTTTCAGAAATTTATTTATCCATTAGTTCTTACATGGCTGTTCTAATTTGGTGCAGAGCACTATCCTATTTGTTACGAGCACAACCCAGTGCATTTTGTGGGGCACTCTGCTGGCGCGTAGGTTGTGAGGGTGCTGCATCAGATGCTTGCCGACAAGGTACACAAACAAGAGATTTTTCGGTTTTATTCACAAGTGATAGCTGTTTATTGCTACTGGTGGAATTAGTCATGCATATCATGTGCTTTCAGAGGGATGGTCCATGTGAGCTGGAGTACAAGATTAGAGCACCCAAATTAGGAGTACTTTAAATCATTTTCTGTTAACTTGGGCCTCTGCTAACACACTTTTGTAGGGATAGTCCAAGAATCTGTTTTTAGCAATGTTATCAAGTCGTATGACTAATCACGATTTGCAGGTTGATTGCTGCCATGGCAATCAACTATGCACTATGATTAGTTAGGTTGGTCGGTCTCATGGTCACTAGAATCGATTTAGATGATTTGATAACATTGGTTTTTACTCACGATTAGCTGGGCTGATCGCTACCATGGCGATCAGCTATGAACTATGATTAGTCATGATTAATCTTGGACTGACTGATGTCATCAGTGTCTAGGAATGATTAGACGATTCGATAACATTGGTTTTTAGTATGGCCAAAGTTCATTCTTAATTTAACCTTCCCCTCACTTTATGTGAAATTGACGTGCGCTTTTGTCACTGAATTGAGTTTCTGTTTTTTATTGCATGACACTCTATGGGCGCATGTGGCATGCTGGTCTTTCTTGTTGCATGTTGAGCTGGCAGCTTGCTGGCATGCTGTAGTGTTACGAAACATGTGAACTTTAGCACTGTGGATATACTATATATAATTCTAACACATATTGCGATACTGATCTCAGGCTTTCCCTGGTCATGATACTTCTGAAGATTGTAGTTGTTGTTATGGACGGTGGAAATGGTTGGTTCTGATGGTTTTGGTCTTTTGCGGATTGTTATTGTTTTTTACGAGGGGCGGCGTGATCCTTTTCAATCTCGCATGTTGTATCACAATATGTTTTCGTTTTTAATGTTGTCCATCAATTATTCTTATATGTGTGACACCAGCATACTTATCTGTTGAATGCCATGTACAGGCAGAGGAAGTTGTGGTGGAAAAGACCAAAACAATGATAAAAAGCCTCTACATCTTGTCAAAGGTGCCTTTGGACAGGTATGTAATTTACTCAGTTACAATATTTGCTTTAGGTGTTCTTGAATAGTATACATATTCAAGTCAAATAGATGATGAAAGTTACCTGAGTGACTGATCAGTCAAATTAATTTTGGGTCAATTATGGTGAGGCACGTATTTCACAATTGGTTCACTTATGGTGTAACACATTTCATAGTTCCTCATTGCCTCATGTGTTCATTTGGGGCCTGTAGTATTAGGGTATGTACTTTTGAGTTGTTAGACTGGATAGATTGCTTGTGCATTCCGTTTGATATTGGGATTTGAGAAGCTACATGTGACATTTGGAACTAACGAGAATACTATACCTTTGAGCATAAAAGCTGAGTCTTTGTTCCTTACATATCTCATGCAACTGAATTGCATTTTTATTTTATTTTAAGAGGATTAAATGCATGCTCATCTGAATATAATACTCCCTTTGTTTACAAATTATAGTTCGCTTTAGCTTTGTTCTAGGTTAAACTTCTCTAACTTCAATAAAAGTTTTAGAAAAATATATTAACATCTACAAGTTGAAATATGACCTCATTTTTATGGAGGTTGCCCTTCTTTCTCTTCTTGGAAGAGGTTGTTCCACGAGGAAGCTAAGCTTCAAGCCCTTAGATTCAGTGATGGTAATCGGCCTGCCTTGCTCTGTTTAGACTCACTATCTTAGCTTTCCCTTTTGCCTCCCTCAGTCTTGTTGTTCCTCTCTTTCTGGTTGTTTTTTTGGTATAGTTTGAGACCTCTTTGCACAGGCTTCTCTTCTTTTATATTAATAAAATTCTTTTACAATATATGTGTGTGGGGGTCTCCCCTGCTGTATCTTTCACTAAAAAGAGTTGAAATATATGCATGGGCATTCAAGACATACTTTATGGATAATTTAATGAAACTAATTTGATGCCGTATATATCGGTTTATTTTCTGTGAACTTGGTCAGAGCTAGAGAAGTTAGACTTAGGATAAAGCTAAAGTGATTGACTCCATAACTTGTATAGAAGAGGGAGTAATTACTATTCCAAGATTTTTGTTTGAAATTTTAGTATTTGCGTTGTCATTTTGATTTTCTTGTGCACTAATTTCTTGGTCCAATTTATATATATACTACTATATTAAGGTTGTAAAAGGGTAGCCTCCCTCCCTTGGTTCTGCCTTCTGTAAATCCACACAGTCTATCTATATCCCTGCGATCCTCGCCCTTGAACTAGCGGAACATCCTCCGTCTCCCACCACCCGAGCGATTTCCTCTCCCTCGCGTCCCACGCCATGCCCTGATGCCGTTCTTCCTCCTGACCGCGACGCTCGCCGCGATCCCATCCTCCCAGCCTTTCTTCTGCATAATTTCTTTTATATTATAATTTGTGTTCACGCTTAGGTAAGTAATGCCACACAATTTTTGTTTACTCCTATTTTTGTTGCAGATTGTCCAGACTGTATAAATTTTTATATCATCATTGTTGTGATTCATTCCTGTTTAGTCCTAGGTTATGATGAACAAGTTATCATGACTGCAACACTTGTGTTCAGATGAGTTAGGCACTTCTCATGCTAATTCAAATCTCATACATGAATTTTTCATGTTTTGTTAGTGCTTCAGGGTTCTACCTTCTTAATGAAACTATGATATAGAATTAGAATAGGGCACCCTAAGAATTTTGACATCACTAAACTCATACAACAGAGTGTGCACGGCAACACTTGTTAAGTGGCAACAACAAAGCAATGCAAATGCACATTTAATCTTGACTTACAAGTGCTGGTAAACAAATAACATTTTTGTGGTAGGAATGAGCCTTCTATATTTATCGAGTTATCTAATAAACATATGAGGAGAGGCAAGAAATTGACAGATGACAACTCCACTTCATTAATTATATTTACCCATCATATCCAATATTTCTGACAAAATATATCTAATATCACTGACTTCTCTGGGTAGTGAGTGCCTTTATGTTTGCATGCCACTATACATATTTCTTTGTTGGGATCTGGTTCTTATTCTGCTTGTGACTCAGTTCACTATTTGTGAATCTTGCTTTTGTCAGTTGCAAATCAGCTTGTACTTGTAGCAGCAGCTGGACAGGGTCCTGCAATGCTCGCTCCATGGGGTGCAGGCTCATCGTCTACCATTACTGCCTCTCCGTGCTGGTTCCTACCAATGTAAGCGCCTCAGCCTCCGCTCACTTACACTGACCGTCCAATTGATATCATCCCTTTGTTCCATTCCATGTGTGCATCTGCACATAGTGGCGGCTGAATGTTCATTAGCCAATCCTGTCAGTGTGAGATCATCATGTATTGTCACCCTTAACCACATTGAACTTATTTCTGCAGAGCAATCTGAGAGAGTTCTGCTTTTATTGTGACCATGGGTACTCTTACTTAGTCTGCTACATATGTTAATTAACACTTTGCTTGCTGAAAAGCTAAAACCGCTCAGGGGTGTTTGGATTCAGCCACTAAAATTTAGTTGAGGCCGAGGCCCTCTTTGAGCTCTACAAGATCAGTTGTTCTATCATCGACGACGACCTATCAACGAGGCGCATTCAATAAAATTCCTCTTCGATTCCTGTATCTGTCGTGCATATTCTTGTCATTCATGACGTGATTTGGGGTTGATTTGAACATCTATTTTTTTGAATGAAACATTCCTTGCACTTGGAAGATGTGTTTTTTTGTTGCTTTAGGCCTCGGACAATTTCTTTGGATTTAAATATGGAGGAAATGGTTACAAAAGACCTGGGATAGTGACACTCTGTCATCCTAGGCTAATGAGATTGAGCACCTGGTAATTCCAGCAACAGATTACCTCTTTGAACCTTCACTCTAGGATATTTCTCAAGCCATAGATTTCATCCATAGTAAGTTCTTGCCTTTTCTTGTTTATTTTTAATGCAAAAATTACATGATAGCAAATCGATACCTTTTCTGAAACATAACACCAGTGCTGATCAGTTTTCTATTATTTTGTTTTCCTTGCATCTGTGGTACCTTTTTTATATGGATTTTCCCAAACAACAACCGTTGAATCATAGGTAGGAGAGTTTGTTGTGGCTGACTCAAAAACTTAGGGAAGCAAAGCAGGTAGTAGTTAACTCAGAAAAGGGAAATAGGTTATTATTTTGATCACTGGTCAACTAATGTTTATGTTATTAGGTATGCATTGCCAATTTGATTACGATGTGGTAGGTATGGTTACAAAGAAGTTGCAACACTATCTTTTAATGCATAGTCCATTCCCAACCTCCAGATTAAGGTTCTGTTAGATTAGTGTAGATTTTCTATTGAAAAATATGAAATGAGACTAGCCATTACACAATGTCTGTCAGTCATTCAAACAAACTAGAACCATAACCAATCAAAACACGTCTATAATCTAAAATTCTTGCTTTGTGTCAAACAGCAACCCATGACAGGGTAGACTTAGCTGAATGCATAGATACGTTTGCCAAAAAGTTATGCATATATAGTATATATTATGTACATATATTTAAAAAGATGACACAAAATGATAGGCTATTCAAGTAATCAACCCAAAATCATACATACAATTAGTATTGTGTGATTTTAATCAAATATACATTGCAGAAAGTATGATTTATGCGATCAACGATTTTTTTACCCTTTGAAATTTTGAATACTCGGTCTCAAATTGGTAGATTCAGCATATAGTTGCCTTTTCAGGGAATGCATCACAAGGTGGTACCACATTACCCATGATCTACGTGCTCGGAGACTCCCTGGCGCCTGTCGAGAACAACAATAACCTGGTGACACTGCTCAAGGCCAACTTCCTACGAAACAACATCGACTACCTAGGGCACAAGGCCACCGGCTGCTTCAGCAATGGCAAGAACTCCATCGACTTCCTCGGTACGTGCGTGTATCAGTGATACCTAGCTACTCTGATACATTTTCATTCATCTACATATGCAATCCGGTTTGGATTTCTGATCGAGCAGCTTCTTTCTCACTCCCACCAGGAAGAAGGTAGGGGAAAAGCAGGGAAGTAGGTCGTACCACGGTGCCTCGTGCTATCGCTAACGAGGGAGCTCGCTCAACAAGTAAGCCATTGAATATTGTTTTTTGAGTATCGTGGTTGAATTTGTTTATTTTTCGTGATTTTATTTATTTTTACAAGTTCCATGTTGATTTCCTCCCGTGCACGAGTGTCCCTGCAGCCATAGGGAGACCACATCGAGCTGCACCAGAAGCGCCATGGTAAGCACTTGGACCACGAAGTGCGCAAGCACGAGGCGCGCGAGGTGCATAGGCCTCAAAGGACACCCGCAATGTGTAGTTCTGATCTGATAAGTTTATGCACTTTTGGTTTTGTTGTTCATGTGCGCCCATTGTTGATGATCACGTGTCTTGTGCTGTTGTAGTTGATTGGTACTAAGGGCAAGAGGTTTGTCAAGAAACGCTATGCTAAGAAGGCGCAGATGAAGAAGACATAAGTGCTTGTTTGCTGCTCCTGTTTATGTGTTGATATTTGTGAGCCAATAACTTTTAACCATGACTGCTTTACTGGTGTATCATACCCTGAGTAACGGTTGTGAGCATGAAAAATTGCTTACGCCCCATAGAGGTTATGACTCAGCTTGTCAGCCATCCCCAACTAAGTTGTGTTCTTCTGAACCATGCTACTTTGTTCTTTACTGCAACCTGCATTCGTTGATGTGAACAAACTGATTATGTATTCCTCTGATCATTACTTAGATGAGGAACAATCTCTTTGTATTATGTGGTCTGACTATCGTGGTGGAATTTGTTTAATCTGTTTATGTGATTTGCAAAAGAAAATGCAATGAGTATGCGCCTTTGTGAAATAATAAAGTTAACTATGCATTAACTCTTTTCAAAGGCACCACAACACTTTTTGTTGGTTGATGGCATAGAATAATCTCGCTTATCAGTTAAAATTGTGAATTTGTGGGGTATTTTTTGGGCCGCTATCGAACATGTCAAGAATGAATAATGCTACAGATCTGCTCATGGGTAGCTAGAACATCTCCATCAATTCTGCTCTTTAATTCTAATCTAATGGATATCACAAAATCTTGGGGAGTTTTTTTTCATCAGTATGATAACTAGAACATATTCAACAGTTTTGTTGTGTTCATCAAAACACGGTTACTTTCAAGTCTTCATCAAAATAAGGTTACTTCAATCTACTTTTTTCTCACTCTCTTCCTCAATCATCGTTTTTCCATTGCCTGATGTGGATGCTACTCGTACTGAACGCCAGGTACCTTCTTTTCCCTACTTTGCCAAGATTTCTTTTGATTTTTTAAAATTTAGACCCGAATGATAAGTAAACACTTGAAGTCAGCAATCCTAATATATATCTTTGTTATTTCCTTTCAAAATCTTCTGTTAGCACTTCCCATCTATGTCTCCCCTGGTAGCATCCACCTACTCTGAGTGTTTGGGTAGTATCACTAGCAACAAAAATCTATTGATCACAAACAACAAACAGTGATCTCGACGCATTTGGTCGGTAATGCTATTTTGATGAATGCACTTAGTTTGTAACTTTGTAATATGTGACAAAACAATGTCAATGAAAGAGCGATAACTGAGGCATTTGCCATGCAGTTTAATTGCTTTTATGATCAATAATTTTATATAGACATTTGTCTCTATCAATGTTAAAGGATTTTTCACATACATTTTTTGTTCTAAAAAATAAAATAGGGAAAACTCAATTCAACTGTGTAGGCACAATTTTGAAGCCAAGTTCACTGACGCTTGTTATTGGCATCAGGTTTCACGGTTGCGTGAGTACCAGGGTGTAGATTCACGTTTTGATGTGATTGCAAGACAATACCTTGAAATTGTATGGGTAATCTTTCCGGTGTTGCTGCCATTAGTTTGCTTGCTAACCATGGTCGAGCTTCAGAAACTGGAGAGCATGCAATGGACAATTCACCAGGTGAAGATGGACCTAAAACCTCACCATGACCATGCTGTCATGAACTATTGTATAGTTTCTTAGAAATAAATATTGTTCAATTTCACATATATCTAAAATAACTACACATTCAAGTGACTATTTTCACAAAAATCTAAAATAATTGCATATTTAAGTGACTATTTTCACATAAATCCGAAATAACTGCAGTTCTCAACTTGTAGACCAACCTGTTGTAGCTCCATTTTCAAGATATTGTGATCCAAAAAATAAACCCTTGATATTTTCAAAATTTGATTTGATGTGCAATATTGTTGATTCATTTGCCATTTTTGCGGAGATTGCAATTTTGTCATTCCAAAAGGCAAATCAAAGTGGAATTGATAATAACCTCGATCGTGCAAAATTGGGAAAATTGGGAGACCTAAGAAATTCGTGGAACATGCTCTCTAAGCAATACAAGGAAGAATATGAGAAATGCATAGAAGAATGTATGTGCAGTGTGGTCTCTGTGTTTCATTTGTTTCTATTGGTTTGTGATTTGGAATTAGTAGATAAGCCATGCTTGAATTGCTTAATGATAGTTTGTGTTTTTTATTTTGTTACAGCGAAGTCACTAGATTATGATAAACTGTATAAAGGTCTGGAGGTGCTAGCTGATCTTGACAAGCATGCAAATTCTAGGGTTATCATACCTCTCACTGGTTCTCCCTTGTAACGAACTTATTTGGTGGATCTACTCATCTACACGTGTTTGTACTCGGATACAGTGCATGATATCTTGTATTATAACTTTCTGCTTGTTATTTTTATCCGTAGCACAAGGTGGTTGCTGATCATTGCCCTATTTTGATTGCTTCAAGTTACCAAAGCATATTACTTGAGTGATCAATGAACATTGCATTTTATGGATATGATAGATTTGTTCGATGTGTAAGACTTTTAACGTATGCAAAAAACTCTTAACTTTTACAAGATGTTAACAAAAACATACCATAACAATTAGTATTTTTGAATTTCAATATATCTTATCATTATATGTTTACTCCGTAGCAACGCACGGGCATTCACCTAGTCTTCAATTAAGAGTACAAGGGCAATAAGATCATAGAGATGAACTTGGAGTAAGTTACCCTCTCATCGGAGAGTAGTGGAAGTCTTGCATGGTCCAAGTCCACCTTTCCCTTTCAATCCACCCTTGAGACTAGATCAGGCAAACTCAAGCATACAGTTAGTCTCAAAGGGTCAAGTTGTAACACATCTCCCCCTAAATATGTGCATCACTTGCAAAAGGACTTGTGAGATCCGGGGAGTGTTTGTACAACTTGAGCACCATAAATAAGCAACAAAATGCATAAGGAACATGATCAAATGCATAAACACATGTATGCTATAAATCAATCCAGGTTCCGCGAATCTAAGACATTTAGCTCACTACGCAACCTGCAAAAGGTCTGCTCATCTAGAGGCTTGGTAACGATATCGGCTAGCTGGTTCTTGAAAGTCGCCTAGAGGGGGGGTGAATAGGGCGAAACTGAAATTTACAAAATTAATCACAACTACAAGCCGGGTTAGCGTTAGAAATATAATTGAGTCCTCGAGAGAGGGTGCAAAACAAATCACAAGCGAATATGGAAGTGAGACACAAGGATTTGTTTTACCGAGGTTCGGTTCTCGCAAACCTACTCCCCGTTGAGGAGGCCACAAAGGCCGGGTCTTTTTCAACCCCTTCCCTCTCTCAAACGATCCCTCGGACCGAGTGAGCTTCTTCTTCTCAATCAAACGGGAACAAACTTCCCAGCAAGGACCACCACACAATTGGTGTCTCTTGCCTTGGTTACAATTGAGTTGATCGCAAGAAAGATTGAAAGAAAGCACGATTGCAAAAGCCAAGCGACAAGAGCGACAAATAACACACGGACCACTTTCTCTCTCAAGTCACTAATCACTAATGATCTCTTTTCTCAATTGTGAAACTTGGAGAGATGGAGGCTTTGAATGTGTCTTGGAATGGATTGCTAGCTCTTGTATTGAATGTTGAAGGTTGGAATGCTTGGTTGAAGTGAATGGAGGTGGTTGGGGTTGTATTTATAGCCATCAACCACTTCCTAGCCGTTGCTCCATTCTGCCGACCGCGGACGGTCCGCCCTCCTGGTCCGGACGGTCCGCGCCTGTAGATCAACGGCTGAAAACGCAACGGTCAGCAGTAACGGCTATATCAACGGCTATATTGCATTTAATGCGTCGTCAGATGTCAGATAAAGCCAGTCGCGGACGGTCCGGTCGTGCACCCCGGACGGTCCGCGAGGCCGCTATAATTCATTTTTCCGAACCCGTTACCTTCGGGTTTTTCGGTTTCTCACCTACCGGACGGTCCGCGCCTGAGCCCGGACGGTCCGCGCACGGTCTCGGACGGTCCTTGCTTTTCCTTCGGACGGTCCGTAGTGCATACTTGGATTTTTGCATTGGTTCTGTCCGAGTGTCATCCTGGTGTTGCGGACGGTCCGCTGCAAGGGCCCGGACGGTCCGCGCTTGGCCTGTTTTTCCAAAAAGCTTCTCCTGTTCGGAATAATCTACGGTATTCCGGACAGTCGATGTAGTATAGTTGTAGATGAACCTTTGACACCTGTAGAACATATAATCTAGAGCAAACTAGTTAGTCCAATTATTTGTGTTGGGCAATTCAACCACCAAAATTAATTAGGAACTAGGTGTAAGCCTAATTCCCTTTCAATCTCCCCCTTTTTGGTGATTGATGCCAACACAAACCAAAGCAAGTATAGAAGTGCATAATTGAACTAGTTTGCATAATGTCAGTGTAAAGGTTGCTTGGAATTGAGTCAATATAAATACCCATAAAGTATGCATGGATTGTTTCTTTATTTTTAACATTTTGGACCACGCTTGCACCACTTGTTTTGTTTTTGCAAATTCTTTTGTAAATCCTTTTCAAAGTCCTTTTGCAAATAGTCAGAGGTAAATGAATAAGATTTCGAGAAGCATTTTCAGGATTTGAAATTCTCCCCCTGTTTCAAATGCTTTTCCCTTGACTAAACAAAACTCCCCCTAAATGAAATCCTCCTCTTAGTGTTCAAAAGGGTTTTGATAAATCAATTTTGAAACACTACTTTTCTCCCCCTTTTGAACAAAATAAGATACCAATTTGAAATTTATCAATTGAGAACCATACCAATTGAGAAACTCTTTTTTTTAAAAAAAATAGGTGGTGGTGCGGTCCTTTTGCTTTGGGCTAATACTTTCTCCCCCTTTGGCATGAATCGCCAAAAACGGAGTCATTAGAGCCCTTAGAATTACTCTTTCCCCCTTTGGTCATAAATAAGGGAGTGAAGATTATACCAAAGACGGAGTGATGCTCGGAGTGACGGCGAAGGATGAGTTGCGGAGTGGAAGCCTTTGTCTTCACCGAAGACTCCAATTTCCTTTCAATACACCTATGACTTGGTTTGAAATAGACTTGAAAACGCATTAGTCATAGCATATGAAGGATACATGATCAAAGGTATATAAAAGAGCTATGTGTGCAAATCAACAAAAGAAGTTCCTAGAATCAAGAATATTTAGCTCATGCCTAAGTTTGTTAAAAGTTTGTTCATCTAGTGGCTTGGTAAAGATATCGGCTAATTGATCTTTAGTATTAATGTATGAAATCTCGATATCTCCCTTTTGTTGGTGATCCCTAAGAAAATGATATCGAATGGCTATGTGTTTAGTGCGGCTATGCTCGACGGGATTATCCGCCATTTTGATTGCACTCTCATTATCACATAGCAAAGGAACTTTGGATAATTTGTAACCGTAGTCCCACAGGGTTTGCCTCATCCAAAGTAATTGCGCGCAACAGTGGCCTGCGGCAATATACTCGGCTTCGGCGGTAGAAAGAGCTACCGAATTTTGCTTCTTTGAAGCCCAAGACACCAAGGATCTCCCCAAGAACTGGCAAGTCCCCGATGTGCTCTTTCTATTAACCTTACACCCTGCCCAATCAGCATCCGAATAACCAATCAAATCAAATGTGGATCCCTTAGGATACCAAAGCCCAAACTTAGGAGTGTAAGCCAAATATCTCAAGATTCGTTTTACGGCCGTAAGGTGAGCTTCCTTAGGGTCGGCTTGGAATCTTGCACACATGTATACGGAAAGCATAATGTCCGGTCGAGATGCACATAAATAGAGTAATGAGCCTATCATCGACCGGTATACCTTTTGATCGACGGATTTACCTCCCGTGTCGAGGTCGAGATGCCCATTGGTTCCCATGGGTGTCTTGATGGGTTTGGCGTCCTTCATCCCAAACTTGTTTAGAATGTCTTGAGTATACTTCGTTTGGCTGATGAAGGTGCCCTCTTGGAGTTGCTTCACTTGAAATCCTAAGAAGTACTTCAACTCCCCCATCATAGACATCTCGAATTTCTGTGTCATGATCCTACTAAACTCTTCACATGTAGATTCGTTAGTAGACCCAAATATGATATCATCAACATAAATTTGGCATACAAACAAATCATTTTCAAGTGTTTTGGTAAAGAGTGTAGGATCGACTTTTCCGACTTTGAATCCATTTGCAATAAGGAAATCTCTAAGGCATTCATACCATGCTCTTGGGGCTTGCTTGAGCCCATAAAGCGCCTTAGAGAGTTTATACACATGGTTAGGGTACTCACTATCTTCAAAGCCGGGAGGTTGCTCAACATAGACCTCTTCCTTGATTGGTCCGTTGAGGAAGGCACTTTTCACGTCCATTTGTAAAGCTTGAAGCCATGGTAAGTAGCATAGGCCAATAATATACGAATTGACTCAAGCCTAGCTACGGGTGCATAGGTTTCACCGAAATCCAAACCTTCGACTTGGGAGTATCCCTTAGCCACAAGTCGAGCTTTGTTCCTTGTCACCACACCATGCTCGTCTTGCTTGTTGCGGAAGACCCACTTGGTTCCTACAACATTTTGATTAGGACGTGGAACCAAATGCCATACCTCATTCCTAGTGAAGTTGTTGAGCTCCTCTTGCATCGCCACCACCCAATCCGAATCTTGAAGTGCTTCCTCTACCCTGTGTGGCTTAATAGAGGAAACAAAAGAGTAATGCTCACAAAAATGTGCAACCCGAGATCTAGTGGTTACCCCCTTATGAATGTCGCCGAGGATGGTGTCGACGGGGTGATCTCGTTGAATTGCTTGGTGGACTCTTGGGTGTGGCGGCCTTTGTTCTTCATCCTCCTTGTCTTGATCATTTTCATCTCCCCCTTGATCATTGCCGTCACTTGAGGTGGCTCATTTGCTTGATCTTCTATTTCATCAACTTGAGCTTCATCCTTATTTTGAGTCGGTGGAGATGCTTGCGAGGAGGAGGATGGTTGATCTTGTTCATTTGGAGGCTCTTCGGATTCCTTAGGACACACATCCCCAAGGGACATGTTCCTTAGTGCGATGCATGGAGCCTCTTCATTACCTATCTCATCAAGATCAACTTGCTCTACTTGAGAGCCGTTAGTCTCATCAAACACAACGTCACAAGAAACTTCAACTTGTCCAGAGGACTTGTTAAAGACTCTATATGCCCTTGTGTTTGAATCATATCCTAGTAAAAAGCCTTCTACAGTCTTAGGAGCAAATTTAGATTTTCTACCTCTTTTAACAAGAATAAAGCATTTGCTACCAAAGACTCTAAAATATGAAATATTGGGCTTTTTACCGGTTAGGAGTTCATACGATGTCTTCTTGAGGATTCGGTGAAGATATAACCGGTTGATGGCGTAACAGGCGGTGTTGACCGCCTCGGCCCAAAACCGATCCGAAGTCTTGTACTCATCAAGCATGGTCCTTGCCATGTCCAATAGAGTTCGATTCTTCCTCTCCACTACACCATTTTGTTGTGGCGTGTAGGGAGAAGAGAACTCATGCTTGATGCCCTCTTCCTCAAGGAAGCCTTCGATTTGAGAGTTCTTGAACTCCGTCCCGTTGTCGCTTCTGATTTTCTTGATCCTTAAGCCGAACTCATTTTGAGCCCGTCTCAAGAATCCCTTTAAGGTTTCTTGGGTTTGAGATTTTTCCTGCAAAAAGAACACCCAAGTGAAGCGAGAATAATCATCCACTATTACAAGACAATACTTACTCCCGCCGATGCTTATGTAAGCAATCGGGCCGAATAGATCCATGTGGAGTAGCTCAAGCGGCCTGTCGGTCGTCATGATGTTCTTGTGTGGATGATTGGCACCAACTTGCTTTCCTGCTTGGCATGCGCTACAAATCCTGTCTTTCTCAAAATGAACATTTGTTAGTCCTAAAATGTGTTCTCCCTTTAGAAGCTTATGAAGATTCTTCATCCCAACATGGGCTAGTCGGCGGTGCCAGAGCCAACTCATGTTAGTCTTAGCAATTAAGCATGTGTCGAGTTGAGCTCTATCAAAATCTACCAAGTATAGCTGACCCTCTAGCACACCCTTAAATGCTATTGAATCATCACTTCTTCTAAAGACAGTGACACCTACATCAGTAAAGAGACAGTTGTAGCCCATTTTGCATAATTGAGATACAGAAAGCAAATTGTAATCTAATGAATCTACAAGAAAAACACTGGAAATAGAATGGTCAGGTGATATAGCAATTTTACCCAATCCTTTGACCAAACCTTGATTTCCATCCCCGAATGTGATCGCTCGTTGGGGATCTTGGTTTTTCTCGTAGGAGGAGAACATCTTTTTCTCCCCAGTCATGTGGTTTGTGCACCCGCTATCGATGATCCAACTTGAGCCCCCGGATGCATAAACCTACAAAACAAGTTTAGTTCTTGATTTTAGGTACCCAAACGGTTTTGGGTCCTTTGGCATTAGAAACAAGAACTTTGGGGACCCAAACACAAGTTTTGGAGCTCTTGTGTTTGCCCCCAACATACTTGGCAACGACCTTGCCGGATTTGTTAGTCAAAACATATGATGCATCAAAAGTTTTAAAGGAAATATCATGCTCGTTTGATGCACTAGGAGTTTTCTTCTTAGGCAACTTAATATGGGTTGGTTGCCTAGAGCTAGATGTCTCACCCTTATACATGAAAGCATGGTTAGGGCCAGAGTGAGACTTCCTAGAGTGAATCCTCCTAATTTTGCTCTCGGGATAACCGGCAGGGTACAAAATGTAACCCTCGTTATCCTAAGGCATGGGAGCCTTGCCCTTCACAAAATTAGACAATCTTTTAGGAGGGGCATTAAGTTTGACATTGTCTCCCCTTTGGAAGCCTATGCCATCCTTGATGCCAGGGCGTCTCCCATTATAAAGCATACTTCCAGCAAATTTAAATTTTTCGTTCTCTAAGTTATGCTCGGTAATTTTAGCATCTAGTTTTGCTATATGATCATTTTGTTGTTTAATTAAAGTCATGTGATCATGAATAGCATTAACATCAATATCTCTACATCTAGTACAAATAGAAGTGTGCTCAACGGTAGATGTAGAGGGTTTGCAAGATTTTAATTCTACAACCTTAGCATGTAATATATCGTTTTCACTTCTAAGGTTAGAAATAGTAACATTGCAAACATCAAAATCTTTAGCCTTAGCAAGCAATTTTTCATTTTCATTTCTAAGGCTAGCAAGAGAAATGTTCAATTCTTCAATCCTAGCAAGTAAATCATCATTATCATCTCTAGAATTTGAAATTGAACCATTACAAGCATGAGAATCAACCTTAGATAATAAATTAGCATTTTCATTTCTAAGGTTGGCAATAGTGTCATGGCATGTGCTTAGCTCACTAGTTAATTTCTCACATTTTTCTACCTCTAGAGCATAAGCATTCTTAACCTTAACATGCTTTTTATTTTCCTTGATTAGGAAGTCCTCTTGGGAGTCCAAGAGATCATCCTTTTCATGGATGGCACTAATTAGCTCATTTAGTTTTTCTTTTTGTTCCATGTTAAGGTCGGCAAAAAGGATACGCAGATTATCTTCCTCATCACTAGCATTGTCATCACTAGAGGACTCATATCTAGTGGAGGATTTAGATTTAACCTTCTTCCTTTTGCCGTCCTTTGCCATGAGGCACTTGTGGCCGACGTTGGGGAAGAGGAGTCCCTTGGTGACGGCGATGTTGGCGGCGTCCTCGTCGTCGGAGGAGTCAGTGGAGCTCTCGTCGGAGTCCCACTCGCGGCACACGTGAGCATCGCCGCCCCTCTTCTTGTGGTACCTCTTCTTTTCTCTCCTCTTGCCCTTCTTGTCGTTATCCCTGTCACTGTCACTTGATAATGGACATTTAGCAATAAAGTGACCGGGCTTACCACACTTGTAGCAAACCTTCTTGGAACGGGATTTGTAATCCTTCCCCTTCCGTTGCTTGAGGATTTGGCGAAAGCTTTTGATGATCAAGGCCATCTCCTCGTTGTCGAGCTTTGAAGCGTCGATTGGTTGTCTACTTGGTGTAGACTCCTCCTTCTTTTCCTCCGTCGCCTTGAAAGCCACTGGTTGTGCTTCGGATGTGGAGGGATCATCAAGCTCGTTGATCTTCTTTGAGCCCTTGATCATACATTCAAAGCTCACAAAATTCCCGATAACTTCCTCGGGGGTCATTAGTGTGTATCTAGGATTACCACGAATTAATTGAACTTGAGTGGGGTTAAGGAAGATGAGTGATCTAAGAATAACCTTAACTACCTCGTGGTCATCCCATTTCTTGCTCCCGAGGTTGCGCACTTGGTTTACCAAGGTTTTGAGCCGGTTGTACATATCTTGTGGCTCCTCCCCTTGGCGAAGACGGAAGCGACCGAGCTCCCCCTCGATCGTTTCCCGCTTGGTGATCTTGGTGAGTTCATCACCCTCGTGTGCGGTCTTGAGTAGATCCCAAATCTCCTTCGCATTCTTCAACCCTTGCACCTTGTTATATTCCTCTCTACTTAGAGAGGCGAGGAGTATGGTTGTGGCTTGGGAGTTGAAGTGCTCGATTTGGGCTACTTCATCCTCATCATAGTTTTCATCCCCTACGGATGGTACCTGTGCACCAAACTCAACAACATCCCATATACTTTTGTGGAGCGAGGTTAGATGAAATCGCATTAAATCACTCCACCTAGCGTAATCTTCACCATCAAAAGTTGGTGGTTTGCCTAATGGGACGGAAAGTAAAGGTGTATGTTTAGAAATGCGAGGGTAGCGTAGGGGAATCTTACTATACTTCTTACGCTCTTGGCGCTTAGAAGTGACGGACGCCGCGTCGGAGCCGGAGGTGGATGCCGATGAAGAATCGGTCTCGTAGTAGACCACCTTCCTCATCCTCTTTTTCTTGTCCCCACTCTGATGCGGCTTGTGGGAAGAGGATTTCTCCTTCTTCTCTTTGTGGTGTGAAGAAGATCTCTTCTCCTTCCCTTTGGAGGAGTCCTTCTTCTTCTCCTTCCTCTTGGTGCGGGACGCTTCCGATGAAGTGCTCCCTTGGCTTGTAGTGGGCTTTTCGCCGGTCTCCATCTCCTTCTTGGCGTGATCTCCCGACATCACTTCGAGCGGTTAGGCTCTAATGAAGCACCGGGCTCTGATACCAATTGAAAGTCGTCTAGAGGGGGGTGAATAGGGCGAAACTGAAATTTACAAAATTAATCACAACTACAAGCCGGGTTAGCGTTAGAAATATAATTGAGTCCGCGAGAGAGGGTGCAAAACAAATCGCAAGCGAATATGGAAGTGAGACACAAGGATTTGTTTTACCGAGGTTCGGTTCTCGCAAACCTACTCCCCGTTGAGGAGGCCACAAAGGCCGGGTCTTTTTCAACCCCTTCCCTCTCTCAAACGATCCCTCGGACCGAGTGAGCTTCTTCTTCTCAATCAAACGGGAACAAACTTCCCAGCAAGGACCACCACACAATTGGTGTCTCTTGCCTTAGTTACAATTGAGTTGATCGCAAGAAAGATTGAAAGAAAGCACGATTGCAAAAGCCAAGCGACAAGAGCGACAAATAACACACGGACCACTTTCTCTCTCAAGTCACTAATCACTAATGATCTCTTTTCTCAATTGTGAAACTTGGAGAGATGGAGGCTTTGAATGTGTCTTGGAATGGATTGCTAGCTCTTGTATTGAATGTTGAAGGTTGGAATGCTTGGTTGAAGTGAATGCAGGTGGTTGGGGTTGTATTTATAGCCACCAACCACTTCCTAGCCGTTGCTCCATTCTGCCGACCGCGGACGGTCCGCCCGCCTGGTCCGGACGGTCCGCGCCTGTAGATCAACGGCTGAAAACGCAACGGTCAGCAGTAACGGCTATATCAACGGCTATATTGCATTTAATGCGTCGTCAGATGTCAGATAAAGCCAGTCGCGGACGGTCCGGTCGTGCACCCCGGACGATCCGCGAGGCCACTATAATTCATTTTTCTGAACCCGTTACCTTCGGGTTTTTTGGTTTCTCACCTACCGGACGGTCCGCGCCTGAGCCCGGACGGTCCGCGCACGGTCTCGGACGGTCCTTGCTTTTCCTTCGGACGGTCCGTAGTGCATACTTGGATTTTTGCATTGGTTCTGTCCGAGTGTCATCCTGGTGTTGCGGACGGTCCGCCGCAAGGGCCCGGACGGTCCGCGCTTGGCCTGTTTTTCCAAAAAGCTTCTCCTGTTCGGAATAATCTACGGTATTCCGGACAGTCGATGTAGTATAGTTGTAGATGAACTTTTGACACCTGTAGAACATATAATCTAGAGCAAACTAGTTAGTCCAATTATTTGTGTTGGGCAATTCAACCACCAAAATTAATTAGGAACTAGGTGTAAGCCTAATTCCCTTTCAGTTCTCGGTGCTAACATGAAACACTTCGATATCTCCCTTTTGCTGGTGGTCTCTCAAAAAGTGATGCCGGATGTCTATGTGCTTGGTGCGGCTGTGTTCAACAGGATTTTCCGCCATGCGGATAGCACTCTCATTATCACATAGGAGTGGGACTTTGCTCAGAGTGTAGCCAAAGTCCCGGAGGGTTTGCCTCATCCAAAGTAGTTGCGCGCAACATTGTCCTGCGGCAACATACTCGGCCTCAGCGGTGGATAGGGCAACGGAAGTTTGTTTCTTAGAATTCCATGACACCAGGGACCTTCCTAAGAATTGGCACGTCCCCGATGTACTCTTCCTATCGACCTTACATCCAGCATAGTCGGAATCTGAATATCCAATCAAGTCAAAGGTAGACCCCTTTGGATACCAGATCCCGAAGCAAGGCGTAGCGACTAAATATCTAAGAATTCGCTTCACCGCCACTAAGTGACACTCCTTAGGATCGGATTGAAATCTAGCACACATGCATACGCTAAGCATAATATCCGGTCTACTAGCACATAAATATAGTAAAGACCCTATTATTGACCGGTATGCCTTTTGATCAACGGACTTACCTCCTTTGTTGAGGTCGGTGTGTCCGTCGGTTCCCATCGGAGTCTTTGCGGGCTTGGCGTCCTTCATCCCAAACCGCTTTAGCAGGTCTTGTGTGTACTTCGTTTGGGAGATGAAGGTGCCGTCCTTGAGTTGCTTCACTTGGAACCCAAGGAAGTAGTTCAACTCGCCCATCATCGACATCTCAAATTTCTGTGTCATTACCCTGCTAAACTCTTCACAAGACTTTTGGTTAGTAGAACCAAATATTATGTCATCGACATAAATTTGGCACACAAACAGATCACCATCGCAAGTCTTAGTGAAAAGAGTTGGATCGGCTTTCCCAACCTTGAAAGCATTAGCAATTAAAAAGTCTCTAAGGCATTCATACCATGCTCTTGGGGCTTGCTTAAGTCCATAGAGCGCCTTAGAGAGCTTACACACGTGGTCGGGGTACCGTTCATCCTCGAAGCCAGGGGGTTGCTCCACGTACACCTCCTCCTTGATTGGCCCATTGAGGAAAGCGCTCTTCACATCCATTTGGAACAACCTGAAAGAATGGTGAGCGGCATATGCTAGCAAAATACGAATGGACACTAGCCTAGCCACAGGAGCAAAAGTCTCCTCAAAGTCCAAACCTGCGACTTGGGCATAACCTTTTGCCACAAGTCGAGCCTTGTTCCTTGTCACCACCCCGTGCTCGTCTTGTTTGTTGCGGAACACCCACTTGGTTCCCACAACATTTTGCTTGGGACGAGGCATCAATGTCCAAACTTCATTACTCTTGAAGTTGTTGAGCTCCTCTTGCATGGCCAACACCCAGTCCGAATCTAGCAAGGCCTCTTCTACCCTGAAAGGCTCAATAGAAGAGACAAAGGAGTAATGCTCACAAAAATTAACTAATCGAGACCGAGTAGTTACTCCCTTGCTAATGTCACCCAAAATTTGGTCGACGGGATGATCCCTTTGAATCGTCGCTCGAACTTGGGTTGGAGGTGCCGGTTGCGCTTCTTCCTCTATTACATGAACATCTTGTGCTCCCCCTTGATCACACGCCTCTTCTTGATGAACCTGTTCACCGTCTTGAGATGGGGAATGCACCATTGTTGAGGAAGAAGGTTGATCTTGCTCCTTTTGTTCCTGAGGTCGTACATCACCAATCGCCATGGTTCGTATTGCGGCCGTAGGAACATCTTCTTCATCTACATCATCAAGATCAACAACTTGCTCTCTTGGAGAGCCATTAGTCTCATCAAATACAACGTCGCTAGAGACTTCAACCAAACCCGATGATTTGTTGAAGACCCTATACGCCTTTGTATTTGAATCATAACCTAACAAAAACCCTTCTACAGCTTTGGGAGCAAATTTGGAATTCTTACCCTTCTTCACTAGAATGTAGCATTTACTCCTAAAAACTCGGAAATTGTAACACCCCTGGTGTTACTATAACTAAAACTTGAGCATGGCATCATAAGCATTGGCATTGCATATGTTTGACACACCTAGAGTGCATTCACTAGGCAAAAATTTCAAGCAAGTTGTATTGTTTTAATGTTTTGCAAATAGAACCCTGGTTAAAGGACTTAACCCTAAATAGTGGTTAAAGGGGTAAAACTTAACCCAAGTTGAGAAAACCCAAAAGATTTAGGGTAAAAGTCATAAAATGACCCCAAAAATAAACTTGAATCACATTTATGCCCCTGGGATACCAGAAACCCTAATTGGAACCCTAGAAAACCCTAAAACCAAATCCTAGGGACTTATGTGCAAAAGTGATGAACCTTTGGACTAAAGTGTAAAAACTACTATGTTTGAACATATAAAGTCATTTGGTTCACAAATATGTGAATTTGCAAGGTAAACCCTAAGTTTTGGGCTTATTTGCAAAAATCACCTCTTAAGCACTATAGAGCCTAAGTCTGAAATTCAGTTTTGTTGGTTTAACTTTGGAGCCCTGTATCTTTTAAAATATAGGGAATTTGCCCAAAGTGACCACAACAAGTTTGAAGACCAAACATAGGAGAACAACTTTGTTTAAGGATTCAAGCCATGTTCTTATAAGAAATAGGGAGAAAATCTCAACCTAAGTTGGACTGTCAGGCTGGTTTTGTCTGAATATCAGGCTAACTGATGCATGCCCTGAACTTCAAGCCCAATTTCAAACCCGATGCAGTGGCTTTTTAGGGCAACATCATATGGCAATATTGTAGATGGCATATTGCTCTACAACTTTGCTGCAGAGCTTGGTATGAGTTATCATCAGAAATCAAGAGAAAACTTGGCTTCAAATTTGGCTGTCAGGTTCATTTAATTGAACTTCTGATGGTACAGTGTTCTAACCGGATCAGCTCGACCGCCATAGAAAAGATCTCACCGCCGGTGGCTTTCCGCCGTGATTCACGTCGCCGGCGTCATGATTCGTGCTCGGGTATGTGGATAACTTCGCGGCGTCAAAAGATCGTCACCGCCCATGACTTGGACACCACTCCGACTAGCCGTAGCCCATCTCCCCTGGCTCACCGCCCGCGGTAAAGTGCTCACCGTCGACCGCCGCCTCCCGGCCGTGCGCCGCGTGGCTCAACCCTTCCACCGCGTCGCTGTAACTTGCTACTGCTGTCAAATCAACGCCGGTGAGGTTGCCACAGCGTAGGACACTAATTCGCGTGCGCCAGTGCTCTTCTCCATCTCCGGCCGCCGCGCGTCTTGCTCGAAATTCGCGGCCACCGCCCGCTAACACTATAAATTGACCCCTCCTCGACCTCCGTAGGGTAGTAAGCTATCCAGCCACCACGAATCAACCGCAATCGTTTGCTGAGGTTCGCGAATTCGGAGTTTCCCCCAAATCCGATTTCCGCCACCGTGAAACGAGCCTCACCGTCGCCAGCCATACTCCGGTCAGTTCCCGTCCTCTGCTCCCTTGTTTAAGCATTCACATACGTCTGCGATACTCACCAACCCATCCAATTGAGCTAGGATCCCATGAATCACCGGGAACATGTAGGTTGTTAGTTCATCCGCGCGCTCACCGTGGCCAGAAACATTTGGTTAGCCGTTCTTGAAATTAACTTGGGGAAAACCTTCACTCAACCCTGAATTTGGTTTCGACCAACGTAGAGCGCCAGTACTTGCCCCACTCGGCCGGTCCAAGACCTCGCCGGAGTCTCTCCGCGCGCGTCGCCGTCGTGGACCGCCCACTGCGAAGAAATAGAACCTCAAGGGCCTCTGTGCAAAGCATCAGTGACACAGGAAAACAGTAGAAAGACCGGATCCCAGTTAATGAGAACTCCGAGGGTATTTTTGCAAAGCCGCCAGCGCAGGCGCGCGCGCGGGCGCCTTTCTGCCCTTGCTGGGCCGCCTGGGCTGGATTCGGCCCAGTGCTATTCAATTGTTTTTCTTTTTCTTTTATCTCCAGAGCCAAAACAATTATAGAAAAATGTAGAAAAATGCTAAAATTGTGAAACTAATTTTCCTAGACTTGTTATTTTCCCTAGAATTTAATAAAAATAGTTTTGTGATTTTTAGTGGAAATAAGAAATTTTAGGCTATTTAAAGTAGTTAAAAGTATTAGTTATGGATTTTTAGAAAATAATTGGTAAGTCCAAAAATGCCCAAACTTTTTATGGGAACTTAAAACAATATTTAGAAGCCTTGGGTAGAGTTTGAATTGATTTGGACCTTGTTTGATCACCAAACCCCAAAACACCCCCCTGCCCTATGAACTCCTTTACCGACTCCGGAAACCCTAAGTTCTCGGAGTTCCGTGAAGGAAAGTTGTATTCAAGACATAAATAATAAGTTTATGCTATCTTTGCATCCTCATGAGCATCCCATGGCATCCATTCTTATACTTATGTATGGTTATGATTAGAACGTGAAGAAGAGATAGAAGTCACCGAAGACAGGACACCACCACCTTCGGAATCTCAGGCCGGGAATAGTTTCTACTTTGATATCTGCGGATCTGAGCCTGACTCACCCGTAAACGAAGGCAAGCCCCGGTGTATGCAACCCCTTTCCTTGTGTTTTTAAATACTTTTCGCACACTTTAAGTCTAGTGAAATGTGCATTAAGTTTATAGGAATTGCTTGAAACCCCTTTGATGCATTGCTTTCCTTGATATCCATACCTTTATAGATACTTCTGTGAAGTATCAAAATTATGATTTACAAAAATGCTTAGCCTTGCTTAGATCTTGTGGATAGAGGTTGTCCTCAATTTAACCTGGGAGAGGATGGCTTCTACCTGCAATAATATTTTCATCTGGAGCAATAGTGGGATCTTACTGCAAAGTTCCCTGTGATGCTCTTTCATCCTAAGGAACAGACACAATCCTAAGGATGGCAATACTTAAATTGAGACTTGGGTTAGGAACAGGTGATGTTCTACCCAGGTTGGTTAAGGATTAACGCGTATGTAGGCGTGCTGACCGAGGACCCTTTAACTGGTCACATGCCTCGTCATGGGTAAGCCTTGCCTCGGGCAGACTAAGGCCGGAATAAGATAACACGAAATGGGCGTGGAGCGGTGGCGAGAGTAGCGTGTACCCTCCGTGGCAAGAGGCTGGACGGTGGTGTATCTGTGCTCTCGGTTTGCGTGAACCTGATCCGGTCTTAAGAACCCCGGTGGCGGGTTGACATATGCAAGGGTTAAGTGCTACATATGTCGTGTGATTGGAGATCCTCAGCTGAGTATAATCGATTCGGATCGCCGTACCTTCGCGGTTATGAAGACTTGGTCACTTTTCTACAACCTAAAGTCAGGATGTGAACACTATGGATAAAAATGATGTTGTATTGATGAGATGGAAAGTAGACTAGATGCAAATGGAGTCTATTAATACTTAATATGACGTTAAAAGATTGAAAGTAAGGACTCACTTTAGTAAGCTACTTCTGCAAAAATATAAGTTGATTTTTGCTAAAACCTCTCCTTGACTCCTATTTATCCAGCATACCCTTGAGAGTCTTTTCCTTAGTCGGGTAAGACTTGCTGAGTAATTCCATACTCAGGGTTTATCCCTTTGTTGTTTTTAGGTGAGGAAGCGACAAATTTTTGTTGCTTTTTCTCCAAGGTGGTACCAAATGAGGAAAAACAAGACTGAAGTGCGGGAGGACTCAGTCCTCCACTTAGGATCTTTTGCTTATAGCTTATCGGGAGGAGTTTGTGCCTCCCTTGGTTTGTATAATATTACTACTCTGCACTCACTTTTAGTCTGGTCTGTAATAAAATAACGCAAGCTTGATTTTGAAATAAATGTAAGTTTATGTAATTGCTTCCGCATTTCTTTATCTCCGATGTTCTGTAATGTCTGCAAGACGGGTGAAACGTTCCTGGTAAGGTAAGGAAAGATACCGAACTTGTCAAGTGACTTAGAAACATCTACAGGGTGTCTGATGTCTGTTAGACAAGGACAACTGTAGGTGGGCCTAATTACTTGGTAGGTTCCGTCACAGCTGGTATCGGAGCGTAGCCCTTCTTTGCAGATATTATGAGGCATCTTCAAAAGGATTTTCAAAAGTCTTACCTAAAAATTCTTTTCTCTTCTTACCTGAGTATTCTGAAGAGTCTATCTTAAAGACCAGATAGGAAGAGTGCAATGTATAGAAGGTTGAATCGACTAAGGTTGATTCTGTAATTATACATGCATCATGCTAAGAATCATACTAATAACATTTTCCCCCTTAGAAAAGATGCCGCCACGCACAAGGCTAACGGCACGCAAGTCTACGGGACCAATTGGAGTGCCTCGGCGTCAACTGGCTCCCCGACATGAAAGTAGCAGCAGTGGAAGTAATGACCCCATCGGAGATCTTGAAGCCCGAGTGAGTCGACTTCAAGCAGCGCTGCAACACAGGACCGATGCTTGGGTCGCCGACGGAGGTAGAATCAATGAACTTAGAAGGGACATCCATCACTTGCAGGATCAGCTCGCTGATCGAGACTTAGCACTTGACTGGGCCGTACAGTCTCGTTTGCTAATGTGTGCTAAGGAAGCAAGGGCTCAGGCCCGAATTAAAGAACTTAGCTCGACTGTCGATAACCTGCAGGTTTACTGCAATACGTTGCATGAGGAAGTCCATATACTATACTCACAATTACACCCTAGTGAGCCTGCACACCCTGCTGAGGCGGAAGCCGGACCATCTCACGTTGCGGGACGCACGCTGGGTGGGGAGTTAGACCTTTTTGAGCCCCCTCCTTCTTTGAGGTTGGTTGATGTCTGGACTCCCACACCTGACGATGAGGCCGCCAAGACTAATGGAAAGCAGGAATAATGGTGTAATAGAGGTAAAAGTAGAGTAGTGTATTGTAGGGAGTACTGTTGTATAATAAGTTGAACTTTTGTATAATGGGTAATGTATCCTGTTATGTAATATCGAGTCTGTATCATTACTTTTCATAGTAATGTAAAATGGAAGGTTCTCTGGCATATTATGTTTACTTCAAATGTTCTTTGCCACAGATGCCGACCAGGACTCGAGGACAGGACGCAGCCGAAACTTCTGGGGGAAGGGATGTTACCCCAAACCCACCTCCGGTTCCTCCCACGTTAGCCGAGGCAATTGCCGCCTTGGTGAATGCCACCGCAGACAATACCCGCTTCCTTAGGGAAATGGCGGGTCAGCAGTAATACCAGCAGCAGGCAGGAAGGGGTTATCCGCATGGCCCCCGTGAAACTACTTATTTGGATTTCTCTGAAACCCGTCCACCCCTATTCGTCAAAGCTGAAGATCCCCTAGAAGCTGATGAGTGGATTCGGGTTATTGAGCAAAAGTTTGGTCTTCTCCGTTGCTCAGAGACGCAGAAGCCGTTATTTGCAGCACAACAACTACGTGGTCCCGCCAGTACCTGGTGGGGAAATTTTGTGGCTATTCAACCTGTCAACCATCAAGTCACCTGGGATGAGTTTAAAGCAGCCTTCCGTGAGCACTACATACCTGAAGGAGTGCTGCATATGAAACAAGAGGAATTTATGAAGTTACACCAAGGGGGAGATACCGTCAACCAATATCTCAACAAGTTTAATCACCTGTCGCAGTATGCCATCGACCAGGTGAATACTGATTTAAAGAAGAAGAACTGTTTTATGCGGGGTTTAAATGATCGGCTACAGAGAAAGATGGCCACATGTATAGATCTCACATATGGAAAGGCTGTCAGTACAGCCTTATCTGTTGAAGCCAAATACGCAAATTCTGGGAAGAATAAGGGATTCGGTGGTGAGAAGCCTAACCAGGGCCAGGCGAAGAAGCAACGGTTTGTAATCCGGCCTTCAAGCCAAAATCGTACTTTTTCTCGTCCACCCTCATTCCTTTTCAAACAGCCAATCATTATCCGCCCCAACAATACCCCCACTACCCCAAATCAGCCGGGTGCCCCAGGCACTCGATTCCCTGCCTTGCCTAGTTCTTCAACTGGGTGTTTTAATTGCGGCAAGTCGGGACATTTCATCAAAGACTGCCCATATCCTAGGCAAAATCAATCAAATGCTCCGCAAGGATCTGGGAGATCAGCTCAGCCCAAAGGAAATGTTGTGGGGAAAAATACAAAGAAGATAGGGCGTGTATATTACACTCAAGTGGCCACTACACCGGAAGGAGAGCCGGTTATGATGGGTACGTTTCCCGTGGCCAGTCACCCTGCAATTATTCTTTTTGATTCTGGTGCTTCACATACATTCATTAGCAAGAAATTTGTGGAGCAACATCATATTGCATGCCATGAATCGAAAGAGGGATTTAAAATTCATTCACCTGGGGGACACATTTTTACTAGAGAAGTGGCCTATGAAGTGCCAGTAACAATGGCCGGACGGAACTTTCCTGCTAACATGATTGTTCTAAAAGGCTAGGACATAGATGTAATCTTGGGTATGAATTGGTTAACCCAACACAAGGCAATTCTCAACACTGAACTCAGAACCGTCAGGTTGAGCTATAATCAAGAAGAGATTCTTTTGTCTCTCCCCGTAACTAATCCAACCAAAGCTTCTGGTAGAGTATATGAAGCCATTGTACCGGAGATCAAGAGCATTCCGGTAGTATGTGAGTTTCTAGATGTATTTCCGGAAGATTTGCCTGGACTGCCCCCTGAAAGAGATGTAGAATTCGTAATTGAGCTAAAGCCCGGTACGGCTCCCATCTCCCGAAGATCGTACCGTATGCCCCCTAATGAGTTGGCGGAATTGAAGATTCAATTACAAGATCTACTGAATAAGGGATTCATCCGGCCAAGCTCGTCCCCATGGGGTTGCCCCGCCATTTTTGTTAAGAAGAAGGATCAAACCTTGCGAATGTGCGTGGATTATCGACCCCAGAATGAGGTCACCATTAAGAATAAGTACCCTCTTCCAAGGATCGACATCTTATTTGATCAACTGACTGGGGCGAGGGTATTTTCCAAAATTGATCTCAGGTCGGGCTATCATCAAATCCGTATTCGTCCCGAGGATATACCGAAGACCGAGTTTACTACGCGGTATGGATTGTTTGAGTACCTGGTAATGTCCTTCGGGCTCACAAATGCTCCTGCCCACTTCACTTATTTGATGAACTCGGTGTTCATGCCCGAGTTGGACAAGTTCGTGGTGGTCTTCATCGACGATATCTTGATATATTCTAAAAATGAAGAGGACCATGCTCAGCATCTACGGATTGTATTGACGCGCCTGAGGGAACATCAGCTATATGCCAAGTTCAGCAAGTGCGCGTTCTGGCTGGAAGAAATTCAATTTTTGGGGCACGTGTTATCGGCTAAAGGAATTGCGGTAGATCCTAGCAAGGTCAAAGATATTCTAGAGTGGAAACCCCCAACCACTGTTCACCAAGTCCGGAGTTTTCTTGGACTAGCTGGATATTATCGCAGATTCATACTAGATTTTTCTAAGCTTGTGAAGCCAATCACAAGTTTATTGAAGAATGACATTAAGTTCAATTGGTCTTCTAAGTGTAATGAAGCCTTTGAGCAATTGAAGACACTATTGACCACTGCTCCGGTATTGGCTCAACCGGACATCACTAAGCCTTTTGATGTATATTGTGATGCATCTGGCAGTGGGCTCGGCTGTGTATTGATGCAAGAGGGCCGAGTAATTGCGTATGCTTCAAGGCAGTTGCGCCGGCATGAGGAGCATTATCCAACCCATGATTTGGAGCTGGCTGCTGTGGTTCATGCCCTGAAGATATGGCGTCACTATCTGCTGGGAAATATCTGTCACATATATACAGATCATAAAAGTTTGAAGTACATCTTCACCCAGTCAGAATTAAATATGAGGCAAAGACGATGGCTTGAGCTTATTAAAGACTATGAACTGGAGATCCATTATCACCCAGGCAAAGCCAATGTGGTAGCAGATGCACTGAGTCGTAAGACTTCCTGCCACTGTCCTATGGCGAGGACCTCCGAGAACACTTTGTGTCAGGAGATGGAAAAACTAAACCTGGGGATAATCCAACAAGGGACTCTAAATCAACTAAAGCTTGAGTCAATCATTTTGCAAAGGATAATTGATGCTCAAAAGGATAATCTGGGTATGAAGCACATATGAGAGAAGATAAAGGCTGGAGTAGCCAAGTGTTTCAAGGAAGACGATCAAGGTGTGATATGGTTTAAAAACCGCATAGTTGTGCCAAAGAACGAAGAGCTCCGCCAGCAAATTCTTGATGAAGCACATCTTAGTCGTTATTCTATTCATCCCGGAAGCACTAAGATGTATCAAGACTTATAGCAACATTACTGGTGGACAAAGATGAAGATTGAAATTGCACGCTATGTGGCTAGATGCGACACTTGCAGACGTGTCAAGGCCATACACATGAAAACTGCTGGTCCATTACAATCTTTGCCAATCCCAACATGGAAATGGGAAGACATCAGTATGGACTTTATTGTGGGACTGCCCAGGACAGCCAAAGGGTATGATTCTATTTGGGTTATCGTTGATCGACTCACAAAGATTGCCCACTTCTTACCTGTCAGGGTCACATATACAGTAGCCACTTATGCAGCATTATACATTGCCCGTATTCTCAGTCTGCATGGTGTTCCGAAGACCATTGTGTCGGATCGTGGACCTCAATTTGTAGCCAAGTTCTGGGAAGCACTTCACAACTCCTTGGGTACTAAATTACTCCACAGTTCGGCTTATCATCCTCAAACCAGTGGGCAGACTGAGAGGGTCAATCAAATACTGGAAGATATGCTGCGGGCATGTGTTCTGGACTTCTCACAAAGATGGGATGAATGTTTGCCCTTAGCGGAATTTTCATACAATAACAGTTATCAAGAAAGTATCAAGATGGCACCTTTTGAAGCTTTATATGGGCGACGGTGTCGAACTCTGCTAAATTGGTCTGAACCTGGAGAAAGGTACTTCTTTAGGCCTGATATGGTAAAAGAGGTCGAAAAAAAGGTTCAGAAAATTATTCATAATATGAAGAAAGCTCAGACTCGACAAAAGAGTTATGCAGACCGACGACGACAACCCTTATGTTTTCTGGTAGGCGATTATGTCTACTTAAAAGTTTCACCAATGAAGGGTGTATCGCGTTTCGGGGTTAAAGGGAAGCTTGCACCTAGATACATTGGTCCATTCCTGGTGCTTGAACAATGTGGACCAGTGGCGTACCGACTTCAACTACCCGAAACATTGTCTGCTGTGCATAATGTGTTCCACGTATCACAATTGAAGAAGTGTCTTCGGGTTCCTGATTGAACCATTGAAGTGACTGATGTTGTCTTGGAACCAGATTTAACATACTCCGAACATCCTATTCGAGTTCTAGATCAAAAGGACAGGGTTACCCGAAGAAAGACTCTCAAGTTCTACAAGATACTGTGGAACCAGCATTCTGAAGATGAGGCTACATGGGAAACCCAAGACTTCTTGAATAAGAATTTCCCAGGCTTTCTAGCCTCCTGTAATTTGTAAAGTGTATATAGTTATTGCAATAAAGGAATGAACCCCCACATCACCCCTGCCTTGTACCAGAATTTAGGAAATAAAAACGTGATGTGTTTCCTTTACCATGACCTACCCTAGGATTTTAATCTCGGGACGAGATTCTTTTATGGGGGGAAGGATGTAACACCCCTGGTGTTACTATAACTAAAACTTGAGCATGGCATCATAAGCATTGGCATTGCATATGTTTGACACACCTAGAGTGTATTCCCTAGGCAAAAATTTCAAGCAAGTTGTATTGTTTTAATGTTTTGCAAATAGAACCCTGGTTAAAGGACTTAACCCTAAATAGTGGTTAAAGGGGTAAAACTTAACCCAAGTTGAGAAAACCCAAAAGCTTTAGGGTAAAAGTCATAAAATGACCCCAAAAATAAAATTGAATCACATTTATGCCCCTGGGATACCAGAAACCCTAATTGGAACCCTGGAAAACCCTAAAACCAAATCCTAGGGACTTATGTGCAAAAGTGATGAACCTTTGGACTAAAGTGTAAAAACTACTATGTTTGAACATATAAAGTCATTTGGTTCACAAATATGTGAATTTGCAAGGTAAACCCTAAGTTTTGGGCTTATTTGCAAAAATCACCTCTTAAGCACTATAGAGCCTAAGTCTGAAATTCAGTTTTGTTGGTTTAACTTTGGAGCCCTGTATCTTTTAAAATATAGGGAATTTGCCCAAAGTGACCACAACAAGTTTGAAGACCAAACATAGGAGAACAACTTTGTTTAAGGATTCAAGCCATGTTCTTATAAGAAATAGGCAGAAAATCTCAACCTAAGTTGGACTGTCAGGCTGGTTCTGTCTGAATATCAGGCTAACTGATGCATGCCCTGAACTTCAAGCCCAATTTCAAACCCGATGCAGTGGCTTTTTAGGGCAACATCATATGGCAATATTGTAGATGGCATATTGCTCTACAACTTTGCTGCAGAGCTTGGTATGAGTTATCATCAGAAATCAAGAGAAAACTTGGCTTCAAATTTGGCTGTCAGGTTCATTTAACTGAACTTCTGATGGTACAGTGCTCTAACCGGATCAGCTCGACCGCCATAGAAAAGATCTCACCGCCGGTGGCTTTCCGCCGTGATTCACGTCGCCGGCGTCATGATTCGTGCTCGGGTATGTGGATAACTTCGCGGCGTCAAAAGATCGTCACCGCCCATGACCTGGACACCACTCTGACTAGCCGTAGCCCATCTCCCCTGGCTCACCGCCCGCGGTAAAGTGCTCACCGTCGACCGCCGCCTCCCGGCCGTGCGCCGCGTGGCTCAACCCTTCCACCGCGTCGCTGTAACTTGCTACTGCTGTCAAATCAACGCCGGTGAGGTTGCCACGGCGTAGGACACTAATTCGCGTGCGCAAGTGCTCTTCTCCATCTCCGGCCGCCGCGCGTCTTGCTCGAAATTCACGGCCACCGCCCGCTAACACTATAAATTGACCCCTCCCCGACCTCCGTAGGGTAGTAAGCTGTCCAGCCACCACGAATCAACCGCAATCGTTCGCTGAGGTTCGCGAATTCAGAGTTTCCCCCAAATCCGATTTCCGCCACCGTGAAACGAGCCTCACCGTCGCCAGCCATACTCCGGTCAGTTCCCGTCCTCTGCTCCCTTGTTTAAGCATTCACATACGTCTGCGATACTCGCCAACCCATCCAATTGAGCTAGGATCCCATGAATCACCGGGAACAGGTAGGTTGTTAGTTCATCCGCGCGCTCACCGTGGCCAGAAACATTTGGTTAGCCGTTCTTGAAATTAACTTGGGGAAAACCTTCACTCGACCCTGAATTTGGTTTCGACCAACGTAGAGCGCCAGTACTTGCCCCACTCGGCCGGTCCAGGACCTCGCCGGAGTCTCTCCGCGCGCGTCGCCGTCGTGGACCGCCCACTGCGAAGAAATAGAACCTCAAGGGCCTCTGTGCAAAGCGTCAGTGACACAGGAAAACAGTAGAAAGACCGGATCCCAGTTAATGAGAACCCCGAGGGTATTTTTGCAAAGCCGCCAGCGCGGGCGCGCGCGGGCGCCTTTCTGCCCTTGCTGGGCCGCCTGGGCTGGATTCGGCCCAGTGCTATTCAATTGTTTTTCTTTTTCTTTTATCTACAGAGCCAAAACAATTATAGAAAAATGTAGAAAAATGCTAAAATTGTGAAACTAATTTTCCTAGACTTGTTATTTTCCCTAGAATTTAATAAAAATAGTTTTGTGATTTTTAGTGGAACTAAGAAATTTTAGGGTATTTAAAGTAGTTAAAAGTATTAGTTATGGATTTTTAGAAAATAATTGGTAAGTCCAAAAATGCCCAAACTTTTTATGGGAACTTAAAACAATATTTAGAAGCCTTGGGTAGAGTTTGAATTGATTTGGACCTTGTTTGATCACCAAACCCCAAAACACCCCCCTGCCCTATGAACTCCTTTACCGACTCCGGAAACCCTAAGTTCTTGGGTAGAGTTTGAACTCCTTTATGCTATCTTTGCATCCTC
Source organism: Zea mays (assembly GCF_902167145.1). NCBI lineage: Eukaryota > Viridiplantae > Streptophyta > Magnoliopsida > Poales > Poaceae > Zea > Zea mays. The sequence continues at coordinate 31,135,402 of NC_050100.1, read as the reverse complement.
ATGAGCATCCCATGGCATCCATTCTTATACTTATGTATGGTTATGATTAGAACGTGAAGAAGAGATAGAAGTCACCGAAGACAGGACACCACCACCTTCGGAATCTCAGGCCGGGAATAGTTTCTACTTTGATATCTGTGGATCTGAGCCTGACTCACCCATAAACGAAGGCAAGCCCCGGTGCATGCAACCCCTTTCCTTGTGTTTTTAAATACTTTTCGCACACTTTAAGTCTAGTGAAATGTGCATTAAGTTTATAGGAATTGCTTGAAACCCCTTTGATGCATTGCTTTCCTTGATATCCATACCTTTATAGATACTTCTGTGAAGTATCAAAATTATGATTTACAAAAATGCTTAGCCTTGCTTAGATCTTGTGGATAGAGGTTGTCCTCAATTTAACCTGGGAGAGGATGGCTTCTACCTGCAAGAATATTTTCATCTGGAGCAATAGTGGGATCTTACTGCAAAGTTCCCTGTGATGCTCTTTCATCCTAAGGAACAGACACAATCCTAAGGATGGCAATACTTAAATTGAGACTTGGGTTAGGAACAGGTGATGTTCTACCCAGGTTGGTTAAGGATTAACGCGTATGTAGGCGTGCTGACCGAGGACCCTTTAACTGGTCACATGCCTCGTCATGGGTAAGCCTTGCCTCGGGCAGACTAAGGCCGGAATAAGATAACACGAAATGGGCGTGGAGCGGTGGCGAGAGTAGCGTGTACCCTCCGTGGCAAGAGGCTGGACGGTGGTGTATCTGTGCTCTCGGTTTGCGTGAACCTGATCCGGTCTTAAGAACCCTGGTGGCGGGTTGACATATGCAAGGGTTAAGTGCTACATATGTCGTGTGATTGGAGATCCTCAGCTGAGTATAATCGATTCGGATCGCCGTACCTTCGCGGTTATGAAGACTTGGTCACTTTTCTACAACCTAAAGTCAGGATGTGAACACTATGGATAAAAATGATGTTGTATTGATGAGATGGAAAGTAGACTAGATGCAAATGGAGTCTATTAATACTTAATATGGCGTTAAAAGATTGAAAGTAAGGACTCACTTTAGTAAGCTACTTCTGCAAAAATATAAGTTGATTTTTGCTAAAACCTCTCCTTGACTCCTATTTATCCAGCATACCCTTGAGAGTCTTTTCCTTAGTTGGGTAAGACTTGCTGAGTAATTCCATACTCAGGGTTTATCCCTTTGTTGTTTTTAGGTGAGGAAGCGACAAATTTTTGTTGCTTTTGCTCCAAGGTGGTACCAAATGAGGAAAAACAAGACTGAAGTGCGGGAGGACTCGGTCCTCCACTTAGGATCTTTTGCTTATAGCTTATCGGGAGGAGTTTGTGCCTCCCTTGGTTTGTATAATATTACTACTCTGCACTCACTTTTAGTCTGGTCTGTAATAAAATAACGCAAGCTTGCTTTTGAAATAAATGTAAGTTTATGTAATTGCTTCCACATTTCTTTATCTCCGATGTTCTGTAATGTCTGCAAGACGGGTGAAACGTTCCTGGTAAGGTAAGGAAAGATACCGAACTTGTCAAGTGACTTAGAAACATCTACAGGGTGTCTGATGTCTGTTAGACAAGGACAACTGTAGGTGGGCCTAATTACTTGGGAGGTTCCGTCACAGAAATACGAAACATTGGGTTTGTTACCGGTTAGTAGCTCGTATGACGTCTTCTTGAGGAGGCGATGAAGGTAGACCCTGTTGATGGCGTGGCAAGCCGTGTTCACGGCTTCCGACCAAAAGCGCTCGGGGGTCTTGAACTCTCCAAGCATCGTCCTCGCCATGTCTATAAGTGTCCTGTTCTTCCTCTCTACCACACCATTTTGCTGTGGTGTGTAGGGAGCGGAGAACTCGTGCTTGATCCCTTCCTCCTCAAGGTACTCCTCCACTTGAAGGTTCCTGAACTCGGACCCATTGTCGCTCCTTATCTTCTTCACCTTGAGCTCAAACTCGTTTTGAGCTCTCCTTAGGAAGCGCTTGAGGGTCCCTTGGGTTTCAGATTTATCCTGCAAAAAGAATACCCAAGTGAAGCGGGAAAAGTCATCAACAATAACTAGACCATACTTACTTCCTCCTATGCTTAGATAGGCGACGGGTCCGAAGAGGTCCATATGTAGCAGCTCCAGAGGTCTTGATGTGGTCATCACATTTTTGCTGTGATGCACTCCTCCCACTTGTTTACCTGCTTGACAAGCTGCACAAGGTCTATCTTTTTCGAAAGTAACATTAGTTAGACCTATCACGTGTTCTCCCTTTAGAAGCTTGTGAAGGTTCTTCATCCCCACATGTGCTAAGCGGCGATGCCACAGCCAGCCATGCTAGTCTTAGCAATTAAGCATGCATCTAGACCGGCCTCCTCTTTTGCAAAATCAACTAAATAAAGTTTGCCATCTAGTACACCCTTAAAAGCTAGTGAACCATCACACCTTCTAAAGACAGACACATCTACATTTGTGAATAAACAATTATATCCCATATTGCATAATTGACTAACAGATAACAAATTATATCCAAGTGACTCAACTAAAAACACATTAGAAATAGAGTGCTCAGATGAAATAGCAATCTTCCATAACCCTTTCACCTTGCCTTGGTTCCCATCACCGAATATTATTGAATCTTGGGGATCCTTGTTCTTGACGTAGGAAGAGAACATCTTCTTTTCCCCCGTCATGTGGTTTGTGCATCCGCTGTCGATAATCCAGCTTGAGCCCCCGGATGCATAAACCTGCAAGGCAAATTTAGGCTTGGGTCTTAGGTACCCAACTCTTGTTGGGTCCTACAAGGTTAGTACAAATAGTCTTAGGGACCCAAATGCAAGGTTTATCTCCCTTGCATTTTGCCCCTAATTTTCTAGCAACTATCTTCTTATCCTTTCTACAAATAGCAAAGGAAGCATTTAAAGCATGATATATTGTAGAAGGTTCGTTCATTACTTTCCTAGGAACATGAACAATATTCTTTCTAGGCACATGATGAATATTTTTCCTAGGCATATCTCTACCATGCACAACATGGGAACTAGAAGCAGTCATAGCATATGAATCATAAGCATGTGAAACAACATTATTGCAATGAACATTCCTAGAATATTTCCTATCATTGTATAAGAAAGCATGGTTCTTTTGAATACTATTTGCCATAGGGGCCTTCCCTTTCTCCTTGATAGGGATGGGAGCCTTATGACATGTCAAGTTCTTGGCTTCCCTTTTGAAGCCAAGTCCATCCTTAATTGAGGGGTGTCTACCAATTGTGTAGGCATCCCATGCAAATTTTAGCTTATCGAATTCACTTTTGCTAGTCTTAAGTTGGGCATTAAGACTAGCCACTTCATCATTTAATTTAGAAATTGAAGCTAGGTGTTTGCTACAAGCATCAATATTAAAATCTTTACACCTAGTGCAAGTTACAACATTTTCTACACAAGATGTTGATTTACTAGCTATTTCAAACTTAGCATTTAAATTATCATTTATGCTCCTTAAGCTAGAAATTGCCTCATGGCAAGTAGATAGTTCACAAGAAAGCATTTCATTCATTTTAACTTCTAAAGCATGAGATTTTTGTGCCTCTACAAATTTATCATGTTCTTCATACAACAAATCCTCTTGCTTTTCTAATAACCTATTCTTATCATTCAAGGCATCAATTAATTCATTAATTTTATCAACCTTGGTTCTATCTAGGCCCTTGAATAAACATGAATAATCTATTTCATCATCATCACTAGACTCGTCCTCACTTGAAGAAGCATAAGTAGTATTTCGAGTACATACCTTCTTCTCCCTCGCCATGAGGCATGTATGACGCTCGTTGGGGAAGAGGGCCGATTTGTTGAAGGTGGTGGCGGCGAGTCCTTCGTTGTCGGAGTCGGACGACGAACAATTCGAGTCCCACTCCTTGCCAAGGTGTGCCTCGCCCTTAGCCTTCTTGTAAGCTTTCTTCTTTTCCCTCTTGTTCCCTTGTTCCTGGTCACTATCATTATCGGGACAGTTAGCGATAAAATGACCAACCTTACCACATTTGAAGCATGAGTGCTTCCCCTTCGTCTTGTTCTTGTTAGGCTGTCCCTTGCGTTCCTTAAGCGTCGTCTTGAAGCGCTTGATGATGAGGGCCATCTCTTCATCATTGAGCCCGACCGCCTCAACTTGCGCTACCTTGCTAGGTAGCGCCTCCTTGCTCCTCGTTGCCTTGAGAGCAATGGGTTGAGGCTCATGGATTGGACCGTTCAACGCGTCGTCCACGTATCTCGCCTCCTTGATCATCATCCGCCCGCTTACGAACTTTCCAAGGATCTCCTCGGGCGTCATCTTCGTGTACCTAGGATTCTCACGAATATTGTTCACAAGATGTGGATCAAGGACGATAAAGGACCTTAGCATTAGGCGGACGACGTCGTGGTCCGTCCATCGCGTGCTTCCATAGCTCCTTATCTTGTTGATGAGGGTCTTGAGCCTGTTGTACGTTTGGGTTGGCTCCTCCCCTCTTATCATCGCGAATCTCCCGAGTTCGCCTTCCACCAACTCCATCTTGGTGAGCATGGTGACATCGTTCCCCTCATGTGAGATCTTGAGGGTGTCCCAGATCTGCTTGGCATTGTCTAAGCCGCTCACCTTATGGTATTCGTCCCTGCACAATGAAGCTAGAAGAACAGTAGTAGCTTGTGCATTTTTGTGAATTTGCTCGTTAATGAACATGGGACTATCAGTGTCGGCGTTTCGAGACCGGGGGGTCCCTCGGGCCGACGAGTGAGTGTCGCCGCGTGCCCCAGCCCAGATGTGTCGAGCGCGTGGGCGAGCGCGAAGGGGGGAAGGAGCGAGGCGGCCGGAGACCGGCGTGAGAGAGGTGGGAATCCCGCGGCCTTCGTGTTCGTCCCGCGCCCAGGTCGGGTGCGCTTGCAGTAGGGGGTTACAAGCGTCCACGCGGGAGAGGGAAGCGAGCGGCCCCAAGAGAGCGCCTGTCCCGTCCTCGTCCCCGCGCGGCCAACCCTCTCTAAGAGGGCCCTGGTCCTTCCTTTTATAGGCGTAAGGAGAGGATCCAGGTGTACAATGGGGGTGTAGCAGAGTGCTACGTGTCTTGTGGGGGAGAGCTAGCGCCCTAAGTACATGCCGATGTGGCAGCCGGAGAGATTTTGGCACCCAGCTGGTGTGATGTCGTGGCCGTCGGAGGAGCGACGGAGCCTGGCGGAGGGACAGCTGTCGGAGCGGTTGAGTCCTTGCTGACGTCCTCCTGCTTCCGTAAGAGAGCTGAGAGCCGCCGTCGTCACAGAGCATGCGGGGCGCCATCATTGCCCATCTGGCGGAGCTAGCCAGATGGGACACCGGTCTTGTTCTCTGCGGCCCGAGTCAGCTCGGGGTAGGGTGATGATGGCGCTTCTTGTTGACGTGGCTGGCCTGCGCCCTAGGTTGGGCGACGTGGAGGCTCCTCCGAAGCCGAGGTCGAGTCTGTCTTCCATGGCCGAGGCCGAGTCCGAGCCCCTGGGTCGGGCGAGGCGGAGGTCGTTCGGCAGAGGCCAGGGCGGAGTCCGAGCCCTGGGGTCGGGCGAAGTGGAGTTCGTCGTCTTCTGTGGCCGAGCCCGAGTCTGAGCCCTGGGGTTGGGCAGAGCGGAGTTCATCGTCTTCTGGGGCTGAGCCCGAGTCCGAGCCCTAGGGTCGGGCGGAGCGGAGTTCGCCGTCTTCCGGGACTTAGCCCGAGTCCGAGCCCTGGGTCGGGCGGAGCGGAGTTCGCCGTCTTCCGGGACCTAGCCCGAGTCCGAGCCCTGGGTCGGGTGGAGCTTCCTATGGTGCCTTTGGCAGGACCTGACTGCCTGTCAGTCTCACTCTGTCAAGTGGCACTGCAGTCGGAGTGGCGCAGGCGACGCTGTCCTTCTGTCAGGCCGGTCAGTGGAGCGGTGAAGTGACGGCGGTCACTTCGGCTCTGCCGGGGGGGCGTGCGTCAGGATAGAGGTGTTAGGCTACCTTTGCGTTAAATGCTCCTGCGATTCGGTCGGTCGGTGCGGCGATTTAGTCAGGGTTGCTTCTTAGCGAAGGCAGGGCCTCGGGCGAGCCGGAGATGTGTCCGTCGTTGGAGGGGGGCCTCGGGCGAGACGGAAATCCTCTGGGGTCGGCTGCCCTTGTCCGAAGCTAGGCTCGGGCGAGGCATGATCGAGTCGCTCGAATGGACTGATCCCTGACTTAATCGCACCCATCAGGCCTTTGCAGCTTTATGCTGATGGGGGTTACCAGCTGAGAATTAGGAGTCTTGAGGGTACCCCTAATTATGGTCCCCGAAAGTAGCCCCCGAGCCTCGAAGGGAGTGTTAGCACTCGCTTGGAGGCTTTCGTCGCACTTTTTTGCAAGGGGATCAGCCTTTCTCGGTTGCATTTTGTTCCGGTGGGTGCGCGCGAGCGCACCCGCCGGGTGTAGCCCCCGAGGCCTCGGAGGAGTGGTTTCACTCCTTCGAGGTCTTAATGCCTTGCGTAATGCTTCGGCTGGTCTGGTTGTTCCCTCATGCGAACTGGCCGTAGCCCGGGTGTACGGTCGGGGCCCAAGTTCTCGGGCTGGTATGTTGACGCTGTCAACGGTTCGGCTGGAGCCGGGTTTGCGAGAGCAGCCCCCGAGCCTCCGCATAGGGCGAGAGGGCGATCAGGGACAGACTCGGCTTTTTTACATACGCCCCTGCGTCGCCTTTCCGCAAGGAGGAGGGGGGGGGAAAGCGCCATGTTACCCTCGATGGGCGCCGAACATGGTGTCTCCGGTGAGCTGCAAGCGGGTAATCCGAGTGGACGTCCGTGCCCCGTTCGTTAGGGGTCGGCTAGGGGCCCAGAAGCACGCCCAAAAGTACCTGCGGGTGATCTGCCGGACCCGGTCCCCTGTCGACGGGGTCCGAGGGCTCGATGCCTCCCTCTGATGGGATTTCGTTACAAGATCGCTCCCGCTGGTCTCGGAAATGTCCTAGGGTACCTCGGGAGCGCAGCCCGAGCCTTGGTTATGTATCGAACGTACCCCTGGTCATCCCTCGCTCGGCGTCTGAGGCGGATGTGAACCCTTCGGGGGCCAGCCTTCGAACCCCTGATCAGTAATGGGCGCTGAGCCCGGGTAGCCTGAGGCGGCCGTGGAACCCTTCGGGGGGCCGGCCTTCGAACCTCTGACCAGTAGTGGGTGTAGGGCCCACGCGATCTGAGGCGGATGTTGAACCATTCGGGGGGCCAGCCTTCGAACCTCTGATCAGTAAGGAGGCTCGGAGCCTGGTTCTTTCACGGGGAAGGATCCTTTTCGGGGTATCCCCCTTTCCCGGTCCCTGTTGTAAGAGGTAGAGAAAGAGGAAAAAAGGAAAAGGATACGAAATCGAACGACGCGGCGTACCTTTTTTGGCGCGGTTATTACGGCGAAGGCGAAGCATCGCCCACTGCTCCTGCCAGAAGCGTCGCCTGTCCTGCCGCGGAGTTAATGCGACGGGGCGACGGTTGGCGGGGCGGCCGTTGCGTGTGCGCGAGCCGTTCGAGGAACGGATCACGGGCGCGTTGTCTTCACGCCGTGAGAGGGGGTTCTCTTGCTGCCCCTGGATGGGACGTGAGCTTGGCTGACGACGTGACCGCTGCTCCCGCCCGCCTGCCACCGTCATTACTGCCGGCCCACTTTTGGCCGCATTGACCGCCGCGTCAGGCTGGCGCTGCTGGGTCGTGCGCTGGGTCGCCTCGAGTCGCGGTATTGGTTCCGCAATCGAGGAGGCGCGGTGGTGGCGCAAGTGGCGATGCAGTCGCTTGCATGCAGCATCCGGCGCGCCGGTTACGTGACGCGTGGGCCTGGGCCTCCATGCTGGGCGTGTCGGGAGTCGGAGAAGCGCGTCCACTTGGCGCGGTTGCATGCCGCCTGCATGGCTGCCCGCCTCTTTCGCCCGTTGGTCTGGGCAAAAGTGGAGGGTCACTTGTAACCGCTGGGCGGTTGTGTGCACCACGCGCGGTGGTTTGGCTTCTTCTGCTCTGAGCCGGTTTGCATGACATGCGGGACCCAGCCCTCGCGCCGCAGGGGAGGGCCTTGGAGCGTGTTGGAGAAGACTCAGCCCGTGACGGTTGGGGGCGCAAGTAGGGAGAGTGGCCTTTAAAAGGAGGGCGACCCCTTTTGGAAGGCGACCATGTCTTCTCGCTCCCTTATGCATCGCGTCTTTCCACCTTCCAAGCCCCCGGATGGGGGATACCCGCCGTCTTTTCGCCTCATCGTTGGAGGAACGCAACTCCGTGGGAGTTGGTACCTTTCAGCCATCGTTCGGCTTCAAGGATTTTCATCATGCAGCCCGGCTGTACCCCCCCCCCCCCCCCCCGCCGGCGGTCACCCGAGATGGTGACCACCAGCTCCTGGGTGGGGAGAAGCAAGCGGGGCTGCGATCTTGGTCCCACCCTCAGCTTCAAGGATGTTTATCATCCTCGCTGGGGTGGGGGCCGGGCTGAGCCGGAGCTCTACCTCCCGCGCGGGTTCGCGGGTCACCCTCTCCTGCGGCGTTCGAGGGAGAGGGCGCTCGCTGGCCCCGCGGGCGGCCCGGACTTCGACAACGCGGGGCTGGTCGACGGCGGGCGTCGTCACCCCCAGCGTGTCGAGCTCGTCGGCCTGGCTCCCGGTGGCCCCTCCTGCCGGAGGGCGGCTGCCGCGTCGTGTGCACGGGAGGACCGCCCAAGATGTCGCGCGCTGCTAGGGCGGCGTTCGTGTTCTGGGGTGGTCCTGCCTTTGCACCGGGACGGCGCCTTCACGCGGAGGCCGGTGCCCCACTCGTCCGGGAGGATTTGAGTGGGGATCTGCCGGAGGGCTGATGGCCCCTGCCGTCGGTGCCGAGGCGGAGGCGGCTCGAGAAGTCCCCGTCGCCGACGGGATCACCGCCACCATCCGCGCTTCGGGCCTCCGGTTCTTTGTACTTGTCCTCGCCCCTCGAGCGTCGGCGTGGGCGAGGGCAAGATTGCAGCAGCGCCCACCCTGAGGCCTGCGCTGCTGCAGTTCGGCCATCCGGAGCGGGGGTCGTTGTCGTCATAGTCAGAGCGGGCGACGGCGAGCCGCTCGTCAGTCTTCTGTTGCTCCACAGGCCCACCCCTATCGAGTGGGGTTGTTCGTACCTGCGGAGTGGGAACCGGAGTTCCGTTTGTAATGGCACTTTGAATGCCAGCGTTTTTGTTCATTATGGCTGTCGAGGCCTGAACATGTATGTAATTTTTTGGCGCGGAGCCGTGTTTTTTCCTCATTTTCGAGCACTAAGACTCGCCTGTTGATTATCTGAACCGCTTCACCAAGCATGAGTCGCCCCGTGTCAAGGTGACGAGTGAGGTATCCGTATCCCGGAGGCGTAGGAGTCCCTCGGCTCGGTCGGCCTTGTTGTCTGAGGCTCCTCTAGCTTAGTTAAAGGGACCCCTTGGCCGCTCTTCGACGAGCCGAGGCCAGGGGTAGCGATATCAGCATGAACAGAGGCGGAGTTGGCTCAAAAATGAAACCTGGTTAGCCGGAGCCTAGCCGGGTTGTCCGTTAGCGGGACCGACGCCGGAGTTGATCAGCCGAGGCCTCGGGTCGGGCTGGCGCCCTTGGGGGATGGTTGGCCGAGGCCCCAGGGGTAACTGGCCGAGCCGCCTGCTCGGGCCGGATTCCCGGAGAAGTCCCTGGCAGTGATTGTCCGGGCGTGATGATGACGTCGTCCTCCAGAGTGGGGATCCTTGGACCGCGTCGCCGTCCGAGGCTAGGTCGGACCTTGCTGAAGGTGTCGTCGATGCCGAGGGTGCTACTGCCCCCTTCCAGCGTCAAGACCCGAGCCTGCAGGATCAGAGTGTCTTGTAGCGTGTGCCTTCTGCGGCCGCCGAGGCCAGAATACACACCCTCGCTGTGTTGTAAAGCTGTGTCTCCTTTCCTCTTGTTTCGAGTATCTGGACTTTTTTGTCGGTAACAGGGATGTTTGTGCGAGCGAGAGTTGCTTCTCGCGGAAGGTGATGAGTGAGGTATCCGTATCCCGGAGGCGTGGGAGTCCCTCGGCTCAGTCGGCCTTGCCGCTTACGCGCACTTTCACCCGTCCATGATGCCCTGTCACCGACTCAGTCGAGAAGGCTCGAAGGATCACTTCGGCAGAAGAGCTTCCGAACGTGAAGACTTGTTCGGTCCGCGGAATCACTTTATCCGAACACGAGTTACTTATCACAGAAGGTGATGAGTGAGGTATCCGTATCCCGGAGGCGTAGGAGTCCCTCGGCTCGGTCAGCCTTGGCTGCTTACGTGTACTCCGTCGTTTTCAGGATCCACTTTTCGAAGTAGTCAGAAAGTACGAAAGATATTCTGGCAGAAGAGATCTTTTTTTGAGGAAAATTTCAACGCAGAGGGGGTTCCCCCCCTTTTAGCCCCCGAGGGAGGGTCGGGCTTTGCCGAGGCGAGGCCGACCCTTCCTTGATGACTAAACTTTGCGTGGGTGCGAGGTATATGAACAACTTGAAAACATCTTAGGGGTAGAAGCGACGTAGCTGTTGGATGTTCCAAGCGTTGCCGTAGACCTCGCCTTGACTGTTGGCCAGCTTGTACGTTCCGGGCTTCAGAACTTTGGCGATGAAGAATGGCCCCTCCCAGGGGGGCGTGAGCTTGTGCCTCCCTCGGGCGTCTTGCCGCAGCCGAAGCACCAGGTCGCCCACCTGGAGGTCTCGGGGCCGGACCCCTCGGGCGTGGTAGCGTCGCAGGGACTGCTGGTACCGCGCCGAGTGTAGTAAGGCCTTGTCCCGAGCCTCTTCCAGCTGGTCCAGCGAGTCTTCTCGGCTAGCTTGGTTGCTTTGATCGCTGTAGGCCCTCGTCCTCGGGGAGCCATATTCCAGGTCAGTGGGCAAGACGGCCTCGGCCCCGTAGACCAGGAAGAACGGCGTGAAGCCCGTGGCTCGGCTCGGCGTTGTCCTCAGGCTCCAGACCACCGAGGGGAGTTCCTTCATCCATCGCTTGCCGAACTTGTTGAGGTCGTTGTAAATCCGAGGCTTGAGCCCTTGTAGAATCATGTCGTTGGCACGCTCTACTTGCCCATTCGACATGGGATGAGCCACGGCGGCCCAGTCCACTCGGATGTGGTGATCCTCGCAGAAGTCCAAGAATTTTCTGCCGGTGAACTGGGTACCGTTGTCGGTGATGATGGAGTTCGGGACCCTGAAGCGATGGATGATGTTGGTGAAGAACGTCACCGCCTGCTCGGACCTGATGCTGTTCAGAGGTCGGACCTCGACCCACTTGGAGAATTTGTCGATGGCGACCAGCAGGTGCGTGTAGCCCCCGGGCGCCTTCTGCAGGGGCCGACGAGGTCCAGACCCCACACAGCAAAGGGCCAGGTGATGGGTATCGTCTGCAGAGCCTGAGCGGGCAGGTGGGTCTGCTTCGCATAGAATTGACACCCTTCGCAGGTGCGGACAATTCTAGTGGCGTCAGCCACCGCCGTTGGCCAGTAGAAGCCTTGCCGGAAAGCATTCCCGACAAGGGCTCGAGGCGCTGCGTGATGGCCGCAAGCCCCCGAGTGTATCTCTTGCAGGAGTTCCTGACCTTCGGCGTCGGAGATGCATCGCTGGAGGATGCCCGAGGGGCTGCGGTGGTAGAGCTCCTTCTCATCGCCCAGCAAGACGAACGACTTGGCGCGTCGCGCTACCCGCCGAGCCTCGGCTCGGTCGAGGGGTAGCTCTCCTTGGCGGAGATATTGCAGGTACGGGGTCTGCCAATTTCGATCGGGCGTGGCCCCGCTCCGCTCCTCCTCGATGCGCAATGCCTCGCCCTCGGAGGCCGAGGGTACCTCGGGCTGAACCGAGGGCGCCTCGGGCTGAGCTGAGGGTGCCTCGGGCTGTGCCGAGGGTACCTCGGGCTGGACCGAGGGCGGCTCAGGCTCGGGCGGGTCGTCGATCTTGACGGAGGGTTGATGCAGATCCCGGGAGAAGACGTCCGGGGGAACCGTTGTTCACCCCGAGGCTATTTTTGCTAGCTCATCCGCAGTCTCATTGTAGCGCCGAGCGATGTGGTTAAGCTTGAGCCCGTATAACTTGTCTTCTAGGCGCCGAACCTCATCGCAGTAGGCCTCCATCTTCGGGTCGCAGCAGTGGGAGTTCTTCATGACTTGGTCGATGACGAGCTGCGAGTCACCGCGGGCGTCGAGGCGCCTGACCCCTAGCTCTTTGGCGATCCGCAACCCGTTGACCAGAGCCTCGTACTTAGCCACATCGTTGGACGCCGGGAAATGGAGGCGTAGCACATAGCGTAGGTGTTTCCCGAGGGGCGAGATGAAGAGTAGGCCCGCGCCGGCTCCTGTCTTCATCAGCGACCCGTCGAAAAACATGGTCCAGAGCTCCGGTTGGATCGGAGCCGTCAGTAGCTGGGTGTCGACCCATTCGGCTACGAAGTCCGCCAAGACCTGGGACTTGATGGCCTTCCGAGGGGCGAACGAGATTGTCTCGCCCATGATTTCCACCGCCCACTTTGCAATCCTGCCCGAGGCCTCTCGGCACTGGATGATCTCCCCCAGGGGGAAGGATGACACCACAGTTACCGGATGAGACTCGAAGTAGTGTCGCAACTTCTGCCTCGTCAGGATCACTGCATACAGCAGCTTCTGAACTTGTGGGTAGCGGATCTTGGTTTCAGACAGTACCTCGCTGACGAAGTAAACTGGCCTCTGAACGGGCAATGCATGCCCCTCTTCTTGCCTCTCGACCACAATCGCGGCGCTAACCACCTGAGTGGTCGCGACGACGTAGACCAAGAGGGCTTCTCCGTCAGTTGGAGGCACCAAGATAGGCGCCTTTGTGAGGAGCGCCTTCAGGTTCCCGAGAGCTTCCTCGGCCTCAGGGGTCCAAGCGAAGCACTCGGCCTTCCTTAAGAGGCGGTACAGAGGCAGGCCTCTTTCGCCGAGGCGTGAGATGAAGCGGCTCAGGGCCGCGAGACATCCCATGACCCTCTATACGCCTTTTAAGTCCTTGATGGGCCCCATGCTGGTGATGGCTGCGATCTTCTCTGGGTTGGCTTCGATGCCCCGCTCGGAGACGATGAACCCCAAGAGCATGCCCCGGGGTACCCCGAAGACACACTTCTCGGGATTGAGCTTGACGCCTTTCGCTTTGAGACATCGGAATGTCACTTCAAGGTCGGAGAGGAGGTCGGAAGCTTTCCTCGTCTTGACTACGATGTCATCGACGTAGGCCTCGACCGTGCGACCGATGTGTTCGCCGAACACATGGTTCATGCACCGCTGATACGTCACGCCCGCATTCCTCAAACCGAACGGCATGGTGACATAGCAGTACATGCCGAAGGGCATGATGAAAGAAGTCGCGAGCTGGTCGGACTCTTTCATCCTGATTTGGTGATACCCTGAGTAGGCGTCGAGGAAAGACAGGGTTTCGCACCTAGCAGTGGAATCCACGATTTGATCGATGCGAGGCAGAGGGTAGGGAACCTTCGGACATGCTTTGTTGAGACCAGTGTAGTCTACACACATCCGCCATTTCCCCCCTTTCTTTCTCACAAGCACAGGGTTGGCGAGCCATTCGGGATGGAATACCTCTTTGATGAACCCGGCTGCCGTTAGCTTGTGGATCTCCTTGCCTATCACTCTGCGCTTCTCCTCGTCGAATCGGCGCAGAGGCTGCTTGACGGGTCGGGCTCCGGCCCGAATATCCAGCGAGTGCTCGGCGACATCCCTTGGTATGCCGGGCATGTCCGAGGGACTCCACGCGAAGACGTCGGCGTTCGCGCGGAGAAAGTCGACGAGCACTGCTTCTTATTTGGGGTCGAGCCCGGAACCGATCCGGATCTGCTTGGAGGCGTCACCACTGGGGTCGAGGGGGACGGCCTTAACCGTCTCCACTGGCTCGAAGCTGCCGGCATGATGCTTCACGTCTGGCACCTCTTTGGAGAGGCTTTCCAGGTCGGTGATGAGGGCCTCGGACTCGGCGAGGGCCTCGGCGTACTCCATGCACTCCACGTCGCATTCGAACGCGTGTTTGTACGTGGGGCCGACGGTGATGACCCCGTTGGGGCCCGGCATCTTGAGCTTCAGGTAGGTGTAGTTGGGGACGGCCATAAACTTCGCGTAGCATGGCCTCCCCAGTACCGCGTGGTAGGTTCCTCGGAACCCGACCACTTCGAACGTCAGAGTCTCCCTTCGGAAGTTGGAGGGCGTTCCGAAGCAGACGGGAAGGTCGAGTCGTCCGAGGGGCTGGACGCATTTCCCGGGAATGATCCCGTGGAAGGGCGCAGCGCCTGCTCGGACGGAGGATAGATCGACGCGCAGGAGCCTGAGGGTCTCGGCGTAGATGATGTTGAGGCTGCTGCCCCCGTCCATAAGGACCTTGGTGAGCCTGACGTCGCCGACGATGGGGTCGACGACGAGCGGGTATTTCCCCGGGCTCGGCACGTGGTCGGGGAGGTCAGCTTGGTCGAAGGTGATGGACTTGTCGGACCAGTCTAGGTAGACTGGCGCCGCCACCTTCACTGAGCAGACCTCCCGGCGCTCTTGCTTGCGATGCCGAGCCGAGGCATTCGCCGCATGCCCACCGTAGATCATGAAGCAGTCGCGGACCTCGGGGAACTCTCCTGCTTGGTGATCTTCCTTCTTGTCGTCGTCGCGGGCCCTGCCACCCTCCGCGGGTGGCCCGGCCCTATGGAAGTGGCACCGAAGCATGACACACTCCTCAAGGGTGTGCTTGACGGGCCCCTGATGATAGGGGCACGGCTCCTTGAGCATCTTGTCGAAGAGGTTGGCACCTCCGGGGGGCTTCCGAGGGTTCTTGTACTCGGCGGCGGCGACAAGGTCCGCGTCGGCGGCATCGCGTTTCGCTTGCGACTTCTTCTTGCCTTTCTTCTTGGCGCCGCGTGGAGTAGACGCCTCGGGAGCATCTTCCGATGGGCGGCCCTGGGGCTGCTTGTCCTTTCGGAAGATAGCCTCGACCGCCTCCTGGCCAGAGGCGAACTTGGTGGCGATGTCCATCATCTCGCTCGCCCTGGTGGGGGTCTTGCGACCCAACTTACTCACCAGGTCACGGCAGGTGGTGCCGGCAAGGAACGCGCTGATGGCATCCGAGTCGGTGATGTTGGGCAGCTCGGTGCGCTGCTTCGAGAATCGCCGGATGTAGTCCCGGAGAGACTCTCCCGGCTGCTGCCGGCAGCTTCGGAGGTCCCAGAAATTCCCGGGGCGCACGTACGTGCCCTGGAAATTGCCGGCGAAGGCTTGGACTAGGTCATCCCAGTTGGAGATCTGCCCCGGAGGCAGGTGCTCCAACCAGGCGCGAGCGGTGTCGAAGAGGAACAGGGGGAGGTTGCGGATGATGAGGTTGTCGTCGTCCGTTCCACCCAGTTGGCAGGCCAGGCGGTAGTCCGCGAGCCACAGTTCTGGTCTCGTTTCCCCCGAGTACTTTGTGATAGTAGTCGGGGGTCGGAACCGGGTCTGGAACGGTGCCCGTCGGATGGCCCGGCTGAAGGCCTGCGGACCGGGTGGTTTGGGCGAGGGACTCCGATCCTCCCCGCTGTCGTAGCGTCCCCCACGCCTGGGGTGATAGCCTCTGCGCACCCTCTCGTCGAGGTGGGCCCGACGGTCGCGATGATGGTGCTCGTTGCCGAGGTGGCCCGGGGCCGCAGGCGCGGTGTTGCGCGTGCGCCCGGTGTAGACCGAGGCTTCCCGCATGAATCGGGAAGTCACGGCATGAGGTTCCGAGGGGTATCCCTGCCTTCGGGAGGCAGAGCTCTCGGCCCGTCGGACCGCAGCGCCTTCCAAGAGATTCTTGAGCTCTCCCTGGATTCGCTGACCCTCGGTGGTTGATGGCTCCGGCATCGCGTGGAGAAGCATCGCTGCTGCAGCCAGGTTCTGACCGACCCCACTGGATGCGGGTGGCGGCCTGACCCTGACGTCGTCGGCGACGCAGTGCTGGAGACCCTAGGGCAGGTGACGTATTTCTCCGGTCGGGGGTTGGCCCGCCCATGCCTGCCCGACGTCCCGGCGGATCGGCTCAAGCGCTCCTGCTCCCTCGTCGAGCCTGGCCTGCGCCCCGCGGACTTGCTCGAGCTGTGGGTCGTGACCCCCCGTCGGAACGGGGACCACAGCTAGCTCTCGTGGGATGTCAGCGCGAGGCACCGGCCTAGGGAGATCACCGTCCTCCGACATGCCGAGATGATTGCCTTCGGAGGGACCCCCTAGATCGACGTGGAAACATTCGCGGCTTGGGCCGCAGTCCTCGTCGTCGAGGCTGCGGCTACCGTCGGAACAGTCGGAGAGGCAGTAGTCACATGCGGTCATGAAGTCCCGCATGGCACTGGGGTTGCCAAATCCAGAGAAATCCCAACAGATGTTGGGGTCGTCATCTTCCACGGACCCAGAGGGCCCGTAGGTCGAGACGTCCGTCAGCCGGTCCCAAGACGACCGCATGCGAAACCCCAGAGGGTTTGAACTCGCCTCTACGAGGGCGCCCGCCAAAGCAAGGTCGCTAGGCGGGTTGAGGCTGAGTCCAAATGACGTAGGATGGGAATCGGTCGGTACCTTTTGGTCGACGAGCAGCGACATAGTCACGTCAGGGACTGATTGCACCGTCGTCTCAGGTACGAGGGCGACGTCCTGCAAGCTCTCCACGAGCGCACTGGCGTCGTCCGCTTGCTCAGGATTGGCGTGTCGCGGGGAGACGGCGCTCGCCTTCGTCTCAAACGCGAGGTCGACGCCCGACGCGCCCCCCGTTGGGGCGCTGGGGACGTTGACTCGCTCGATAGCCGACGAGGCGCGGCCTCCCGCTTGGCCTTGGTTGCCCCGCCTCCTCCTCCGTTGGCGGGGGAGAGGACGAGGCGAGCTCGAATGTTGTTCTTCCACCACGCGGGGAAGACGTCGTCGATTCCGCCGCCGGCATGCGGGCTGTCGGCCGCCATTGTCGTTGTCGCGCGGTGGTGGAAGGAGTATCATGTCGTAGCTGCCGTCGAAGGACATGAACTCAAGACTCCCGAAACGGAGCACCGTCCCGGGTCGGAGAGGTTGCTGGAGACTGCCCATCTGGAGCTTGACGGGAAGCTGTTCGTCAACACGCAGCAGGCCCCTACCTGGCGCGCCAACTGTCGGCGTTTCGAGACCGGGGGGTCCCTCGGGCCGACGAGTGAGTGTCGCCGCGTGCCCTAGCCCAGATGGGTCGAGCGCGTGGGCGAGCGCGAAGAGGGGAAGGAGCGAGGCGGCCGGAGACCGGCGTGAGAGAGGTGGGAATCCCGCGGCCTTCGTGTTCGTCCCGTGCCCAGGTCGGGTGCGCTTGCAGTAGGGGGTTACAAGCGTCCACGCGGGAGAGGGAAGCGAGCGGCCCCAAGAGAGCGCCTGTCCCGTCCTCGTCCCCGCGCGACCAACCCTCTCTAAGAGGGCCCTGGTCCTTCCTTTTATAGGCGTAAGGACAGGATCCAGGTGTACAATGGGGGTGTAGCAGAGTGCTACGTGTCTTGCGGGGGAGAGCTAGCACCCTAAGTACATGCCGATGTGGCAGCCGGAGAGATTTTGGCACCCAGCTGGTGTGATGTCGTGGCCGTCAGAGGAGCGACGGAGCCTGGCGGAGGGACAGCTGTCGGAGCGGTTGAGTCCTTGCTGACGTCCTCCTGCTTCCGTAAGAGAGCTGAGAGCCGCCGCCGTCACAAAGCATGCGGGGCGCCATCATTGCCCATCTGGCGGAGCTAGCCAGATGGGACACCGGTCTTGTTCTCTGCGGCCCGAGTCAGCTCGGGGTAGGGTGATGATGGCGCTTCCTGTTGACGTGGCTGGCCTGCGCCCTAGGTTGGGCGACGTGGAGGCTCCTCCGAAGCCGAGGTCGAGTCTGTCTTCCATGGCCGAGGCCGAGTTCGAGCCCCTGGGTCGGGCGAGGCGGAGGTCGTTTGGCAGAGGCCAGGGCGGAGTCCGAGCCCTGGGGTCGGGCGAAGTGGAGTTCGTCGTCTTCTAGGGCCGAGCCCGAGTCCGAGCCCTGGGGTCGGGCAGAGCGGAGTTCGTCGTCTTCTGGGGCTGAGCCCGAGTCCGAGCCCTAGGGTCGGGCGGAGCGGAGTTCGCCGTCTTCCGGGACTTAGCCCGAGTCCGAGCCCTGGGTCGGGCGGAGCGGAGTTCGCCGTCTTCCGGGACCTAGCCCGAGTCCGAGCCCTGGGTCGGGCGGAGCTTCCTATGGTGCCTTTGGCAGGACCTGACTGCCTGTCAGTCTCACTCTGTCAAGTGGCACTGCAGTTGGAGTGGCGCAGGCGGCGCTGTCCTTCTGTCAGGCCGGTCAGTGGAGCGGTGAAGTGACGGCGATCACTTCGGCTCTGCCGGGGGGGCGTGCGTCAGGATAGAGGTGTCAGGCTACCTTTGCGTTAAATGCTCCTGCGATTCGGTCGGTCGGTGCGGCGATTTAGTCAGGGTTGCTTCTTAGCGAAGGCAGGGCCTCAGGCGAGCCGGAGATGTGTCCGCCGTTGGAGGGGGCCTCGGGCGAGACGGAAATCCTCCGGGGTCGGCTGCCCTTGTCCGAGGCTAGGCTCGGGCGAGGCATGATCGAGTCGCTCGAATGGACTGATCCCTGACTTAATCGCACCCATCAGGCCTTTGCAGCTTTATGATGATGGGGGTTACCAGCTGAGAATTAGGAGTCTTGAGGGTACCCCTAATTATGGTCCCCGACAATCAGTACTATCAAATTTCATTCCACTCTCTACTATCTCCCATATGCTTGGATGGAGAGAGAACAAGTGACTACGCATTTTGTGACTCCAAAATCCGTAGTCCTCTCCATCAAAGTGAGGAGGTTTGCCAAGTGGAATGGAGAGCAAATGAGTATTTGTACTTTGCGGAATACGAGAGTAATTGAAAGAAAAGTTTGAATTAACCGTCTTTCTTTTGTCGTAGTCGTTGTCCTTTTGGGAAGAAGTGGACTCGTCGCTGTCGTCGTAGTAGACGATCTCCTTGATGCGCCTCGTCTTCTTCTTCTTCCCATCTCTTCGTTTGTGACCCGAGCCCGAGTCGGTAGGCTTGTCATCTTTCGGCTCGTTGACAAAGGACTCCTTCTCCTTATCATTGATCACAATCCCCTTGCCCTTAGGATCCATCTCTTCAGGCGATTAGTCCTTTCGTGAAGAGAACAGCTCTGATACCAATTGAGAGCACCTAGAGGGGGGGTGAATAGGTGATCCTGTAAAAACTTGATATTTAACTCACAAAACTAGATTAGGAGTTAGCACAAATAATGCCAAGTGACTAGAGAGGAGTCTTAGCAAAGCACAATAAACACAAGAAGATCAACACAGATAGACACAGTGGTTTATCCCGTGGTTCGGCCAAGTCCAACACTTGCCTACTCCACGTTGTGGCGTCCCAACGAACGAGGGTTGTAATCAACCCCTCTCAAGTGGTCCAAAGACCTACTTGAATACCACGGTGTTTTGCTTTGCTTTACTTTATCCCGCTTGCGAGGAATCTCCACAACTTGGAGTCTCTCACCCTTACAAAGATGTTCACAAAGAAGCACAGAGTAAGGGAGGGATGAGCAACTCACACAAGACACAAAGATCACAGCAAATACACACACACAAGACCCAGACTTGAGCTCAAGAGACTATCACGAGTTTCACACTAGAACGGAGCTCAAATCACTAAGAATGTCGAATAAGTGCGCAAGAATAAAGTGTGAGTGATCAACAATGCTCAAGGAATGCTTGGTGTTCTCCTCCATGCGCCTAGGGGTCCCTTTTATAGCCCCAAGGCAGCTAGGAGCCGTTGAGAGCAATCCAGGAAGGCAATTCTTGCCTTCTGTCGCTTGGCACACCGGACAGTCCGGTGCACCACCGGAAATTGTCCGGTGCGAATCTCCTTCCTTATTTGGCGAAGCCGACCGTTGCAGATTCCTAGCCGTTGGCGCACCGGACACTGTCCGGTGCACACCGGACAGTCCGGTGCCCCTCCCGACCATTGGCTCTTGCCACGTGTCGCGCGCAGATTCCGCTGCCGACCGTTGGCCCGGCCGACTGTTGGCTCACCGGACAGTCCGGTGCACCACCGGACAGTCCGGTGAATTTTAGTCGTACGCCGCAGATGAAGTCCCGAGAGCAGCTAGTTCGCCAGAGCCAGCCTGACTGTCCGGTGCATCACCGGACACTGTCCGGTGCACCACCGGACAGTCCGGTGCACCCAGACTGAGCAGACTTTGGCTGAACAAAGCCATCTCTTTTCCAGTTTGATTTCTCCTGTTTCCAGCACTTAGACACAATACATTAGTCCATAAAACAATGTACTAAGTCTAGAAACATACCTTTTGACTTGATTTGCACTTTGTCCACTACTTTGCATAGATTAACACTTAAGCACTTGTGTTGGCACTCAATCACCAAAATACTTAGAAAAGGCCAAAGGGCACATTTCCCTTTCAGGCGCGCCCATCCACACCCAAGTCAGGCTGTCGGGTGCGTCAGAACCAGTTTATAATATATACTGATATTAATTATGCTACATAGTGTAAATATTTATGTAGTTTGGCACAATAAGTAAAAACTTGTTACATGATGCATGCGCAAAATTAGTATGACAAAAATGTACGATGAAAGGAAATGGATTGACATGTATGGAAACAAAAATTTGAATTTAATGTTTTATTTCCTCCATAAATATAGGATCGCTCCAACAGTCATGCAGCTATGCTCGCCAGGAATAGTTTATGATATATACTGATACTAATTATGCTATACGGTGTAGATATTTATATAATTCGGTACACTGCAGAAAATATGTTACATGCTGCATGCGCATAAAATCAAGATGACAAAAATGTACAATGAAAGGAAATGGATTGTCATACATGGAAACAAAAAATCGTATTTAATGTTTTATTTCCTCCATAAATATAGGATCGCTGCAAGAGCCATGCAACTAGACTCGCTAGAACCAGTTTATGATATATACTTATACAAATTATGCTACATGGTGTAGGTATTTATGTAATGTGGTACACTGCGTAAAAAATTTGACATGTGTGTCGGCGTTTTGAGACAGGGGGGTCCCTAAGCCGATGAGTGAGTGTGCTGCGTGCCCCAGCCCAGATGGGTCGAGCGCGTGGGCGAGCGCGAAGGGGGGAGAGGCGAGGTGGCCGGAGCCGAGCGTGAGAGAGGTGGAAGTCCCGCGGCCTTCGTGTTCGTCCCGCGCCCAGGTCGGGTGCGCTTGCAGTAGGGGGGTTACAAGCGTCCACGCGGGTGAGGGAAGCGAGCGGCCCCAAGAGAGCGCCTGTCCCGTCCTCGGTCCCGCGCGGCCAACCTTCTCTAAGAAGGCCCTAGTCCTCCCTTTTATAGTCGTAAGGAGAGGATCCAGGTGTACAAAAAAGGGGGGTGTAGCAGAGTGCTACGTGTCTAGCGGAGAGAGAGCTAGCGCCCTAGGTACATGCCAATGTGGCAGCCGGAGAGGTCTTGGCACCTTGCTGGCGTGATGTCGTGGCTGTCGGAGGTGCGACGGAGCCTGGCGAAGGGACAGCTGTTGGAGCGGTCGAGTCCTTGCTGACGTCGCCCTGCTTCCGTGTCACACCCGGTTTTGGAAGGTAAACCGGATGCGAACCATGTACGTGCCAGGATCAGAACTCACGTACACAGCGATTACATAAATGAACATCATCGCACAATGCTCCAATAATAACTTAAAAGAGTATTAACTTATTACATCACAGAGTCATAGACATCAACATAGTCATCGTCTTAACAGGTAAATCAAAGTACTAGCGAAACGCAGTAAAGAAAAGGCCTCCACAGGCAGCTGACTGGGGGTTGCCGCCAACCCACACCTAAAATTCATCGTAGTCTTGGAACTCCTGGAAGTCTCCTTCCACGACTTCGCCTTCTCCTGAGCAGTGGTTGCAATGTGGACAACCTGGTGTTTTGTGGTAAAGCAAGGATGAGTACACATCAACGTACTCAGCAAATGTCCCGTTTGGCTGAGGTGGACTAGCTTTATGTGGGGTTAGGCTCAAGCAGTTGCTTTTAGTTGGTCAGGTATTTATCATTAGTAGAAGCCAGATTTTAGCATTAACCAACCCGTAAACCATTTCCTCATCGAGGAACATCATCATCATCGTCGAACCAAAACCATAACATAATCCTTGCATCTCGAACCATCTGTATCTCTAATCAAAGAGGATCCCAAGGCTGCTCTTAACCGTGAGCACGACTGATATATCAGTTTCACTACCCTCTGCAGAGGTTGCACACTTTACCCATGAGTCATGATTCCCTTTCTACCCGGGGAGAGCTAATCCCCATTGACCACTACCTAGGTGGTCCGGCAGGGCATCACTACGTAGCTTTTACAAAGATTCCCTAGAGATCATAGCTGCCTGTTAGGTTTCTCCAGTTTGATAAACACAGTACCCCTCCCCGCAGGAGAGTGACTAACAAAGAGCAAAACGAAAGAACCTCGGCACTCAGCCTCGGCATAGCAAGCACTGTGCCTGGACCCCATTGACGGCACGACGGCTAAGCAACTACACCTCTAGTTCATCTAATTAATCAGCTAAGGGCATCCCATTTCACCCTCATGGTTGCACTGTTATCCCGGGTGGTCTCTCAACGAACCAGTCCTTACGGAGAGGTACTCAGGAAACAGCCTGAGCCCCCTAGAGTATCACAAGATCATCAACATCATCAGGATAACAGTATCATAAATAGTCACATCATGTTCATTGATTAAGTTAAGGCAATAGCAGAGTGCTAACCATAACAACCCAATAGGTCGTCAAGGACAAAGTAAAGTGTAAAGCTAGTCAATCCTTAGGTTTCAAGTAAGTAATGCGGGATAGTAAGTTATAAATGAGTAGGACATAATGGGACAGAGGACACTTGCCTTCACCAAACTGCTGATCAGGGACTTCCTCTGCAACTGCCTCGGGAAACACAGACTACTCGTTGTCTACGTAAAGCAATCATTCACACTATGCACTTGGGAAAATAACAAACAAAAACAAAATACCAAACATATGCAGCAGCGAGAGGTCACATGTTCATAACTGAAAAGGGATAGGCACTCTGGTGTTCTCTAGGCCTGGGGTAGAGGACTATACAAAATGAGTCATTATCCACTACTCAGGTTTAAGTCAGTGGTGGGATTAAATAATTATCTGGTTTAAGTTCCTAAACTTAAGTGTTTGAGTCCATAAACTTAAGTGCTCCAACTTTTATTAAAGTCTACTTTCTTTTATTTATCTCAAATAGGGTTCCCATAACATTAACTTTATCCTAATGATTAACCATTAATTGGGACATGGAAACAACAGGGAAACATTGCATAAACAGATAGATAATAATATTATGAACATTTTGCAATTTGAAGCACCTAATTTGGAGTTCATATGACAAAGTTATGAATTTTACAAGTTTAGGGGTTAAAATTATACCTTAAGGACCTATTTTGAATTAAATAAAAGGTCCGAGGACCTAACTGCGAGAAACCAGGGACGGCGGGCGCAATTTCCAGAAAACAGGGGGGTTCTTTAAGAAAATGCGCGGGCGAAGGGGTATCGGGCGCTTCCAGCCGTTGGATCTCAAACGGACGACCAGGATTAGATCCTGCGGGCGGGCGCGCGGGCGCGCGGCGGCGTGAGCGGCTGACAGGCGGGGCCGGGCGGGCAGCGCGGGCGCGGGGCTGACAGGCGGGGCCCAGTTGGCAGCGCGAGCGCGGGCGACCGGCAGGCGGGGCCCAGTTGGCAGCGCGAGCGCGGGCGACTGGCAGGCGGGGCCCAGTTGGCAGGGAGGCGGGGCGCGGGGGAAACGGCTCTGGGCCGTTGGATCTCAGGCGAATGGCTGAGGCTGGGTTCGGGCTATTTGAAACAGGGCCGTCCGATCTAAGATGGACGGCGGAGATGGGGCGGCTGGCTCCTGTCTCCTTCCCCAGCCAGCTGAGGCGGCGCCGCCCGTCCCGCGGCGGAGAACTCGCCGGAGACGAGGGGCGCGGGGGCCCTGCGGGTCCCCGGGGCGACCTGAGTGGCCGGGAAGGTTGGGGAGGGCGCGGGGAACCTTTTGGTGGGGACTAGGTCGGGGCAGGGGCACCGGAGGGGGGCGGTTCGCGGTGGAGCGGCTCGACGGCGGCGCTAAACTACTCCGGCGAGGAATTAAACGCGATAGAGAGCAAGACAAAGGCCAATAGGGGCGGGAGAGGTCCCTTACCTCAAAGCGGCCTCCGGGGACTCCTCGGTGGCGACGGAGACGTGACGGCGGCCCGGGGCGACGGTGGCGGCTGCACGGAGGACGGCGGGTGAGCGCGGGCAGAGCGAAATAGGGAGGGGAAGGGGAAATTGGTGCGCGTTCCGGGTTGCGAACGCCGGGGCGAAGCTCACCGTGGCAATGGACACGGCGGAGCTCCAACGGCGGCCGGGAACCGAGCTCGGAACGGCGGGGTTTACGGCGGCGGCGCTCTGGTGTGCGCACAGCGAGGGAGAGGTGGAAGAGGGGGGGCCGGTTGGTGCGCAAATGAGGGAGGGGGAGATGGCGAGCAAGGCTCGGGGCTCAAGTGGCCGAGGGCGAGGTGGGGCAAGCCCCACGCGCGACGTGGGCGCGGAGACCGCGGCACGCACGGCGGCGGTT
Organism: Zea mays; assembly: GCF_902167145.1. Lineage (NCBI taxonomy): Eukaryota > Viridiplantae > Streptophyta > Magnoliopsida > Poales > Poaceae > Zea > Zea mays. Next base: position 31,110,866 of record NC_050100.1, on the reverse strand, counting down.
ACGCGAAGACGGAGAAGCTGACAAGCCGGGCCCGCGGCGCAGAGAGAGAGAAGAAAGCGGGTGCGGGCGCGAGGAAAGTGGGGCTGACGGGCCGGGCCCACGGGCAGAGAGAGCGAGAGAGCGGGCGCACGCGCGGGGAAGCGGCAGCGCCGACAGGTGGGGCCGGGCGAGCAGAGAGAGCGGGAGGCGGGCGCGCGCAAGGCGGGCCGACTGGGCCGAAAGGCCGAGGGGGCGGGGAAAGCGGGCTTCTTTTCCTTTTTCTTTTATTTTGGTATTTGTTTTCTCTTTTCTTTTTATTTTCTCTATTTGATTCAAATTCAAATGAGCCACAAATTCAAATTAGACCTTTTGAGAATTATGCACCAAACAAAAGTGAAATCTAGGGTTCAACATGATGCAACAATTCATACTCCCTTGGAGTTTGAGCTAATAGACTATATTTATAAATAAGATAACCACTTTTCTCCTATAGAAATGAGAGAGAGGAGATTGGGGAAGGATGAGAAAAGGGAAGTAACACCTGAATTTGTGAATATGAGCAAAGAAATTTTATACCCCCAAATTCAGGGTGTTACATTCCGTAAGAGAGATGGGGGCCGCCGTCGTCACAGAGCTTGTGGAGCGCCATCATTGCCCATCCGGCGGAGCTGGCCGGATGGGACGCCGGTCTTGTTCTCCGTGACCCGAGTCGATTCGGGGTAGGACGATGATGGCGCTCCCTGTTGACGTGGCGGGTCTGTGCCCTAGGCAGGGTGACGTGGGGGCTCCTCCGAAGCCGAGGTTGAGTCTGTCTTCTGTTGCCGAGGCCGAGTCCGAGCCATGGGGTCGGGCGAGGCGGAGGTCGTTCGGCCGAGGCCAGGGTGGAGTCCGAGCCCTGGGGTCGGGCGAGGCAGAGTTTCGTCGTCTTGCGGGTCTTAGCCCGAGTCCGAGCCCTGGGGTCGGGCGGAGCGGAGTTCGCCGTCTTCCGGGTCTTTAGCCCGAGTCCGAGCCCTGGGGTCGGGCGGAGCGGAGTTCGCCGTCTTCCGGGTCTTAGCCCGAGTCCGAGCCCTGGGGTCGGGCGGAGCGGAGTTCGCCGTCTTCCGGGTCTTAGCCCGAGTCCGAGCCCTGGGGTCGGGCGGAGCGAAGTTCGCCGTCTTCCGGGTCTTAGCCCGAGTCCGAGCCCTGGGGTCGGGCGGAGCGGAGTTCGCCGTCTTCCGGGTCTTAGCCCGAGTCCGAGCCCTGGGGTCGGGCGGAGCGGAGTTCGCCGTGGCGCCTTTGGCAAGGCCTGACTGCCTGTCAGACTCACTTTGTCGAGTGGCACCGCAGTCGGAGTGGCGCAGGCGGCGCTGTCCTTCTGTCAGACTGGTCAGTGGAGCGGTGGAGTGACGGCGGTCACTTCGGCTCTGCCGGGGGGGGCGCATGTCAGGATAAAGGTGTCAGGCCACCTTTGCGTTAAATGCTCCTGCAACTTGGTCAGTCGGTGTGGCGATTTAGTCAGGGTTGCTTCTGAGCGAAGCCAAGGCCTCGGGCGAGCCGGTGATGTGTCCGCCGTAAAAAGGGGGGCCTCGGGCGAGACGGAAGTCTCTCGAGGTCGGCTGCCCTTGGCCGAGGCTAGGCTCGGGTGAAGCGTGATCGAGTCACTCGTGTGGACTGATCCCTGACTTAATCGTACCCATCAGGCCTTTGCAGCTTTATGCTGATGGGGGTTACCAGCTGAGAATTAGGCGTCTTGAGGGTACCCCTAATTATGGTCCCCGACAGTAGCCCCCGAGCCTCGAAGGGAGTGATAGCACTCGCTTGGAGGCTTTCGTCGCACTTTTTTGCAAGGGGACCAGCCTTTCTCGGTTGCATTTTGTTCCGGTGGGTGCGCGCGAGCGCACCCGCCGGGTGTAGCCCCCGAGGCCTCGGAGGAGTGGTTACACTCCTTCGAGGTCTTAATACCTCGCGTAATGCTTCGGCTGGTCTGGTCGTTCCCTCATGCGAACTGGCCGTAGCCCGGGTGCACGGTCGGGGCCCAAGCTCTCGGGCTGGTATGTTGACGCTGTCAACGGTTTGGCCGGAGCCGGTTTTTGCGAGAGCAGCCCCCGAGCCTCTGCGCAGGGCGAGAGGACGATCAGGGACAGACTCGACTTTTTACATACGCCCCTACGTCGCCTTTCCGCAAGGAGGAGGGGGGAGTGCGCCATGTTACCCTCGATGGGCACCGAACATGGTGTCTCCGGTGAGCTGCAAGCGGGTAATGCGAGTGGACGTCCGTGCCCCGTTCGTTGGGGGTCGGCTAGGGGCCCAGAGGCACGCCCAAAAGTACCTGCGGGTGATTTGCCGGACCCGGTCCCCTGGCGACGGGGTCCGAGGGCTCGATGCCTCCCTCCGATGGGATTCCGTTACAAGATCGTTCCCGCTGGTCTCGGAAATGTCCTAGGGTACCTCGGGAGCGCAGCCCGAGCCTCGGTTATGTATCGAACGTACCCCTGGTCATCCCTCGCTCGGTGTCTGAGGCGACTGTGAACCCTTCGGGGGACAGCCTTCGAACCCCTGATCAGTAATGGGCGCGGAGCCCGAGTAGCCTGAGGCGGCCATGGAACCCTTCGGGGGGCTGGCCTTCGAACCCCTGACCAGTAGTGGGTGTCGGGCCCACGCGATCTGAGGCGACTGTTGAACCCTTCGGAGGGCCAGTCTTCGAACCCCTGATCAGTAGGGGGGGGGGCTCGGAGCCCGTTTCCTTCGCGGAGAAGGATCCTTTTCGGGGTATCCCCCTTTCCCGGTCCCTGTTGCAAGAGATAGAGAAAGAGGAAAAAGGAAAAGGATACGAAATCGAACGACGTGGCGTACCTCTTTTTGACGCGATTATTACGGCGAAGGCGAAGCATCGCGCGCTTCTCCCGCCAGAGGCGCCGCATGTTCCGCCGCGGAGTTAATGCGACGGAGCGAGTGGTTGGCGGGGCGGCCGTTGTGCGTGCGCGAGCCGTTCGAGGAACGGGTCACGGGTGCACCGTCTTCACGCCGTGGGAGGAGGCTCTCTTGCTGTCCCAGGATGAGACGTGAGCCTGGCTGGCGACGTGACTGCTGCGCCCGCCCGCCTGCCACCGCCATTACTGCCGGCCCACTTTCGGTCGCTTTGACCAACGCGCCAGGCTGGCGCTGTTGGGTCGCCTCGAGTCGCGGCATAGGCTTCGCAACCGAAGAGGCGCGACGGTGGCCCAAGTGGCGGTGCGGTTGCCTGTATGCAGCAACTGGCGCGCCGGTTGCTTGACGCGTGGGCCTGGGCTTCCAAGCTGTCGTGTCAGAAGTCGGAGAAGCGCGTCCACCTGGCGCGGTTGCATGCCGCCTGCATGGCTGCCCGCCCCTTCCGCCCGTTGGTCTGGGCAAAAGTGGGGGGTCGCTCGTAACCGCTGGGCGGTCGTGCGCACCACGCGCGGCGGTTTGGCTTCTTCTGCCCTGAGCCGGTTTGCATGACATGCGGGACCCAGCCCCCGAGTCGCAGGGGAGGGTCTTGGAGCGTGTTGGAGAAGACTCAGCCCGCGGCGTCTGGGGGCGCACGTAGGGAGAGTTGCCTTTAAAAGGAGGGAGACTCCTTTCAGAAGGCAACCATGTCTTCTTCCTCCCTTATGCGTCGTGTCTTTCCATCTTCCAAGCCCCCGGATGGGGGGTATCCGCCGTCTTTCCGCCTCCTCGTTGGAGGAACGCAACTCCATGGGAGTTGGTACCTCTCAGCCATCGTTCGGCTTCAAGGATTTTCATCACGCAGCCTGGCCACACCCCGCCACCGGCGGTCACTCAAGATGGTGATCTCCAGTTCGACGGTGGGGAAGGCGGGCCAGGCCGCGGCCTCTACTCCTCCCTCGGCCTCAAGGATTTTCGTCATCCAGGCCAAGATGGAAGATGAGGCGAGTCGGGGGGCCGCCCCCGCGTGGGTCGGCTGCCTTTTTCTTCCCCCCGCGCCTGGGGGAGAATGGCGTCCTTGAGTCCCATGGGGACTTCCTCCAGCCATGCCGGGATAGGTAGGGCGCCAGCGGCCCTGGGTCTCCGTCTCCCTGCCTGAATGGCTGGTTCTCGTCCTCAGCGGGGGAGAGCCCTCCTGTCGCGACACCTGCCCCAAAGCTGCTGCCTAAGCCGCTTCGCTGCCCAGGGCGGGGGTGGTTGTCGTCGTGGTTAGAACGGGCGGCAGCGAGCCGCTCATCGTTCCTCTGTTACTCCGCAGGCCTTCCCCCTCGGAGTGGGGTTGCTCGTACCTGCGGAGGGGAACCGGAGTTCCGTTTGTGATGGCATCTCGAATGCCGGTGAGTTTGTTCATTGCGGCTGTCGGGGCCTGAACATGTATGTAATTTCGGCACGGAGCCGTGTTTTTTCCTCATTTTCGAGCACTAAGTCTCGTCTGTTGATTATCTGAACCGCTTTACCGAGCATGAGTCGCCCCGTGTCAAGGTGACGAGTGAAGTATCCGTATCCCGGAGGCGTAGGAATCCCTCGGCCCGATCGGCCTTGTTGTCTGGGGCTCCTCTAGCTTAGTTAAAGAGACCCCTCGGCCGCCCTTCGATGAGCCGAGGCCAGGGGTAGCGATATCAGTATGAACAGAGGCGGAGTTGGCTCGAGAATGGGAACCTGGTTGGCTGGAGCCTAGCCGTGTTGTCCGTCAGCGGAGCCGACGCCAAAGTCGATCAGCCGAGGCCTCGGGTCGGGCTGGCGCCCTTGGAAGCCGGTTGGCCGAGGCCCCAGGGGTAACCGGCCGAGCCGCCTGCTCGGGCCGGATTCCCGGAGGAATTCCTGGACCGCGTCGCCGTCCGAGGCTGGGTCGGACTTTGCTGAAGACGTCGTCGATGCCGAGGGTGCTACGGCTCCCTTCAGCGTGAAGATCCGAGCCTACAGGATCAGATCGTCTTGTAGCGTGTGCCTTCTGCGGCCGCCGAGGCCAGAAAAACACACCCTCGCCGTGCTTGCGAAGCTGCGTCTTTTTTCCTCTTGTTTCGAGCATCTGGACTCTCTGTCGGTAACAAGGATGTTTGTGTGAGCGAGAGTTGCTTCTCGCGGAAGGGACGAGTGAGGTATCCGTATCCCAGAGGCGTGGGAATCCCTCGGCTCGGTCGGCCTTGCCGCTTACGCGTACTTTCACCCGTCCATGAGGCCCTGTCCCCGACTCAGTCGAGAAAGCTTGAAGGACTGCTTCGGCAGGAGAGCTTCCGAACGTGAAGACTTGTTCGGTCCACGGAGTCGCTTTATCCGAGCGCGAGTTACTTATCGCAGAAGGTGATGAGTGAGGTATCCGTATCCTGGAGGCGTAGGAGTCCCTCGGCTCGGTCAGCCTTGGCTGCTTACGTGTACTCCGTCGTTTCTAGGATCCGCTTTCCGAAGTAGTCAAGAAGCACGAAAGTAATCCTGCTAAAAAGAGATCCTTTTTCGAGGAAAAATTCGACGCAGAGGGGGTCTCCCCCCTTTTAGCCCCCGAGGGAGGGTCGGGCTTTGCCGAGGCTAGGCCGACCCTTCCTTGACGACTAAACTTTGCGTAGGTGCGAGGTATATGAACAACTTGGAAACATCTTAAGGGTAGAAGCGACGTAGCTGTTTGATGTTCCAAGCGTTGCCGTAGATCTCGCCTTGATTGTTGGCCAGCTTGTATGTTCCGGGCTTCAGAACTTTGGCGATGACGAATGGCCCTTCCCAGGGGGGCGTGAGCTTGTGCCTCCCTCGGGCGTCTTGCCGCAGCCGAAGCACCAGATCGCCCACCTGGAGGTCTCGGGACCGGACCCCTCGGGTGTGGTAGCGTCGCAGGGACTGCTGGTACCGCGCCGAGTGTAGTAAGGCCCTGTCCCGAGCCTCCTCCAGCTGGTCCAGCGATTCTTCTCGGCTAGCTTGGTTGCTTTGATCGGTGTAGGCCCTCGTCCTCGGGGAGCCGTATTCCAGGTCAGTGGGCAAGATAGCTTCAGCCCCGTAGACCAGGAAAAACGGCGTGAAACCCGTGGCACGACTCGGCGTCGTCCTTAGGCTCTAGACCACCGAGGGGAGTTCCTTCATCCACCGCTTGCCGAACTTGTTGAGGTCGTTGTAGATCCGAGGCTTGAGCCCTTGTAGAATCATGCCGTTGGCACGCTCTACTTGCCCATTTGTCATGGGATGAGCCACGGCGGCCCAGTCCACCCGGATATGGTGATCCTCGCAAAAATCCAAGAATTTTTTGCCGGTGAACTGGGTGCCGTTGTCGGTGATGATGGAGTTCGGGACCCCGAAGCGATGGATGATGTTGGTGAAGAACGCCACCGCCTGCTCGGACTTGATGCTGTTCAGAGGTCGGACCTCGATCCACTTGGAGAATTTGTCGATGGCGACCAGCAGGTGCGTGTAGCCCCCGGGCGCCTTCTTCAAGGGACCGACGAGGTCCAGACCCCATACAGCGAAGGGCCAGGTGATGGGTATCGTCTGCAGAGCCTGAGCGGGCAGATGGGTCTGCTTCGCATAGAATTGGCACCCTTCGCAGGTGCGGACAATTCTAGTGGCGTCAGCCACCGCCGTTGGCCAGTAGAAGCCTTGTCGGAAAGCATTCCCGACAAGGGCTCGGGGCGCTGCGTGATGGCCGCAAGCCCCCGAGTGTATTTCTTGCAGCAGTTCCCGACCTTCGGCGATGGAGATGCATCGCTGGAGGATGCCCGAGGGGCTGCGATGGTAGAGCTCCTCTTCATCGCCCAGCAAGACGAACGACTTGGCGCGTCGCGCTACCCGCCGAGCCTCGACTTGGTCGGGGGGTAGCTCTCCTCGACGGAGATATTGCAGGTACGGGGCCTGCCAATCTCGATCTGGCGTGGCCCTGCTCTGCTCTTCCTCGACGTCCAGTGCCTCGCCTTCGGGGGCCGAGGGTACCTCGGGCTGGGCCGAGGGTGCCTCGGGCTGAGCCGAGGGTACCTCGGGCTCGGGCGCGTCGTCGATCTTGACAGAGGGTTGATGCAGATCCCGGGAGAAGACGTCCGGGGGGACCGTCGTTCGCCCCGAGGCTGTTTTAGCCAGCTCGTCTGCGGTTTCGTTGTAGCGCCGAGCGATGTGGTTGAGCTCGAGCCCGAAGAACTTGTCTTCCAGGCGCCGAACCTCGTCGCAGTAGGCCTCCATCTTCGGGTCACGGCAGTGGGAGTTCTTCATGACTTGGTCGATGACGAGCTGCGAATCACCGCGGGCGTCGAGGCGTCTGACCCCTAGCTCGATGGCGATCCGCAACCCGTTGACCAGAGCTTCGTACTCGGCCACATTGTTGGATGCCGGGAAATGGAGGCGCAGCACGTAGCGCAAGTGCTTTCCGAGGGGCGAGATGAAGAGCAGGCCCGCGCCGGCTCCTGTCTTCATCAGCGACCCGTCGAAAAACATGGTCCAGAGCTCCGGTTGGATCGGAGCCGTCGGCAACTGGGTGTCAACCCATTCGGTCACGAAGTCCGCCAACACCTGGGACTTGATGGCCTTCCGAGGGGCGAACGAGATCGTTTCGCCCATGATTTCCACCGCCCACTTTGCGATCCTGCCCGAGGCCTCTCGGCACTGGATGATCTCCCCCAGGGGGAAGGATGACACCACAGTTACCGGATGAGACTCGAAGTAGTGTCGCAGCTTCCGCCTTGTCAGGATCACAGCATACAGCAGCTTTTGAACTTGTGGGTAGCGGATCTTGGTCTCGGACAGTACTTCGCTGACGAAGTAGACCGGCCTCTGAACGGGCAATGCATGCCCTTCCTCTTGCCTCTCGACCACAATCGCGGCGCTAACCACCTGAGTGGTCGCGGCGACGTAGACCAAGAGGGCTTCTCCATCCGCCGGGGGCACCAAGACAGGCGCCTTTGTAAGGAGCGCCTTCAGGTTCCCGAGGGCTTCCTCGGCCTCAGGGGTCCAAGCGAAACACTCGGCCTTCCTTAAGAGGCGGTACAGAGGCAGACCTCTTTCGCCGAGGCGTGAGATGAAGCGGCTCAGGGCCGCGAGGCATCCCATGACCCTCTGTACACCTTTTAAGTCCTTGATGGGTCCCATGCTGGTGATGGCCGCGATCTTCTCCGGGTTGGCTTCAATGCCTCGCTCGGAGGTGATGAACCCTAGGAGCATGCCTCGGGGCACCCCGAAGACACACTTCTCAGGATTGAGCCTGACTCCTTTCGCCTTGAGACATCGGAATGTCACTTCAAGGTCGGAGAGGAGGTCGGAAGCCTTCCTTGTCTTGACTACGATGTCATCGACGTAGGCCTCGACTGTGCGACCGATGTGTTCGCCGAACACATGGTTCATGCACCGCTGGTACGTCGCGCCCGCATTCCTCAAACTGAACGGCATGGTGACATAGCAGTACATGCCGAACGGCGTGATGAAAGAAGTCGCGAGCTGGTCGGACTCTTTCATCCGGATCTGGTGATACCCTGAGTAGGCATCGAGGAAGGACAGGGTTTCGCACCCAGCGGTGGAATCCACGATTTGATCGATGCGAGGCAGAGGGTAGGGAACCTTCGGACATGCTTTGTTGAGACCAGTGTAGTCTACACACATCCGCCATTTCCCCCCTTTCTTCCTCACAAGCACAGGGTTGACAAGCCATTCGGGATGGAATACCTCTTTGATGAACCCTGCTGCCATTAGCTTGTGGATCTCTTCGCCAATCACTCTGCGCTTCTCCTCGTCGAATCGGCGCAGAGGCTGCCTGATGGGTCGGGCTCCGGCCCGAATATCCAGCGAGTGCTCGGCGACATCCCTCGGTATGCCGGGCATGTCCGAGGGACTCCACGCAAAGACGTTGGCGTTTGCGCGGAGAAAGTCGACGAGCACTGCTTCCTATTTGGGGTCGAGCCCGGAACCGATCCGGATCTGCTTGGTGGTGTCGCCACTGGGGTCAAGAGGGACGGCCTTAACCGTCTCCGCTGGCTCGAAGTTGCCGGCATGGCGCTTCACGTCTGGCACCTCCTTGGAGAGGTTCTCCAGGTCGGCGATGAGGGCCTCGGACTCGGCGAGGGCCTCGGACTCGGCGAGGGCCTCGGCGTACTCCACGCACTCCACGTCGCATTCGAACGCGTGTTTGTACGTGGGGCCGACGGTGATGACCCCGTTGGGGCCCGGCATCTTGAGCTTCAGGTAGGTGTAGTTGGGGACGGCCATGAACTTCGCGTAGCATGGCCTCCCTAGTACGGCGTGGTAGGTTCCTCGGAACCCGACCACCTCGAACGTCTGGGTCTCCCTTCGGAAGTTGGAGGGCGTCCCAAAGCAGACGGGGAGGTCGAGTCGCCCGAGGGGCTGGACGCGCTTCCCAGGGATGATCCCGTGGAAGGGCGCAGCGCCTGCTCGGACGGAGGACAGATCGACGCGCAGGAGCTTGAGGGTCTCGGCGTAGATGATGTTGAGGCAGCTGCCCCCATCCATCAGGACCTTGGTGAGCCTGACATTGCCGACAACGGGGTCGACGACGAGCGGGTATTTCCCCGGGCTCGGCACATGGTCGGGGTGGTCGGCCTGGTCGAAGGTGATGGGCTTGTCGGACCAGTCTAGGTAGACTGGCGCCGCCACCTTCACCGAGCAGACCTCCCGGCGCTCTTGCTTGCGATGCCGAGCCGAGGCGTTCGCCGCATGTCCTCCATAGATCATGAAGCAGTCGCGGACCTCGGGGAACTCTCCTGCTTGGTGATCTTCGTTCTTGTCGCCGTCGCGGGCCCTGCCACCCTCGGCGAGTGGCCCGGCCCTGTGGAAGTGACGCCGAAGCATAACGCACTCCTCGAGGGTGTGCTTGACGGGCCCCTGATGGTAGGGGCACGGCTCCTTGAGCATCTTGTCGAAGAGGTTTGCACCTCCGGGGGGCTTCCGAGGGTTCTTGTGCTCGGCGGCGGCGACAAGGTCCGCGTCAGCAGCGTCGCGTTTCGATTGCGACTTCTTCTTGCCTTTATTCTTGGCGCCGCGCGGAGCAGACGCCTCAGGAGCCTCTTCCGATGGGCGGCCCTGGGGCTGCTTGTCCTTTCGGAAGATAGCCTCGACCGCCTCCTGGCCAGAGGCGAACTTGGTGGCGATGTCCATCAGCTCGCTCGCCCTGGTGGGGGTCTTGCGACCCAGCTTGCTCACCAGGTCGCGGCAAGTGGTGCCGGCGAGGAACGCGCCGATGACATCCGAGTCGGTGATGTTGGGCAGCTCGGTGCGCTGCTTCGAGAATCGCCGGATGTAGTCCCGGAGCGACTCCCCCGGCTGTTGCCGGCAGCTTCGAAGGTCCCAGGAATTCCCGGGGCGCACGTATGTGCCCTGGAAATTGCCAGCGAAGGCTTGGACCAAGTCGTCCCAGTTGGAGATCTGCCCCGGAGACAGGTGCTCCAACCAGGCGCGAGCAGTGTCGGAGAGGAACAGGGGGAGGTTACGGATGATGAGGTTGTCGTCGTCCGTCCCACCCAGTTGGCAGGCGAGGCGGTAGTCCGCGAGCCACAGTTCCGGTCTCGTTTCCCCCGAGTACTTCGTGATAGTAGTCGGGGGCCGGAACCGGGTCGGGAATGGCGCCCGTCGGATGGCCCGACTGAAGGCCTGCGGACCGGGTGGTTCGGGCGAGGGACTCCGATCCTCCCCGCTGTCGTAGCGCCCCCCACGCCTGGGGTGGTAGCCTCGGCGCACCCTTTCGTCGAGGTGGGCCCGACAGTCGCGTCGATGGTGCTCGTTGCCGAGGTGGCCCGGGGCCGCAGGCGCGGTGTTGCGCGTGCGCCCGGTGTAGACCGAGGCTTCCCGCATGAATCGGGAAGTCGCGGCATGAGGTTCCAAGGGATATCCTTGCCTTCGGGAGGCAGTGCTCTCGGCCCATCGGGCCGCAGCGCCTTCCAGGAGATTCTTGAGCTCTCCCTGGATTCGCCGACCCTCGGTGGTTGATGGCTCCGGCATCGCGCGGAGGAGCATCGCTGCGGCTGCCAGGTTCTGACCAACCCCGCTGGATGCGGGCGGCGGCCTGACCCTGGCATCGTTGGCGACGCGGTGCTGGAGACCTTGGGGCAGGTGACGTATTTCTCCGGCCAAGGGTTGGCCCGCCCATACCTGCCCGACGTCCCGACGGATCGGCTCAAGCGCTCCTGTTCCCTCGTTGAGCCTGGCCTGCGCCTCGCGGACTTGCTCGAGTTGTGGGTCGTAACCCCCCGCCGGAGCGGGGACCACAGCTAGCTCCCGTGGGATGTCGGCGCGAGGCACCGGCCTAGGAAGATCACCGTCCTCCGGCATGCCGAGATGGTTGCCTTCGGAGGGATCCCCTAGCTCGATGTGGAAACATTCGCGGCTTGGGCCGCAGCTCTCGTTGCCAAGGCTGCGGCTTCCGTCGGAACAGTCGGAGAGGCGGTAGTCGCATGCGGTCATGAAGTCCCGCACGGCACTGGGGTTGCCAAGTCCAGAGAAATCCCAACAGACGCTGGGATCGTCATCTTCCTCGGACCCAGAGGGCCCGTAGGTCGAGACGTCCGTCAGCCGGTCCCAAGGCGACCGCATACGAAACCCCAAGGCGACCGCATACGAAACCCCAATGGGGTTGCACTCGCCTCAATGAGAGCGCCCGCCAAAATGAGGTCGTTTGGCGGGTTGAGGCCGAGTCGAAATGACGCAAGATGGGAGTTAGTCGGTACCTTTTGGTCGACGAGGAGCGACATAGTCACATCGGGGACTGGTTGCACCGTCATCTCAGGTACGAGGGCGACGTCCTGCAGGCTTTCCGCGAGCGCGCCGGCGTCGTCTTCTTGCTCGGGGTCAGCGTGTCGCGGGGGGACGGCGCTTGCCTTCGTCTTGAACGCGAGGTCGACGTCCGGCGTGCCTTCCGTCGGGGCGTCGGGGGCGTCGATTCGCTCGACGGCCAACGAAGCGCGGCCTCCCGCCTGGCCTTGATGGCCCCGCCTCCTCCTCCGTTGGCGGGGGAGAGAACGGAGCGAGCTCGAATGTTGCTCTTCCACCACGCGGGGAAGATGTCGTCGATTCCGCCGCCGGCGGGCGGGTTGTTGGCCGCCATTGTCGTTGTCGCGCGGCGGTGGAAGAAGTATCATGTCGTAGCTGCCGTCGAAGGACACGAACTCAAGAGTCCCGAAACGAAGCACCGTCCCGGGCCGGAGAGGTTGCTGGAGACTGCCCATCTGGAGCTTGACGGGGAGCTGTTCGTCAGCACGCAGCAGGCCCCTACCTGGCGCGCCAACTGTCGGCGTTTCGAGACAGGGGGTCCCTAAGCCGACGAGTGAGTGTGCTGCGTGCCCCAGCCCAGATGGGTCGAGCGCGTGGGCGAGCGCGAAGGGGGGAGAGGCGAGGTGGCCGGAGCCGAGCGTGAGAGAGGTGGAAGTCCCGCGGCCTTCGTGTTCGTCCCGCGCCCAGGTCGGGTGCGCTTGCAGTAGGGGGGTTACAAGCGTCCACGCGGGTGAGGGAAGCGAGCGGCCCCAAGAGAGCGCCTGTCCTGTCCTCGGTCCCGCGCGGCCAACCTTCTCTAAGAAGGCCCTGGTCCTCCCTTTTATAGTCGTAAGGAGAGGATCCAGGTGTACAAAAAAGGGGGGTGTAGCAGAGTGCTACGTGTCTAGCGGAGAGAGAGCTAGCGCCCTAGGTACATGCCAATGTGGCAGCCGGAGAGGTCTTGGCACCTTGCTGGCGTGATGTCGTGGCTATCGGAGGTGCGACGGAGCCTGGCGGAGGGACAGCTGTTGGAGCGGTCGAGTCCTTGCTGACGTCGCCCTGCTTCCGTAAGAGAGCTGGGGGCCGCCGTCGTCACAGAGCTTGTGGAGCGCCATCATTGCCCATCCGGCGGAGCTGGCCGGATGGGACGTCGGTCTTGTTCTCCGTGACCCGAGTCGATTCGGGGTAGGACGATGATGGCGCTCCCTGTTGACGTGGCGGGTCTGTGCCCTAGGCAGGGTGACGTGGGGGCTCCTCCGAAGCCGAGGTTGAGTCTGTCTTCTGTTGCCGAGGCCGAGTCCGAGCCATGGGGTCGGGCGAGGCGGAGGTCGTTCGGCCGAGGCCAGGGCGGAGTCCGAGCCCTGGGGTCGGGCGAGGCGGAGTTTTGTCGTCTTGCGGGTCTTAGCCCGAGTCCGAGCCCTGGGGTCGGGCGGAGCGGAGTTCGCCGTCTTCCGGGTCTTTAGCCCGAGTTCGAGCCCTGGGGTCGGGCGGAGCGGAGTTCGCCGTCTTCTGGGTCTTAGCCCGAGTCCGAGCCCTGGGGTCGGGCGGAGCGGAGTTCGTCGTCTTCCGGGTCTTAGCCCGAGTCCGAGCCCTGGGGTCGGGCGGAGCGGAGTTCGCCGTCTTCCGGGTCTTAGCCCGAGTCCGAGCCCTGGGGTCGGGCGGAGCGGAGTTCGCCGTGGCGCCTTTGGCAAGGCCTGACTGCCTGTCAGACTCACTCTGTCGAGTGGCACCGCAGTCGGAGTGGCGCAGGCGGCGCTGTCCTTCTGTCAGACTGGTCAGTGGAGCGGTGGAGTGACGGCGGTCACTTCGGCTCTGCCGGGGGGGCGCGTGTCAGGATAAAGGTGTCAGGCCACCTTTGCGTTAAATGCTCCTGCAACTTGGTCAGTCGGTGTGGCGATTTAGTCAGGGTTGCTTCTGAGCGAAGCCAAGGCCTCGGGCGAGCCGGTGATGTGTCCGCCGTAAAAAGGGGGGCCTCGGGCGAGACGGAAGTCTCTCGAGGTCGGCTGCCCTTGGCCGAGGCTAGGCTCGGGTGAAGCGTGATCGAGTCACTCGTGTGGACTGATCCCTGACTTAATCGTACCCATCAGGCCTTTGCAGCTTTATGCTGATGGGGGTTACCAGCTGAGAATTAGGCGTCTTGAGGGTACCCCTAATTATGGTCCCCGACAATGTGGTTCACTGGTGGACGCATTTCTAGGTTCGAGCGTAAAAATCTTAAGTTTTGATCATAAAACCTCTTAGTTATAAGCGTAAATACCGAGCCAATGTGAGAGGTGATATCTCTGGTGGGTTGTATTCACAATACTATTTTTTGGAAGTTCCGAAAAATATGGAAGTCGCATCCATGCGGTTTCTATTTTTATGTAGATCCAAAAATTATGGTAGATCGTTGGAGTTTCCATTGCATGCGCGAAAATTTTGGATGATATTTTCATTTCCACTGCACACATGCAAAAATAGGATGACATGGTTCACGCAGAGCATAAATTTTTATACAAAATCGCATAAATACATACACCGTGTAGCATAATTGATAAAAAAACCCTAATATCGGTTCAACTAACAGCTCCCGAGGAAATTACGAATAGTTTCATGACAACATAAAATCGTATTCATCGTCGTAAAACTCATTACTGGAATGCATAAATATTGTAAGTAGCAGTCATAAAACATAATCATCGATGACATAAACATGGATCGGATAGTTCTTCACCGGAGGACGATCCCGAGGCCGCTAGATCAAAGGATGCCGCCGAAGCTACCAGATCGGAGGACTTAATTGTCGAAGGACGCAATAGCCACCCATACCTCATGTGGCCACCATCGCCAGAGACGACCGCACCCGCGACCGCCGCAGCCACCCGCGTTCCTCATGGCCGCCGCCGCCGCTTCGGGAGCACCGTCACTGCTGGCACGCCCGCCTCGGGAGCGTCGCCGTCGCTCGCTCCTGGTGGAGTGTCGCTGTCGGTCGCCCACCTCGGAGCGGCACCATCGCTGGCCCTAGGATCGCCGCCGCCGCCGATCACACGCCCGAGAGAATCGCCACCGCCACTAAAACCTAATCCTAGACGGCGTGGGAGTGTTTCTATAGCAGCCCGAACCTGGTTCGGCTAAACCGGATGACACTGTTAAGTCAGCACTAACTCAGTCACTGGAAGCTCAGAACTCGTAATATACAATATATATATATTCTAATCGCAGAAGAAAGTAAAAAACGGTTGATCTGTTTTGAGGATCGACCGGAACATTCCTTTTTCATAGTACCTCACCTTTTTTCAAATTAAAAGAAAAAATGCAACAGACCCTTGGGACATGAGACTCTGAGAGCAGTAGAGCAGCCAGTTTTCAGAGACGTTGCAGTAAGATCGAGTAGTTGGGACGGTAGCGCGGCAATGGCAGGTCTTTATCACAGCCCCAGCACCGGACTACGGCTACGGGAGACAGACAGTTGGCTGGCTTGCCGCCGCAGCTGCTCGAAATTGCTCCAGCTGTAATCTGTAGGTAAAATTTATATAGAAATCGTAGCCACAGTCATATTAAATCCGCAGCCAGAAGAGAGAGAGAGAGTCCATGCCTCATTTCGCTGCATGGCGTCCGTCCAAAGGTAAAATTCACTGGCCTGGAAACACCATGAATAAACAAAGACAAGTGTCAGACGAGAAAGAAAGAGGTAGATCTCGATCGTCTACAATTAAAAATGTCGAATCATTACGACACACAACGCAATCACCAAACCGTGACTCGTCCAAGAACACAGCAAGCAACGCATCATCACAAAAAAACAGGTGGCGGATTCTGGGCGCATAATAAATGCGCGAGTTGTCCAGTCAATATGACATGCACTTGTTGTTACTACTACCGTACTAGGGTGTAGCGCTAGCCGCTAGTAGATAGTAGTAGCAACAAAGGATGGGGTGGTGCTCAAGTTAATTGAACCAGACCAATTGCAGCGCCATTCCTATCTTTACAAGGTTCTCCCCTCTCTTAATTAGAGCGACACACACTTGTCGTTCTTGGCGGGGCAGCATTTGGTACCGTACCAACATTAAACCATATGACGATCTCGACTGCACGGTTTACTACTCTCTTGCCGCGTCCGACAGCGAGAGGTACGGTATTACTTGCACAGCTTTCGATCGGTTATAGGCCGGCGACGACATCCTCAGAGGTTAATTTGGTCACTGGCCTGTCTGACCAGCGTCCCAACTTTGCGGGAAGTAACTGCAAAGGATCTCGTTCTATAAACCGCGACGGATCCACAAACAGAAAATCTTCTTTGGGACAAAGGATTATTTCATGAATCCTATGTTTTTCTCGTGTTTTTAGACCAATTCATGTGAAATTCCTATACTATTCTCATGAAATTCCTACGTTCCAAAGTGAACACTGAAGAAATTTTTGATGCTCCCTAGGGTACAGCCAGAGGAGTAGATACACCCTTTGGGTATATGTCCTTCAATGGTGTGCCATGTTGTGTTATCCTCGGTTGCTTGCCCATCGGCATCTTGGCTAAATAAAAGGCATGTCTTTGTCCTTCTAACTCCCACCAAAGTCCTTCTGACATATTGATATGTTTTTAAGTTAAGATTCTTTTAGGTACAATGGAAGTGTAAGCTGCTCCAATTTTCTCGTCGGCTTAAGGTTCTCTATGTTGACGACGACTAATGTGCAAGCGTGCAAACAAGACTCCTGATCTACTAGATCATGATCCAACTGTATGTCATATTTAACACTTAAATACTTCTACCATCGGCCTGCATAGATTTATAAAAACACCCCTAATTGTAAGGAAAATGAACTCCAACCCATTTGGTTAAGGAGGATTTTGGTGTTTAATAATCAACATAATCTTGTGGACTAATGGTTTCCATGTGTGTGTGTTTTATAGTTCACATGCTGTAAAGTGGATTGGACTAAGGCTCTGAGGATGCAACACTTCAAATAAAGACCTAAAAGACTCAAATATGTTCAATATATACTCAACAAAAGTTCAAGCCACAAGATCAAAAGAGCATAAGAAAGAAGATTGAAGAAAACCAACAATGGCCTGTCAGCCGGTGCACTGATGGCGCACCAGACATCCTGCGCAGAGAGCACAACGATAGGCTCTCTGGGAGTTGATGGATTGGACAGTCTATTGTGGTCGGCAGCGGCTATGCCACCAACGGTCATATGACGTGGCAGGCTACCGGACTGTCCGGTGGTGCACCACACAGGCTACCCACCGGATATGCTACAGTGCCGACAGCGCCTAACGAATAACTGACGTGGAGACCCAGACCTGCTGTTTGCTAGTGCTTTATTTAAGTATATGATGATGATTTTGTTCGTGTATTACATTGTCTTATTTTGATTGTGACATCCTACCATTTATTAAAATATCTTATAGATCATTGCTTATATTATAATAGGTTAAATTATATGCCTATTTCTACGCTTCATAATTTGAGGTGTGATATTGTTTTATAGTTTTCGATGCTTATCAATGTGTTTCATATCAGATAGTTTCGTTTTGTGAGGTACCGAGTTGTCACTTTCTGATCGATGCCAGAAAATGAAACCTATTGTGTGCGTCACCCCTAAACCCTAAACCAGAAAACCTCTACCGTCTGATCGATGCCAGAAGAAATATTGTGTGCGTCTGGTTTACATCATGCTCTAGGGCGTGTTCGGCTGGCTACAAGCCGACACTGTTGCAGCTGTTTGGACTGCTGCAGCTGCAATCCATAGAGAGAAAAATACTGTAGAAGCCGCAGCCGCAGCCGGATTGCAGCCGCAGCAAGCCGCAGCGAACAAGCTGCTAGATTCTTCCAGCGCAAGGCAGGGTATTCCAGATTTTTATACGGATAGAAGAGCAAGAGTCACTATCATCGTAAGATCTAAACCAGAGACACAAGGAAAACGAATCAGGTGATTCTTAGTGTTCCACAGAAGCTCGAGATCTCCATCCTCCTGCAGTCCTCCAACCTCGGTGAGTTCCTCCGCGACACGCTCGGCCTCCCCTCATCGTTATCGTTGCCCCCACCGCTGGAACTCCGGCGACCAACACCGCCGCGCCTTCTCTGTACCGACAGCCGCACTTTGTTGTGGACTGTCTCCTTGTAGTCAAAGGTCTGGGATCAGCCTGAAGGCTGGAGCCCTCTCCTATTCCCGCACGCGTGTCGTACAGCCATGTCGTCGCGATAAGCACCAAGGCGTCCGACGACAACTGAGTCTCCCTATCTTTCTTCTCCTTCTCCAATAGATTCCTGCTATGCACGTTTGTGGCTGGATTGAAGGCTAAAAAAATTAATACATAACCATGTTGGTGAAAGATTAATAAATAAAGTGTAAAGCTTCTTCCGGCCAGTTGCTCTTCTTTGCTTTAAGCCAATGTATAATTAATCATTTAGTAGATCTTCGTTATTTGTCCCCCCACATCAATGTAATATGTAATCACTATGACTCAACATGGATGAGAATAATAATACATCATCAGACTGCTAATAAAAAAACTGTATGTTCACATGGGCTAATTTAAAACTGTATATTCATATGTTAAGTACTCACAGCGCCATGTGGTCGTACACCTCCGAGAGCAGTATACAATGCAAGCTTCCCCATAGGAATTCCCATGCCCTATTTAGATTTCAAATGATCCCGCACATAAAAGATTATAAGCAACAAACTCTACACTTAGCTAAAAATTCAGATATGATTCCTGACAAAGCAAAAATGGATGTACAATAAAACTTTCCTGGCAACCAATATCCCCCAGGCCTAAAATGCGCTCACCATCAGTGACCACAGTAACCCGAATACTCTTCTCTGTCCAGTTCCTCAGGGCGTGTTTGCGACCCCGTGTCTGGCCAGCTCGGCCCGTTTAACTGGTCCAGGCTGAGGCTATCGATTAATTAAAAAAACCCAGATAGAGCAAGAATGACCATGCTGCAGTAATACATGTTTAGAAGTTACAGTACGTCCATCACTTTGATGGTATCTGCTGGTCTTTCCATCACAGCCTATATTCTTTGACCATCAAGCTCAATTAGATACTACGTTAACATTATTATACCTACTACGTATGATAAAAATATATTACATTCTCACTTTCAGAATCATGTAAGTCTATGAGTTTTGAAATCATAAATAGAAAGTTAGAAACTACACTCAAACAAAATACAATGCAGATAAAAGAGTGTGCGCGGCAACCCCACGCAAAAGTTCTAGTTATTACTAGTTCATGTACGGATCATGCCTTGTGTCATTTTTTAAGTCAAATGAAGCTACATGCTGCGATTTTTATCGATCGTATTTCGGATTTTAACTATGATCAACGTACATTATCGGATCGATAGAATAGACGATAAATTCGTACAGTGGGAAGTGAGACGTATACTGCTACTTGGGTTACGAGCCAGAGACGTCTCATTTCGGAGAAACGACTTTACATTTTTTTTGCAAATATCATCTTTAAATAATTTAAGAGCATTTACATTAAACATCACTGTACATGCCCTAACAACTATCAACAGCCAAAGCACATCGCGTGCGTTACAACTTACAATACAACAAGTACCTAGCACAACAGGAAAAATAACAAATTTTATCGTCCAAATGTGGCAACGTTGTCTTGTCTACCATGGATTATATATATATATATATATATATATATATATATATATATATATATATATATATATATATATATATATATATATATATATATATATATATATATATATATATAGTTTATATATTAAGAGCCCTGGGCTTCCAATAATAGAGGAAGCCCAGGCTAGTCAATATAGGCATTTTGGTTGAACCACACCGAGTCAACAGGTCCCAGTCACGACGCCGTTACACCGTTTCCTCCATCAGCCAGCCACCTCTCCCACGTTTCCTGTTTCTAAAACCGTAGTCGCGCAATCAACGGAGACAAACCAGCGCCGATAGGAAGAAAACCCCAGCCGCGCAGAGTTTCCTTTCGTCGGAGTCGACTCCCCAGGCGATTTCCGCGCCTCCAAACCAGCGCAGCGCCAATCCACCGTCGCTCCAATCCAGCGCCCTTCCATTCCAGCTTACATCCTTCAATCTCCCAGCATTGGAGCCCGATTCAAGAAGTTCCAGGTAATCCAACATTGAAATACACCGAGTTTGCCGTCGATTTTTTGAAGCCTATCGGTCGATTGAAGTGGATTTGATTGTAACCCTTATTCTCCAGCTAAATGTGTGATTTGTATCCGTTTAGACATCACTCTAATCGGGTCATTGCATCGCGCATCGCATCTCTTTTTTGTTTAGGAGCCCCGATACTAGGGCATATGTATTTATTCTATATCCCCACTATCGCCCGACATTTATAGATCTAGACAAAGGCTGTGGATTAGGTATTTACTGATGAGTTAGCAGAGAGTACTCTTATACAACCCAAGTAACACATATATGCTTTTTGTATGTAATATATATGCATATCTTCAGTACTGTTTATGCACATTCACTTGAGTCATTTGTTTACACATTTGTTTTATTATATATGCATATAGTCAGTACTCTTTATGCACATTTACTTTAATGATTTGTTTTCACATCTATTTTATTATCAAATATGCTCATTGGTATTTGATATATATGCATATCCTCAATACTGTTTATGCACATTCACTTGAGTCATTTGTTTACACATTTGTTTTATTATATATGCATATAGTCAGTATTCTTTATGCACATTTACTCTAATGATTTGTTTTCACATCTATTTTATTATCTAATATGCTTATTGTATTTCATATATATGCATATCCTCAGTACTTTTTATGCCCATTCAATTAAATCATTTGTGTACACATCTGTTTTATTACATATAAAATATACTCATTGGATTTGATATATATGCATATTGGCAGTAATGTGTATGCTCATTCATACACAAGTTTATGAACATTTCCCAATATATTAAGCATATTTGCATTGTTCTATTTACTTGAATAATTAGTTTACACTCCTGTTCATTATATATAAATACATACAGATATTGTTATTTAAGCAAATGTTATTTAAATATTCATGTTATTTGAGCTAAATGTTTTTATTACTATGAACCAGTTATTAAAATATGTTGTATAGTTAGTTGATGCAAAAAGGCTCTTATTTTATCCTGATCCATTTACAATTATATGAAATATTAAATCAATCTTTATGCTTGTATATAACCATTGTTCATTAAATGTTATCGCATAAATGTAAAAGGTAGTTTAAGTTATGTAATTCCACTTAGCATTATATAGTATGCATTTCAGATAGTTATAGTAAAAATTAGTTCTTTTTTTGGCATATATTCATGCATAAATCAATGTATTTAAAAACAACTTCTTTTTCTACAGATTTATTCAGTATTTAATCATGAAGTCTGTTGATCGTCCGCCCAGTAATCCAAAAAGATTAACCATTGAATCCAGTCAGGAGGTTTTTTCAATTGACATTTCCAGACGTACAAGATCCAGCAGCTCAACTCACTAAGATGATATTCCACAAAATCAGGAGCAGAATGAGCCACAACCAGCCCTAATCCATCGTTTTCGCAGAAAGGCGTTAGCTTGTCGTTTAAAAAGAAAACCTCCTGCTCCATCCACACTGTCTGACGACGATTTCATGGATGCTCCATCGTTGAAACGCCAATTCAAATCTGCCTCACCTTCTCCTTCAGAACAAATCAGTGCAAAGAAGTTAAAAGTACCTTCTCCTCAAGTTCCTTGCGTGAAAAGAAGTCCAAAGTCTAATATCATTACAAAAAAACTCTCCTAAACAGAAGACTCATAGAAAATCACATGTAACATGTATATATTTATGTGTATTCATGTGTTAATTTTGGTGCCCAATCAAGTTTGTATTTTCCCCCACTTTAAATTTATGTATATTATTATCAACAAATATGGTGTTTACTTTTTTTATTGTTGTAGACTAGTTATTTACAAGCATGTAATAATTATCCCTTGTATGTAAGAAATTGTATCATTACTTCTAACTATATATATACTTTGTGTATTAATGCATATTCATTTATGCTTCCAGAAATTGAATATCCGCTGCATTCCCTATGATGTTATTGTATCATCTTGGATAATGAGCGATCGACAGCGCGATGCTGTCGCTAGGTTGGGATTTGCTAGCATATTTGATTTGCGAACTGATGCCTTAGAGAGCAGATCACTCATCAGGTGGTTGATGGATAAATTGGATCCACATGACATGACCATACGCCCAGGGGCTGGCAAGGAACTGAAGATAACAAAAGATACGGTTCATCTGATTTTGGGTTTGCCATGTGCTGGAGGAGGCAGGGAGTTTACTGATTGGTATGGTGAAGTGGATGCTGCTGCAAAACTGAGACGTGATCTCAATGTTGGTAAAGAAAAATTTGATGTTGTCAAGCTTCAAGACAAGATAGTGCTTGGCAACGATGATGAGCTATCAATTAGATGCTTTTTTCTGATTCTATTCAATCGGCTTCTTTTTCCTTCTGCTTCTTGGGGCATTACAAACAATGAGGTACTCATGACTTCAAACATGGCCCGAATGTCTGATATTGACTGGTGTCAACTCGTTTACACAGATTTGTGTGATGTTGCCGCACGTTGGCATAAAAGGAACAAAACAAACATCACAGCAACAATATATGGATGCTCACTCATTGTTCTAGTAAGTATTTTTTTTGTTTACTGTGCATATATATGATATGCAAATATTTGTTATGTACTAATTTTATATATTTGTGCATTCCTTTTTTCAGATTTACTATCTTGATCACCTACATCACCCTGCATCTCCTGTTAACAAATATGGTACTCCACGCATTAAGTTTTTTGATAATGAGACCATAAGAGAGTTGGCTCGGGGTGACAGACGCCCCCCCCCGTAAAACTGGTGAACCATTCGGATATGCAGAGGTTAGACATAAACAATTTTTGTCCTGTTATGCAGATGTAAAAATATTATTACTGCTAACTGTTCTATATGACTTTATACAGTTTCGTAGCCGTTCAGAAACGTGTTACGTCATTGCTCCAGAACGGCCTGTTTCTGCCGTTTTCAACATATATGTGCCACGTATCAAGAATTTGATTGGCAACAAGTTGCAATGTTTGCCCTCCCAGCAGCGGCCAATGTTTCAATCATTGTTTGATGCTCATGACAAAGAGGTGGATAAATACTGTGATTCCCTTCAGCTGAGCCATCAGATGATTGTTTCGAAGCAGATTGAACTCTCTGAAACATTTGGTGAAATGATCGATGAAGTACTGAGAGCTGCAACGCAGCGCGATTCACAGCCAGAAGGTTTTAGTATTTATGTATATTTTTTTAAACTAATCAAGTTCACGAATTATTTCCTGGAAAATTATATATACTTATACGATCTCAAATAATTTATTATATGCAGTTTTGTATATACAACTTATATATTAATTTATACTCATACAAGCAGCAACATATTTTTTCAGTGTATTTCATTTTTGAAAACTGTATTTTATTTATGCATCCTGATAGTATACTGATGTAGTTTGCAAATGTGTATGTTTAACCATTTTTTTATAATGATACATTTATATTGCAGTTATATTTCAGTAACAACTACTATATTATTATATGTTCCAAATGTAGATAACCCCCCCCCACCTCAATGCCTCCAACAAATGCTCCAGTATCCTCACCAACTGTTCCAACACCTGATAAACAACAACATGATCAGGAAAGCCATGTTCCTACTGATCATATCAAAGTATCAGATGATGTAAGTTTTCTCATACAAACTATATATACAATGCATATATTATATTTTGCATACAAGTTACTGTTTACTCAAATCTCACTTGTTTCCATTATAGATTGTCAGTTGGAACGTCTGCAAAAAAGATGAAGTTATGGATGCCCCTATTTTTGACAAGACTCCAAAATCAAATGTTTGACTTCCTTATATCACAATTATTATTATTTCATTTACAATGTATGCAAGTAACATTAATATATATGCATGATTTATTTTTTTTAAATCCCCAGGCTCCCACAACAGACAAGCCTGCTGCTCCTAAGTTAACACCAGATATAAATAGTGTAAGTATTTACACCTTCATCATATTATGCTAATATTAATTATAACCTATGTTTCATTACGTTTATATTAATAAATTTATTGGTTACAGGAAGGACAAAAATCTGTTACACATGATAATCCTGTATCTGGTGCACCTCAGTTCGATAAAACCCCGCTGACAGATGTAAGACATGTTGTCATTTTCATATTTTTTTCCTATTTATACACTCAGACATACATATTTATGCAACTGTTTACTAACATATATTCATATATTAGGCAACTACTGACCTGGTTGCAAAGGATAGTTCCTGTAAAGCTGCAGTCGCTGAACATCCTCACGTGTCACGTGAAAACTGTGCTCGCAACCTGCTTAAGTTCATTTTGTCAGGAAAACTAGATCCGAGCATGTATGTATTAGTTATTCAAATTCCAATTAAGTATAATTAGATGAATTGTAATCAAAGTTTTTTCCCAGGTCTATCATTAATTTTGGAGGATTTGGAGGGTCTGTCCTTGATGTTGTCCAGTCGTTTGGTCCCAACAAATGTCTTGAGAATACTTTCATGCAGGGATTTATCGACTGTATTCGTGAGGATGATGTATTATACAATCCAGATTCTGTAATCAACACTCTAATACTGAATGTCAATGTTGGGGTAATTTTTTCTCCACAACTTTGTATCTTATTGCAACACTTACTGTATAAATATATAATACTAATCAATTTATTTTTTTGTCCAGACCGTTTTGAATATCGAGGAGTTTGAACAGCACAGTTCAAATCCACAGCCCTTCTCAACATCACTTCTTAAAGAACAACTTGAACCGACCCTTCCTTCAGATGAAGTTCTGAACCAGATTAAATTGGTGAGCTCTAATCAGTTTCATTTGTAACAATGTTATAATGTTCTTTTGGTCATTAGTTTTATGTTGTATTAGTTTTAATTTTTCATATGCATAGTATAAATCATTCATAAATTTGCATATATATTTAACAGATCCTGGTTCCTATGCAACGCCGAAGCCACTGGACCTTTTATGCAATCAACTTTGAACGTCGTCGAATAGACATCTTAGATTCAAATCCTTATGGTACATTGCTTGGAGGCACTACATGGAAACAAATCCATAATGATCAAATGATGATAAATGGAACGAAGATACCTTGGTCCAGATTAATAATGAGAAGACTTAGCATTGCCTTACATGAAGCTCGACCTGAGTCAACTGTACCAAAGTTTGGCAACTACAAGATTGGGCTCCTTCCCAATTGTCCAACCATGACACCAGGGTCAAATGATTGTGGTTTTTTTGTCGCAAACTTCCTTCGCTACTACGATTTTGATGATGGCGACTTATCAGAATTTTATACTCTGGTATGTTACTAAATTAGTCTTCTAATCTTGCATATATTACTCCTTCAGATTTAATCCTACCATTAATTTGATATTATGGCTATTTCAGGATGAACCATTGGACCAACGTGCCTTTGTTCTGCATTACCTTACTTTTCATCGCAACAACAGGGTTGCCCCCCTTCCTGTAGAACTGCTGCCTTTCAAGTATGCTCCAAGGAGACGCCGCTGTTTGAAAGCCAAGACTTAGATAGCATAGCTGAACATGATTCCCTGTGGGATCCACAAAACTGTTTATGTTACTTGTTAAGTCACTTATGTCAGGCCTCTGATCATGTGTTTGATACTCTGTGTGCAACTTATGTTCAATGTGTCTAATGTCTATGCTACTTCGCATCAGTTTTTATTTGAAGTGTGTCAAACATAAGTGTTACCAGAATGTCTATTTATGTTATCTGTTAAGAAATTCTATGTTGTTTCATCTCCAGTTTGTGAGATGGTTAATCGTTTTGCTTCCAATGTTTGGCTTATTTGTATTATCATATTGTTTCAATATTCAAGTTTTATGCATAATATATACTTCCTTATTTTATATACACTAGGTTCATCTTTTATACTTTTTCCACGCTAATTATGCTAATTGTAACAAGTGTTTATGCTATATCCTGTTTGGTGTATTTTAAGTGCGAAACCGACGTATGTACTCCCATTTGATTAGTATTGTTAAGTGTATACAGTTTTATATACCATTAATGTCCAGACCTTCCGATTGCTAAATGTTCAATGCCAATTTGTTGTACATATTCAGTTACATAACTTGTGTAATTGTCTATATTTACGCAACATTTTATAGTTTTATATCACTGCATTATATAACCCTGTCATGCAAACTATTAAATTTCCAACAAAATAAAGCATAAGTCATTGTGCTATTACAAGTTTCTACTAAATCGACCACTCTTTAGTCACACTTCAAATTATTCACCCAAATCCATATGCTCATCGGCTTCTTCATTTTCCACTTCTTCATCAATACGATGTTTTTTGCAGTCGATGTTTCATTCCACTGTGGAGCAGTTATTTTATTGTTTAGTCTTGATCCGGCTGGCCGTCCTCTCTTTCGATTAGACAGTTCTGCTAGCCTTGCCTGTCGGTGTTTTGGGTCCGACCGCACACCCGGGGTTGCCCCTCGAGGTGTTTTTAGGAGTAGGACGGTGTCAACGACTGTAGCAAAATGGTTCGTGCCGATCGCACGAGGGACAATGGACAAGATTAGCAGGTTTGGGCCGCTTGGAAGTGCGTAACACCCTACGTCCTGGTGAGTTTATGAGCGTGGTTACAAGAAGACTCTCTGGATTGAGGGTGCCGAGAGTTTACGTGGATGGCTAAGTAAAAATAGGATCGATCGTTCTGAAGGGGTGCCCCCTAGGCCTTATATACTCGACCGTGGGGCAGTACATGTGGATATTATAACAACAAGTAGCTAAAAGATAGTGAACCTCCTGAGTTTATCCCTACGTAACCCTCGCCGACTTATCCTCGCATGGCTCCGTTGCATGGGGGGGCTTCAGCGCGGGAAAGTCGGGTCTCCGTTGCGATTTATTCGCTCGACGTCGTGGGCCGTCCGGGTTTGCACCAATCCGGTCTCATGTCTTCTCTTCTTCGTTGGTTGTCTTTCCCCAGGCCCACGAAAGAATGACCTTACGAATTATTGGACCCTTGGGCCTTTCGTGAGGCCTTTTACTTCTTTAGTGGACCCGGGGGATATCTATTCCGCACAAGCCCCCGATCTTTGGGTTGATTTAGAGGTAATCAACTCAAAGATCCAAGGTCCAAAAAATAACTTCCTGCTGTCCTCTCTTGCTCCGATCACTCGTTCGACCCAAGTTTAGTTTTGTGCTTGCGCCTTAGAGGTCGGCATTTTGAATTGTAGGATTCTGGACTTCATTGGGTGCACCGAAGGTGCACCCAATGGGTGTAGCCCCCGACCTTTGAGTAGATTTTAGAAGATAATCTACTCGAAGGTCTTCCCCAAAGATTATCTCCATTCGCGCTCTTGCATCTCGGTTGAGGATTGGTCTTTTCAATCTTGTCCCACGCCTTAGAGGTCGGCACTATATTGGTTTAGAATGATAATCCATGGGGTGCACCGAAGGTGCACCCAATGGGTGTAGCCCCCGACCTTCAAATGGATTTTTTAAGGATAATCTGTTCGAAGGTCTTCCTTTTGCTTGTAAAAGTTGGCATGAAGCCATTCGCATTATGCTTTGGAAGTCAGCATTATGTCATCCGGATTTTGCTGCCGAGGTCAGCATATATTTTGTCTCTAGCAGCCGAGTTTGCAATCCATCCATATCTTGCTAGGTGATGCAATTTATTTGCTTCTGCGACTTGATTGGACGTTTGATGGACGTTCTCTGTCTAGTCCTTGCGTCGCTTCTGTCGGCCACATCTTGTACTTTGCTGGCTATATTTGGCTTTCCTCTGATCCTTACTGGTATCTCATTTTTGTCTTGAGGTATTCACTGTGTGCCCTGCACGGATGTGACTGTTTTGAAAAATATACTGATAATTCCTGGGCGTCCCCCCCAATGGGTGTGGGCAGGGGACGGCTTGGTACACTGAGTGTTTTAGCCGGCTGCTTCTGAGTAGTAATGTGATGGGACGGCTAGTGTAATCATATCCTTTGCGCTGTTGACTGGAGTCCCAATGGGTGTGGTGCTGCATGAAACGGCGTCCGCCGTCTGACGTGTCTTCAGATGGGTGGGAGTGCTTATTGAATGCTTTGCGACTGTTCAGTGACCGCGGTTGGAAGTGAGCGGTTGCCTTTCCCCTCTATAAATAACGCCTTTGCTTCTCTGGTTTTTTCACATCTCTTCGCCGTTATTTACTGCCTTCTTCTCCTCCCTTCTGTCTGCTTCCACCATGGGCAAGGGCACCAAGCGCAAGCGCGAGCCGACTCCTCCGTCGGATGATTTCGGTGACTCGGAATACTCGGAGGAGGAGTTCTCCTCCGAGTCCGAGGGATCTCCGGCTCCTGTCTCTCCCCCGGCGTCGTCTGATGATTCAGACGACTCCCAGGGGATTGCCGCGGAGGTCTGGACGTACATCTGGGCCGTCGAGCGCTCTGGGCTCGAGGGCTCGGATGAGTCGGAGTTCTCCTCGGAAGAGGAGGACTCGGACGGCGACGAGGGGGAGGATGACGACGACGACGACGACGGCGACGGCAGTGGCGGTGGCAGCGGCGGCGGCGAGGTGAGCAAGGGCGGCACCAAGGGCGGCAGCAGCGTGGGCAGCACCGGAGGCGGCGGCAGCAAAGGCGGCACCAGGGGCGGCGGCGGTGGTAGCAGCAGCAAGGCCAGTGGCTAAACGCCACTGGTCTTTAGATATTAGTATAGTTAGAATAATGTAGTAGTAATGTAAAGTAGTATAGTGTAGTTTAGAAGTGGTAGTAATGTAGAGTAGAAGTAGGGAAGCACCAACTCGCGAAGAGTTGGTTTGTAAACTTATTAACTTCCCCTTAATGAAGAACTGTTGTTGGCCCCATCTCGATGATTCGCTTTCTCTGATTGTTGAACTGGTTCTTTTGATATAGTAGGTGAATAACTTGCGCATCACATTGACGCTTCCAGAAGTAGCTGCCGAGTAATATTGTAGTCGGTATCGGCATTTAAGAAGCAACGCCGAGCGATTGAAAGTTGACATCAGCGTTTTAGAAGTAACACCGAGCAATCGAACACGAGATCGGCGTTTTAGAGGCCACGCCGAGTAACTGAAGGTCGACGTCGGCATTTTAGAAGTAATGCCCAGCGACAGAATACGAGTTCAGCGTTTTGGAGGCAACGCCGAGTGATAGGAGGTCAGCGTCGGCATTTTAGAAGTAATGCCGAGCGATTGAATATGAGGTCGGCGTGTTAGAGGCCACGCCAAGTGATTGAAGGTCGGCGTCGGCATCTTAGAAGTAATGCCAAGCGATAGAACACGAGTTCAGCGTTTTAGAGGCAACGCTGAGTGATTGAAGGTCGACGTCGGCATTTTAGAAGTAATGCCCAGCGACAGAATACGAGTTCAGCGTTTTGGAGGCAACGCCGAGTGATAGGAGGTCAGCGTCGGCATTTTAGAAGTAATGCCGAGCGATTGAATACGAGTTCAGCGTTTTGGAGGCAACGCCGAGTGATAGGAGGTCAGCGTCGGCATTTTAGAAGTAATGCCGAGCGATTGAATACGAGGTCGGCGTGTTAGAGGCCACGCCAAGTGATTGAAGGTCGGCGTCGGCATCTTAGAAGTAATGCCGAGCGATAGAACACGAGTTCAGCGTTTTAGAGGCAATGCTGAGTGATTGAAGGTCGGCGTCGGCATTTTAGAAGTAATGTCGAGCGATAGAATACGAGTTCAGCGTTTCAGAGGCAACGCCGAGTAATAGCCGGTCGTGCAAGTTATTTTGAGGATAATAACCGAGTGATGAAATGGCACGTCGGCTTTCTCGGAAATAACTGCCAGACGCCCATGTGCCATGCTGAGGTTTTGGGAATAACTGCCGGGTGATGACTGGGCACTTTTTGAAGCGGTATCTGGCTCAAGAATATCCCATAAGAGTTGCGCTTTTAGCCGCCTTTGCTTTCCGTGCCCTAGTTCTTGCATTTCCGCATCTGAATCTTCTCTGCCACTCGTCCCCTACTCTGTTCGCTAGTGAGAAGCAAGATGGCGCCCAAGAGGAAAACTGCGAACTCGTCTGCTGCAGTGATCCCCGCAATCGACCCTAACAGTCAGTTACCCTTCGCAGGTAACCATATGTCTGTTATTTCCGAAGCTGAGCTTCTCCGTCTTGTCTCCATCGGGGTTCTTCTTCCACGGGAACTCTGTTCTTGGCGGATTTGCCACGGGACTACTGTCCCAACCGAAGATACCCACGAGTCAGTAGTTTACGCTCCTTTCCTTCTCCGCGGCCTCGGCCTTCCCATCTCTCCTTTTTTCCGTGGCCTCCTTGATTTTTATCACATCAACTTGACTCATTTGAACCCTAATTCCATTCTCCAAATCTCCATTTTTGTTCACCTATGCGAAGCCTACCTCGGTGTGCTGCCGCATTTCGGTTTATGGAAGTATCTGTATCACTGCCGTCCTGGGATGGCCGGGGGCCAACATCAGCTGGTCGGAGGTGCCAGTTTGGAGATGCGCCGTGGGCGAAAGACCGAGTATCTCGAGATTCCCCTCAAAGATAGCATTAAAGGTTGGCGTCTGGAGTGGTTTATAGTTGATAATTATGGAAATTCTCTCCCCTCTCGGTCAGGAAGACAGCCAGACGTTCGTACTCCGAGTTGGACTGAGTCTCCCACGGATCAGGAAGTGGCCGAGGCAGGCGTGCTGCTTACTGAAGTCGGATTACTGAAAGAGAGAGGTCTGACTGCTGAAGCTGTGGTAACAGATTTTGTTTTCAAGAACATTCAGCCGCTAAAAGACAGGGCCTATCCGGCATATCTGTATCGAGGACTGGCCGACTCAACCCGGGTTACCAATAGGAGAATTCCTTCTGTTGACTTGGTAAGCCGACTTGAGATGATCCTCAGGGGTAAAGTTTCAAATGTTGGTGCTCCCGTTGCATACTCGGCTTGGAACCTACCTCCTCCCAAAGCTTTCACCCTTTTCGTGTCCAATCCGCCTGTGACTGATAGCAATTTGGGTCTTAGAGTGCGACCCTCTGCTGAAGAGGTCTGTACTTTGGTTGCTTCACTCGGGGAGATTCCTGATGATGAACGGCAGGTTTATTTTGAAGTGCCCCTGAACCCTAGTGATGCAGACATAAATGACATGCTTGATCTGTTAGCTGAAGATTCGTCCGACGCTGCTCCTGTTGGTACGTTGGCAGTGGTGCCCCTTCCAGAGGTTGATACGACTTTGGATGTCCCGAAACTTGTCAGTACTCGCCCGAGGCGCCCCAGCCGGACCAGTCAGCCTAAGCCTTCTGCCGACGAGCAAAAGAAGAAGAGAAGACGCCTCCGGCGAGTATCCAGTTTTGATGAGGACGCCAGTACCTTAGCTCCTGCTGCTGAAGAAGTGCCTGCAACCGGCCTTACCGACGCTGACCCCAATGGGTGTGACCAAACTGCTGCTAATCCCAATGGGTGTGCTCCATGTGTTGCCGATCCCAATGGGGGTGCTGCTTGCGTTGTTACTGTGGAAGATGAGGAGGAAGAAGATGAAGTTCCTTTAACTCGGAAAAACAGTCGGCAGTTCATCGCCAGCGGTGGAAGTAGTGGAGTTCCTTCTCCTGCTTTGTCTGCCCTTATTGGTCTGCAAGAACTGTCCCTGGCCAACTTTGAGCAAACTCTGGAGGATATGGTCCCAGAGGACTTGTTATCAGAGCCTGTGGATGTTGATGCAACAGAGATCTGCGCTGCCGTGCCTGATGCTGGGCTGAGGTCGTCCCGTGCCTCGTCGACCTTAGAGCGCGATCTCGAGGGTCAGGATGCTGACTTGGATTGTCCTGGTCCCATGGAAGTGGCTGAGGGCCTGTCAACCTTAGAGGTGGTTACTGCAGAGAGCATGAGCCCCAAGAATGGTGCTGACACATGCCCAGCCCCCGAGGATGTCGCCAGGGATGGCTTAGCTCGGGCGAAGAATGTAAGCCACTGCCCAGCCCCCGAGGGTGTTGCCGGGGATGATCCGGCTCAAGTGGGTAGTGCCAACTGTGTCCCAGCCCCCGAGGGTGCCCGAGCAGGGTCTCCTTCCTGCACTTCCATGGACGTTCATGCGGGTTCGCCTCCACACTCTGGCTGCATGGTTGTAGCCCAAACTCCGGACCTGGGAGTCGCTTTAGAGGGCAGCGTCCCCGCTGATTTGGCGTCTGGCTCTGTTGAAGGCACTGAGCTGATTCCTACTGGTCCGTTGCAAGCTACTTCGGATGGTGGTCTTGCACCTGGTTATCAGCTGATCTCTCCTGATTTGGGGATCTCTTCGTTCTTCCCCTACCTGGCGCGCCAGCTGTCGGTGTTTTGGGTCCGACCGCACACCCGGGGTTGCCCCTCGAGGTGTTTTTAGGAGTAGGACGGTGTCAACGACTGTAGCAAAATGGTTCGTGCCGATCGCACGAGGGACAATGGACAAGATTAGCAGGTTCGGGCCGCTTGGAAGTGCGTAACACCCTACGTCCTGGTGAGTTTATGAGCGTGGTTACAAGAAGACTCTCTGGATTGAGGGCGCCGAGAGTTTACGTGGATGGCTAAGTAAAAATAGGATCGATCGTTCTGAAGGGGTGCCCCCTAGGCCTTATATACTCGACCGTGGGGCAGTACATGTGGATATGATAACAACAAGTAGCTAAAAGATAGTGAACCTCCTGAGTTTATCCCTACGTAACCCTCGCCGACTTATCCTCGCATGGCTCCGTTGCATGGGGGGGCTTCAGCGCGGGAAAGTCGGGTCTCCGTTGCGATTTATTCGCTCGACGTCGTGGGCCGTCCGGGTTTGCACCAATCCGGTCTCATGTCTTCTCTTCTTCGTTGGTTGTCTTTCCCCAGGCCCACGAAAGAATGACCTTACGAATTATTGGACCCTTGGGCCTTTCGTGAGGCCTTTTACTTCTTTAGTGGACCCGGGGGATATCTATTCCCCACATTGCCCTATTCTCTTCCACAGATAGACATGTTCTGCTGTTATGCCCATCTGCTATTCCACACAAATGGCATCTCCTATTCTTCTTTTTCTCTCCTTTCGCACCTAGTCTCATAATCCTATCTTCTGAATTTTTGATTGTCCGTCCTTTTGGTCTTGCACGATCCGGCATACTCAGATTTATAACATCCACATTAAAATTCAACCTCTGCTAATAATAGAAGTTACTATTTAGTATACACATATTTACATATATTTATACCAATCAGTAAAATCATTTATCAATGCTCACATTTTTAGCTTCTGAGGATGCAGCAATATGTTCCATTTGTTCATGTGCTACGTGACACGGAGAACTTGTATCACCAACCTCATGTGAAATTCTCTTGTTGTCCTCCTTTAGAGCCCAACCCAAATACATCAACATTTACATGCAGCATAAATATATATTTTCATTTTAGACAAATGAACAATATTATTTTAATATGTACCTGGTTACCAGTTGTTATTATTGTTAACGCATGTTCACATCCAGTCCTGGTGTTATGCGAATCCTACAAAATATTATTTGCTTATTACATTGATTTTATATATTCATTATGTACAATACTTCATGCAAGCTTATATATCTATCTTTTACATACCTTATTATGACATGTAATTGTATTGTCATCTTCCATCCCATCGCCATCATTATTTTTATTCAACTCTTCTTCCTGGTACAAAATAACATGTTACTATGCATAATTTATGTTACAAATAGTATAACACTAAAAACATCTGGAATATTATTACCTTGTCTTCCTCATCATCACTAACATCTGTTGACTCATTACATCCAATATCTGGCTCTAATCGGCTTAGAACGACATCGAGCTCATCCAACACATCCATCGCCTTATCGTACCCTGCTTTTGACATACACGCCTGGCGAACTACTTTCATTGTTTTCGTTAACAACATTTTCTGTCTGTATGATTTAGTAACTCCATCCTTCCCCCTGAAGCTCTTATCAATTCTTTCAAACGGAACATCTTTTCTTGATGAGACAGTGTACCTTTGCAATATATACTTTGAAGGTATCTTTTCAACTTGAAGATGCATGAAGGCTCTTAAAAGATGAACACACAATAGACCTGAAAACATGAAAACGAACCATTATTTCAAAGATATACATTAATTTGTACTACAATCATCAAATTCTTTAGTATGCAAATTTTTTATGCTAACCAACATAATACGTACAAACCTGTATGTTCCCACTGTTTGCACTCGCATGTATACTCCCCAACTTCTATGTCTGCTGTTATCTTGAATTGATGTTGTCCCCACACAATTTTATTAGACCGTTTTGTATGCTGTACGATCCATTCATTATCACATCCGTCTGGGTCCTTTAATATTTTGTATGCAGTGGCGTATTTCATTGATTCCTCAAATCTATTCATAACAGCTCTGGTGTATGCTCTAGAGACTCTCACTTCGAACCTATATAATGTATCTGTTGTCCTTGGTGCCTATAACACATTATTATCATAATTAAACAAATTATTTACATAAATGTATGCAAAACGTTATTGCTAACAAGCACGACATACCTTGCTCACCAATGCCTCCTTTGATTCTTTCATTTTCCTGCTGTGCAACATTTTCATCATTTGTTTAGCGAACTCATGCAGTGGGGTGTTCGCATCTACATGTGATTGCTTCACTAATCTGTTCATGCTCTCACTTCGTTGTGTAGATACCATTACCCCACAGAAGTCATTTTTAAAAAATGCAGGTATCCATTCTTTTCTTATTTCATATAATTTACGTAGAGTCATATCTTCATGAAGATTGAACTCCTCTAGCATCATTTGCCAGGCACATTCAAACTCATGAGGAGTTAATGGATGATGTATAATAGACTGGAATGTTGTTTTAAAATCCTTAACAGCAAACCTTGCATATATCTCATTTAAGAATGGCATAAATCTGTTCTGTACATGCCATAAGCACAGTCTGTGAACTGTTTTTGGAAATACAGTTCTTAGAGCAATTGGCATTGCAGGATCTTGATCTGCAATTGCTCACATATTATTCAGTTATTTTCACAATAAATTAATTCACTGTTTTGCATAACAAATTTATATATCACATACCTGTAAGCATAACTCTTAGACCCTCGCATCCCATACATGTTTTGAATGAATTGAAAGCCCATTCAAAAGTATGTACAGTTTCATCTCCCAACAAAACAAATCCAAACACTGTACACTGCAGATGGCTGTTAGCTCCAACAAACATGCCCAGTGGTTTATCATATATATTTGTCTTGTGTGTTGTATCAAATGTCACAGCATCACCATAATCTGCGTATTCCCCCTACATACTTGCGTGTGACCAAAAAATACTCACTATTTTCCCATCATTGTCTAGCTGGAAATCACAAAAAAATTGTGGATTCTGTTTCTTGCATTCTCTAAAGAAAGCCAAAAGTTTGGCTACATCATTTGTGCAGTTTTCTCTTCTCCTGGCTGCCCTCCTACATTTGTTTGCACAAAAAATTATTACACACACATTTACTATAGTAATATTCATGGCTCTTGATATATACACATGTAACAAAAAAGTATTGCTTACATGTTTTTCAGATCTTGAGCAGTTACCGGTACGTTCTCTGGCCCATCATGTATTTCTGATATAAAATCAACTATGCAATGCTGCGGCACTCGGCTATCATGCATTGCATCCACAAAATTTATGAACTCAGCATCCCTAATTTTGTTGCAACGTAAATGTTGTTTCTCTGCTTCGTCAGTTATGAACTCATGGTTATGCTCCAAGTTTACCAGTTCAATTTTTGCAGCTACAACCATTTTGTTTTCATCATCATATATTTTTTTTAATTTTATTCCAGCTTTACATTGCGTACGCCCCGATGATCTATTCCTCATCCTAGCTGTATCATTTGATTTTGGTGCACTTTTACCTTCATGTGAACAATTTATCCACTTACTGAATGTCTTCTCTCTGTATTTCTTCAGTGGAAATCCAACTTCATATGCATACCTTTTATAGAATTTATATGCATCATCAACATCCTTGAAAGTCATCCCTACCGTTGGCACTATAGTTGGATCAATGTTTTTTGCCTGCTATTTCAGTGTCATTGTTGTTTGTACCATGGAATATGTTCACAACAATATAATCAATCAATAATCAAATACAGCGATTGGACTTACATGTGAATGCAGTATTTGTGGCGTATCCATCTCCCTGGAGCTAATATTGGACATAGGAGGTCGAACCCTTTGTTCTCCTTCTTCCCCTATGCTCATCTCGGTGATCTCAGGACCCATTAGAGCAGGAGGTGGTGTCACCAGTGAGTTACCACCAACTCCTCCCTCTGTCTCTGGATCAAGACGAACGCCATCTCCTTCCTTCGCCGGCGACTCTCCAGAGCCGGCCATCTCCAACTCCGATTAGTTATGCAGGCTTAG
Organism: Zea mays; assembly: GCF_902167145.1. Lineage (NCBI taxonomy): Eukaryota > Viridiplantae > Streptophyta > Magnoliopsida > Poales > Poaceae > Zea > Zea mays. Next base: position 31,074,768 of record NC_050100.1, on the reverse strand, counting down.
TGGTCTTTTTTTCCGAATGAAAGTAAATCTCGGATACTATAAAAGTAACCGCATCCACGTTTACAGGGTCTCCCCATTATTTCCGAAACTGTCCCGATATTATGGCGACGTCTTTGTCAAACTAAAATTCATAATAAAAAATTTACACACAATGACTCAACGTTTTACGCCAAACGGTATATACTGTTTATGCAACCATTATGACGTTTCGGTTTTATGCCATATCTTTCAACATCTTATGCTTCATTTTTTTACCTTCCGCGCATTACTTCCCATGCAAGATCCATAATTTACGCGCCCACGTATCACAGTAATCACGTTTGCATGTGGAAACTATTCCCTTTAATTCCGCGCCATTCCCTTACCATTCAAACAACCGCGTCACGGCGCCGTCTGTCCTGCATGTCGCCTCTCAGCCCCATGTTAAACACAGGCGCGCCTGTCCCAGCGACCAGACCTCGGGAACCGACCTGGGCTTCCTTTAATATCCGAAGCACAGGGCTCCCGTTATACCTGCCCTATATATATATATATATATATACTAACTATTAAGAGAGTATTGTAGACTGCCCCCGCCTCCTACCCCGCCCCGCCGCGATCCGCCCGCCCGCCGCCATCCCCGCCATCCCCGCCACGAACGCCGCCATCTCCGCTCGCCCTTACTGACAGGGGCGCGTCATGGGTGGTGCGATGCGGTTCACGCACCGAATCCTCTCCAGCGGTCCTCCCCGATGAGCACCGAATCCTCTCCCGCGGTCCTCCCCGATGAGCACGCGCTCGCAGAGTCCATCAATCGTCGCCTCGCCGCCTCGGGCCGCTCCTCTACCTGCTCGACTCGCTCTCCTCACAGTACCGCGTCGCCGCCGCCGCCGTAGCTTCGCGCCTCCCAAATCTTCCCATCGCTGTCCCACCACGAAATGCCACCTCCCTTCCTCTCGAAGCTTTGTCTGCAGACGAAGTCGCCGGCTCTTCCCTCGGCGCTGGTGCCGGTGGGTTGCCAGTGGCGGTGGTTGGGTGGCTGGGTGGTGGTGTTGCTGGGATGCCCGCCGCGACGGCGACCGCAGCCCGCCTTCACGTGCCGCTGCCAAAAGTTGCCCACCACTCGCCCTGCTCGAGCCAGCGCCACCCCGACTGCCGCCGCCGCTGACGAGACGAGCGGCCACACGCTTGGCGCGCGCCATGGACGCCTTGTCCCGCCCTACTGTCGTCATCGACAACGGCACCGAGTACGCCCCTACCTCTCCCTAGATCTGCGCGTGGAGGCGCGACGGCGGTGAGCCACGCTGCTGATCTGTTCAGGCTCTCGCGGCAGGTACATGAAGATGGGGTTCGCGGGGAACGTGGAGCCCTGCTTCATCACCCCCACTGTCGTCGCCGTCAACGATTCCTTCTCCGGCTCCGCCCAGCCGGCGACGAGGGGCACCCCCGCCAGGGGAACTGGTTCGCTCAGCACAACGCCGGCGTCATGGCTGACCTCGAAGCGCTGGCCCGATCCCGCGCCAGCAGCTCGCATAGTTTGAGCTATCCCATCCGCAACGGCCAAGTGGGCGCTCCAGGTGTGTACTGTCGTGTCCAGTTGCTGGTTTTTTTTTCGCGACCTTACTTATGATTGATTTGTGCTGGAGCAAACTCTTTCAGGTGGAGAATTGGCATAATCCTTACTCTATTTTCTTTCCCATTCTGTTCCTTCCCTTTCGCAGCATAATCCTTTCCTCGTGTTGGAATTGGATAATGACTCACTATATTATGTAGCTATCTATAAGGTACAGACAAAGATGTGATAATTGAATCCAAAGTAATTCTTGTATACGAACTACTTTTTGTAAAAACAGATACTACTATCAACCTTCCTGTAGAGCCATCTAGGTGATTCTGGCAGCATTAGCATTAGTACAAACTGGACCAGGGCAGGAACCCCTGCAATGCCAAGCATCCACCACCAGGTCCCTGGCACCTGACACAGGCAATGGATGTAACATCAATTATTCCTTTTTCTTAATGAAAAGACAGAAGCTCTACCGCTCAAATTAAAAGAATAGAAGTTCAGATAAAGATGTGACATAGACTTTGCAAAACAATGTTTTCCAAATTTGTAGAAGATGGCAAGAGTTGAATGTTTAGTTGAGCGAGTACCTTAGTGAAGGCTAGATTGATGAGGTAGGCCAAGAACTGGCCACCAGTGATGAGAAGCCCATTTGTGCTCACTAGAGCACCTCTGATCCTAGCAGGGGAGGCTTCAGAGATGTACAGAGGAGCTGTCATGGAAGCCATTCCAACACCAAGACCAACAAATACCCTCCCAACAACGATAACTCTAGGTGTCGGGGAAAATGCCATGATAACAACACCTCCAAAGAACAGTGCATCAGCAAGTATGATGGAAGGCCTCCTTCCAAACTTGTCATTCATCCAGCCACCAAATGCAGCTCCAAATATAGCTCCAGCAACAGCCATACTGACTATTGTCTCCTGTTATTTGGACTAAACAGTGAGTCCGTGACATCAGATATCAACCTTGCTAGAATGTTAGTATTGTCTGAAGAAAATGTTAGATGAACTGAAGTTAAACTTGAACCACCGTGCATAATGAGAAATATTGTCATGTACCCTTAATACAATGCTCTTTTCCACCGCAGCAAAGTCGTCTCTAATGTACAGGAGGGCTCCCGATATGACACCTGGCAAGGAAAATGTCAATAAGGTGATAAATCAATCAGCTATACTCCACTTCTTGAGTACGTAAATGAGATGATATGGCAGGCGGGAAGTAAGGATGTCAACACATTTTTAAGCACAAGCACAACATGCAAGATGTACTACAGGATTAATATCATCATGATAGTTGTAAATAAAAAGGAAAATTTTCTGGATTTTCATCAGAATTTCAGGGTGTCGGATAAAGGTTAAAAACAATTCCATTTGATTTCTTCAGTAATTTTAAGAAAGATATATTGAGCAATTGGTGATTCATAGTTGAAACTAGAACATTTTGCCCTTCAGTATATATTCATGTCATTTGGCAGGTTTATTGTGTTTCAATGCAGTACTAAAATCTCAACTATGAGAAAACCAATCACAGGAGTGGATTGAAACATCTATATATATCAGCTATGGTTACCAGCTATTGCTACAACTAAATGCCTTGAAACAAAAGTCTAGCTGACCTCAAAGCGCTGGCCCGATCCCGCGCCAGTAGCTTGCATAGTTTGAGCTATCCCATCCGCAACGGCCAGGTGGGCGCTCCAGGTGTGTACTGCCGTGTCCAGTTGCTGGTGTTTTTTTCGCGACCTTACTTATGATTGATTTGGGTTGGAGCAAACTCTTTCAGGTGGAGAATTGGGAAACCATGGAGAGGTTCAGTGCATCTTCAATTACCTCCGGTGCGACCCAGAAGATCATTATTTTCTTCTAACTGAGAGCCCTCTGACTGCCCCTGAGACCCGAGAGTACACCAGAGAGATCATGTTCGAGACGTTCAATGTGCCCGGCCTCTATATTGTAGTCCAACCTATCCTTGCGCTGGCTGCTGGGTACACTACAACCAAGGTTAGTCATCGGAGCTTAGCCCTGCACTTTTGCATAGGAATCGGCGGCACCGTGTCACACCGGGAATACCAGATTGAATTATTACTAAATTCAGCATTTGTGCAGCCACCAGCTGATCAAACACCAGATAGTTGTCCACCTGCATTTAAGCATGTGCTACGTCAGCCTATAATAGAAAATGGGTAGGGCTGTGTTTTTTCTTTACAATCGTATTGCATTGTTCCATGTGCTGTTGTTGCACTGGGATGCCTTGTTTCATCACCATCCTATGCTTGTTTAGGCATGCTTGTGCAGATGCATGAAGGGTCCTTTTGTGGTATTTCTCTTTAACCTGCAGGAGGCTAAAGAAGAAGCATTGGGTGATAGACCATCTTGTGCATGAGGGGTTTGAAAGCACTGTAAGTTTACTTTGCTTTGCCAACCACATCAGCTTTTTTATATAAAATAGATTTATTGATCATGGCAACCAAAAGATTAAATGGAGAACAATTCTATCATCTTCCTTTCTGTGGGCATTGTCTCATATGCCAAAAGCAGGGATGGCAAATTGCAAATTTCTTTTTCTAATCGATACCTTTTTTTCAGTTTGCATAAATGGAATTTTAGGATTATTTTAATTCAAACTTGCAGGCTCGGCATGTTGATATACCCTACCTCCCTATGCTGGTACCTCCGAAGAAATGGAAAGGGTATGTTGGTGTTCAATTTTTGTACCTTTCCAGCAAACTCCTTACATGTTGAGACTATTTATGATTGTATTAATTCATAGAACTTACTGCTTGTTGCGGGTGATTTGAATGTGCCAACCATAATTTGTTGCAGTTGTGATAAAGGCGGTCACCTTTTTCTACCCTCATACATTATGAGGACACATGGTGTGAAGGACCAAAAGGATGCAATTAATAGTGTTCCTAGAAAACAGCTGCGAAAAGTATTTGAGGTTTACTGATCTCCCATCTATGTCACAATGTACATTTATATTTATTACTGTTGTTCTCTGCATAAAAAGTACTTCACATGGGTTCTCTGTTGCTCTACCGAACATAAGCCTGGCAACATGAGGTGTTCTAAACCACGATAACCATCGTTATCTTTACCAAATTCTTTTTCATTTTGTTCAAAAGATAAAACCATCAGGACTATGCATGCACTCCACGCTTCACAAGTTCACATGATGTTTAACGTGATCATATCCCTTTGACCATTATTTTTTTCATGCTTGCTTAAGTATTAGCATGTTGCCAGACATTAGATATCCTTGGGAGTACTAAATGAAGGGTGAATATAAGAGTTCATGATGTTGTTGAGACTATCTGGAGTCAAGGTGGAGGCATTGCAGGGCTGGTGGACAAGGCAAATGTGAGTTCCTGCGTATGATTAATATTTTTGGATCTTGATATTTGTACTCTGTTTTCTTTCCCATTCTGTTCATTCCCCTCGCTTACCTTTTTGAACATACTGTCTATTTATTCTTATTTTTTATAGATTCCTTTGCTTGAACGACCAGAATCAGAGGACCCTGATGAAATGCAGAAATGGAAGTACCAGCATAAAGAAGGCAAAGAAAACTAACTGTGAGCTGCATGCTGAGAGATGTGACACTAAGCTCAAACTCTCGGTATGCAGCATAAATAATTACTGTTCATTCTTGCTGAGATACTGTGGTGCAGTTTATATGCTATTGCATTGCTGGAATTATACTTGTTCCTTTTCTGTAAACAGGTTGCTCGTAAAATGAGAGAGGAGGATGAATTTTATTACCCTCACAATTTATATTTCCGTGGGTGTGCATACCCTATGCATCCTCATTTGAGTCACCTAGGTTCAGATCTTTGTCGGGGTGTTCTAGAGTATGCTGAAGGCCGGCCACTAGGAAAGTCTGGGTTGTGCTGGTTGAAGATACACTTGGCTAACAAATATGGTGGTGGCATTGAAAAGCTTTCTCACGAGGGCAAGCTAGCTTTTGTGGAGAACCAACTGTTTGATATATTTGATTCAGCAGCAAATCCTGTTGATGGGAACTACTGGTGGACGAATGCTGAGGATCCCTTTCAGTGTTTAGTTGCATGCATGGACCTTTCTGATGCCTTAAGAAGTCCATCACCTTACCATGCTGTCTGTCACCTGCCTATTCATCAGGTATTGATTTTTTTGCATGTCCTAGGACTGGCCTTTCACAATATTATTTTTCATGGCATCGAAAATGAGACATACAATCTAGGATTTTAGTATTAATTAATCACATTTTTATTTCAGTTTTTCTCCAATGGGGGAAGTTCTAATTTTTTACAGTCTATCCAGATATGGAACTATTCTTGAGAAAGAGGTGAGTCATTGTGCTGCTTAAACATACAATCCCCTTCCACTGTGCATGTGTAGGGAGTCTTTGCGCGCAGCGGCGGCCTCCAAATGACCCCTACGTGCTACAACGCTCAAGTCTTAACATGTTTGGCTTCCGAGCAAATTTTTTCTAGACCCCAAGGAAATATAAGATATATGTGTCGATGTTCATCCCAGCGTACTCCCGTTGCAACGCACGGGCACACACCTAGTATACGTTGAAGTATCTTCCTAGCGAAGAATTTGCATTCGTTGTCGTCGTCTCGGCCAGTTGAATGGGAGGAATGAGCATCTGAACTACACGCTAGGTATATCATCAAGGCCGCCGCCCCGATCGCCGGGAAAGCTGGTACGTGAAGCAAGCCTAGGGTAGTACAGGGATTTAAGCATCTATAGCTACCTCGTCGGGTTGGTAAGAGGTCACTGCACGCGTAGCAAGCAAGCATCTGCAAGTTGATCATCGTCCTAGAGATGCCGGTCCACGTCCTAAAGATAGCTTTCAGCCACCTAGTACTAATCATGTTGCCCCTGGATCTAGAATCGGACTGCTGGCTGGTGGGTATGGTTCATGGAACCAGCCGTCCTATGATTTTAAGGGCCCTCAAGGCAAACTGATCATGGTGGATCCTCTAGACTATATAAAAATTATATGATATGTAATGGAACAAATTAGTACTTCGTATGTAAATGATGATGTACATGAAATTGGTTTTTAAAATATCTAAAACGCTAGATAATATACATCGGTGCAGATTAGCACTTCGCAAGTTGAGAAATAAGAACGACGGCCACAAAATAACATGAATCATGATTGGTCGACCGTGTGTGCCTGCAGGCTAGAGCAGTGGCGCCCAGCGCCCTGGAATCCTAGAGGGCTGGATTTGCGAGATGGCGAACGGCGATCACGTGGAGGATATGGTCGCACAGACGCGCGACGACGTGAGCGTCATGATTGCGAAGTGGGCAACACGTGTCGCATGGTCCATGTGCCCAGCTCTACCAGTTTGTTAGCTACCTATACTATTTTACTACTAGTATATAACCCGTGCTAATACTACTTTCCTAAGGAGGGGAAGAGTGGGGTGAACGACGACGGTGGTGGCGCGAGGGGAGGGGTTGACAGCAGTGTGGCCGTGAGGAAGGGGAGGGCTGAAGGATGATCTAAATAATATTGTCCATTAGATTTAAGTGTGCAAGAGAGATGATGTTATTCAACGATCTGAAATGTTTTGATGTTGTGTTAAGTATGAGTGCAATTTGTTTGGTGGATTTATAGTAAAGATTATGAGTGTGGATTATTTAGTTGGATGAGTTTTGTAAAGTGTAAACTAGTGTATTATATTGTGATATAGATACTAAATATTGGACCCCTATTACTTTTGCCCCCTCCCCCGGCCGTCGCCTCTGTTGCATGGGCTCAGGGCCGGCTCTGCATGGAACTGGATGACTAAAGGGTGTTTGGTTTCTATAAACTAATTTTTAGTCTTTTTTATTTTAGTTCCTAAATTGCCAAGCATAGAAATTAAAAGAGGGATTATCTCTATTTTAATCTTTGTGTTTGATAATTTAGAGACTAAAATGGAGAAACTAAAAATTAGTACTTAGAAACTAAACACACTCTAATAGCTTGTTCGGTTGTATCTGTATCGAACAAAATTGCGGGAGATTAAATCCTTTTTTATTTAATTTTGACTAAGAGAAATTTATTCTCATTCGATCTAGAACAAGGCCTAAAGGGGATGGTGGTGCCCTACTTAAGGCTCTGGGGTACGGTGTCACTGTGTCTTAGCTTGGTCAAAGCAGAAGGACGCTGTTTCACGTTCTTGTAGACTATCCAGAAAGCGACGACAAATTCAGCTCAAACCACATAATCCTACTCACTCAAAAGCTGCCACTTCTTGGGGCCATCATGGCTACCAGGTCCTTTGCAAGTCTGTAGCTCTCTGGAATCACCGACCACTCCAGGGATTAAATGGTCTCCCTAAAAAAGTTGTTGAGGATGTAATATTAAAGACTTGTACCTCCATTTGCTTGTCGAGGGCTCTCAATCTCATACATGTAAGCGGTGTTCACTGGCTTCAACCTTCTCTCATTCTGAAGAACTGGGGTTTCTCTATCTGCATGCCCGAATCCCAAACATCTATCAAAGCTGGTTAAGTCCACCTTGCAGTATGACTCCTCTGTCATCTTATGTATAGTGTCTTCTTTAACCTCATGATAAAATGTGTGTTGTGGAACTGGGAGAAAAGAACCAACTCCTTCACCCCAAACTTCGCACGGGTTTTGATGGCTCTCTTGCATGTCCTTTTCGTCTATGTGCTTCCAATCCACATACTTCATAAGGCACAATGTGGGGTTTGTCTGGTGCAAATCAGTCTTGTAGAAGCCAAAATGGAATACATTCCAGAATCTCTAATCCAAATCATCATCCTTAGCCATATGTAGGGATTAATTCTCTTTGCTGCTTCAATCGTACTGCCAATCAGTTGGAATTGTGATGATTTTGTTGTGCCTGAGGGCTGTAGATACCTGCATCTTTCTATACTAGTCTCACGAGAGTTAACCATATATGAGGAATCAAACTGTTAACATGTTCTCAACAGCCGGTTAACAGGAACGAGATATCCTTAACCACCTCCTTAATATGCGCCCTTGATCGGGACTCACCCTAACCATGGTTACAACCCATAGTCACTCAAGCGCCATATAAGGCCTTGTTCGGTTATTCCCAATACACATGGATTGGATGGGATTGGAAAAAATTCTTAATAAGTTTGACTTGTTTGGGATTCAAACTCATCCAATCCCACTCAATCCACATGGATTGAGAGCTAACCGAACAAGCCCTAAAAGGGTTAAGGGGGCTGGTGGATTAGCCAACGCTAATTGCTCGCCTTAAAACCCGAATCCACATCCAGGGGTGGGCCCACATAGAATCAAGGTATTCAGTTGAATTTCCATTATTTTTGGCAAAAAATTATATATACATGTATAAGTTGTGTATATAGACTGAAATATTGCCAAAAAATATAAAATATATCGTTATGGTCTCAAATTCGCTTTCCATGCCACCAGTCTTAATTCCTTTCCCTCGTGTGCGGCCCATCAGGCCCATTGAACGCGCGACTGCCTTCAGCGTAGCTGGTGGCTACCCCCTTCGTTGCTTCTTCCCTCTTCCCTGCCAGCCTGATGGCGGCGCGGGGTCTGCAAGAGCCACCGAGCCGAGAACGTGGAGCGACGAGCGAGTCAGCCTGCACAGCCAGGACACCGGGATGGAGTGCCGTGCGTGGAGGAAGAAGGATGTGTCGTGTCGCGCGGTGCTTGCTGCGCCGATGCGGGGAGGGAGTCGGGAGCGCCTTCCCCATCGGGCATTGGCCACTCGACCGGTCCATGGTGCGCGTGCCGGCGATCAACGTGCGCCATGTGCGAACTGCAGAGGCTGAGGCACCGGCCGCCGAGCCGCTACCTGGCTGCTGCACCAGGGAGTGTCGTGAGGACCGAGGTTGTGGGCAACGACGGTGATGCTCATTTCCTCTATCCTTATATTTGTCCATTATTTTTGTAATCTCTGTCAACATCTGCATGTTTGCAAAATAACTAGTCACTTGACTGTATCAAATATTTAATACTTTGATATATTGAGTGTTGAACAATATTATCTCATGACCTATTTTTGTTACATAAGTTATAATTTAGTTAACTAGTTTTTGTTGCATAAGTTATAATTTAGTTTACTGGTTGTGTAATGTGTATGTTTAATTATATATTTTATATGTTATGAAACTACTTCTATGTGAATTGATTATGTATGTCGCCTAAAGGCTACTCGGATAAACTTTAGTCCATCAATTGTATATGCTTAAAGGCTACTAGAATAAGCTTGAGACCATCAATTTTTTCTCTAGTAAAATTTTGAATACCCATTATCCAAATACTAGGCCCACCCCTGTCCACATCTACCAGAGATCCCCATTGTCTAGGTGCTTGCTAGTGATCGAAAACGTTGCTAACGATGGTGGATAAGGACCGTGGCACCCCAACGGGTCCAGGTGCCCAGCCACCTCCTCTGTTGGGGATCCAAGGCGACAGCTCTGGCAACAACGCTTCTCCACCACGCCAAGATCCACTACCACTTCTACAAGGAGGAGGGACTGATGCCACCAATTACACAGGAGTAAACCTTGCCCTTAATCAAGGGTAAGACAGTGTGCCTTAATCCCCTCCATGTTTGTGTTTTAGTTCCAAAGATGATTAGATCTATTCTCTGTAATTGATTAAGTGCCTTAGATTACTAAGTAGATGGACACAATCAATATCCTGAGTATCTAGAAATCTATCAATGACATCAAAATACAAGATTGGTTGTCCACTTAGATTCATTCGAGTTGATTAAGCCTAGAAGTATGAACTCAAATAGATTTGGGTCGAGAATTAGAAAAGAATAAGAAGGATTGAGGAAGGGAATATTGTTCGCGTGAAGAAATCCTTAACCCTAGATCGGGTTTAAAAGAGAAAATGGATTCAACATTAGGGTTCTTTGAGCCCATACCATAGAAAGAGAAGTAAGAGGGAGTTCAAATCGATCGGGTAAAAGAACCCTAAAATCGATGAACTGAAACCCTAACATCCCCAAAATAAAAAACAGAAGGATCGGGGATCAAAAACCAAAAGGCCCGATGACAGGTCTAGGGGAGAGAGCACATACCTGGGCGACCGCCACCACCTCGGATGTTGTCACACCCGGATTTAAGGGACAAAGCCAGGTGCACCTCATATGTGCGCCAACGAAGAACAACACATATAATAACAGAGTGCATAGAGATAAATGTCAAAAATATCATAAATGTACTTATTACATAGCGGAATTCTTACAAAATAAATGATAAATATAAAACGAACTAAATATTATTTCCCTGTCGCCATAAAGCTGACTGTGAGACGCCACCTAGATCAAGTCGAACTACTCGTTAGGCGGCTCCTCTTGAACCACCTATTCTTCTCCTATGGGGGGTGTGAGACAGCAAGGGTGAGCTCACACATGTTCATCGCTCAACAAGTTGTGGGGAATAATGGGCATGAACTCACCAAAGGTGGGAGTTCATGTGAGGTGTAAGGCTGATCAATAAAATAAAGGTTGAAGCTGAGCATTGCTTTTATAAGTTGGTCAAAATTTTATTAGCAGTTACTAAGTGTAAGTAAATACCAAACCATAGTAATAGTAAAATAATTCCAATGCGATGCAAATGACAAATTGAATTTAATTTCATAAATTAATCATGTGAGTGTCCTAGTCGCTCATGACCGTGAGCACGACTAGTATACCAATTTTACACTCTGCAGAGGTTGCACATCTTTACCCACAAGTTGTGTTACCCATTTGCCACGAGGTTAATCGGACCCCATACATCTCTACCAAGGAAGCGAGGCAGGGTTACACTACGAGGCCTTTACAAAGTTCCACTAGCTTCAGAAAACCCACTACAGTTTATAGAAAGCTCTAGTGCAGGGATCCCTCGCATGACCGCCATTGCAGCAAAATCAACCCAAGGACCTCCCTACACTGACCACTCCCCTACTGCCCTTGCCCCTATCGGGTAAGGTAGTCATCCACTAGCTTTCCTAGTTAATCAGCTAAGGGCGTCCCATACCACCCTTGTGGTAGCACTATTTTCCCGGGTGGTTCTCCATGTTCCCATTAACATAATTGTTGGGGACTTATTTTCAAATGCTATGAGTCAAGAACAAGGCAACATAAAGTATTAAATGTTAATGTCCTTCGTCTTTCAAAGCATTATTTCCCTTAGGATATAACGATCTTCGGACGAAGATCATGAAGGACGTACCTTCATCATTATGATATAAGAAAATGAAAGGCGAAACATATGAAACATGAAAGATAACATGAACAAACATATAATATCATTCACATGTCTTCATTATATAAACTTGGATATTTAAATACGATATTTAATTACATTTATACCTTCGGCTTGACAGAAGGCAAAAATCCGAGTGTTGTGCCCGAGCGAATACAAGATAGCGTGAACAGTACAAGAGTACTGTTCATCTATTTATAGGCATAGGACACAGCTTGTGAGAAATTACATTCATATCCTTTACAAATGTTTACAATCATAATACAAGTTATCACGGGTCGATTGGTCATTTCATCTTTAAGTCGGTGCATTTGGAAATGTACTCCGAAGCTCTTTGATTGATAGCTTCGGCCTTGTGCTAGTCTGCAGAAGGTGTTTCTTCTTATGGGACCTTCGGCGATGAAGCAGACCCCCAACAGTAGCCCCTTCATGGTGCCAGATCGTTTTTCGTAACGAGCTCGACCCGTGAAAAACTCTCTCAGGCTTCGGAATACCGAAGGTCCGAAAAACACCTTCCCTTAGCTTGTTGCCGAGAAACGATTTAAATATTCCAAGTGAAGGGTGGTCCCACCATACAACGAGTACGCGTGATTTGGTGATTCAGCTTCTTGGGTGCTATGGTCCACCGTTCAGCGAGTGCGGGTGACTGTTCAGCGGGTGCGAGCGACTTGACGATTCACCTTCCCACCTGCAGCACTATATAAACAGATAGGTAGTTGTGAAGTTACCACAACATTTATTGATATTGCACTGTTGTGCTGCCAAAAAAATTGACCACCGCCGAAGCTTGTTCATCGCATTCCCAATCAAAGGATCACTTTGCTCTAGCTTCGTGATAAGAGAGAGCTTCGTCAAAACGCAAGAAATTCAACATCAAATGGCCAGGGTGCACTCAACAGCTAGGGTTACACACAACGGAGAGAAAACCGAAGCTACTGAAACTGCTCCGATTTCCGAAGTTATGAGGCGGTCGGGACTAGTTGTGACGGAGGGTGCTTCTAACGAAGGTGCTCCTGCTACCGAAACCGAGCAGACTGATATTGAAGAGGGTGATGTTGGTGAAGAAGAAATTGATTATAACACCGCTATGCCATCGAAGCCTAGCCATTTGGATTTTGGGAAGTTGACTGTGTCTGAAGCTGATATGGCTATGATGACAAAGCTAGGCTACTTCAGAGAAGCCGATAAGGGGTTGATTCGATTTGGCGGGGAAGAGGCTATCCCGAAACCAAAAAATGATGAAGTGGTGTTTTTTAAGAGCTTCAAAGCAGGGTCGAGATTTCCTCTGCACAGGATGATTGCAGATGTCTTGGAAAATTTTGAGATTTACCTTCATCAGCTGACCCCTAACGCCATTGTTAGGCTCAGCGTGTATATCTGGGCTCTCCGAAGTCAAGGGGTGGAGCCGCTCGCCGAAGCCTTCTGCCGAGTACATGAACTTCATTATCAGACGAAGGCTAGGGAAGACGGACTGCATGAGAACTTCGGCTGCTACAATTTTGCTTATCGCAAAGACATGAAGACACCAGTGGTTAGCTAGTGCTCTAAATGGCCGATTAGCTGGAAAAGCAAGTACAGAGCCCGCTGGAAAAGCTAGTACTGGGTTGAGATTTTATGTTAAGATTGATGAGAAAAAGGAGAAGCTAGTATAGAGCCCACTGGAGTTAACCTTCGGGCTGACTAGGCCTCAGTGCAACATGACGCCTGGGGCACCATGCCCAGATGATGTGTATGAGTTTAGAGTTGTGTCTGAACACATCAGAACTAGGGATTTAGTTCAAGAATATTTGGCCAATCGAGTATTCCCAACACTAAGGGCCCGTTTGTTTGATTGGAATTGGGCTGAATTGGAATTTAATTCTTGGGCTGATTTGTTTGGCAAACTATAGAATTGGAAACTAACTTTCCATCCATTTCTTGGGCCTGAATTAGAAGTCTCTGAAACTTTCTTAACCTAAAATCAGGAAACAGATTCCGCTTCAGCCGCCGCACCGCTCGTCTCCTCCCCGAGCGCCGCGCTGTCGCCTCCTCCTCCCCGAGCGCTGCGTCGTCGCCTCCTCCTCCCCGAGCGCTGCGTCGTCGCCTCCTCATCCCCGAGCGCTGCGTCATCGCCTCCTCCTCCCCGAGATCTGCTGCGGTAATATCGCTTGCTCCCCACCCCTTCTCCTCTTCTCTGATATTCCGCTTCAGTCGCTCAAGGTCACCGTGAGTGGGGGAAGACGACAGCTCGGCAACTCGGCAACCAACGGATCCATCCTTCCAGTTCCAGCTTCTTTATCTCTCACGCACGCCGTTCTCTTCGCCTCTCTGGGCCAACCGCGCTCGTCTCCCCCCAGTCCTCCCTCTTCCATCTGATTTCCACTGCTACGTACAAGGTTGATTTCCACTGCTACGTACAAGGTTTTTGCTACGTACAGGTTCACAATGTATCTAGTATGTATCGTCGTCCATCCCTCCGGCGGGCTCTGAGATGTACCTCCATTCCTCCTCGTGTACCCGTCTCGATCCGCCTGCAGATGATACCGGGGCATGTGAATGAACAGAGCTGGTTCCGATCAGGTTACTGTGTGTCCTTGTTTCTAATATACCACACCTGGTTCTGGTTCTCCATCTCTGTTGCAAAAACCATGCCCCCTTTTTGTTCTGTTCTGATCGCCCATGTCAAATTTATCTGTAAAAACGATGTAGAGTATCAGGGTATGATGATTTTAAGACTCAACAATCAGTAGACGACCTTAGTTTTATGCCAAGCCTCAGCTGTAAAAGAACTCTCGTCGGTCACCAGAATCAGAAGGGAGAGTTTGCTCGGGAAAAAAAATCGAATATGCTCTACACGAGAAAGATGATTCTGCTACTACGCTACATATTGACCACCGACTGATGATATAATAATCCGAGACCATCGTTTAGCAGTCGCTAGATAGGTGGACAGGCAAGAACTGATTCCATATTGAGGAACACTTGTGCAGTCGCTAGATAGTTTGATTAAATTGTGCATCTAATCCGAGACCAGGATGTTTCTCTTCCAGCATCTAATCCAACATTAAATTTAAAGTCTGTATCTTGGCATCGAGGCATTGCTGTGCAAGGTATTAGTTCCTACAAAAATTCGCAATTCCCAATAGGAAAAGGGAGCCGTCCTTTTGGCAACTACCCTATTACCTACTACCTACATATATCAGGCCACATCAGGCCACATGTTCCGCAGTGTATCATTTTGTTCTCTTGTTCTTCTTTGAATTAGTGATATATATATATATAATGTTTTCTCAAGTGTGCTTATGATGTATGGTTTATCTGTTGTAGATGCCTCACAACAACTTAGAATTGGTTAGAAGAAATTTGGAGGAAATGAGAGAGAGGCGTAGGAAGAAGAGGCTGAGAGTAGCATCCTTATTTGTTGCAACTGTCATGGGCATGATTGCGGAATATTATTATCGGAAAAGACCTAGACATCTTATGGATCCCTCTGAGGTGATAGAGAGAGATGTAGCTGGTCGGAAACAAATGCTAAGGAATCTGTATCAAGGATCAAATGTTTATTGCTACGACAGTTTGCGTCTAACTAAGAGATCCTTTTCGGACCTATGCACTATCTTACGTGAGAGGTGCGATATGTGTGACACCTTGAATGTGTCGGTAGAAGAAAAGGTTGCTATCTTTTTGCTTGTAGTGGGTCATGGCACTAAGATGAGGATGATTCGTAGCTCATACGGGTGGTCACTTGAACCAATTAGCCGCTATTTCAATGAGGTGTTGAGAGGTGTTCTATCATTATGCCATGAATTTATCAAGCTTCCTGATCCTTTAGCTGTACAACCTGAAGATTCTAAGTGGAGGTGGTTTGAAGATTGCCTTGGAGCACTAGATGGTACACACATTGATGTTTTTGTACCTTTGGCTGATCAAGGGAGGTATAGGAATAGGAAGCAACAAATAACCACCAATGTTTTGGGTGTTTGTGATCGACACATGAAGTTTGTTTATGTTCTAGCTGGATGGGAAGGGTCAGCTTCAGATTCACGTGTGCTTCGTGATGCCATGTCTCGGGACGATGCATTTGCTATTCCAAGTGGAAAATATTACCTAGTAGATGCTGGATACACCAATGGAATGATGATATGGACAAGGCACTTCTTGACACATTCGTGGAGTACTACAACAAGGGTGACAGATGCCAAAATGGGTGGAAGTCTCATGTCTACACGGCTGCTATCAAGAATGTCCGAGAAAAGTGCAATGTGGAAATCACAAAAGACAACATCATGTCAAGGAACAAGACATTTGACAAGCACCACACTATCATCAATGGTATGCTACAAACAAGTGGCTTTGGTTGGGATTGGAACAAGAACAAGATATCCGTCGATAGTGATTCTGTATGGGAGGCTTATGTGGCGGTAAGTTTCAGTTTTTTTTATTTTTTTTATTGTTACAACTTAATAGACTAAAGATTATTGTTTATGTTTTCTGTTGTACTGCTCTCTGTTTTCTTTCGGTTATAACTTCATGACTATAGCCATGTATACGTCTAGGCTTGCCTGATCGGTATATACTTGTGTCTTCTTCCAACCGGAATTCAGGTCTGACTTTTAGCACTCATGTTAAGGACTAGAGACTAAAGTCAATCAGTCCCTATTTTAGTCCTTTCGTTTGGCAAAAAAGACTAAACAAGACTAAAAGCTAAGGACTAAAGATTAGTCTCGGCGCTTTAATTTGGCTGTCAAACCCAGCAGGTGACTGATGTTTGCCTCTGGGACAGTGAAATGGAGCTACTGCTAGATAGGATGTGTACACTACTACTAGCTAGTATACGGCTGGGAGAGGCGGCCTTGTCGTCTTCATTGTAAAGGCGAGTTGGTAATAAGTGTAAAACGTTGACATTTTCATTATTGCAAAAAAAAAAAATCCATAGCTGTCGATAAGCTACGGGGCCGAGAGGATTAAAAAGAAAGGAACCATGATTGTTTGTGTCGCTGTCAAAATCATTATTAGAACCAGCCGGACGGTGAAATCTGCATGCAAAGCTAGCTTGATGATTAGAAACAGCTGGGACCGCTTTAATTAATTTGTAGCAACAACCTTGTATACACCGATCTATCTATAGCATCTGCTATAGTGATGAAGTTATAGTCAATTATGAACAAGACATTGGACTGTTTTCTCTTCTGTTTTCTGTACCCAATGATTTTCTTTTGTACTGCTCTCTGTTTTCTGTTTTCTGTACCCAATGATTTTCTTTCTGTTGTAATGCTGTTCTAATTATGTTTTCTGCTCTCTGTTTGTCTAATTATGTTTTCTAAGTTATGCTTCTGAAGTAATGTTTTCAGAAGTAATGCTCTCTGTTTAATGAAGTAATGTTTTCTGTTTTCTGTTTTGTCTAATTATGGAGTACTGTTTTTAACTCTTTTGAATTATGCTTTCTGAATTATGCTTCTGAAGTAATTTTCTGAGAACAGCATGTTTGTCTAATTATGTTTTCTGAATTATGCTTCTGAAGTAATGTTTTTAACTCTTTTGTCAAATTGTTTTCTGCAGAAAAATAAAGAAGCTAATGGGTACAGACACAAGACATTTTTATATTGGGACTCGATCAACTTGGTGTTTGGGAAAGATCATGCAACCGGTGAAGCGGCAAAGACCCCAGCTGATGGTGCGAGAGATATGAGTAAGGAAGAGGGAACCGGTAAAGAGCTTACTTCATCAACAACCTCAGGAAGCTTGAAGAGGCAACGTTCCAGTGATTCCTTCACCTCAATGATGGCGGAGAAATTAGACAAGTTCACTGAAGCTATTAGGGATGAAGCACCAAAAGGCCCGACATCAAAAGAAATTTTTAGCACATTGGAGGAGATAGATGGGTTAGATGAAGACACATTTTTAGACTTGTTTGATATCTTAACAGGTGATGCGCGCAAGTACGAGTCCTTATTGGCACTTCCATTGATTCTGAGGAAGAGATGGCTGTTGAAGCAACTTAAAAAGTGAACCGATTTGTGGTTGGGTGAATTGAACTGGTGTTGGGTGTGTTGATGTTGTTGTCTTAGTTTATGTTGGGTGAATTGAACATCACATTGAGTAGCAAGTAATGTGTTCCAATGATATGTGGACATTTGAGACAAATATGCATCATTATTACTATTCTCGTGATGCATTCTGCTTGATAAATTGTAGGGTGAAAACTTGTGTATTTTGTTGTGTGCAAGTTGATGTGGTTACTTCCCTCCAAATATGTAAATTCCATATATAACTATCCAAACAAGATATTGAATTTGATTCATGGAAAAGAATTCCATTGGCATCCAAACAAAAAAATTGAATTGAATCAAATTCTAAGGAATTACTTTCTTTAGGAATCTAATATCTAGAATGTTATTCATGGAATGAGTTTCATTTCCAAGGAAACAAACGGGCCCTAAGGGAATGGGGTATGCCGAAGCTTGAAGGAGAGAAGAAGAAGAATGAGCTCCTTCGGCTGCCCTATCATTTCAAGTTCAAAAAACACTTCAAAGAACCTTGCCAAGAATGGCTGGATACAATTGAAGTTATGTGCAACTAGATTTTGGGCAATTATACGAGAAAAGAAGATCAGTTGATGAATGCAGCCTTCGGCGCCCGACCGAAGCGAAGATTGAATCGAGTAATGGATGCTCTAAATTTTGAATATCCTAACTATGAGCGATTGAACAAGGGCACCGAAGGGCATAAAAGAAAAAGAGTTGTCAGTGTTGTGGGCAGACAGACCGCTAGAATGGTAAAAGAAGATGAAGAAAACCTGAAGAAGAGAAAACTGAGCCCTGAGCCGAAGGCAGTTGCTCCGAAGAAAAGGAAAGTTGCGGCTCCGAAGCAGAAGGCGACTGATATAGAAGAAGAAACTCCTTCAACACCTTCTGTTGCCGACGTGGAAGAAATTCTAAAGATAATGACTGAATCCTTGCCTATCAAGCTAAGTCCACTTGGGCCACATCTGACGAAGCTTTTACAGAAGAAGGAGCCCTCGGCAACGAAGAAGTCTGCTGAACCAAAAAAACGAAGAATTATTACTGTGACTGAAGCCATTGAAGAAACACCACCGCCAGCTTCGGCGTCAAAGACACCAGCTGTCGAGAGGGCTATAGCTGCCGAAGCTGCGCCTACTGAAGCTATATCTGCCGAAGGTGCAACTGCCGAAGATGCAAATTTAGAAAGCACACTCTCTAATATTGATAAAATACTTCTGGACATGGCCGCAGAAGAAGCTGCTACAGCCGCCGAAGAAGCTGCTACAGCCGCCGAAGAGACCATGGCCACAGTGCCTGGGAAAGAGAAGGAGATAGCCGAAGATACTTCAGAAGAAGAGAACTTCAACTTTCAAAACTTAATTGGGCAAGAATTGTCAAAGGCTGAGAAAGAAGAGTTAAGAGACTATGCCATATCCTGCGGGTATCAGCCAGGGGCGATGCTCTTTAGCGGTATTGACGATGAAAGCTTGCTTCCCGCCGAAGGTGAAAAACACCTTCCCTTCTTTTCTTACACAACAAAGCATGAATCTTCTTTAAAGCTGTATTCTTAGAGCCGAAGCAACTGTTTGTATTTGTATGATATGATAATGATGATGATCCTATGTATGTCTAAATGAATGTTTATGAATGCAATGTATGATGTAATGTATCGTGCAAATGAATGCTCAAACACACACATTCGGAGCTTCATCCACAACCTTCATTCCCTTAGGAATAACTGAAATCTCTTTGCCGTTATTTTTTTGGCTGCACCGCTTATTTTTCGGTGTAAGTTCTGCATCCCCTTAGGAACGTCTTTTGAACTTCTTCGCCTTCTATTTCGGCGGTATTCGCGTTGACTTTTCGCGCTTCGCCTTATATTTCGGCGGTATTTGGCTCTGCATTCCCTTAGGAACGACTTTTGAGCAGAAAACTTATGTTGCGCTCCCTTAAGAACGACTTTTTGTAGCTTCGTCATGCTCTACATCCCCTTAGGGACGACTTTCGAGCTTCTCCCTGTTTTTTTTCTCTGCACTCGATGGGGGATATTGCTCTCATGGAGTTGAATAAGAAAAGAAAAAATTACAAACTATGGCCCCATTAAAAACCTTTCTCCCCCTTTAGAAAGGAAAAGGGTGCCATAGAAAAATGAAAAAGATTACATCAATCTATACATAATACCGTCGAAGCTCATCCGCGTTCCAAGATCTAGGAATTTCATTGCCATCCATATCCTTTAATCTGTAAGAACCGGGCTGTTGGGGGCCTTCGGCTTTCGAAGGTCCTCAAAAACATGATTTAACAATGTTTCTGGAGTATAATACATGAACAGGTATCTTCGGATTTGGATCAGAACTACAACATGAAGAGGCACAAAGAACACGAAGGTTGGCGCAGAGCCAAAGCTATGTGCAGGAGAGCTTCGGCATGACAGCAGAAAAGGGAACCGACTTAAAAAGGAAAAGGCTATTCAGACCTCGATGGATTACTATAGGGTCATTAGCAAATGTAAAGGGCATGGGTGTAATTTTACATGGGCTGCGTCCCATGCCTATAAATAGGTGAACAGTATCCTCGTACTGTTCACGCTGACTTGGCATTTGCTTTCGCTTCACGCTTGTACCCTTGCTTTCCTTCAAGCCGAAGGTACATTTGTAATTTGTTATTGTTAATATAGTAACACAAATAAAAATAAATTAATAACAATGTTTAAAGTTTTTATATTATTTTTCATATCTTGTGTATGAATCCTTCTCCATCATTTATTGTGCTTATGAAGGCTTGTCATTCATAACCTTCGTCCGGGATTCATTATATCCGAAGGGAGATAATGCTTCGAAGGACGAAGGACTTTATCATTTAACATTTGTTATGTTGCCTTGTTCTTAACTCTTAGCTTTTGAGAACAAGTCCCCAACATTGGCGCCCACCTCCGGTGAACTCACTTCCACTTTTTTGAGTTTCGAACACCTTCGGCAAGCATACCTTCGTCATGCCGCCAAAGAAAGCTTCAGCAACAGGGGCTGCAGCTCTGCAACCGCTGGACCCCAACCAGGAGACCCTCTCTCTTCAGGAGGCCCGAAGCCAGAAGAGGAAGGCCACCAGTCCAACGCCTCAGGAGGACGAATTGGATCAAGAGATCAGAGATATGGAGATGCTCCATTAGCAGGTGCAAAGGAAAAAGGAAAAGATGGCTAGGCTAGCTGACCTGCAAAGGCAGATAGACGAAGCCTCTGAAGAAGTTCGCCATCTTACTCAAGATGAGCAGAACCGAAGGCCTCAGCACAGAGAGCTTCATCAGGAGGGCTTCTTCAACGAAGATGACTGGTATGAGAATTTCCATCGTGGAAATTTTGCTTTTGATGATGCTTCTCCTCTGTCAGCAGAACTGCAGGCTACACCTTGGCCTCCGTCCTACAAGCCACCTCAACTCCCCATATACGATGGCCACTCAGATCCGAAGCAGTTTCTGATGAGCTACGAAGCAACAATATCTTCCTATGGTGGCAATACTGCAGTCATGGTGAAGTCTTTCGTCATGGCTGTCAAGAATGTTGCACAAACCTGATACTCCTCCCTTCGGCCAGGAACAATCACATCATGGCAGAAGCTGAAGGATATGCTGATCACCAGTTTCCAAGGGTTTCAAACGAAGCCGGTCACCGCTCACGCTTTATTCCAGTGCACCCAAGATCACGAAGCCGGAAACCATCTGCTGCTTCTGTTTCTTTGGTTTCCAAGGATTTCATCTTAGTGGGCTCTGAAGGCCCAGCTTCAGTCTCAGATTGGTGCTTTGAAGCTTCGGCACCAAAGGCTTCGATTTGTACTTCGGGAATTTCGGCAATTTTCTTCGGAGTAGTGCTTGAAGACTTTATTGTCTCCAATACATCCAATACATTAACCATCCTTTTTCTTTTGGGGGTCATTGCTGGACCCTTTTGGCTTTTTCATACTTCAATTTTTGCCGAAGGACTTAAAATTTCAGATGTCCTTGTTTCTTTAGCCTTTGGCTCTTCTATTTTCTCCATCTCCGGCATTGTGACCGGCTCTTCAATATTCGGCAGGGGAGTCGGCTCCTTGGCTTTGGTGGCCGAAGAGGTTTCACCGACAAATTCAGGCACTGTGGCCGGTTCAATATAGCGTGGCCGGTGCGTAAGAACCTTCATCTTTTTCCTCTTCGGCGCTGGCTCACTAGGAGCGACTGAAGCAACTTCCTTCGCAAAAGCCGTATCTTTCCTTTTTTGACCCCGTGTTGGGTAACGGTAGTCAGGATAAACGAACCCAATGGCATCAAATACTCGATTGAGCCTTTTCTTCTTCCGGCCTCCGAAGGCTACAGACAGTGCAGTGGCCTCAATATATTTCAGCCAGTCATCATCTGGCTCGAAAAACTGATCTCCATATCTAAAGGTATATTTTAGCCTAACTAGTCCACCTTCGTCAGGTTTGCTGATGGTTTCCTTTGGTATTTCCCACTTTTCCACAAGTGGCCATACTCTGAAGGCAATATGCTCCTGGATCAAATCCCTCGTCCCGATGAAAGAACAAACTACACTGAAGGCTCTCCGGTATTCTTTGGCTGCTTTGTCAATTTCCACCTTCGGTTTCCGAAGGCCGAAGCGCTGCTAGATAGGGTGCATAATGATATCTTTAATATCTTCTCGCGTCTTCAAGTCGTTCTTCGCATAGAACCATTCCTTCATCCAGTCCCCAGGCCATCTCTTCCGAAAAGTTGGCACGAGACAACTTGACCTAGAGCGGGCGCCGAAGCTATAGCAGCCAAAATTGTTATGGTATTGCTCTTTACCCCAGGGTTTTGTCTCATATAATAACTCATGCATGCTACAGAAACTTTTGGCATTTGGCTCCAGACCTTGGCTTTTCACAGCCCATACGAAGATTCCCATCCTTATGATTGCTTCGGGAGTAATTTGATGGAGGCAGATTTCAAATATCTTCAAAACTTCTACGACGAAACTGCTCAAAGGAAACCGAAGTCCAGCCTTAAAGAAGCTTTGGAATATCACGACTTCATTCTCCTCGGGAGTCGGACAAGTTTTCTCTCCTTCGTCAGCCCTCACAATAGATAAATCCCGAAAATATCTACCCCTCATATTGACAAGATGGCTTTGTTTAATGCTTGATTTTCCAAAAACTGCATGGCTTGGTCGCCAAGGTCGATCTTCGGAATCTTCACCACCACTTTCCACATCATAGCTGTCACTATCACCAGTGTCTTCAGATAGGCCCTCTAAAATCTCCTTAGTAATCTTCTCTGTGTTTGTCTTTGCTATTGATTCAAGGAAGCCGAGATTCATCTCTTCGAAAAGGCTTAGCTTCGACTCAGCGACAACTTTCTTGTTTTCAGACATCTTCGAAAATGCTAAGAAAGTGCTCTCAAAGACGAAGCTTAAAAATTTAAAAAAGCAGGCAAGCGTTGGTGTGCAAAGAGCTAAAAATTAGGAAGGCAAGAGCAGACGGCAAGAAAGCATGCTAAATGTGCTCGCGGTGCGTTCTTATTTATACGCCCAATACGTTGCAAGTGCCAGGGCCCCACTTGTCATTGACTATTGCTATTCTAGCAAAGGGAAGATGTTTTTTTCGGACCTTCGGCTTAAGGCCTTCGTCTATATCGCAATCTGAATTTGTCATTCTAACAAATTAATATTGCGAGGGGCTACTGTTGGGGGCCTTCGGCTTCCGAAGGTCCTCAAAAACATGATTTAACAATGTTTCTGGAGTATAATACATGAACAGGTATCTTCGGATTTGGATCAGAACTACAACATGAAGAGGCACAAAGAACACGAAGGTTGGCGCAGAGCCGAAGCTATGTGCAGGAGAGCTTCGGCATGACAGCAGAAAAGGGAACCGACTTAAAAAGGAAAAGGCTATTCAGACCTCGATGGATTACTATAGGGTCATTAGCAAATGTAAAGGGCATGGGTGTAATTTTACATGGGCTGCGTCCCGTGCCTATAAATAGGTGAACAGTATCCCCGTACTGTTCACGCTGACTTGGCATTTGCTTTCGCTTCACGCTTGTACCCTTGCTTTCCTTCAAGCCGAAGGTACATTTGTAATTTGTTATTGTTAATATAGTAACACAAATAAAAATAAATTAATAACAATGTTTAAAGTTTTTATATTATTTTTCATATCTTGTGTATGAATCCTTCTCCATCATTTATTGTGCTTATGAAGGCTTGTCCTTCATAACCTTCGTCCGGGATTCATTATATCTGAAGGGAGATAATGCTTCGAAGGACGAAGGACTTTATCATTTAACATTTGTTATGTTGCCTTGTTCTTAACTCTTAGCTTTTGAGAACAAGTCCCCAACACGGGCCTTGACGAAGATACTACCAAAAAAGGTCCTTCCCAATTCAGCTGTAGTTTGCCTACTGTGTCCGGATTAGCCACTCTCCGAAGCTCCAAATGTCCTGGCTTGATATTTTTCAGTCGGACTTTTCTGTCGCGCCATTTTATTGTTTCGGCTTGGTATTTATTAATATTCTCCACAGCCTGAAGTCTGGTCCCTTCTATGGCATCTTTTGCCACAGAATAATCGGCTTCGTCCTCTGCTAAAGCTACTATTCTAATTGACCCTGCCTTAGCTTCTTCTGGGGTTATAGCTTCATCACCAAACAATAACTTGAATGGTGTAAAACCTGTAGACCTTGATATTGTTGTGTTGTGGCTCTACACCACTTTAATCAACTTATCTGGCCACTTTCCTCTGGGCTGATTGAAGATTAACTTCATTATTCCCGTCATTATAATGCCATTTGCTCTTTCGACAAGTCCATTTGACTCTGGATGTCTAACTAATGCAAAATGAATCTTCGTGCCAATCTGATCATATAATTCCTTGAAAGCTTCGACATCAAATTGTGTTCCATTGTCTACAGTGATAGCGTTTGGCACGCCGAAGCGACAAACAATATTTTGCCAGAAGAATTTCTGGACTGTGACCGAAGTTATTGTGGCTAAAGGCTTTGCCTCAATCCACTTGGAAAAATATTCTACCGCCACCACAACATATTTTAAATTGCCTTGTGCTGGTGGAAGTGGACCTAGCAAATCGAGGCCACATCTTTGCAACGGCAAGTGGGTTGTATTAATTGAGTGAGAGATGAAGGTTGCTTCTGGTCTCTTGCACATTTTTGACAGCCTTCATATTTTTGGACTAGCTCTGCTGCATCCGAAGCTGCCTTCGGCCAGTAAAATCCTTGTTGAAAAACTTTTCCCAGCAAGGGCCTAGACCCAATGTGAGATCCACATAGACCTGCGTGTATCTCTTTCATTAATTCAATACCTTCAGCTCTTGATAAACACTTGAGGAGTGGGGAACAGTCTCCATATTTATACAATTCCCCTTCTATTATCACATATGGTCTTGTCCTTGCCTCCATTCTCTTGTTATAAGCTTCGTCACTTGAAAGACAATTGCCTTGGAGGAAAGATATGATTTCAGTCCTCCAATCTTCACTGTGTACTAGAGAAATAGTAAGTACTGCTCTCTCCATGAGTTCAACCGAAGGTGCTTCTATTGTTTCAAAAAATACTTCCGAAGGTAAAGGGATCCCCTGAGCCGCCGATTTGGCTAGCAAATCTGCATGCTCATTTTCACCTCTTGGAATATTCTTGACAGAAAAACCTTCGAAAGAAGCCTCCAACCTTCGAACTATATCCAGATATTTCTCAAGCTTCGGGTCTCTTGCCCCGCAACTCTTATTGAGAGCACCTAGAGGGGGGGTGAATAGGTGATCCTGTAAAAACTTGAAACTTAGTCCAACAAAACTTGATTAGGAGTTAGCATAATAAGGCCAAGTGGCTAGAGAGGAGTTCTCTTGTGAGACACAATAAACACAGTAAGGACAAGCACAAGAGACACAAGAATTTATCCCGTGGTTCGGCCAAGTACAAAACTTGCCTACTCCATGTTGTGGCGTCCCAATGGACGAGAGTTGCACTCAACTCCTCTCAAGTGATCCAATGATTAACTTGAATACCACGGTGATCTTCTTTACTTTACTCTTTCCCGTTTGCGAGGAATCTCCACAACTTGGAGTCTCTCGCCCTTACAATAAGAATCAAAATGAAGCACTAGAGTAAGGGAGGGAAGCAACACACTCAAAACCACAGCAAATACGCATACACAAGACCAAGACTTGAGCTCAACACAATATCTCAAGGTTCTCACTAGAATGGAGCTCAAATCACTAAGAATGTCGAACAAGTGCGCAAGAATGAAGTGTGAGTGATCAACAATGCTCAAAGGATGCTTGCTGTGCTCCTCCATGCGCCTAGGGGTCCGTTTTATAGCCCCAAGGCAGCTAGGAGCCGTTGAGAGCATTCCAGGAAGGCAATTCTTGCCTTCTGTCGCTTGGCGCACCAGACAGTCCGGTGCGGATTTCTTTCCTTCTTTGGTGAAGCCGACCGTTGGAGTTTCAGAGCCGTTGGCGCACCGGACAGTCCGGTGCCCCCTTCTGACCGTTGGCTCTGCCACGCGTCGCGCGCGGATTACGCGGCCGACCGTTGGCCGGGCCGACTGTTGGCTCACCGGACAGTCCGGTGATTTATAGCCGTACACCGCCGTCGAAGTCCCGAGAGCAGCCAGTTGACAGACGCCTGCCTGGCGCACCGGACACTGTCCGGTGCACCACCGGACACTGTCCGGGGCACCACCGGACAGTCCGGGGCACCTAGACTGAGCAGACTCTTGGCTGCTTCGATCCAAGCTTTTCCAATTGTATTTTCTCTGATTCTAGCACTTAGGCAAACATGTTAGTACACAAAAACCAATGTACTAAGTCTAGAATCATACCTTTGTATTGACTTGCACCTTATCCACCATTTGGCATAGTTTATCATTTAAGCATTTGTGTTGGACACTAAATCACCAAAATACTTAGAAATGGCCCAAGGGCACTTTTCCCTTTCAATCTCCCCCTTTTTGGTGATTTATGCCAACACAACATAAAGCAACTAAAAGAAGTGCAACATCAATTCAAATGAGAACACAAATTTGTTTTGAATCAGATTTGGCATATTTGGATCATTCTTTGCCACCACTTGGTTTGTTTTTGCAAATTAAACCCAATTTCCTATCTCTAAGTCAAATACACTTGTTGATGCATAGAGAAAGATATTCCAAGAGAAATTGATCAAAGATTTCAAAAACTCCCCCTTTTTCCCATAATCAACCATTCTCCCCACAAGATGCCAACTTTTGACAAAAGAGACAATAAGAGATTTTTGACAAACCAAAAGCTCTATTCAACTATTTTCAAAATTCTCAAGTGGTAGCTGATCCATTTATTGCTTTGGCCTTATTTTCTCCCCCTTTGGCATCAAACACCAAAACAGGATCAATCTTGGCCCTTAAACCCCATTGCCTCACCAAAATCTTCAAATAAGAGTACAAAGGCAATAAGGATATTGAGATAAACTTGGAGTAATTTACCCTCTCATCGGAGTGCAGTGGAAGTCTTGCATGGTCCAAATCCACCTTTTCCCTTTCAATCCACCTTTGAGACTCAATCAAGCAAACTCAAGCACACGGTTAGTCTCAAAGGGTCAAGTTGTAGCACATCTCCCCCTAAATATGTGCATCACTCACACATGGACTTTTGAGGCCCGGGGAGTGCTTGTACAACTTGAGCACCATACATAAACAACTAAATGCATAAGAAACAAGATCAAGGCATAAAACGCATGTATGCTATGAATCAATCTAGATTCCACGAATCTAAGACATTTAGCTCACTACGCAGCCTGCAAAAGGTCGACTCATCTAGAGGCTTGGTAAAGATATCGGCTAGCTGGTTCTCGGTGCTAACATAAAACACTTCGATATCTCCCTTTTGCTGGTGGTCTCTCAAAAAGTGATGCCGGATGTCAATGTGCTTTGTGCGGCTGTGTTCAACAGGATTATCCGCCATGCGGATAGCACTCTCATTATCACATAGGAGTGGGACTTTGCTCAGATTGTAGCTAAAGTCACTGAGGGTTTGCCTCATCCAAAGTAGTTGCGCGCAACACTGTCCTGCGGCAACATACTCGGCCTCAGCGGTGGATAGGGCAACAGAGGTTTGTTTCTTAGAACTCCACGACACCAGGGACCTTACTAAGAATTGGCACGTCCCTGATGTACTTTTCCTATCGACCTTACATCCAGCATAGTCGGAGTCTGAATATCCAATTAAGTCAAAGGTAGACCCCTTTGGATACCAGATCCCGAAGCAAGATGTAGCTACTAAATATCTAAGAATTCGCTTCACGGCCACTAAGTGACACTCCCTTGGATCAGATTGAAATCTAGCACACATGCGAACACTAAGCATAATATCCGGTCTACTAGCACATAAATAAAGCAAAGAACCTATTATGGACCGGTATGCTTTTTGATCAACGGACTTACCTCCTTTGTTGAGGTCGGTGTGTCCGTCGGTTCCCATTGGAGTTTTTGCGGGCTTGGCGTCCTTCATCCCAAACCGCTTTAGCAAGTCTTGCGTGTACTTCGTTTGGGAGATGAAGGTGCCGTCTTTGAGTTGCTTCACTTGGAACCCAAGGAAGTAGTTCAACTCGCCCATCATCGACATCTCGAATTTCTGAGTCATCACCCTGACACGTGGTCGGGGTACCGTTCATCCTCAAAGCCAGGGGGTTGCTCTACGTATACCTCCTCCTTGATTGGCCTGTTAAGGAAAGCGCTCTTCACATCCATTTGGAACAACCTGAAAGAATGGTGAGTGGCATATGCTAGCAAAATGCGAATGGACTCTAGCCTAGCCACAAGAGCAAAAGTCTCCTCAAAGTCCAAACCTGCGACTTGGGCATAACCTTTTGCCACAAGTCGTGCCTTGTTCCTTGTCACCACCCCGTGCTCGTCTTGTTTGTTGCAGAACACCCACTTGGTTCCCACAACATTTTGCTTGGGACGAGGCACCAGTGTCCAAACTTCATTTCTTTTGAAGTTATTGAGCTCTTCCTGCATGGCCAACACCCAGTCCGGATCTAGCAAGGCCTCTTCTACCCTGAAAGGCTCAATAGAAGAGACAAAAGAGTAATTCTCACAAAAATTAACTAATCTAGAGCAAGTAGTTACTCCCTTGCTAATATCACCCAATATTTGGTCGACAGGATGATTCCTTTGAATCGTCGCTCGCACTTGGGTTGGAGGTGCTGGTTGTGCTTCTTCCTCCATCACATGATCATCTTGTGCTCCCCATTGATCACATGCCTCCTCTTGATGAACCTGTTCATCGTCTTGAGTTGGGGGATGCACCATTGTTGAGGAAGAAGGTTGATCTTGCTCCTTTTGTTCCTGTGGCCGCACGTCTCCAATCGCCATGGTGCGTATTGCGGCCGTCGGAACATCTTCTTCATCTACATCATCAAGATCAACAACTTGCTCTCTTGGAGAGCCATTAGTCTCATCAAATACAACGTCGTTAGAGACTTCAACCAAACCCGATGATTTGTTGAAGACCCTATACGCCTTTGTATTTGAATCATAACCTAAAAAAACCCTTCTACAGCTTTGGGAGCAAACTTAGAATTTCTACCTTTCTTTACTAGAATATAGCACTTGCTCCCAAATACACGAAAGTAAGACACATTGGGTTTGTTACCGGTTAGTAGTTCGTATGAAGTCTTCTTGAGGAGGCGATGAAGGTAGACCCGGTTTATGGCGTGGCAAGCCGTGTTCATGGCTTCCGACCAAAACCGCTCGGGTGTCTTGAACTCTCCAAGCATTGTCCTCGCCATGTCTATAAGCGTCCTGTTCTTCCTCTCTATCACACCATTTTGCTGTGGTGTGTAGGGAGCGGAGAACTCATGCTTGATTCCTTCCTCCTCAAGGTACTCCTCCACTTGAAGGTTCTTGAACTCGGACCCGTTGTCGCTCCTTATCTTCTTCACCTTGAGCTCAAACTCATTCTGAGCCCTCCTTAGGAAGCGCTTGAGGGTCCCTTGGGTTTCAGATTTATCCTGCAAAAAGAATACCCAAGTGAAGCGGGAAAAATCATCAACTATAACAAGACCATACTTACTTCCTCCTATGCTTAGATAGGCGACGGGTCCGAAGAGGTCCATATGAAGTAACTCCAGGGGTCTTGATGTTGTCATCACATTTTTGGCATGATGAGAGCTTCCCACCTGTTTACCTGCTTGACAAGCTGCACAAGGTCTATCTTTTTCGAAAGTTACATTAGTTAGACCTATCACGTGTTCTCCCTTTAGAAGCTTGTGAAGGTTCTTCATCCCCGCATGTGCTAAACGGCGATGCCACAGCCAGCCCATGCTAGTCTTAGCAATTAAGCATGCATCAAGATCGGCCTCCTCTTTTGCAAAATCAACTAAATAAAGTTTGCCGTCTAGTACACCCTTAAAAGCTAATGAACCATCACTTCTTCTACAGACGGACACATCTACATTTGTGAATAAACAGTTATATCCCATATTACAAAGTTGACTCACAGATAACAGGTTATATCCAAGCGACTCAACTAAGAACACATTAGAAATAGAGTGCTCGGATGAAATAGCAATTTTTCCTAACCCTTTCACCTTGCCTTGGTTCCCATCACCGAATATGATTGAATCTTGGGGATCCTTGTTCTTGACGTAGGAAGAGAACATCCTCTTTTCCCCCGTCATGTGGTTTGTGCATCCGCTGTCGATAATCCAGCTTGAGCCCCCGGATGCATAAACCTGCAAGGCAAATTTAGGCTTGGGTCTTAGGTACCCAACTCATGTTGGGTCCTACAAGGTTAGTTACAATGGTCTTAGGGACCCAAATGCAAGTCTTGTCTCCCTTACATTTGGCCCCTAATTTCCTAGCAATTACCTTCTTATCCTTTCTACAAATAGCAAAGGAAGCATTGCAAGCATAATAAATTGTAGAAGGTTCATTCATTACTTTCCTAGGAACATGAACAATATTTCTTCTAGGCATATGATGAACAACATTTTTCCTAGTCAAAGTTTTATCATGCATAATAGAAGAACTAGAAGCAATCATGGCATGAGAATTAAAAGCATCATAACTTCTATAAACATTCCTAGAATGTCTCCTATCATGATACATGAAAGCATGGTTCTTTTGAGCACTACTAGCCATAGGGGCCTTCCCTTTCTCCTTGGCGGAGATGGAAGCCTTATGACTTGTTACGTTCTTGACTTCCCTCTTGAAGTCAAGACCATCCTTAATTAAGGGGTGTCTACCAATCGTGTAGGCATCCCTTGCAAATTTTAGTTTGTCAAATTCACTCTTGCTAGTCTTAAGGTGGGCATTAAGACTAGCCACTTCATCATTCAATTTAGAAATTGAAACTAGGTGTTCACTACAAGCATCAACATTAAAGTCTTTACACCTATTGCAAACTACAACATGTTCTACACAAGATGTTGATTTATTAGCTATTTCTAACTTAGCATTCAAATCATCATTTATGCTCTTTAAGCTAGAAATAGAGTCATGGCATGTAGACAATTCACAAGAAAGCATTTCATTTCTTTTAATTTCTACAGCAAGGGATTTTTGTGCCTCTACAAACTTATCATGTTCTTCATACAAGAGATCCTCTTGCTTTTCTAATAACCTATTCTTATCATTCAAGGCATCAATTAATTCATTAATTTTATCAACCTTAGTTCTATCTAGGCCCTTGAATAAACATGAGTAGTCTATTTCATCATCGCTAGATTCTTCATCACTTGAGGAAGCGTAAGTACTAGTATTATGAGTGCTTACCTTCTTTTCCCTTGCCATGAGACAGGTGTGATGCTCGTTGGGGAAGAGGGCCGACTTGTTGAAGGCGGTGGCGGCGAGTCCTTCGTTGTCGGAGTCGGACGACGAACAATCCGAGTCCCACTCCTTGCCAAGGTGTGTCTCGCCCTTAGCCTTCTTGTAAGGCTTCTTCTTTTCCCTCTTGTTTCCTTGTTCCTGGTCACTATCATTATCGGGACAATTAGCGATAAAATGACCAATCTTACCACATTTGAAGCATGAGCGCTTTCCCTTCGTCTTGGTCTTGTTGGGATGCTCCTTGCGACCCCTTAGCGCCGTCTTGAAACGCTTGATGATGAGGGCCATTTCTTCATCATTAAGCCCGACCGCCTCAACTTGCGCCACCTTGCTAGGTAGCGCCTCCTTGCTCCTCGTTGCCTTGAGAGCAATAGTTTGAGGCTCTTGGATTGGGCCATTCAATGCATCATCAACGTATCTAGCCTCCTTGATCATCATCCGCCTGCTTACGAACTTTCCAAGTATCTCCTCGGGCGTCATCTTGGTGTACCTAGGATTCTCACGAATATTGTTCACAAGATGTGGATCAAGGACAGTAAAGGACCTTAGCATTAGGCGGACGACGTCGTGGTCCGTCCATCGTGTGCTTCCATAGCTCCTTATTTTGTTGACGAGGGTCTTGAGCCGGTTGTATGTTTGGGTTGGCTCCTTGCCCCTGATCATTGCGAATCTCCCAAGTTCGCCCTCCACCAATTCCATTTTGGTGAGCATGGTGACGTCGTTCCCTCATGTGAGATCTTGAGGGTGTCCCAAATCTGCTTGGCGTTATCCAAGCCGCTCACCTTATGGTATTCATCCCTGCACAATGAAGCTAGAAGAACAGTAGTAGTTTGTGCATTTTTGTGAATTTGTTCATTAATGAACATGGGACTATCCGTACTATCAAAGTGCATTCCATTTTCTACTATTTCCCATATACTTGGATGAAGAGAGAGCAAGTGACTACGCATTTTGTGACTCCAAAATCCGTAGTCCTCCCCATCAAAGTGTGGAGGTTTGCCAAGAGGAATGGAAAGCAAATGTGCATTTGAACTATGAGAAATACGAGAATAATCAAAAGAGAAGTTTGAATTAACCGTCTTCTTTTTCTCATAGTCGTTGTTGTCGTCCTTTTGGGAAGAAGAGGACTCGTCGCTGTCGTCGTAGTAGATGATCTTCTTGATGCGCCTTGTTTTCTTCTTCCTCCCGTCTTTTCTCTTGTGGCCCGAACCTGAGTCAGTAGGCTTGTCATCCTTTGGATCATTGACGAAGGACTCCTTCTTATCATTGACCACCATCCCCTTGCCCTTAAGACCCATCTCTTCGGGCGATTAGTCCCTCACGTGAAGAGAACGGCTCCGATACCAATTGAGAGCACCTAGAGGGGGGTGAATAGGTGATCCTGTAAAAACTTGAAACTTAATCCAACAAAACTTGATTAGGAGTTAGCACAATAAGGCCAAGTGGCTAGAGAGGAGTTCTCTTGTGAGACACAATAAACACAGTAAGGACAAGCACAAGAGACACGGGGATTTATCCCGTGGTTCGGCCAAGTACAAAACTTGCCTACTCCATGTTGTGGCGTCCCAACGGACGAGAGTTGCACTCAACTCCTCTCAAGTGATCCAATGATCAACTTGAATACCACGGTGATCTTCTTTACTTTACTCTTTCCCGTTTGCGAGGAATCTCCACAACTTGGAGTCTCTCGCTCTTACAATAAGAATCAAAATGAAGCACTAGAGTAAGGGAGGGAAGCAACACACTCAAAACCACAGCAAATACGCACACACAAGAACAAGACTTGAGCTCAACACAATATCTCAAGGTTCTCACTAGAACGGAGCTCAAATCACTAAGAATGTCGAACAAGTGCGCAAGAATGAAGTGTGAGTGATCAACAATGCTCAAAGGATGCTTGGTGTGCTCCTCCATGCGCCTAGGGGTCCGTTTTATAGCCCCAAGGCAGCTAGGAGCCGTTGAGAGCATTCCAGGAAGGCAATTCTTGCCTTCTGTCGCCTGGCGCACCGGACAGTCCGGTGCACCACCGGACACTGTCCGGTGCGGATTTCTTTCCTTCTTTGACGAAGCCGACCGTTGGAGTTTCAGAGCCGTTGGCGCACCGGACACTGTCCGGTGCCCCCTTCTGACCGTTGGCTCTGCCACGCGTCGCGCGCGGATTACGCGGCCGACTGTTGGCCGGGCCGACTGTTGGCTCACCGGACAATCCGGTGCACCATCGGACAGTCCGGTGATTTATAGCCGTACACCGCCGTCGAAGTCCTGAGAGCAGCCAGTTGATAGACGCCAGCCTGGCGCACCGGACACTGTCCGGTGCACCACCGGACAGTCCGGTGCACCAAGACTGAGCAGACTCTTGGCTGCTTCGATCCAAGCTTTTCCAATTGTATTTTCTCTGATTCTAGCACTTAGACAAACATGTTAGTACACAAAAACCAATGTACTAAGTCTAGAATCATACCTTTGTATTGACTTGCACCTTATCCACCATTTGGCGTAGTCTAAAATCACCAAAATACATAGAAATGGCCCAAGGGCACATTTCCCTTTCACTTATCAACATGCCCAGAAATAACTTGGGAATCGGTTTTAAGGACCGCGCTTCTTATCCCCATTGCCTTTAACTTCCGAAGCGCCAAAAGCAAAGTTTTGTATTCAGCAATATTATTTGTACAACTGAAATCAAGCTTTATTGCATAGCACATTCTGACTTTGGAAGGTGCAACTAAGACAGCAGCCGCACCTGCCCCGAAGGTTCCCTAGGAACCGTCGCAGAACACTGTCCAAGCTTCAGCATCTTTATTTGCTTCTTCTTCCTGAGCCCCTGGCATCCAGTTAGCGATGAAGTCTGCTAACGCCTGGGACTGAATTGAGGATCTATGCACATAATCAATGCTGAATTTGTTGAGTTCCACAGCCCACTTTCCAATCCTTCCAGTAGCTTTTCTGTTCCTCATGATATCCTTCAGAGGCTGTGATGAAGGAACAATTATATGGAATGCTTGAAAATAATGTCGAAGCTTCCTGGAGGCCATTAAGACAGCATACAACACCTTCTCCAATTATGTATAATTTTTCTTTGATAAGCTTAGAAATTTTGAGACAAAGTATACAGGGGCTTGCTTTTTGATTTGTCCTTCCAATTTCTCCTGCACAAGCGCCGCACTCACAGTAGAGTGCGAAGCTGCCACATACAATAGCAACGGAGCACCTGGCGTGGGTGGAGTTAATGTTGTTATATCAATCAAGTATTGCTTCAGCTCTTCGAAGGCTTTCTGCTGAGCTGGGGCCCATTGAAAGACTTCAGCTGATTTTAGTATTTCAAAGAATGGCAAGTTTCTTTCTACTGATCTAGATATAAATTTGTTCAATGAAGCCAGTCTTCCTGCCAACCGTTGAGCCCCCTTCTTTGTGCTCGGTGGTTCCATTCGAAGGATGGCTTCGATCTTGCTTGGGTTAGCTTCAATCCCCTTCGTTGAAACCAGACAGCCAAGGAACTTACCCTTCTTCACTCCAAAGACACACTTTTCAGGATTTAATTTTAGGCCAACTTGTCTGAAATTAGCAAATGTTTCTTGCAGATCAGTGATATGATTTTCTTGCTTCATGCTTTTTACTATGATATCATCAACATATGTTAGCACATTTCTGCCTATCTGGGAATGAAGGACCTTGGCCATCATCCTGCTGAAACTGCCTCCAGCATTTTTGAACCCCTTAGGCATTCGAAGATAACAATAGGTTCCACTGGGAGTTATGAAGCTAGTCTTCGGCTCATCCTCCTTCTTCATCCATATTTGATGATATCCTGAGTAGCAATCCAGAAGACTCATAAGTTCTGAAGAAGCTGCTGCATCCACAAGAGAGTCTATCTTTGGTAATGGAAATTCGTCCTTTGGACAGGCCTTGTTGAGATCCGTGAAATCAATACACATTCTCCATTTGCCATTGGCCTTCTTCACCATAACAGTATTGGCTAGCCATTCTGGATATTTTACTTCTCTGATGACACCAGCACTGAGAAGTCTTTTTACTTCATTCCGAGCACCTTCGGCTTTATCATCAGACATTTTCTAAAGCCTTTGCTTTCTGGGCCTGAAGGATGGATTGACATTAAGTGAATGTTCAATGACATCCCTGTTGACACCACAGAGATCATTGGCCGACCATGCGAAAACATCTTTGTTGTTCAATAAAAACCTTATCAAAGTTTTTTCCTGCTCTTCAGATAATTGAGACCCCAGCAGTACCTTCTGCTCTGCTATGTCTTCACATAGAAGCATGGGCTTCGGCTGATCAGCCGAAGCAGCCTTCTCTCTTCTGTACTTGTACTGCTCACAAGCTTTAGCTCCATCTATATTGTGGATGGCTTTTGAATCTGTCCAATTTCCCTCAGCCTTCCTGGCAGCTTTCTGACTTCTATGAATTGCAATAGGCCCTTGTTCCGAAGGTATCTTGATGCATAGGTATGCTGGATGAAGAATTGCTTCGAAAGCATTAAGTGTCCCACGGCCAATGATTGCATCGTAGGGGTATTCCATGTCAACAATATCAAAAACAACCTGTTCAGTCCTTGTGTTGTGGACAAATCCGAAGGTCACTGACATTATGATCTTGCCAAGTGCTATAATCTGTCTTCCTCCGAAGCCACAAAGAGGGTGTGTAGCAACATGAATCTTGTCCTCTGGCTCTTGCATCTGTCTGAAGGCTTTAGCAAATATGATATCCGCTGCACTGCCTGTATCAACCAGAATATTGTGGACCAGAAATCCCTTGATGACACAAGATATGACCATAGCATCATTGTGAGGGTAATCCTTAAGCTGAAGGTTCTCTTGAGAGAAGGTGATTGGGATGTGGGACCATTTTGACTTGATGAAGGGTCCCTGCACCCCAACATGCTGCACCCTTCTCTGGGCCTCCTTCTTCTGTTTCTTGTTGGCCGGTTCTGAACATGACCCGCATGTTATCGGGAGCACCAGCTTCGTAGCCGAAGCAGCTTCAGCTTGGGTTTTGGACGAAGCCATCAGCTCAAAAGTGGAAGTGAGTTCACCGGAGTTGGGCGCCAATGTTGAGAACTTGTTCTCAAATGCTATGAGTCAAGAACAAGACAACACAAAGTATTAAATGTTAATGTCCTTCGTCCTTCGAAGCATTATTTCCCTTAGGATATAACGATCTTCGGAGGAAGGTCATGAAGGACATACCTTCATCATTATGATATAAGAAAATGAAAGGCGAAACATATGAAACATGAAAGATAACATGAACAAACATATAATATCATTCACATGTCTTCATTATATAAACTTGGATATTTAAATACGATATTTAATTACATTTATACCTTCGGCTTGACAGAAGGCAAAAATCCGAGTGTTGTGCCCGAGCGAATACAAGATAGCGTGAACAGTACAGGGGTACTGATCATCTATTTATAGGCACAGGACACAGCCTATGAGAAATTACATTCATATCCTTTACAAAGGTTTACAATCATAATACAAGTTATCACGGGCCGATTGGTCATTTCATCTTTAAGTCGGTGCATTTAGAAATGTACTCCGAAGCTCTTTAATTGATAGCTTCAGTTTTGTGCTAGTCTTCCGAAGGTGTTTCTTCTTATGGGACCTTCGGCGACAAAGAAGACCCCTAACAATAATGATCTTTTCATAAACAGTAATAATAAACTGATAATAAAAGTGTGAACATGAGTAATGTCTATCTTCATACCTAAAACCACATAAAGCAATAACATGTACTACCCAAAAATTCAGTGGTAAAACAAGGTATAAAGATAGCCAAACTAGGGTAACCTATTGGGTCCCATCAAAATTAACCTATGCAGATCATTATGATTGATAAGAACATGACTGGGTAAAAAGGAAGTGATCAAGGGCACAACTTGCCTTCAATGAGCTCCTGCTCAGCAACTCCTATCTGCTGAACACTGGGATCCTCAGCCAATGGCTCTTCTACTCGCCACAATACAAACAAGCATAGTATAAAGAGGAAATTAATATCACACCAAACATGTAAACAAAATACACATTAATAATCTACATATTAAAATAAGATCATAGGAACATGAATCATTAATTTTGGAGTTATAGATTTTAAGTTATGACTTTCCAAAGATTTTATGTGTTGGATACAAGATTAACTAGGATATAAATTTTAATGTGGCTTTCATGTCAAAACAGTGGCACTAATTGATAAACAATAATATTGTAAAATTATAGAAATTAGAATGGATTAATTTGGACTAAGTATGAATTTTCTATGAATTAAACAAGTTCTAGGAATTGTTTTCATATTAAAAATTCATTTTCTAATTTATTTATCCAATTTAAATGATCTCTGGACTGCGCGCTAAAAACTGTGAAGCGCAGGGGTCTCGGTGCAAGATCCCCGAGACATAGTGAATAGTTCCTGTGGACCGCGGGTTGTTTCTTATCTTTCGCGGGGTTTCTTACGCAAATAAGCCAAACAAAAGGGTATCGGTGAATCCAGGCCGTCCGATCTCTGCCCATCGGCCTGAATTAGGTCTCTATTAACTCGAATCAGTACGCACTCTCGGCCACCGGATCCAAATCCGACGCCCATGATTTCATGAGACCCAGTATGAGTAACCACCATCTGATCTCGATCGGACGGTTATGATTCAATTGATCGAAGCGGTACACACAATCTGATCAAGGCCGTCGCCACGTATATCAACGGCCGATCGCCCGTCTTCCCCAACGCGATGCTCGCAGTGGAGGCGGTGCTCTCGTACACGGCGGAGACTTCACCATCAAATTCTAAGGCCCAGTTTCCACCCGAAAATCCCTAACCAACGGGTGCATACCCTAGTGGAGAAGATTGCGGGGCTAGGAAGGGTGGTCTCACCGGTTATTGTAGCGCGGGTGGTTCTGGTCGCGAAGAAGAGCGGCGCCCGTGACAGCCAAGAGCTCCGACGAGCAATTACTGAGTTCTAGAGCGTCCAACCAAACCGATTCACAACGCGCACGAACATGGGTTCCCGGCCGCACACCAAAGCGCAGAATCGGGGCAGATCGATGCCTAGAGGCGCAGTGGGATGACGGTGGTGATGTACTTTTGCACGGGTTGCAGCTGCGCATTGGATGATGTGGGGGAACGACGGCGAGAAATGGAATGTAGGAGTGGGCGAGGTCGAGGGGTTCGCTATTTATGGGTGAGGTGGTGCGGTGTTGTGGCCCGCTTGTCCCGGCAAGGATCACGGCGAGGCCGGTACGCCACCCGTGACTGAGCTGGTTGGAAGCCCACCGTGGCACTGGGCCCACCCGCCAGAGACTGTGATAGCGCGTGAATGGCTGACATGCGGGACCGCCAACTAGTGACGCTAACTCGAACACGCGCGAGATCGTGGGCGTTGCCTAGTGGGCCCCACACGTCGACAAAAAGGAAAGAAAGGAGCGTGCACGTGACTGACGTAGGGGACCCGCCTATTAGGGAGACATCAAGGATGGCGCGCGCGGATTTCGTTTGTGGGCCGAGCGGGAGTGAGGTAGTGATAGTGAGCTGGTTCTTTAGGGTTTCAGCCCATGCACCACTTTTTCTTTTTATTTTCCTTTTCCTTTTTCTGATTTATATTTTCCCCTTCTCATTTGAATTCAATTTTCAAACTCAAATCATGTGGTAAAATTTATCCTCAAATTGAAAGTATAATTTGAACATACTAGTCTTACTTTTATTTATAATATTTATTTTGTATATATTTTCTTTATAATACTTCTTTTCTTCCCTCTCCACATTTCTTTAGAGTGTTGTTTTCCAAATTAGAGTTTAAATTCTATGGTCCCATTAATATATTGTTTGTCGGTGGGAGAAATCCACCGGCCGGGTGGCGGAACGCACCCGCCCTAATCCTAAGATGAGGAGGGGGCCTAAGCGGTTGCCTGTTCGGTGAATGCGGATGAACACACGGGGACACGAGGGATTATAGTGGTTCAGGCCGCCGAAGCGTAATACCCTACCTCCACTATTTAAGTAGTATTGAGAGTGTGATTGAGTCCGTGAGCTTGAGAGTCTGTCCCTTGTAACGCTGTGTGCCTTCCCTTTTATAGTTTAAGGGAGGCACATACAAGGATGCTGAGCCCCGACATGCGGGCCTAGGAGCATAATGGTAGGAATACATTATGTGAATAGTAAATGCTGATAGTACACAAAGATCCTCCGCCTTAGTAACGCACGAGTAATCAGCGGGAGTCATGATGACCGCAATCCATGCCGCATTGATAGTCAGTAACGTGCGAGTAATGGCACAACCCGCGTATCGTGGACTGGGCACGCCGCCTGTCAGTGGAATGGACAGGCACACGTCTTATCTGTAATGAATGCGAAGGCGCACGTAGCCCAGAGGCGTCATGCTAGGTTCCGCCCATTGGCTTATGCCGCGTGCAGTACGCCACGTGGTAGCATCGGGTCTCCGCCAGAGCGGGGAGGAGGAGCGTACGTGATAACCAGATCAGGTATAGACACGTGTCAGCACCGGACCCCCGCTTGGGTCCAGAACAAGGCACGAGTATGTTCTGTCCTAGAACCTTGGGATCCCATTGTGGGTGGCCCGGACCCCATACGGGGGGGGGGGGGGTCCGGATCCCATTCAGGGGTCCGGCTGGCACACATGGAGGTCCTGGACCAATCTTGGAGGTCCAGACTGTATATCCAGGGGTCCGACACTCTCCCATGGGGGGTCCGAACTCACTGTTGAGGCCTTGGGGTCTATCACTTTCTCTGGACACGTGGCGGTTCTGGACCCGCTAATGTGGTGGGGTCAGGCGCTGTTGTGGACCTAGAGTAGTCGCCTAAGGCCGGGGCGAGTCATGGCTTGGTCACACACACAACACCCTTACCACGCGACTAAGAGATAGCCGCGTGGGTACTGCGTCTTTATACAGTAGCAAGGGGTACCCTAGTTTCAGGGTACCGACAGTGGCCCCCAGGCCCACCTCAGGGGAGGATGCGAGCCTGCAGGTGGGGCCAAAACTTGTACTTTGCTTCGACATGGCTTGATTGGTGATTGGCGCACCGTTTCAGCGCGTCTGCTGACGTACCCTTTGTGAATCTCCTTCGGTCACGCCTACTACCATATCTGTCCCCACGGTTGATTGACCCACGGCCCCCACGCCTGGTGGTTTTGTCGGGCCACGCGCGGGGCGCCTCGTTACCGCTGCAATGGTTTAAAAAATTACCTTCTGTCTTCTGCAGCGGCCCCGAGGAGGCGCACTATTGACACGTGCAGCGGTCCGCTTTTCTCGCACCCGAAATCCGACTCGCAAAGTGTATGACCTGTGGACCCGAGCCCCCGAGTCATAGACTGGGCTGCTTGGATCTAGGTGTCCGTCGCGCGCGATCTCCTGCGGCGATTGAGGGGCGTGCGGAAGGGTTTCCCTGAATGAGGACTCAGGTTTCCTTGAAAAAGGATTCACCCGCGTGCAGCAGTTACCCTTTCGCATTCTCTTCCAATCGACTGCGCCTCTTTGCCTTCGTGCTCCTCTGCGCCCCTTTGCCTTCGTGCTCTTCTGCTCTACACCCGTGCCGCCGCACAAGCCATGACTTCGCTCGGCCATCCCGACCGCTTTCAGTCTGAGGAGGCACTCAATCTGGTGCGTGGCCTGCTTGGGTGGAGTGCACCAGGGCTCGCCGGAAGAATCCACACCAGCATCGTCCCCTCGTCGATCTCGCCGCCAGGGAGTTCGTGCTATTTACCTCCTACATCTCCTGCGGGTTGGCGCTGTCGATCTCGCCCTTCTTCTTGTTGCTGCTGGAGGAGTTCGGGCTTCAGCTTCAGCACCTCATGCCCCACTCCGTCCTCCAGGCGGCCATCTTCGTCCACCTCTGTGAGATGTTTGCAGGTGTGGCTCCCTGCACTTCTCTCTTCCGCCACTTCTTCGTGCTGGTCATGTCCGGGAAGACTAGGGACCACATTAGTGCCTACTACTTCCAGACGAGGCCGGATCCAGCCGTCGTCTACATCCCCACCCTCGGCGGCGCGAGATGGGAAAACTAGGGCAGCGACTAGGTGATTGCCAGCGCCGAGGCCAACGACCGCCTCGCCCTGCCGAGCGATGGACCTGCGCTCGACCGCAAGCTGTGGAGGACCAAGTCGTCCCTGGCGCCGGAGTTCCTGCCCGTACTGTACAAGATCAAGGGCTTGGCTACGGGCGGCCTAACGTCGATGCACATGGTCGGCGACTTCCTGAAGCGCCGGATCGCGCCGCTGCAGAGGAGGGCGCGCCTGTGTTGCTGGTTCACCGGCGCGAACGACATCGGCAGGATCCAGCGCGGGCCGAGCACCGACCTGTTCTGGGATGAGATGGCGGTCCTGGTGGGAGGGATTACCGAGGAAACCTTCGTCCCTGAGTCCCTGATCCTCCCCTAGAACATCCCTGCGCTCTGCGACGACCCAGGGCTGAGGACGGCGATCTTGGCCACGCTGCCGACCCTCGACGAGAGCAGCGTGGTGGTCCACCAGACTGGAGGCCGGGACCCCCACCGCGGGATCCGGATCTCCGATGCACCGGCTGGAGGTCCCCAGGCCTCCGGTGCGGCTCCCAGCGCCCCCCGCCGTGACCCCCAGCCCCTTGGACAAGGGTAAAGGGGTTGCAAGCAGCGCCTCCGCCCTAGGTGGCACCGAGGGGTTGGAGGAAGAGAGGCGACGCCGCCTGCGTCACGCTGATGGGTCGCTCATTTCAGAGCCTCCCCAGAAGCGCCAGAGGACCGTAGGCGGGGCCGAGGAGGCAAGCTCCCAGGCCCACGGCGCGCAGAGGCGCGTGAGTCCTCCGGTCCCGCCACCACCACCACCATCGGACCCCCCGCCACCACCACCACCACCATCGGTCCCACTGCCACCACCACCATCTAGGGGTGATCTCCGCCAGGGGCACTAGCAGCAACAACAACAGCAGCAGCAGCAGCAGCAAGAGCGGCGATCTCGCTTCCAGGGTCACTAGAAGGTCCAGGGCCCCAAGTAAGTGTAGCTCCTTTTTCTTTGAGCTTAATCGTCATGTCGACAAGTCTTAACCCATCGTCTATTTTTCAGGGCTTCTTCCCCCTCTGCTCCCAAGGTCACACCTCCTCCGCCGGTTTCCAGGCCCACCGACGAGTCTGGCTCTCAGCAGCAGGCATCTGCTGGGAGTGGTGCCAGCGATCCGCCTCCGACTGCTGCCAAGACAACGCCAGCAGCTTCCCATGCCCCAGTGGGGGGGGGGGTCTGTGCCCCCTCCGGACGCTGGGGGCGACGTAGGAGGCACGTCTAGCTCCAACCCTCCACCTGCTCTGGAGGAGATGGAGGTGGTGTTCAGGCGACGGCTCCGGTCTGGTGCCGGGCAAGAAGCTGCGCCAGTCCCCCTCCGCCGTATGTTGTCCCGCGCCCACCAGGTCCTTAGCGACACTAGGGCAGCAATCTTATGGGAGTTGGGGGGCGCTTGAGGCTGAGCACCAGCGCCTCAGCGACTGGCGCACCCAATTGGAGGAGCGCACCAAGTTGGCGTCCCGACAATTCCTCTCCGAGCGGTCCCAACTCGAGCAAGACCACAAGGAGTACAAGAGGGACCTCCAAAAGGTGTGCGCCAGGGAGCTAGAGGCGTCCCGGAGGGAGAAGAATGTGACCAGGAGGGAGGAGGTCGTGTCTCAGCGGGAGGCCCTCACAACAGAGTTCCGGGCCAAGCTGAGTGCCCTGGACCAGATCCTGGAAGCCCAGCGGGTCCAGCAGACCAAGGCTGTGGAGAGGCTGCAAAAGTGGCAGTAGGAGCTCGAGGGCAAGGCCAGCGACGCCGCCCTCGCCGAGGAGAAGCTTAAAGCGAAGGAGCAGTCCTTGGACAGGCGGGAGACGGACCTCGCTAGGCGGGAGACGGATCTCACCTTCCAGGAAGAAATGCTCACCCGACGAGGCGAGATGTTGGCCGAGCACGAGCTCGAGGCGGAGGAGAAAGAGAAGAGGTTGGAGGAGCGGATCCGGCAGTTCCAGGCGGTGCAGGCGGCGCCAGGTCCCTGGGTTATGGAGGCGACCAGGAAAGCACTTGAAGATCTCCAGGTGGAGCACCGCGCCGAGGTCCAGCGTATTGCCGCGTGGGCCAGTGAGGCAAGCACGACATTGGTGCTGCTAGGGATGAGCCCTATTCCAGTGTCGGAGCTGCCAGCGTCGATCTCCGACGCGCTCCCGATGCTGGACTCCGCCGCCGATCGCCTTTGGTGCCTGGACCAGATTCTTGGAGCCCGCTTGGAGGCAAGGGGTGGCAAGCTCTGCCGGGCGGTGATCGAATATATCTTGACGTGCTTCCGGAG
Organism: Zea mays; assembly: GCF_902167145.1. Taxonomy (NCBI): domain Eukaryota; kingdom Viridiplantae; phylum Streptophyta; class Magnoliopsida; order Poales; family Poaceae; genus Zea; species Zea mays. The sequence goes on along the minus strand of NC_050100.1, from coordinate 31,030,897 downwards.
TCACGACCCGGCCATATCCTTGGAGCCGGTGATCGCTGGTTCGGTGGCTGCCACTGAAGACGCCGCCTAGGAGGGCGTACAAGACGCCGCCCGGGAGGGCATACAAGACGTCATGGAGCTGGTGGTCGAGCGCTTCCAGCGGGATCCTGCTGATGATGAGTAGCCAAATCTGTAGAAACAAGGCAAGGGTCCCACTGGGGAGCGGCTTGTAATAACTTTTGGTAGTGTAACATACTTTTGAGAACCATTAATCAAGCAGTATTAGTACTTATCTGTATGTTATTTGTCGTCGTTGTGTGTAGCGTTACCAACTTTCCCTGGTACTTGGCTCCCCTGGGATGTAGACTCGACGTGTCGAGGCTGGATACCAGTACACCAAAGAAAAAGTTGGTGGTCCGGTCCCTAGGGGGTAGTCTCTACAGTTTGAGACTGCCTACCTCTGGATGGGGACTTGGACCTGCACATAGCTTCGGCCTTGAAGTGTTAGTAGCACACCCATAAAACCCATCGTCTGGTATCTGCCATCCTTCGATTCATGCAACAGGACCTGAAGGATTTAGCCTGGGAAGCCAAGCCTTATGCCCGGACCTACAGGATCACAACCCAAAATACTAGGGTACCCATTGCAGAGTGGTGGAGCATGCAGTCTTAGGGTATGGAACCAGGCTAAGCGGCTACACAGCTCCGGACCACTCTAGGAAACGAGCACCCATTCTCTAGAACTGGTCTGTAGGTTGCCGAACCCCCTGTAGCAGTAGAGGGGTCCTGAACTGCAAGCCTGGCTACTCAATTCGGATGTGATCATACCAGCAAGGGTGAGAACTGTATGGGTGGGTTAGATAAAAAATAATACTTGAAAACCGTAGCAGAATAAAACCATCACAGAAGCACATCTGGGGGGGGGTAAATCCTTTCCTTATAACTTGATATATATGGGTGCAGACCAACAGGCCGGGCTTACGAGGGCGGACCTCACCAGATTGACGTACACATATGCACAACCCAGTTACAAAAGAAGAAAACTCAACCCCCCAGTTTTGCTTCTATGGATAGAACTTACGGAGATGCTCTATATTCCAGGGATTGGGGAGAGGCACTCCTTTAGTGGTGGCAAGGCGGACACACCCGGGTCGGCATATTTCCGTCACCTTGAAGGGTCCTTCCCAACTGGGGGGAGTTTGTGGAGCCCTTCTCGGTTCAGTACTCGCCTTAGGACTAGGTCCCCGACCCTGAGCTCCCTATTATGCACGAACCGTTGGTGGTAGCGCCTGAGCGCTTGGTTATACCGTGCATTTCGGATCACCGCTCGTCATCTGCGTTCGTCGATGAAGTCCACGTCCTCACGCTGTAGCTGTTCCTGCATAGACTCATCGAAAGATTGGACCCGTGGGGATCCCATAATAATTTCTAGGGGAAGACAGGCTTCGGCCCCGTAGACCAGGAAGAACGGGGTCTCCCCGGTAGCTCGGCTGGGTGTGGTCCGGTTCCACCATAGTATGGACGGAAGTTCGTTGACCTAATTTGCACCATGCTTTTTCAAGAATTCATAGGTGCGTGTCTTGAGCCCTCTGAGGATTTCTGTGTTTGCCCTCTCAGCTTGGCCGTTGCTCCTGGGGTGAGCCACAGACGCAAAGCAGAGATGGGTGCCGATGCCCTCGCAATACTCTTGGAAGAGCCAACTTGTAAACTGGGTCCCGTTGTCCGTAATGATACGGCTTGGGACCCCAAATCTACAGACAATCGACCTGAGGAAAGCAACAACAGCACCCTGGGTGATATTGACCACAGGGGTGGCCTCTGGCCACTTTGTGAACTTGTCGATGGCGACGAAGAGGAAACGGTACCCGCCGACGGCCCTGGGGAATGGTCCCAGGATATCCACCCCCCATACGGCGAATGGCTAGGAGGGTGGAATCATCTGCAGAGCCAGAGCTGGTGTGTGTATCTGCTTTGTATGGAACTGACACGCTTTGCAAGACTTTACCATCTCAGATGCATCCTGGAGAGCGGTTGGCCAGTAGAAACCGTGCCGGAAGGCCTTACCGACCAGTGTGCAGGATGACGAATGACTTCCGCACTCACCTCCATGGATCTCCGCGAGCAATTCACGGCCCTCCTCCTGGGTGATGCGCCGCATGACAATGTCGTTGGCACCATGGCGGTAGAGATCCCCTTCTACCACCGCGTATCGTTTAGCCAACCGCACTATGCGCTCTGTGGACACATGATCTTCAGGAAGGATATTTTCCTTCAGGTAGTCCCGGATCTCGGAGATCCATGCATCGGGACCACTCTAAGATACTGGTTGTGGCGCTAAGAGGTTGGCAGGACCCTGTGTAGCGCACACAATTTTGGGTGGGTTCTGTAGATGGTATGCCACCAGGACCGCTAGCTTCGAGGTGTTAGTCTCGTCCCCTTCGCCCAGTTCCAGGGTCGTGAAGTCCTCTTCCAGCTTCCTTACGTGGAGGAGGTAAGCTGCGAGCCTGGGCTCGTTGCAGCTACATTCCCCGCGGACCTGTTTGATAATCAGCTGGGAGTCCCCATTCACGAAGAGCTGGTGGATCCCTAGGGATAGGGCCGCATACAAGCCAAAGATCAGCGCCTCGTATTCTGCCATGTTGTTGGTGGCCTTGAACTCAAGGTGCACCATGTACTTCACTTGATCTCCGCTTGGGTCGACGAGGACCACTCCAGCACCGCCACCCTGCTGGCGGGCGGATCCGTCGAAGAAGAGCGTCCAGTGTGGCTCGGTGAAGACCGGGACCCTGGGCTCCGCAGGTGTGGGGTCCAAATCAGGATCCGGAGCCCCAGGAGTACTCGGGGGAGGGGTCCACTCCACGATGAAGTCAGCCAGGACTTGGCTCTTGACAGCGTGGCAAGGCTGGAAGTCCAGCTGGAACTCAACAAGTTCCGCTGCCCACTTGGCGATGTTGCCTGTGGCGTTAGAGTTGTGGAGGATGGCCCTTAACGGAAGGAGGTCACCACCACGACCCTGTGTGCCTGGAAATAGTGGCGCAGCTTCCTAGACACAACAAGCACAACGTAGATAAGCTTGTGCGTCTCAGGGTACCTGGCCTTCGCCTCATGGAGGACCTCGCTGACGTAGTAGACCGGCTTCTGTATGGTCCGGACCCCTACGGTTGGCCCCGGGCCCTCAAGGTCTGTGGTGGTCGGACCACCACCTTCTCCTAGGGGAACCTCCTGACTCCCCTGGTAATGTTGCTCCGTCCTTTCGACGACCAGCACCATGCTCACCGCCTCTGTAGCCGCTGCAATGTACAAGTACAACGACTCCCCTGGCTTCGGAGCTACCAGTATCGGTAGGGACACAAGGTGCTGCTTCAACTCTTGGAAGGCTCGCTCTGTATCCTAGGTCCAAGAGAATGGGCCGGACTTCTGTAAGAGTTTGAAGAAGGGTAGCGCCCTCTCAGCCAGACGTGAGATGAAGCGGCTAAGAGTGGCCAGGGACCCCGTAAGCTTCTGGACATCCTTGATCTGGGCCGGAGGCCTCGTTGCCTCAATTTCCCTAATCTTCTCCAGGTTTGCTTCAATGCCCCGGTGCGAAACCAGGAATCCCAGCAACTTCCCTGCGGAGACACCAAAGACGCACTTCTCCGAGTTCAGCTTCATGCGCGTTGCCCACAACTTGTCAAAGACCAGGGTCAAGTCTTCCACTAGAGTCGACCCTCTCTTAGTCTTGACCACGATGTCATCGACATATATCTCTATCCTGTCCCTAATCAGGTCCCCAAAGGTCTTTCTCATCGCCCGTACAAATGTCGGCAAGGCATTTTTCAGACTGTAAGGCATTACAACATAACAGTAAAGCCCATCCACTGTTACAAAAGCGGTATGCTTCCTGTCACACCCGGGTTTCGGGGCACCAAGACCCGGGCGCGAACATAATCACCAGGTGTGCTGGGACCAAGTCTCACACATATGATGAATCATGGCACAGGATCGAATGTCACATCTTTACTATTTAACAGGAGTTCTATACAAAATAATTAAATAATTACATTATAAGGAGACAACGGTCCAGTAACCCAAAGTTGACTGGGAGACGACGGCCTAGACCACTCACGAACACATCACAGCATCCTCCATGCGCCTCATCCTGTGGTACCTGTTCTTGACCTGTGGGGGGTGTGAGACAGCAAGAGTGAGCTCACATACGTTCATAGCTCAACAAGTTGTGGGGAATAATGTGCATGAACTCGCCAAAGGTGGGAGCTCAAGTGAAGTGTAAGGCTTACCAAAGAGGATGGTTAGAGCTGAGCATTGCTTTTAAAGTTGGTCAAAATTTTATTAGCAGTTACTAAGTATAAGTAAATACCAACCCAATTAAATAGTAGAACAAAAGTAACAACATCACCTGCGATGCAATGCATATGACAAATTGAATTTAGTTCCATAATTTAATCATGTGAGGGTCCGAGCTGCTCATGACCGTGAGCACGGCTAGTATACCAGTTTTACACTCTGCAGAGGTTGCGCATCTTTACCCACAAGTCATGTTACCCATCTGCCAAGGGATCGCGACTTACCATACACCTCTACCGAGGAGGCGAGGCAGGGTAACACTACGAGGCCTTTACAAAGTTCCACTAGCTTCAGAAAACCCGCTACAGTTTATAGGAAGCTCCAATGCAGGAATCCCTTGCATGACCGCCATCGCAGCAAAATCATCCCGAGGGCCTCCCTACACTGACCACTCCCCTACTGCCCTTGCCCCTTTCGGGTAAGGTAGTCCTCCACTAGCTTTCCTAATTAATCAGCCAAGGGCGTCCCATTATACCCTTGTGGTAACACTATTTTCCCGGGTGGTCGCTCCATGTTCCAATTAACATAATGATCTTATCATGAACGATAAATAACAATGGATAACAAAAGTATAATCATGAGTAATGTATCTTCATACCCAAAACCACATAAAGCACTAGCAAGTACTACCCAAAAAGTTCAGTGGTAACAAGGTATAAAGATAATCAAACTAGGGTAACCTATTGGGTCCCATCAAAATTAACCTATGCAGATCATTATGATTAATCAGAACATGGCTGGGTAAAAAGAAGTGATCAAGGGCACAACTTGCCTGGGACTTGAGATTCCAGGTACCAGGATGATCTTCAGATGACACGTGTCCTCACGCTAGTCGTAGCATTACAAACAAACAGTGTATAGGCAAAATTAACATTACACCAAACATAAGAATACATTGCATAATAATAATCTACGCGCCATAACGAGATCGTAGAAACAAGAACCACTAAATTCGGAGCTACAGTTATTAAGTTATGAATTTCCAAAATTATTTAGTGCTTAGAATAGTTTAATCCAAATGAACAATTTTAATTCAAGTTTTGTGGCTAAACAAAGGTACTAGGTAATAAATAATACTTAAACAAAATTAATGCCACTAGAATGAATCAATTTGGAGCTAAATTCACCAAGTTATGAATTTCTTAAGTTTGGGACATTATTTTGCATTAAAAAGAATTTCTGTATTAAATTTAATAAATTTCTGAGGTACTTGGACTGCGGCCACTATTTAATAGAAACCCAGGGGGTTCTGCGCAAAAGACACCAAGACTCAGAACTCCCGCAGTGTGGACTGCGGGTTATTTTGAAGAAAACCGAGGGGTTCTTTTGAAAGAAGTGCACGACGAAGGGGTATCGGATCACTAGAGCCGTCTGATCTGGTTTCAACGGCAGAGATTAGAAGTTATCTAAACGGATCCGGTATGCAATCTGAGCCACCCAACGAGCGATCGATGACCTAGATTTAAAGCAACCCCGAGTCGATCACGTTCGCCCGATCACGAATCCATGGCCCAGATCGGGCCGCGCGAAGAGATATGTTCAGACCTAATCTCACACGTCCGCATCAGGATCAACGGCCGATACAAATCCACTTACCTCAATCCAGCATCGCGGATCCAACGGTTCTCCATCTTCTTTGCCACGAGGAAAACTGCGCAGTGGTCGGCTGGTCGCTCCCTAGCCTGCGACGGTGTCCGCCGACTAGGAGCCCGAGCAGCACCGGTGATCTCCCCCATCCGTTCGCTGACTCCACGACAAAGTGTTCCCCCGTCTAGCAACGAACCGAGGCCAACCCTCCATTTGGCCAGCTGAATCCACCGCCATTGCCATCACTGCTGGCTTCCACCAAGCCACCGAGCTCGAACCCCCCCCCCCCCCCGAGAGGATCCTTCCGAAGAAGGCGTACTGGCCAGCGCCAAATTCTCTGCAGCGGAGGAGGACGCGACGCCACCGCCCTCCTGGTTCGTCCACCTTCGAGGCTGACCGAGCCACGATGCATCACGACCATGGCCAACGTCCCACCGGAATGATGAGCAGAGCACTGACAGACCAACTCGAGAAATAGGGGAGGGAGCTCTTCGGGATTGGCCCTGGGAGGCAAGGAATCATGGCCTAATGGTTATATAGGGCAGGGGGGTTGGTTGATGAACAAGCTCATGATCCGGATGCGAGGAGGGCGAATCCCACCAGACCCCGATGACTGCGCGCGCTGTTGCAACGAATTCGCGGAGAAGGTGCCGCAGTCAAGGCGGATCCATGCGCCAGCCGCGCGAACCACGACGTTCTCTCTCTCAATCTCTCTGCAATCCGACGAGCACATGGCGGACCCTCTCCAGCTTTTCTCTCTCTGCACTTTGACAGCTCTTCGGTTCAGGTCGCGAGTCAGCTAGGGTTATATAGCCGGTTGATAGAATCCGTTGCCGAGAAGCTCGGGCTAAGGCCGAATCAACCGGTGCAAAGGAGATTTGGCGTGGCGTTTGTTTCGGCTGATCCGGTCGGCCTCAAATGGCTGGCTTCAACACGGAGTTGGGGAAGAAGATGACCGACGCGTGGGTCCCAACCGACAGTGTCCCAAGGCGCGTGCAGTACTGGGCCGTGGAGTGAGTTGGGCCGCGGGGAAATTCCTTCGTGGGCCGAATGGAGGGAAGCCAACCCAGCTGTGGTCTCTGTCTTTTTTTATTTTTCTTTTCTTTTTTCATTTCAGTTTTCTATTCCAATTTCAGATCATACTCAAGTTTAAATTTCAAACCTTCATTTCTTTTAAATTCATAAAAAAAATCCAGTATGATAGGCACTGATTACATTAATCTATTTATTTAATTACTTTATTTATTATTATCATTTTATTTGGGTAATGAAATACACACACCACATTCATTACATAAAATATTATTTTGAGTGTGCAACCAATTTAAAAAGATATAACCAAAAAGTCATTTTCCTTTGGTTTGGTAGGAAACATTTTTCAAATGTCTAATCTTTATTAAGATATGATTTAGCTAATGTTATCCTATTATAATAATTTACTTTAGAGAGGGTGAACTCTAAACTTCAATTATTTTATCATGAGCACTTATTTTGATGATTGTTTTTTACCTTATACAAATTTTAGGGCTTTACAAATCCTACCCCCTAATAGAAATCTCGTCCTCGAGATTTGTAAGAAAAGGGATACAGAAGGATTGGTTTGTAATTTATCTTTTAGTCTATAATTGGTTCAAAAATCTAAAGTCTCATTTTTTTATAATCAATAGTGGGTGATTAAGAGAGCATATGTATCCAGCCATTTATTAGGCAGGGTATAAGCTGGGCAGGTTGAGGTAAAACAGATTATGGCAAGGAAAAGACTTCATTCGAAAGGTTTAAGTCTTAATTCATCTCGAGATTCGCTTTGACTGTTGTATCCTTCCTTGATCTTTTCTTCTCCGGTCTTGGTCTTATTTATTCAAGGTTAGTGTATATACTGGGAGTTAGGAAATATGGTTGATATGGGTGAGATAGACTACCTGAGGTAGGTCAAACTCTTGTTTGGTGTTGGGTGGGGATAGGCAGATTATGCAATCCATCATGACTCTAACGGTTGGGTTAGCTCTTCTGTTCATGGTTGTTATTCTAGAGTAGGATAAATGTGCTAATTAGGGCAAGATGACTCCATAAGGATAGGGTAGAATCTTTTGAGGTCAGTTAGATCTATTAAGATGGGATAAGTAAAGTGGTTAGGATAGGATGAATCCTTCAAGATAAGATGAATCTATTAAGATAAGAGATGGTTTTTTTAAGATACGATGGATCTATTAGGCTAGATATATTTTAATTTGGATAAGTCAGGATCTTTTTTTTGAGATAAGATGGATCTATGAGTGTAGGATAGAATCTTTTAAGATGAGATAGATATTGTTAGGCTAGATATTTTAATGAGGGATAATCTAGTTTGTCTAGTTAGTTTTATAAGCATTATATATATGTAGATGTAATTGTGGACATTACCCCACAACCCATCACACTCAATCAAAGATCCAAATCAGACAAGTATCATAAGAACAAACACTCAAGTACGTAGATAACTATAAAAATAGTTTTGATTTTGTTCCTTAAGAGTAGGTATCCTATCCCTAAAAGTCACTTTAGGCACATGATTTCAAAGTGTGAAATCCCCATTTGTCTTTAGAAAGAAAAGGTAAGAATAATCAGAGTAAGCGGAAATAGATGAGAAAAGAGAAGTTTAGAAAAGAATCAGAGTAGCAAAGGTAAGTATGTAAGGGTTATCCAGTCCTATCTAGGTTTTGTCCTACAGTCAACATTCCTCTGATACCACTTCTGTCACACCCGGGTTTCGGGGCACCAAGACCCGGGCGCGAACATAATCACCAGGTGTGCTGGGACCAAGTCTCACACATATGATGAATCATGGCACAGGATCGAATGTCACATCTTTACTATTTAACAGGAGTTCTATACAAAATAATTAAATAATTACATTATAAGGAGACAACGGTCCAGCAACCCAAAGTTGACTGGGAGACGACGGCCTAGACCACTCACGAACACATCACAGCATCCTCCATGCGCCTCATCCTGTGGTACCTGTTCTTGACCTGTGGGGGGTGTGAGACAGCAAGAGTGAGCTCACATACGTTCATAGCTCAACAAGTTGTGGGGAATAATGTGCATGAACTCGCCAAAGGTGGGAGCTCAAGTGAAGTGTAAGGCTTACCAAAGAGGATGGTTAGAGCTGAGCATTGCTTTTAAAGTTGGTCAAAATTTTATTAGCAGTTACTAAGTATAAGTAAATACCAACCCAATTAAATAGTAGAACAAAAGTAACAACATCACCTGCGATGCAATGCATATGACAAATTGAATTTATTTCCATAATTTAATCATGTGAGGGTCCGAGCTGCTCATGACCGTGAGCACGGCTAGTATACCAGTTTTACACTCTGCAGAGGTTGCACATCTTTACCCACAAGTCATGTTACCCATCTGCCAAGGGATCGCGACTTCCCATACACCTCTACCGAGGAGGCGAGGCAGGGTAACACTACGAGGCCTTTACAAAGTTCCACTAGCTTCAGAAAACCCGCTACAGTTTATAGGAAGCTCCAATGCAGGAATCCCTTGCATGACCGCCATCGCAGCAAAATCATCCCGAGGGCCTCCCTACACTGACCACTCCCCTACTGCCCTTGCCCCTTTCGGGTAAGGTAGTCCTCCACTAGCTTTCCTAATTAATCAGCCAAGGGCGTCCCATTATACCCTTGTGGTAGCACTGTTTTACCGGGTGGTCGCTCCATGTTCCAATTAACATAATGATCTTATCATGAACGATAAATAACAATGGATAACAAAAGTATAATCATGAGTAATGTATCTTCATACCCAAAACCACATAAAGCACTAGCAAGTACTACCCAAAAAGTTCAGTGGTAACAAGGTATAAAGATAATCAAACTAGGGTAACCTATTGGGTCCCATCAAAATTAACCTATGCAGATCATTATGATTAATCAGAACATGGCTGGGTAAAAAGAAGTGATCAAGGGCACAACTTGCCTGGGACTTGAGATTCCAGGTACCAGGATGATCTTCATATGACACGTGTCCTCACGCTAGTCGTAGCATTACAAACAAACAGTGTATAGGCAAAATTAACATTACACCAAACATAAGAATACATTGCATAATAATAATCTACGCGCCATAACGAGATCGTAGAAACAAGAACCACTAAATTCGGAGCTACAGTTATTAAGTTATGAATTTCCAAAATTATTTAGTGCTTAGAATAGTTTAATCCAAATGAACAATTTTAATTCAAGTTTTGTGGCTAAACAAAGGTACTAGGTAATAAATAATACTTAAACAAAATTAATGCCACTGGAATGAATCAATTTGGAGCTAAATTCACCAAGTTATGAATTTCTTAAGTTTGGGACTGTTGGAGACTCGTTCTCAAGTGCTCTGAATTAAGAACAAGGCAACATAAAGTGTTAAATGTCAACGTCCTTCGTCCATAAAACATTATTCCCTTGAGGATAATGGATCTTGGACGAAGGTTGATGAGAGTAAAATTACGAAGCCTAAATCTTCGTAATAAAATTCCAATAGATATTGCAAGATGACATAAAAGATACAAAAGAGGTAAACAAGTCATAGATAAATTATATTATATTTTCTTAATATATCCAGTCATTAAATACAATAATACCTCTGCCTTGACAAAAGGTTGAATTCCAGAATATGCGATTGCAGTTACCAGAATACGTGAACAGTAAAGGAATACTGTTCACTATTTATAGGCACAGGGCGCAGCCTGTGAGGGATTACAAGCATGCCCCTTATAAAAGTTTACAACATTGACTCAGACCTTTATGGACTAAAAGGTCATTTTATCTTTAAGTCGGTTTGTAATACCGAAGCTTCATGAAGAGGGACCTTCGGCCATCTTATACAAACAGCTTCAGCCGAAAACCGCTTCTTCCTAGAAGACCTTCGGCGACGAAGCATAGGCCCAACAGTAGCCCCTTTCGCGGTGCTAGATCGTTTTTCGTAACGAGCTTGATCCGTGAAAAAGGTCTCTTAAGCTTCGGAGCGCCGAAGGTCTAAAAAACACCTTCCCTGAGCTCGTTGTCGAGAAACGATATTCAATTTCTCAGCGTGTAGCGGCCCCACCTTTCAGAGTTACTGTTTGGTCTCTGCGGTCCACCACGCAGCGAGTGCGAGCGGGTGTCCGCCTGGTGTAAAAATCCTGGCGCTTCGCCTTCTTACCTGCAGCACTATATAAACAGACGAGTAGGTGTGAAGTTACCACAGCATTCATTGCTATTTTGCACTGTTTTGCTGCCAAAATTTTTAACCGTCGCCGAAGCTTGTCTGTCGGAATCGAACGAAGCTCTAGTTTGTAACCTGCTTCGGAGGAAGAAAGTATCAAAGTTCCACAAGTTCATAATTAAATGGCCAGAGTGCGTTCTACCGCCAGGGTTGAACGTGAGGGGGACGAAACTGAAGCTTCGGAGACTGTCCCTATCTCCGAAGCCATGCAACGATCCGGGCTAGTGACTTCGGAAAAGATTCCTAGTGATGATGCAGAACAAGCAATCGCTGAAGCAGAGGAAGAAGATATTGAGGAGACTGATCCCGAAGATGATTATCGCATTGCCATGCCAAGCAAACCCAGCCACTTGGACTTCGGGAAATCTACTGTTTCGAAAGCTGATCTGTCCAAGATGGTAAAATCGGGCTTTTTTACTGAAAATCAGAAGAAGCTACTGCGCTTCGGGGGAGAAGAGACTACCCCAAAGCCGGAGAAAGATGAAATTGTTATTTTCAAAAGCTTTCTAAAGGCTGGATTAAGGTTCCCCCTACATGGGATTATTGCAGAGGTACTGAATAAGTTCGGTATCTATTTTCACCAGCTGACCCCTAACGCTATCGTTAGACTTATTGTTTATATCTGGGCACTCCGAAGCCAAGCAGTGGAACCATTTGCGGACAGCTTTTGCCGGGTTCACGAGTTGCATTATCAAATGAAGGCTAGAAAGGATGGATTGCACGACAATTTTGGTTGTTATAACTTCGCCTATCGGAAAACTACAAAGTTTCCTGTAATTAGCTACCGAAGCAAATGGACAACAGGCTGGAAATCTGAGTGGTTCTATGTCAAGGTTGATGACGACAAGGAAAAGCTTGTGCAAAGCCCGCTGGAACTAATCTTCGGAGAAACCCGACCTCGCTGCAACATGACACCCGAAGGTCCAACACAACAAGCAATGAGTGAATTCAGAATTATTGCAGAGCATATCAGCACAAAGGGACCTGGTTCAAGAGTTTTTAGCTTTCAAAGTTTTTCCCAGTTTGAAAGAATGGGATATGCCGAAGCTACAGGGGGAAAAGAAAGAAGGTGAACTTGTACGTTTACCTTACTATTTCAAGTTTAAAAAGTACTTTAAAACACCTTGCCAAGAGTGGCTAGATACAATTGAAGTAATGTGCAATGAAATACTTGGCAATTATTCCAAAAAAGAAGATCAATTGATGACCGCTGCCTTCGGCACCCGTCCGAAGCGAAGGCTAAATCGAGTGTTGGACGACCTGGGCTTTGATTACCCTGATTATGAAAATCTGAACAAAGGTGCTGGGGGCCAAAAAAGAAAAAGGATAACTGAGGCCATGAATGAAGAAAAAGAACCATTAAAGAAGAAAATTCCGAAGAAGAGGAAAGCTTCTTCTCCGAAGCAACAAATATCCGAAGCAGAAGAAACCCCCGCATCACCTTCTGCTGCTGTCGTTGAGGAAATTCTGAAGGTAATGACTGAATCCTTACCTGCGAAGCTAAGTCCACTGGGCCCTCAACTGACAAAGTTTTTTCAGAAGGACAAGGAGCCCGAAAAATCGAAGAAAACAATCAAGGCAAAGAAACAAAGAATTATCACTGTGACAGAGGTAATTGACAAGACGCCGCCAAGAGCTTCAGCCCAGAAAACACCAGCGGCTGTAGAGGAGACAGATATTGAAATTGCACCTTCGGAGGCCGCAGCTGCCGAAGCTGCCTCAGCTGAAGGTTTGAACCTGGAGAGCACAATTGAACACATTGACCAAATACTGCTAGACATGGCTGCAGAAGAAGCTACCACTGCCGCCGAAGAGGCCGTGACCGCAGCGTCGGGGAAAGGAAAATAAATTGCTGATGAAGCTTCAGAAAACGAAACCTTCATGTTCCATAATTTAGTTGGAGAACAACTATCAAAAGCTGAAATAGAAGAGCTTAGAGAGTATGCCAAATCCTGTGGATACAAACCTGGGGCACTCCTCTTCGGAGGCGTTGATGATGAGAAATTAGATTGTATTCGAGATCAAACAGGTGCCAAAGTTATCAGTACTCTGTCCAAGAGTATCGGCTTCCCGAAGCTAGAAACAAACATCAGCCGCTACCGACGACAACATGTCGTTGGTAGTTTATTTTATTCCAACTTTAAGGTGATACTTGTCCCTTAACTTTATTGTTTCTAATAATAAAAATATGTCTGACGAAGGTTGTTTTCGTGCAGAGTATGCTGTTGAGCAAAGCCTTGCAAATGCAGCAAGATTTTGAAGATAAGAAGCACGAAGTTATAATTGAAAATTTGGAAAGCAGAATAAAGGAGCAATCGGATGTTATTGAGAAAAAGAACTTTGAGCTCCAGGCAGCCGAAGGTTCATTGGCGGAAGCTGAAGCAAAAATAACAGAACTGAACACGAAGCTTCTCCGCCAGTCTGAACAGTTCGAGCGAGAAAAGCTAGAGCTTAATGCAAAACTTGAAGCCGAAGCTCAACAAAATTCAGATTTGAGAAAACTATTGACAAGCCTTCAAGAAAAATGTCTAGAATTTAGCAACAAATGCATTCAACGATTAAGAAAAATTTTCCACTCAGTTGGAGCCAGCAGTGAAAAATTCACCCCCTCAGCTGAAGATCTACCAAAGACCTTCGAACATATTGAAGGTGAGATTGACGAGCTCGACGAAGTCATAGCTGGGCATGGTGACTTCTGTGCCTGGGTAGCTTCTCGAGGCACTGCTGCAGCTTTCCTGAAAGCTGGCTGCGATCATGGAAAGATTGTTAATAGGCCAAATTTCACTTTATCACCATCAATCCTGGATGACATCCCTGATGTCGCCCGAAGTATCTCTAACAGATTTGTAAAAATGATATGGACAAAAGGTGGGCGAGAAAAGGCTGGAGACGAAGCTCGTAGCCACCTTAAACCAGTAAGAAACCATACCTTGTGCTTACCTTTTCTTGCAAGGTCGATTTCGACTAACGACGTTATTCATGTAGGATGACGAAGCTGAAGCCGATGATTAAAAATGACGCCGAAGCTGAAGCTCCTTGGAGATTAAACAGTAGTCTAGACAGTACTTGAGGAACTTTTGAGATAATTTTTGTGAATGTAACTTAAAACTTGTCTCTGATGAATTCTGTTCATACCTTGTGATATATCCTTACCCTTCCATTGATGTATGAGAAATGCTTTGATGTGAACGAAATTCTCCTTTTTTGAGCCGAAGGCGAAAAAACACCTTCCCTTCTTTTCGTGCGCAACGAAGCATAGAAAACAACATTTCCCTTTTCTCCGAAGCTTTTCCTTTTTGTAAACGAAGCTCTTCCTTTTTTTTTCTTTTTGCCAAGGCAAGCATTTATGCCATGATGATGATTATTCTACATATGCCTAGATGAATGTTTATGAATGCAAATGCTATGATGTGATGTGCAAATGAATGTCCAAACGCGTATCCGAAGCTATACCCATAGCCACAATCACACCTCAGCTCTGCATTCCCTTAGGAACGACTTTGGAGCTTCTTCGCCTTTACTTTTGGCGGAATCAGCGTTGACTTTTCGCTGTAAGCTCTGCATTCCCTTAGGAACGACTTTGGAGCTTCTTCGCCTTTACTTTTGGCGGAATCAGCGTTGACTTTTCGCTGTAAGCTCTGCATTCCCTTAGGAACGACTTTGGAGCTTCTTCGCCTTTACTTTTGGCGGAATCGGCGTTGACTTTTCGCTGTAAGCTCTGCATTCCCTTAGGAACGACTTTGGAGCTTCTTCGCCTTTACTTTTCAGCACTCGATGGTGCGTTCTCAGCTTTTACATTTACATTCCTTGGGGGATTTTACTCTTATAGAACTAAAAAAGGAAATTACATGTGCTGGCCCCATTAAAAACCTTTCTCCCCCTTCGGAAAGGAAAAGGGTGCCATGAAAGAAAAATATGAAAAATTACATCGAGTTATACATAATATCGCCGAAGCTCATCCGCATTCCAAGACCTAGGAATGTCGTTGCCGTCCATATCCTTCAGTCTGTATGAACCGGGTCTTGACGAAGATGCTACTAAGAAAGGCCCATCCCATTTCAACTGCAACTTGCCCACTGTTTCTGAGTTGGCCACTCTCCGAAGCACCAAGTGTCCTGGCTCAATATTCTTTAACCGAACCTTTCTATCTCGCCATTTAATTGTTTCGGCTTGATATTTATTGATGTTCTCCATGGCTTGCAGCCTGATCCCTTCTAAAGCATCTTTTTCAACAGAATAAGCAGCTTCGGAACCTGATTCTGCCGAAGCTATTAACCTTATTGATCCGGTTTTAGCTTCCTCCGGAGTTATTGCTTCGTCACCGAATAATAACTTGAATGGAGTAAAGCCTGTAGACCTTGATGTTGTTGTATTGTGGCTCCACACCACTTTGGTTAACTGATCTGGCCATTTTCCCCTGGGTTGATTGAAGATTAACTTCATTATTCCTGTCATTATGATGCCATTGGCTCTTTCAACGAGTCCATTTGACTCCGGATGTCTGACTGATGCAAAATGGATCTTCGTACCAATTTGATCACAGAAATCCCTAAAAGCTTCGGAGTCAAACTGTGTTCCATTATCCACAGTAATAGCCTTTGGTACCCCGAACCGACAAACAATATTTTGCCAGAAAAACTTTTGGACGGTGGCCGAAGTTATTGTGGCTAAAGGCTTTGCCTCAATCCATTTAGAAAAATACTCCACCGCCACTACAACATATCTTAGGTTCCCTTGGGCCGGTGGTAACGGACCTAACAAGTCAAGGCCCCACCTTTGCAATGGCCAAACGGGTTGTATGAGCTGTGTTAAGGACGAAGGTTGTTTTTGATCTCGTGCACATTTCTGACAACCTTCGCACTTTTGAACTAATTCCGCTGCATCCGAAGCTGCCTTCGACCAATAAAATCCTTGGCGGAAAATTTTTCCAAGTAACAGCCTAGATCCAATGTGAGATCCACACAGGCCTGCATGTATTTCTTTCATCAACTCTATACCTTCGGTTCTGGATAAACACTTGAGTAGCGGAGCACAAACTCCATGCTTGTACAACTCCCCTTCTATCATGACATATGGACGAGCTCTTGCCTCTATCCTCCTGTTATAAGCTTCATCATCTGAAAGGAATTTTCCCTGAAGATAAGAGATGATCTCAGTTCTCCAATCTTCGCTATAAACAGGAGATATACTGAGGACTGCCCTTTCAAGAAGTTCCACCGAAGGTGCTTTTATTGTTTCGAAGAACACATCCGAAGGTAAAGGCAGCCCCTGTGCTGCTGACTTAGCTAACAAATCAGCATGCTCATTTTGTCCTCGAGGGATATTTTTGACAGAAAATCCTTCGAAGGAAGCTTCAACTCTTCGAACCATATCCAGATATTTTTCAAGCTTCGGATCCTTAGCCTTGCAACTCTTGTCAATATGACCCGAAACAACCTGGGAATCAGTTTTGAGTATAGCCCTTCTGATTCCCATTGCTTTTAGCTTCCGAAGACCTAGAAGCAAGGCTTCGTACTCGGCAATGTTATTTGTGCAACTAAAATCAAGCTTTGCCGCATAACAAGTTTTGACCTTGGAAGGTGAAACCAACACAGCAGCCGCTCCTGCTCCGAAGGTTCCCCAAGATCCATCACAAAACACTATCCATGCTTCGATGTCTTTATTTGCTTCTTCCTCCTGAGCCCCTGGCGTCCAGTCAGCAATGAAGTCTGCTAACGCCTGGGACTGAATCGAAGATCTATGAACATATTCAATACAAAATTCATTGAGCTCTGCAGCCCATTTTCCAATCCTTCCAGTAGCTTCTCGGTTCCTCATAATATCCTTCAGAGGTTGTGAAGAAGGAACGATTATGTTGTAAGCTTGAAAATAGTGTCGAAGCTTCCTGGATGCCATCAAAACAGCATATAACACCTTTTCTAATTCTGTGTAGTTTTTCTTTGATATACTGAGAACTTCAGATACAAAATATACTGGGACCTGTTTCCTGGCTTGGCCATCAAGCTTCTCCTGGACAAGTGCTGCACTTACCGCTGAGTGCGAAGCTGCCACATATAATAATAAAGGAGCCCCTGGCACAGGTGGAGTTAATGCTGTTAGATCTATTAAATACTGCTTCAGGTCTTCGAAGGCCTTCTGCTGGATTGGTCCCCATTGAAAGACTTCGGCTGACTTTAGCACTTCGAAGAATGGTAAATTTCTCTCTGCTGATCTGGATATGAATCTATTGAGAGATGCCAACCTTCCTGTCAATCTTTGAGCCCCCTTTTTTGTAGTTGGTGGCTCCATCCGAAGTATAGCTTCAATCTTACTTGGATTGGCTTCAATTCCCTTTGTTGAAACCAAGCATCCTAGAAATTTCCCCTTCTTTACTCCGAAGACGCATTTTTCTGGATTCAACTTTAAGCCAGCTTGTCTGAAACTGGCGAAGGTCTCCTGCAAGTCAGCAATATGATTCTCCTGCTTCGTGCTTTTGACAATGATGTCATCAACATAAGTTAGCACATTTCTGCCTATCTGAGACTGGAGAACCTTCGCAGTCATTCTGCTGAAACTTCCTCCAGCGTTTTTGAGCCCCTCAGGCATCCGAAGATAACAATATGTGCCACTTGGAGTTATGAAGCTAGTCTTTGGCTCATCTTCCTTCTTCATCCAAATTTGATGATAGCCTGAATAACAGTCTAACAGACTCATGAGCTCTGAAGAAGCTGCTGCATCAACTAAAGAGTCTATCCTTGGCAATGGGAATTCATCCTTCGGACAAGCCTTGTTAAGATCTGTAAAATCGATACACATTCGCCACTTGCCATTAGCCTTTTTTACCATAACAGTATTAGCTAGCCATTCTGGGTACTTTACTTCTCTGATGACTCTTGCACTGAGGAGTCTTTTGACTTCGTTACGAGCACCTTCGGCCTTATCATCTGACATTTTCTGAAGCCTCTGTTTTCTGGCTCTGAAGGATGGATCAACATTAAGCGAATGTTCAATAACATCCCTATTTACTCCGCAGAGATCATTAGCTGACCATGCAAAAACATCTTTGTTGTTGAACAAAAACCTTATCAAGGTTTTCTCCTGCTCTTCGGATAATTGAGAGCCTAACAGCACCTTCTGCTCTGCTATGTCCTCACATAAGAGCATAGGCTTCGGCTGATCTGCTGAAGCTGCTTTCTCCCTTCTGAATTTGTACTGTTCACAAGCTTCAGCTCCATCTATGTTATGGATTGCTTTTGAATCAGTCCAATTGCCTTCGGCCCTTCTGGCAGCTTCCTGACTTCCATGTATAGCGATGGGTCCTTGATCCGAAGGTATCTTCATGCAAAGATAGGCAGGATGAAGAATTGCTTCGAAAGCATTGAGGGTGCCACGACCAATAATTGCATTGTAAGGGTATTCCATGTCAACAATGTCAAACACAACTTGCTCAGTTCTAGTGTTGTTGATGAACCCGAAGGTTACTGACATGGTGATCTTGCCCAATGCTACAATCTGTCTCCCTCCGAAGCCACAGAGAGGATGTGTAGCATCATGAATCTTATCTTCTGGCTCTTGCATTTGTCTGAAGGCCTTAGCAAATATGATATCAGCTGCACTGCCTGTGTCGACCAAGACATTATGGACCAGAAATCCTTTGATAACACAAGAGATAACCATGGCATCGTTGTGTGGGTAATCCTTGAGGTGAAGGTCCTCTTGGGAGAAGGTAATGGGAATGTGAGACCATCTTGACTTGATGAAGGGTCCTTGCACCCCAACATGCTGTACCCTTCTCTGTGCTTCCTTCTTTTGTTTCTTGTTAGCTGGTTCTGAGGACGAACCACCTGTGATCGGGAGCACCAGCTTCGGGTCCGAAGCAGCTCCAGCTTGGTCATTGAATGAAGCCATCAGCTCGAAAAGTGGAAGTGAGTTCACCGGAGGTGGGCGCCAATGTTGGAGACTCGTTCTCAAGTGCTCTGAATTAAGAACAAGGCAACATAAAGTGTTAAATGTCAACGTCCTTCGTCCATAAAACATTATTCCCTTGAGGATAATGGATCTTGGACGAAGGTTGATGAGAGTAAAATTACGAAGCCTAAATCTTCGTAATAAAATTCCAATAGATATTGCAAGATGATATAAAAGATACAAAAGAGGTAAACAAGTCATAGATAAATTATATTATATTTTCTTAATATATCCAGTCATTAAATACAATAATACCTCTGCCTTGACAAAAGGTTGAATTCCAGAATATGCGATTGCAGTTACCAGAATCCGTGAACAGTAAAGGAATACTGTTCACTATTTATAGGCACAGGGCGCAGCCTGTGAGGGATTACAAGCATGCCCCTTATAAAAGTTTACAACATTGACTCAGACCTTTATGGACTAAAAGGTCATTTTATCTTTAAGTCGGTTTGTAATACCGAAGCTTCATGAAGAGGGACCTTCGGCCATCTTATACAAACAGCTTCAGCCGAAAACCGCTTCTTCCTAGAAGACCTTCGGCGACGAAGCATAGGCCCAACAGGGACATTATTTTGCATTAAAAAGAATTTCTGTATTAAATTTAATAAATTTCTGAGGTACTTGGACTGCGGCCACTATTTAATAGAAACCCAGGGGGTTCTGCGCAAAAGACACCAAGACTCAGAACTCCCGCAGTGTGGACTGCGGGTTATTTTGAAGAAAACCGAGGGGTTCTTTGAAAGAAGTGCACGACGAAGGGGTATCGGATCACTAGAGCCGTCTGATCTAGTTTCAACGGCAGAGATTAGAAGTTATCTAAACGGATCCGGTATGCAATCTGAGCCACCCAACGAGCGATCGATGACCTAGATTTAAAGCAACCCCGAGTCGATCACGTTCGCCCGATCACGAATCCATGGCCCAGATCGGGCCGCGCGAAGAGATATGTTCAGACCTAATCTCACACGTCCGCATCAGGATCAACGGCCGATACAAATCCACTTACCTCAATCCAGCATCGCGGATCCAACGGTTCTCCATCTTCTTTGCCACGAGGAAAACTACGCAGTGGTCGGCTGGTCGCTCCCTAGCCTGCGACGGTGTCCGCCGACTAGGAGCCCGAGCAGCACCGGTGATCTCCCCCATCCGTTCGCTGACTCCACGGCAAAGTGTTCCCCCGTCTAGCAATGAACCGAGGCCAACCCTCCATTTGGCCAGCTGAATCCACCGCCATTGCCATCACTGCTGGCTTCCACTAAGCCACCGAGCTCGAACCTCCCCCCCCCGAGAGGATCCTTCCGAAGAAGGCGTACTGGCCAGCGCCAAATTCTCTGCGGCGGAGGAGGACGCGACGCCACCGCCCTCCTGGTTCGTCCACCTTCGAGGCTGACCGAGCCACGATGCATCACGACCATGGCCAACGTCCCACCGGAATGATGAGCAGAGCACTGACAGACCAACTCGAGAAATAGGGGAGGGAGCTCTTCGGGATTGGCCCTGGGAGGCAAGGAATCATGGCCTAATGGTTATATAGGGCAGGGGGGTTGGTTGATGAACAAGCTCATGATCCGGATGCGAGGAGGGCGAATCCCACCAGACCCCGATGACTGCGCGCGCTGTTGCAACGAATTCGCGGAGAAGGTGCCGCAGTCAAGGCGGATCCATGCGCCAGCCGCGCGAACCACGACGTTCTCTCTCTCAATCTCTCTGCAATCCGACGAGCACATGGCGGACCCTCTCCAGCTTTTCTCTCTCTGCACTTTGACAGCTCTTCGGTTCAGGTCGCGAGTCAGCTAGGGTTATATAGCCGGTTGATAGAATCTGTTGCCGAGAAGCTCGGGCTAAGGCCGAATCAACCGGTGCAAAGGAGATTTGGCGTGGCGTTTGTTTCGGCTGATCCGGTCGGCCTCAAATGGCTGGCTTCAACACGGAGTTGGGGAAGAAGATGACCGACGCGTGGGTCCCAACCGACAGTGTCCCAAGGCGCGTGCAGTACTGGGCCGTGGAGTGAGTTGGGTCGCGGGGAAATTCCTTCGTGGGCCGAATGGAGGGAAGCCAACCCAGCTGTGGTCTCTGTCTTTTTTTATTTTTCTTTTCTTTTTTCATTTCAGTTTTCTATTCCAATTTCAGATCATACTCAAGTTTAAATTTCAAACCTTCATTTCTTTTAAATTCATAAAAAAAATCCAGTATGATAGGCACTGATTACATTAATCTATTTATTTAATTACTTTATTTATTATTATCATTTTATTTGGGTAATGAAATACACACACCACATTCATTACATAAAATATTATTTTGAGTGTGCAACCAATTTAAAAAGATATAACCAAAAAGTCATTTTCCTTTGGTTTGGTAGGAAACATTTTTCAAATGTCTAATCTTTATTAAGATATGATTTAGCTAATGTTATCCTATTATAATAATTTACTTTAGAGAGGGTGAACTCTAAACTTCAATTATTTTATCATGAGCACTTATTTTGATGATTGTTTTTTTTACCTTATACAAATTTTAGGGCTTTACACTTCCTATCTTCCCTAGACATCTGGATCTGATGGAAACCAGAGTAAGCATCTAAGAAGGACAAGAGGTCGCACCCGGAGGTAGAATCCGCGATTTGATCTATGCGTGGAAGTGGATACGGGTACTTGGGACAAGCCTTATTAAGGCTGGTGTAGTCGATGCACATCTGAAGCTTCCCGTTTGCCTTTGGAACGATGACTAGGTTGGCCAGCCACACTGGGTGATGAACCTCTTCAATGAAGCCAGCCTGTAGTAGCTTCCGGACCTCCTCACGGATGAAGTCCTGCCGCTCAACGGACTGTCTCCGAGGCTTCTGACTCACCGGTTTGGCGTCAGGGTGGATCTTCAGATGGTGCTCAATCACCTCCCTGGGGATCCCAGGCATCTACCACGGTTCCCATGCGAACACGTCAGCATTTGCCTGAAGGAAGGCGACGAGCGCGAGTTCCTATTTCTCCTCCAGATTGCCCGCGACGTGGGTGGTCTGGGAGGAGTCCACGCCGACCTGGATGGCCTTGTCAGGACCGCCGTCTGCTCCAGATGGCTGCACCTTTGGCACCTTGGCAGGCGCCTTGGTACCGGAAGTTGAGGGGTCCCTCCCTCCGTCAGGGCATGAAGCTTCTCGACAGCCGCAAGCGCTGCGGCGTGGTCGCCCTACATGGTGAGGACCCCAGCAGGGGACAACATCTTGAGGACCAAATACCCATAATGGACAATGGCCATGAACCGGTACAGGGCCGGCCTGCCAATGATGGCATTGAAGGGGAGGTTAACCTCCATGACGTCGAACTGGACGTTCTCTGTGCGGAAGTTTTCCTTGGTCCCAAATGTAACCGGGAGTGCGAAGCTCCCAAGGGGATACATCGGTTGCGGGCCCACTCCGGAGAATGGACGAGAGGGTCCCAGTCGAGACCCTAGGATCTACAGCTGCTTGAATGCAGCGTGGCTGATGACGTTGAGCCCAGCCCCACCATCAATCAGGACATGATGCAGTCGCATGTTGGCGATGACAGGGGCGGTGATGAGCGGTAGTATACCGGCCCCTGCCATGTTTTCGAGGCAGTTGGATGCCCCAAAGGAGATAGTGGTGCTCCTCCACCGCTGATGTGGAGCAGCCTTCGGGACCCCTGGGACCACCGAAAGGACCTCTTGGCGCAGGAACTTGATGTTCCTATGGGAGGTGAGCTCCCAGCTCCCACCGTACATCACGTACAGCTTCTTGCGGCGGTCGTTGTCGTCACCAGAGTCGGAGTCTCCAGTGAAACTGTCCTTGAGGACCCCCTTAGGTGACTGATACCCGAGGTCCCGTTCTCCCGCGGTGACGTCACCTTCGTCGACCTTCTCCTTGCTAGGTCGGCGACGAGGCGGCGAGCCATCCTTGGAAGCCTGCTTGCATCGCTCGCTGACGCGCTTCATGAGCTTGATGATCTCGCGGCATTCCGAGGTGCTGTGGCGCCTATTGGGGTGCATAGGGCATGACCCACTGTTGCCTCCCTGTGGCTGTGGGCGCTTGCCGCGCTTGTTCCGGTACCCAGTCACAGCTGCAACGACCGGAGCAGCAGACTGCGGCCTCTCGTGGCCGCAGCTCTTCTTCTTCTTGTTGTTGCCGCCCTGGGTGACGGCACCCGAGCCACCCGTCTAGGTAACTCCAGTCTGTGGTGCCGAGTGCCATGCACGGCCCTCGGCAGCTCTGGCACCTTTGTCGGCCAGAGCGAAGAGCGTGGTGACGGTCTCCACGTCATGCGTCGCCAGCTTCTCCAACATCTTCTCATCATGCACCCCCTGTCGGAAAGCAGTGATAATGGAGGCATCGGAGACACGAGGTATAGTCCCTCGTACCTTGGTGAAGCGGGCGATGAAAGCCCGGAGAGTCTCCCCGGGTTCTTGCCTTACGGCATGGAGATGAGCCTCCACGCCATGTTGCTGATAAGCACTGGCAAAGTTCGCAGTGAACTGTGCACAGAGCTCTTCCCAGGAGTAGACGGACCCCGGGGTGAGGTTCATGAGCCAGGTCTGAGCCGGCCCGGTCAAGGCTACATGGAAGTAGCTCGCCATCACAACAGTGTTTCCACCAGCTGCCGTAATGGTGGTGACATAAACCTGCAAAAATTCCGACGGGTTGGACGTACCGTCGTACTTCTCTGGCAGGTGTGGCCGGAACTTGGGTGGCCAAGTCGCCGCGCGGAGATGATCCGCTAGTGCGGCACAGCCCACGCCGACCAATGGGACACCTGTGTGGATTCGGGCACCCTTTAGAGTTTGTGGCGCAAGCGGAGCGAAGTCCTGGTCGAGGTTGCGACCCTCAAAGTTTAGCCGGCGCTCACGCGCTCTCTCCAGAGAGACTCGTGCGTCCTCGCCCGCACGCCTACGATTGAGTTCTGCCCGCAGGTCATTAGGTCTCTCCAGAGATATTGGAGCATCCTCACCCACACGCCTGCGGTTGAGCTCCACCCGCAGGTCCTCAGTCGGTGTGGCCTTCTCTGAGGGTGAGCGCAGTGACGCCGACGCCTCATGTTGACGCCGGAATGACCGAGGACTGGGTCTGGCCGAGCCAGAATGCGCCATGCCGAGGAGACGGTCGACATTGTCACGCCACTGCTTCATGGCCCTCGGTGAGGCCGTGGAACTTGGAGGGTGGCGTAACAACTCCCTGGCTGTAGACAATGACCCAGGAGCAGCCCTTGATGGAGCCCGAGATGTCTGCGCAGAAGTGTGCTGCTGCGCAGCGCGCACAACAGCAACACCAGGCACATGGCGGTTGGAGCCCCGTGGCATGGAAGACACATCCTCTTCCTCCATCAGGAAATCCTCGGGGGACAAGTCGTGGTGCTCGACGATCTGAACCATCATGCCAAGCAAGGAAACACGGAAAAACCTAAAGCCAAAGCCCCCTACCTGGAGCACCAAATGTCGGTGGGAGAAATCCACCGGCCGGGTGGCGGAACACACCCACCCTAATCCTAAGATGAGGAGGGGTCTAAGCGGTTGCCTGTTCGGTGAATGCGGATGAACACACGGGGACACGAGGGATTATAGTGGTTCAGGCCGCCGGAGCGTAATACCCTACCTCCACTGTGTGTAAGTAGTATTGAGAGTGTGATTGAGTCCGTGAGCTTGAGAATCTGTCCCTTGTAACGTTGTGTGCCTTCCCTTTTATAGTTTAAGGGAGGCACATACAAGGATGCTGAGCCCCGACATGCGGGCCCAGGAGCATAATGGTAGGAATACATTATGTGAATAGTAAATGCTGACAGTAAACAAAGATCCTATGCCTTAGTAACACACGAGTAATCAGTGGGAGTCATGATGACCACAGTCCATGCCGCATTGATAGTCAGTAACGTGCGAGTAATGGCACGACCCGCGTATCGTGGACTGGGCACGCCGCCTGTGAGTGGAATGGACAGGCGCACGTCTTATCCATAATGAATGCGAAGGCGCGCGCAGCCCAGAGGCGTCATGCTAGGTTCCGCCCGTTGGCTTATGCCGCGCGCAGTACGCCACGTGGTAGCATCGGGTCTCCGCCTGAGCGGGGAGGAGGAGCGTACATGATAACCAGATCAGGTCTAGACACGTGTCGGCACCGGACCCTGCCTGGGTCCTGAACAAGGCACGAGTATGTTCTGTCCTAGAACCTTGGGACCCCATTGTGGGTGGCTCGGACCCCATACAGGGGGGGGTCCAGATCCCATTCCAGGGGTCCGGCTTGCACACGTGGAGGTCCTGGACCAATCTTGGAGGTCCGGACTGTATATCTAGGGGTCCGGCACGCTCCCATGGGGGTCCGGACTCACTGTTGAGGCCTTGGGGTCTATCACTTTCTCTGGACACGTGGCGGTTCCGGACCCGCCCATGTGGTGGGGTCAGGCGCTGTAGTGGACCCAGAGTAGTCGCCCGAGGCCAGGGCGAGTCATGGCTTGGTCCCACACACATCACCCTTACCACGCGACTAAGAGATAGCCGCATGGGTACTGCGTCTTTATACAGTAGCAAGGGGTACCCTAGTTTTAGGGTACCGACATTGTTAATGGCACTTCCATATTTATTATCCACAATTGCATAATCAAATAAAACTCAGCATGATGCATGATTTATTTAGGTGTCTTTGGTTATTTACTCCTTTTTTGATGGTGTTCATTCACATGTGAAAGTAGGTATGGAAAATACACATGAGGACATTATCTCTTCTTATGATTTACATTTTTGGGTATTACAGATGTCTCCCCTGAATCTCCAAAGCACCACCTAGCGACTTGTCACTCTGGAGGAACACACACGCAAATGGGAAGTCTCACGACGGCACCACCATGGCCACTGGGTTTCTTTGCCCTAACCTCACCAGAAATGAGGATGAGAGAGAAGGAGAAGAACGCGATGCAACTGGGTGAAACAGAGGGAAGTTAGGGTTTTGATCAGGCGACCTTGAGGTTTTTGGGCTTAAATATCTCCCAACAGTACTCTGAGCAATCACAATCGTTGATCGAGATCCAACGCCACCAGATAAGGAAGGGGGCATGGGCGCTCGAATGATGGGTCGGTTTGGAGGCCCGAGCATAGGTTGTGCCCTGAGCGCGTGTGTCGCTCCTTGCTCGGCCAGCAGGCCGAACAACAACATGAAAAAATACCGTTAGAGGCTAAAATGGTTTTACAATTTACAACGAATTAAGAATTGAGTTATCTTAATTTATTTCTTTAGAATAGAATAAGTAAAGAAAAGTTAAAGAAAACAAATAAGAAAATTAGAAACTATATTTTTCTGAGATTTAGAATTTTGTAGAGATATTTATGGACCATTTTGTTTTCACTGTGTAGTTTAATATTTATGGAATTTTGTGTAGAGATATTCTCTTTAATTGCATAGAAATTTAGAAATTTTTGTGGTAATTGAATATTTTAATCAACGTTGAATATTGTTACTGCATTTCATACAGAGTTATATTTTTCTATATCATCCAATGAAAGTTTAGAATTTTAAGTATCAGAAATTTATTCCTAGTAGCATGGTTAATTATTTGACCAAGATTGAATATTTAATTCATGCAAGTTATTGGGTTTCAAGTATTTTATTTCAGATGTCCTAAATAATTCATGATTTATTTTGCAAAGGGGCACACACTACCCTACTAATTTGTCAGTTAGGGCAGATTGAACTACAACATGGTACTAATTACCACTCTTGGTGGGAAAAGATTGAGATGATGACCACAATGAGTGAAATAGATTATTCACTGTAGTTTGAGAAACCCACTAAGCCCATAGTGGGCTCACCACAGTAAGACCATAAGATGCTATAGTATAGCATCGATAAGGTCAAGTGGGAAATATCGAATAAGATGTGCTTGATCATAACCAAGAGTCTCATCAAGAACCCTGTTAAGGGGGCTATTCTAGAGTATGAAACAACCAAAGAGTACCTTGAGAACATATTTTCTCATTTCACTGAGTTCTGCAAGGCTTATGCCTGTGCCTTGGTGAGTGATTTTGTCAACACTAAATATGATGGAAGTGGTGTGAAGGAAACAATGACGCCTAAGAGGGGGGGTGAATTAAGACTTCTAAAACTTTCTCTAAACCAGGCCACAAATAAATCCCTAGAGCAAAACCTATGCAAATAATCAAACTAGAATGTGCAAACTAGGTTTTGTCTAAGTGTTGCTATCTCTACCGCAAAGGCTAAGTTTCAATCCTAAACTATCTAATTATAAAGACAATATTGAAAATTAAATGCTTAATATAAATGTGGAAGCTAAAGAACAAGGTAGAGATGTGAACTCTCATGGATGATGCCGGTATTTTGACCGAGGTATCCGAAACCACGCAAGGTTCTCACTAATCCTCGTTGGTGCCCCCACGCTAAGGGAAGCTCACGCGAGGGCCAAGCACCACGGTCGAGTAACTCCGTAGAGAGTCGCGGGCCTTCTCGACACGCAAGTGGTGCTCCGCTTCCGGCTCCTCACGGATGCTCTCCGCCGTCTCCAATATCGAGCTTCCGGCCGAAAACGCCGCGAGCCTCGTTCCCTCCGGTACACAATGGCGGCCGTGACACAAACGCGGTTGTCACAGTCTCACAAGACTCTCGCCCCACTCGGTACAATTACAACGGCTCGCGCATGAGCCAAGGGGTTGTGTGGTTTTTCTAAACTCACTCAACTAACTAGGGTTCACCTAGAGCAAGCGCTAAAGCGGTCTAACTAACCTAAGCACTTCGCAAAGCACCTACTCTAATCACCGAGTGATTCTATTAAGCACTTGGGTGTATGAGCACTTGGAAATATCTATAATATGCTTTGGTATGTTGCTTGGGCTTCCACACCTTGAAATGCTCGGTTGGGTGATGTATTTATAGGCCCCAACTCAATTCTAGCAGTTGGAGAAAAGCTGCTACTCTCTGCAGCACACCGGACAGTCCGGTGCGCCTAGCCATTGGATCTGACATCGCAGATGACCGTTGGCGCTGCAGGCTTTCACACTGGAAAGTCCGGGTGTCACACCGGACAGTCCGGTGGCTTCTCTCCCCCAGTGCCACCAGGAACTAGCCGTTGGGCTATAGTTCCCTGGTGCACCGGATATTCCGGCGTGTGGCATCGGACAGTCTGGTGCCCTCGACCGGATAGTCCACCAGTGGCAACACTTTTCTTCATTTCTTAGACTTTGCTTGATACTTGTTGATCTTCACTTGTGATCTTCATAATGTCTTTTTTTGAGGTGTTGCTTTCCTCAATTCCTTAGTACATGTCCGTTTAGCATCCTATGAACTACAATCATAAACACTAGAAAACACATTAGTTCCGAGGTTATGTTGATCATCAAACACCAAAACCTTTTGAGCCAAATGGCTCGAGGTCCATTTTCCTTACAATCTCCCCCATTTTGGTGATTGATGACAACACAACCAAAGCAAGCAAATATAACAAACGTTTGAATGAAAATATATAATCTACTTGCTAGGATGCATGATTGTCTCCACACTGTGAGATTATGGACTTAAGCCTCCCCCTAACTCCATAATTTACTTAATTCCTATTTTAGACCAAAGAACCAAAACCACTTGAAGATCAAAGATTAATAAATTTTAATTTGGTGGTGTTTGGTGTTTGATACAATTTTCATTGCTTTGGTCCATAAAACTTCTCCCCCTTCCCCTTTGGCATCAACCATTGAAAAGGAAGACATTAAAAGCATATAGGAAGCAAATAGGACTTGCGAGCTTAAAAGAATTATCAATTGAAGCACTTAAAAATTACTCCCACTAAATGAGTGTTCTCGTTTTGAAAGAAATTTCCCCCCCTTTAGAGACGAAGAAATACTCCCCCTGACAGAGATCTTCTACTTTAGGAAAAAGCATGTGAGAAATAGAGGAACAAGACATGATTTGATTAGACTGACTTCCCTTATACATAGGTAACAGATATGATTTGACAACTTATGCATGTATATCAACATGGGAAGTATAAGATGTGAAATGTAGTCTAATCAAACACTGGAGAATACATTATGTAATACCCACTTTGTAATTTGTTAGAAATAATATCAATAGAGAAACAATTTCTACTTATGTGAGTTTAACCTTTGCGCATCATCACATGTGTACACCCTAGGTAAAACAAATAATTAATAACATAAAAGCCACTAAAATCATGCATCATGCTGGTGTTTATTTGTTTGTGCATTCACTCATGGAAATAATGAGGGAAGAAATACATTAAAGTCCCAAAGTGGAATTTAGAATATAAAATAAAGTCTAGGACTTAGAAGCGGAGAAAGAAAAGAAATACCACATAAAACATAGTAAATAAATATATACATAAAAATATTTCCTTCATCCTCAAAATTTAATTTGACACATTTGATATATGTGCAAATCCAAAACTGAAATTCAAAGTTGAATTTGAAATTCAAAAGGGAAAGGAAAATCTAAATTTGAAAGAAAGAAAAGAATAAAGAAAGCAGGAATAGTGCATTGGGCCCAATCCCACGTATTCGGCCCACTCATTGTTTCTCCCGCAGGCACGCGCGCCTAGCAACTAGGCGCCGACACCCTGACCCCACGGGGCAGTTGCCTTCGCTCACCCCTCGCTGCTCTGCAAGACCCGCACGCCAGCCCACGAATAGACTGCTCCGCGTTCCTCGCGTCGCTCGGACACCGGCGCCTCGGTCCCACCTGTCATCTCGGACCTCGCATGCACCATGAAACCACCTCCCCGCAACCTTCGCGCTGACCGCAACAGACCTCACCTCGGCGCGGACTTATGGGTAATAAAGCGGGGGCGCAGACCTCCCTCGACCGCCTAACCACCACACAAAGCCACACCCTGAGCTCTAGACTACCGTCGCTGCGCGCCCTTAACCGTAGGCGAGGACCGCCGCTCGCGCCGCCGCAGATCCACATTTCTGCTATCAATCCGTGCCTTGGTGCATGTCATCGTCCTGCGCTGTTCGACGGTGAAGCCATCCGGGGCACTGCCGGGCAGGATTGGTGACCATTCCGCCTCCAATTTCTCGCCGGACTTCTTCCCCCACCGCGGAGTCGCTGTGCTTCGTGTATTGGCTCTCTGCGCTACGAATTGTTCTGGTACGACTGCCCGATCCTACTCGTTGTCATCCCTGCATCGCGTAGAAGCGAACGAATTGGTAGCTAGGGCATTCGTTCACCAGTTTTGGGCCACTCCGGCGAGCCTCCGTCGCGACACTGTGCAGCGTCGCCGCGCCTCGGGTGGGATTGGAGAGGACAGTTGTGCACCGTCCGATCCACATCAACGGTTGCGATTAGAAGACTAGATACCCCTTCGCACCGCGGTCATGCCCCGTTGGATCGTGATCGTGCGAATGTCGTTCGATCCGCGCTAGTTAAACGGTGACCGTCAGATCTGGATCTGAGGAGCCACGCTGTGTACCGGTTTGCTCGATTTATGATCTAATCTGGGCCGTAGGTATAGGATCGGGCGGCTCAGAAGGAAGGGTACCCCCTTGAGCCGAGTAAATTATTAAAAAAACCCTAGGTTCTCTGGATTTAAACCCGCCGTCCATGTATTACTATTCACTGTGCCTAGGCTATCTTGCAAAGAGACCCCTGGACTTTCCAGAATTGAGGCCCAATCCAGAATAGTGTTAAACCAGAGAATTTAAATTTTAAATGGAGTTTTAATATATAAATTAGTGCTAGAACTTGTAAAAATCATAGAAAATCCATACTTGGTCCAAATTGAGCCATTCCACTTTCTAAATTTTTGTAATATTATTCTTTATCACTTAGAGTCTCTGTTTTGTCATGAAAACAAAATAAAAATTTATTTCTCACTTAATCCTATTTTAAGCACATAAAACCTTTGAAAATTCATATCTTAAAATCTATAAGTCCAAAAATTATGATTCCTGTTCCTAGGATTTTATTTTAATGTGTAGATTATTATCATGTATTTTGTTTACATGTTTGGTGTGATGTTAATTTCCTCTATATACTGTGCTTGTTTGTATTGTGGCAAGTAGAAGAGCCCGTGACTGAGGATCCTGGTGAGTAGCAGATAGAAGTAGCTGAGCAGGAGCTCATTGAAGGCAAGTTGTGCCCTTGACCACTTTTATACTCAATAATGTTCTTTAATGTCATTTATTCATGCATAGGTTTAATTTTGATGGGACCCGATAGGTCACCCTAGATTGTTTATCTCATTACCTTGTTTACCCCTGAATCACTTGGGTAGTTTGCTATTGCTTTACATGTTTGTGGGATAATCATTTATTATATCTATGTTCCAATTCTGTTGTTATTCTATTTATGTTCATGTCAAGATCATTAATGTTAATTGGAACATGGAGCTTAACTTGAGAAACATGTGCCACCACAAGGGTTTAATGGGACGCCCTTGGCTGACTAATTAGGAAAGCTAGTGGAAGACTACCTTACCCGAAATGGGCAAAGGCAGTAGGGGGTTGCATGCAAGGAGGTTCTCGGGTTGATTTTGTTGTGATGGCTATCAGACGGGGGATTCTTGCAAGTGCGCTTCCCATAAACTGTAGCGGGTTGTCGGAAGCTAGTGGAACTTTGTAAATGCCTCGTAGTGTTGCCTTGCCTCGCTTCCTTGGTAGAGGTGTATGGGAGTCGCGACCCCTTGGCAGATGGGTAACATGACTTGTGGGTACAGGGTACAACCTCTGCAGAGTGTAAAACTGGTATACTAGCCGAGCTCACGGTCATGAGCAGCTCAGGACTCTCCGATGATTAATTTATGGAACTTAAATTCAATTTGTCATTTGCATTGCATGGGTTTATTATTAATTTTGTTCTAATACTTTATTTAAGGTTTGGTATTTACTTGCACTTAGTAACTGCTAATAAAATTTTGACCAACTACTTAAAAGCAATGCTCAGCTTTAACCCCTGTCATTGACTAGCCTTACACATCACATGAACTCCCACCTTTGTGAGTTCATGCCCACTGGTTCCCCACAACTTGTTGAGCTATGATCATGTGTGAGCTCACCCTTGCTGTCTCACACCCCCCACAGGAGAAGAATAGGTGGTTCAGGAGGAGCCACAAAGCGAGGGGTTTGATCTGATCTAGGTGGCGTTTCCCCAGTTGACTTCTGCGCCAATGACGATCCTTAGTTCGTTTTATATTTATCTTTTATTTTGTAATAAGACTTCCGCTATGTAATAAATACTCTGATTATTGTGACATTTATCTCTATACACTCTGTTATTATATATGTTGTCTTATTAGCGCATGTATGAGATGCACCTGGCTTTGTTCCTTAAAGCCGGGTGTGACACATTAAGATGATACCAATTGTAGTCTCTCGAGATCAATTGAAGTCTTAGAATACTTGTGGATTTGCAGTGGAAGCTTACTGTCTTTCTCCGGGGACTCCATTTTCCTTCAATGAGACTACTACATATAATAGACTTGAAAATAGGTATTAGTCTCAAAGACTTAGATTATAGAGTAACCTCCTCCTGAAAGAGTGCATACAAGTTTCGAATACTTATAAGAGACATACACTTTGATTTGATATCAAGAGGGGCAAATTATCTATAATCCGAGCTTTGGCACATATAAGTCAAATGATATTAATTGAAGTATTATACCACTTAAAGAATATTGATTATAGTATATGTTATATGGAAATACCAATTTATGTATCATTTCCTTAGGAATGTTAAATAAGCTATATGCCATGCTTAATTAAACATTTTAAGCCTTGTAGGTATGCTCAAGAGTATGAATTAAAAGTGAGCAATCCTACCATATGATTGACCTAGTATGCATGCATTTTTTTTAATCAAAAGTAGGTATGAAAGGTAAAAACTAGATATAGAAAAATAGATATGCGTATCTAAAACAAGAAATACAATAAATCTAGTTACCTTAGTCATGGGTGGGGAATTTGGGTCCAAAGTATTTACTAATCTACTTAGCAATTGACTTGATCCAATATGATGCATCCCATGATAGACGTTATTGAGCACTCACTCAATGTGGACCCGTCCTTCAGACCGAGAAAGCAGAGGCTTCGGAAAATATCCGATGATAAAGCCGAAGGTGCCCGAAATGAAGTGAAGAGACTTCTAAGTGCCGACGTCATCAGAGAAGTAACATACCCAGAGTGGCTGGCCAACACTGTCATGGTAAAGAAAGCTAATGGATTGACTTCACAGATCTCAACAAGGCATGTCCGAAGGATGAATTTCCACTACCAAGAATAGATTCCCTTGTGGATGCAGCAGCTTCTTTAGAACTCATGAGTTTACTGGACTTCTACTCGGGTTATCATCAAATCTGGATGAAGAAGGAGGATGAGCCAAAGACAAGCTTCATAACTCCTAGTGGTACCTATTGTTACCTTCGGATGCCTGAGGGGCTCAAGAATGCTGGAGGAAGCTTCAACAAAATGACCGACAAGGTTCTTCACTCCCAAATTGGCAGGAATGTGCTGACATATGTCAATGATATCATAGTAAAAAGCACAAAGCAAGAAAACCATGTTGCTGATTTGCAAGAAACATTTGCTAATTTCAGACAAGCAGGTCTCAAGCTAAATCTATAAAATTGTGTCTTCGGAGTGAAAAAGAGCAAGTTTCTTGGTTGCCTGGTATCAACAAAAGGCATCGAAGCTAACCCAAGCAAGATCGAAGCTATCCTTCGGATGGAGCCACCAAATTCAAAAAAGGGGGCTCAACGGTTAGCAGGAAGGATGGCATCGTTAAACAGATTCATTTCAAGATCAGCAGAGAGAAATATACCTTTATTTGAAATACTAAAATCAGCCGAAGTCTTCCAATGGGGTCCAGCTCAGCAGAGAGGCTTCAAAGAGCTAAAGCAGTATTTGATAGATCTAACAACTCTAACCTCACCTTCATCAGGAGCTCTGTTACTTCTATATGTGGCTGATTCCCATGCTGCGGTTAGTGCAACACTTTTATAAGAGAAACAAGAGGGCCAGGTAAAAAACCAAGCACCGGTATACTTCGTTTCCGAAGTACTCAGCCCTTCAAAGAAAAATTACACAAAGTTGGAGAAGGTACTTGTTGAGAGTCTTCTTTCCCGCCGAAGGTCCTCAAAGCAAAAACACCTTCGGCAAAATACTACAAAGGTATACGCGACATGAAGATATAACCCGAAGATGATGCGAACAGAAGCCGAAGCTATGACTGAAGGAGCTTCGACTTAGTATTATGATGAAGGCGAAGGACGATACCGACTTAAGGAGGAATAGACTATCTAGTCCTTAATAGTTCGCATTATGATTACAATTAGTAATCAGGGACATGAATGTAATTTTGTCCGGGTTATATCCATGCCTATAAATAGATGAATAGTACTCCCGTACTGTTCACGCTGGATTGTAATCGCTCATACGTCACTCTCTCATCCTCACCCTCTGGCAAGTCGAAGGTATAAATGTAATACAAATATTATTGATGTTTATCAATGTTTATAAAATGAGAATATAAATAGCTTACTGATTTATAATCATTATTTATACTGTTTTGTATTTCATGTACTTTTATTTATATTTATTCACTGAGATGATGAAGGTACGACCTTCATGACCTTCGTTTGAAAACCATTATATCCAAAACGAGATAATGTTTCAGAGGACGAATGTCTCTAATTATTGACAATTGTGTTGTCTTGTTCTTCATGTATAACATTTGAGAACAAGGACCAACAGACACACTCTTCTGTTGATTAGCTAAACAAAGTACAAAGTAGATTGATGACACAACTTTCAAAATCTTTTCCATGTTAGTCCACCATTTATTTGTTGTCAAACAATCATATGTGAAGTCATGATCTTCTTCACCAGCCCACTTACAGTTCTCCCAATCAGCTGATCAGGTGATGCCATCCACAACTTAAATTTATCTTTTCTGTCCAAAAAACTCTGCAGGAAAATAAAAACAGTACCGAACCTAGTTGTGTTCCACCAAACTAGCTCTCCACCAATTTTCTCTCGCATCATAGCATGTAACCTACAATAAAAATAACAATAAATTATGAAAAGCAGCAATGGATATGAATTATGACAAAACAACAATGAAATATGACAAAACAGAATTGAACTATCACCTATTATGATTATAGAAGAATCTACAAATTCTCGTTGCACTATTCACTACTTCTGCAACATTAGGAAATCGTCCTATATCCTTGAACATTAAATTTATGGTATGTGATATATGGATATTTTGTTGTGAAGTCTTGACAGATCATTTCATAGTTTGAGCCATTATCAGTGATGATCTGAACAACATGCTTATCCCAATATCAGCAACCACATTAGAAATAATTCCATAGATATAATCAAAATTTTAAATTAGACCAGTTGCATTTACTGACTCGTGGAAGAACATGCGCCCATTGTAAAAGATCATAAAATTAATAATGGATATCATGGTAGGACCTGTACAATCATGACATAGAAAACAAAAGTAAGGTCATTATGAAAGCAATTATCATGTCAATCAAGCACCACATCAGCACCACTAGAAGATGTGTTGGCATCAGCCATGGTCTTTCCTTTCTCTACATGAGTAACAACACAACGCTCAATAGGATGGTCAACCACGTGCACTTCATCTTCGCTGTCCAGGGACAGTGCCTACTCCTTCACCTAGCTCGTCGTTGTCCGACGCTTGCTGCTAGCCTCCCTTGCGCAGCAGACAGTAGAATAGATCACCAAGTGAAATGCAGCAAGCTATACAAGAAATACAGTAGTGTTGTATGCCTGTACCTGTCTTGTGGAGGGCGCACGTGAAGAACTAGTGCAGGCGTGCAGCAGGCCAACAGCACATCCGTACAAGGAGGAGCTGCACGGAAGTACAAATGCAGCAGCACAGCCGCACAGGGAGAAGCTCTGAAGCTGGACGGCGCCGCGGCGGCTGGCTGGTGAAGGAGCAGGTGACGGCTGTAGATGATTTAGGGTTCCATTTTTATATATGAGTAGTGTTTTGGGCCTTTTATTCACAACCTAAATACATACGAACATGATTAGACCGGCTGAATTCAAAGAGATGAAAATTTTGAGCGGGAAGGAAAAAAACCGGACTCTACCGGTAACCGCGATTTTCGATTTTCTTTTGATAATCGCGATTTTCGGTTTTCTCGGAAATTTCTCGCCGATAAATTTTTTCCCTCAGATCCTTCAACTGAGTCTGAGCTTGAACCATTTGTCGGGCTCGTTGCCTCTAACATTCAGGAACTTTTCCAGACTCTTCTCACTCGACCTGTCAAACTGTAGCCGGCCTGACTGGACAAGCACACGACCTTCTTACCACCACCACGCTGTTTCGTTCCCCGAAATTGAGATCCTCGCCCTTTCCTCCAACGACATCACCGGCACCATGCCGACATTACTCTGTAGTGGCGTAGTGCTAGCTTCCTCAAGATCCTAGACCTGTCAAACAACGCCCTACTATACACGGAGATCTCCCAGACTCTAGACTGCTCATGGATCTGTCCAGCAACTCTTTCAACAGCGTAGGCGTAGCTCCGTCGTCCAGCTCATCTAGCCCCACGCTCTGGTCTCTACACCTAGCCAACAACCATTTCGAAGGCAACCTTCCCTTGATCACCAGAAACTGTTATGAGCTCATAACGCTAGATCTTGGCGGCAACGGTTTCACCGGCGAAATACCTGGTTGGATTGCCTACAGCATGCCGCAGCTCACATTCCTTCGCCTGTCGTCGAACATGCTCAGTGGAAGTATACCCCATTACCCCAGCAGATTTTCCAGTTCACCCAGCTTCAGCTACTAGATCTATCACACAACAGGCTCACCGGTCCCATACCTGTCGACTTCGCGAATTTTACCGGCATGGCACAGCAGCAGGAACATGGGGAGGAGATCGTTTATTTCTTCGCGTGCTCCGAGCAGCTCCAGGCTCCAGCTAGTCTGGATTCTGGAAGAACGAGAACTATGCGTACAGCAAGATGATAGCATCCATCATGGCTATTGACTTGTCGTGCAATTTGCTCTCGCAAACGATTCCTGAAGGGCTCACGAGTCACGAACCTCCGTGGACTCAGGTACCTGAACTTGTCAAGAAACCACCTCCTCCCAGGTGATATCCCCGGAGACAATGGAAACTTGGCGCTGCTGGAATCCCTGGACCTATCGTTGAATCAACTGGAAGGGGAGACTCCTCCGGGCTTTGCAGACCTGAAAGCTCTTAGCCCTCTGAACCTTCCGAACAATCGGCTGTCGGGAAGGATACCGGCAGATGATCAGCTGCGGACGCTGGTTGACCCATCAATCTACGGCAACAACTTGGGGCCATGCGGTTTCCCTTTGCAAGAATGTGCAGATGCAGCGAGGCACAATGACGAGAAAAGCCAAGACGACGACGACAACAGAGAGGTGCTGTGTGGTTATGTTGCTTTGTGGTTGCTGGATGTATCTTCGGATTCTGGCTGTCCTGGTGTGTCCTATTTTGCAACAGACCATGGAGGTATGCGCTCTATCACTGTGTCGACAACGTGGTACACAAGGTTGCAAGGGAGGTTCCATGTTTTTTTTTCTGAAGCAAAACTTGCAGCACAATCCACTTCCGTGTATAGTTGCCTATGGTATTTCTCCTATAGTGTTTGTAACCAAGAAAGTGCTAATACATCAGCCCCCAGTTGCTACAGTGTTTCAAAACGTATACAGACCATTCATTTAGTTAGATTTGCCTTAAATTATAGTAAGGTATATACTTGATTGCTTAACGATATATATATATATATATATATATATATATATATATATATATATATATATATATATATATATATATATATATATATATATATATATATATATAGAGAGAGAGAGCAGGTATAACGGGAGTCCTGGGCTTCTAATAGTTAAAGGAAGTTCAGGTCGATCATCCATGCAATCTAGTTCAATCCAGCGCACCGACTAGATCAGGCTGTCGGTTGCACCACCCGCGCCCACGTCTGTGCGCGCAAAAAAGGAATGCATGCATGAGTCAAACACGTCTCCTTACATGCGCATAAATTTAGGAAGATATGTGTGACGGTTTCTATTTTTAAATGCTTTATTTTCTCCATAAATTTAGGATCGCTGCAACAGTCATGCAACTAGACTCGTAAGGACCATTTTATGATATATACTGCTACTAAATATACTATCCTGTGTAGATAATTATGCAATTCAGTATACTGCATAAAAATCTGTTGTCAGCTGCATGCACACGAATTTATGATGAAAATGATGTGCAATAAAAGGAAATGAATTGTACGCATAGAAACAAAAAATCGTATTTAATGTTTTATTTCCTTCATAAATATAGGATCCCTCCAACAGCCATGCAGCTAAACATATTAGATCTAGTTTATGATATATATTGATACAAATTATACTACATGGTGTAGCTATTTATGCAATTCGTTACACTGCGTAAAAAATCTAGCATGTTGTTCACTGGTGGACGCATCTCCGGGTTGGAGCGTAATAACCTTAAGTTTTGAGTATAAAATCCTTCAATTATAAGCGTAAATATCGAGCCAATGTGAGAGGTTGATAGCTCTAGTAGGTTGTTATTACGATCCTATTTTTATGGTAGATCCGAAAAACATGGTAGCCGCATGCATGCAGTTATACAGATCCAAAAATTATGGCAAAATGTATGCATGAGTCAAACATGTTCCCTTGCATGCGCGTAAATTTAGGAAAGATATGTGTGACGATTTCTATTTTAAATGCTTTATTTTCTCCATAAATTTAGGATCGCTGCAACAGCCAAGCAGCTAGACTCGTAATGACCATTTTATGATATATACTCATACTAAATATGTCACACTGTGTAGGTATTTATGCAATTCGTCACACTACGTAAAAAATCTGGCATGTTGTTCACTGGTGTACGCATCCCCGGGTGGAGCGTAAAAACCTTAAGTTTTGAGCATAAAATCCCTCAATTATAAGCGTAAATACCGAGTCAATGTGAGAGATTGATAGCTCTAGTAGGTTGTTATTACTATCCTATTTTTATGACAGATCCGAAAACATAGCAGCCGCATGCATGCGATTTCTATTTTTATACAGATCCAAAAATTATGGCAAAAATCGTGGGAGTTTCCATTGCATGCGCGCAAAATACGAACAACATAAATCAAGGAATTGCCTTTCCAATGTGCATGCAGTAAACTGATATACGAACTTCGTGTTTAAGCATAAAATCATACAGTTTTTGGCGTAAATAATACATGTGGTAGGCATAAAACACAATAATCGAAAAGAAAACTGCGCCGGATCGGAGGATGTCACGTGCGATCATCGTTGCGCGCATCTCGGGCCTACCGTGACGCCGCTGGCTCAAAGATCGCGCCTCATGCGTCGCCGTCGCTACTCGCACATCGACGGGCGTCGCTTGCTCGCCGGCCTTGGAAGTGCCGCCTCCTCGGGACCTCGGGGACGCCGCTGCTTGCCAGCACAAGGGCGTCGTGTCGCTCGCCCTCTGAATTGGGGAGCCACCTCCACCGACCTGGGAAGCGCCGCCACTACTCCGGATCGAGGAACCTCCGCCACCGCGCGTCGAGGTCATGGAGTTGCGGCCACCGGCTGGGGGTCCACCGTCGCGCACGCTCTGGGGCAACCGCCGTCGTCGCACGCGGCGTCGCTAATGAATCGGGGTGGAGCGTAAAAAACTAAACCCTAGCACTCCGGGTCCTGTTTTATAGACGTTCGGATGTGATCCGACTCGACCGGATTGCACCGTCCGACCTGGGCTTCCTCTAGTTATTGGAAGCCCAGGGCTCCTAATATATATATATATATATATATATATATATATATATATATATATATATATATATATATATATATGCGTACCTATTTTTTAAACTCTTATTTGTTCCTAAAATTACTTAGATAGTTTGTATTTCAAGATGTATGGAATATACCATTAAAATCAGCGACATATCATCTCTTATGAGGTAATTAGGTATGTGCATGTGCATTGACACGGGAGTTAAAAATTAGTATAAATATATATACGGAGAAACAGATTGCAAAGTTTATATCAGGCACATCTGCAAGGAGAAGGCCTTCCATTTAGTTGCTACATGTAGAATTGCATCATAAACTGTATTATAAAACAAATAAAGAATTATACCAGTGACAACAAAAACATCGCATGCCTTGCATATCTAGAATTGCTGAATGGTAGTGGTCGAATTGCATCTAAAACATATTGGATGATTGGAGAATGGAAAGGAAGATCGAAGTCCAGAACCCAAACAAAATCAAGAACTTCTCATTTGCTTCGCCTAGACTTCCATATGCACATCAACAAGTATAACGAAACACTACATGATACAAAATGCATTGCTGTTATGTAAGAAAGACAAGCCCTCAGCTTAAGCAGAAAAAAGCACCTATACTTTGCTCATGACATCACAAGACTTCCTTACCAATTCAATGTCGAATATTAGGACAACAAATCATAGGCTTCAAAGGACCAAGCAACATCACATGTACTGTCAACAACAGAATTCACAGGTACTGTCAACAACAGAAGTAGACAGTAAACTAAATACTACATATGATAGCCAAATAGGGCCCTCCCAGACGAGCAAGCCCACGCCGCCGCCTCCTGAAGCCTCTGCAGCGTCATCCCTGATGGAGGATAATTAACCGAAGCATATTTCTTGGCAATGATATACCATATCTTTCCAATAGTTTCATTGTTGTTGCTTCATCTAATACATCTTTGTTGTCACTAAGAAAAGCACATAATTCACTTACTACCTAACAATATTCCGAGCTATTAGGCTCTGCTACTCAATTTATGATGGTGACAGTGGTATCCTCCATTAGGTGATTAATCTACAAAATTACACAAATAATGAATAAGATCTGGAAAGGCAGTTACTCAACCCAATATTGAAGCTAGGAAACAGAATGGCAGGCACCTTGTCTAAGTACAACTCAATAGCCCAACTTGATATCATCGTTATCTGCATCTTGTCCTCTTTGGTGAGGTTATCGAGCCTTCTCAATAAGAAAGTTCTGAGAGCATCCTCTCAAGTAGACATGATCGATAAATAAATTTATATACCATTGTACTACTATTTGATAAAAAAATTTATCAAGCATAGATAACGGCAACATGATTACAATATTTGTACACAACCATGGCATGTTCACAGTAATATAAAATAGCAATAACGGAAAGCTCCAAACATCGTCATGATAAAACAAAATTCAAATAAATAGGAAGGACTAAACCTACTAACTGAAAGTAACATCATCTGATGACTTAGCTAATTAAACAGATAAATCATATCCACATCATCTGTCAGTTTTTAGATAGCAGTGACCGGTAAAACTGAATCACCTGTATTGAGCAATAACTCTAGAGTTT
The DNA here is from genome assembly GCF_902167145.1 of Zea mays. Lineage (NCBI taxonomy): Eukaryota > Viridiplantae > Streptophyta > Magnoliopsida > Poales > Poaceae > Zea > Zea mays. The sequence continues at coordinate 30,989,393 of NC_050100.1, read as the reverse complement.
CAAAGAGAGAGAAAGGGAGAACTAAAATCATGATCGGTGCTCCTTTTCATACGGCGTTTATTCAGACAATCAATGTAACAGACTTTGTACCATGATAAAAAAAGAAACCAATAAATCTTGCAAAATTATTCAAACACATGTAGAAGCTCTAGGATTAAGCTGCGTGAACTTTGGTTTAGTGATTCATGTCGATGGTGCAATATTTTGGCTAACTGAAGATGATGGAGCTATTGGGAAGCATGTGAAGCTACTGGAGGCCACATATGAAGAGAAAAAGGTACAAACATGGGTATTTCTATTTCATATGTGGAGAAGAGGTTTGACCTTAACTTCTATGAGTTTCTGGTAAATAAAAATAGAGAGAAATAAAGGAATCTAGAAAGAAATTAATTAAAGGCTGTACAACCTTAACTTCTATGGGTTTCTGAACTGAAAAAATTTAAAAACAGAGACATAATAATTAAAATGAAATTTGTGAAGCATGAACATGGGATTCAAACGCAAAATTGTGTTTTAGCTCAAAAAAGGAAATCAGAGACACAATAATGAAAATGATCCAGTTAGAAATTTGGTTACTTATAAATTTTAAACAAAACTCAGAGAGGAGAATAACCTGAAAAATTCACCCTTGAATCTGGCACCACCATGAGCAATGTTGTAGTGTTCTGTAATCTATACACTTCCTTTGCAACTGAAAAAGGGTTGTTGTTCTCAAAATGCACAATCACAGGTACGTAGGAGAAAAGTGGGAGATCATGAAATGGTCCATATTTCAGTTCTGAATTTACAAGTTCTGCTTTGGATGTCTTGTGTATGATTCAACCTTCCCACCAAGTAACATGATAGCAAGTGTCTGTGCCTTAACAGGGTTAAGTGACAGATAGTGAGCACTACCGTGAATTCGTGATAGACAGCATCACACCGTGCAGATCACAAGGACTCAAGCGTAGGAAATACAAGTGTAGTTGGTTGTCAGACCATTATTAAAAGACAATCAGATGCCGCCTTTCCTAAAAAAAGGGCAACTATAGATTTTTAAATAAATCATCGAGCTCGTAGAAAAAACATCAACATCTATGTTTTTAATTAATTTTTTTTATTAAAATTTGTTTTGTAATGAATCTAATAATACCTATTTATTATCCTAAATGTTAGCAAATTTCTATAGATTTTGTAAAACTTAAAACGGTTTGACTCACCAAGAAAGTGATATTTGGGATGGAGGGGGCAAGTGCTATGCGTTCCACCAGTAAAAGCTACATTCTAGCTTCCTAAGAATACTTAGGAAAGTGAAAACAAAAAAAGGCTTCTAGAAGGAAGTAACAATACTAAATTTTGTTGTGTTATTTATAGTTTCTCATGTGAAAAAACAAAAGGGAACCGGTGAACAAGGACCTTGAGCAGATGAAGACAATGACATCGTAGAGCTTGGCGACCCTCCTGCAGAAGGCGTCTTTGGCCACGACGATGTTGCTCCCGGTGATGAAGCCACCACCGTGGAACTGCACGACAATGAGGAACCTCTAACAATTTCCTAGTTTTAAAAATCAGAAGAGAATCATACATTTGAGTAAACCCCATGGCGCTTTCCCCAATATCTTATGAATCTTAAGGTTGTGCGAAAACTCAGGATGGAGAAAACAAACTGTATTAATCCAGCAACAAAAACACTGTGAACATTTACTTTAAAATAGGTATAGTAAGAATACAAACCAAAATGTTTGGAACCAATCTTAGAATTTGATCAGTAACTCGACACCCATTTAGAATACAAACAGTCTGTTCATCAACATTATGCAGTATAGAGTCCTAAGAAAGATCCAGACCATGATATAAAAATATACAATAATTACGAGTATATCAGTGCCATAAATAATGAAATAGTTAACTTACTAACCACTACAAATGCATCACTCACAAGATAAAGCATATGTGATATGACCACGCCATTAAGCAACAAGTTACAACCCCCAAGTCATACTACATCAACTCAAGTACAACCAACATCATCACCAACCCAAGTCTTTGATGGACCAATTACACGTAGCCGAGCTAAGAAGCTACAACAAGAGGTGCACGCGCTACTTTATGAATTTCAATTAAACACTAATGAGAACTTTATGCTACCTAAGTCGTGTATGTTGATATTACTTAGGTTCACCAAAGAGGAAGGACAAAACATATCAAAGGCGAATCAGCAAGAAGAGCTATGTCTGAGTCAGTCCAGCGCTACAGAACCGTCCAGAAGAAACAGTCATATCTTTTGATTCCCAAAAGCTATGAAGGCCCATAAGTACTTTTTGGAAAGCCCTTGAAGTCTAGTTTCCAATGCTTCTAAGGCCGACTTAATCAAATCTACCAGAAAGGCAGCCGACCTACTTTAGTGCTGACTGGTCAGAAGGTCAATAGTCTGTTTGATGACCAAGTTTTCATATTAAACTGCATCATTCTACGAAGTTTCATTAAGCATGCTATACATGGTGAGAAAACTTATCAAGTCAGCTTTCCAACGCATCCAGCCCCACGTCATTTGAAGATTCCTAGAAGTTATTGTCAAAATACTGAAGGCTGCGCAGAAGTCAAACAGCCACACGGAAATCAGCTCTCAGATCTTCCGAAGAGGCTCCTTCACATTAGCACGTGAAAATACTTTTGTTTAGTGTTTATACCTCGCTAAGGCTGGTTGTTACTAGTATAAATACCCCCTATGTCTATGATGTAAGACAACTTTTGATAATCTAAAACAGAACCCCCTTTGTTCAGCTGTGTGCTAACAAATATTGAGAGTGATCTCTACCCCTTTGCTCTTGTGAATTCCTTTGCGGGATTGCAGAAGCGGCGGCTTCATCCGCTCCCAAGTGGTGCTCCTACTCCCTTCGAGGTCTCCTCGATTGATTGTAGGCTGTGTTGGTTGGTTCTTTGAGAGTGTGGTTGGGCGAATCCTCGATTCAGGCTGCCGATTAAAGACGGTGGTTGGCTTTGAGTTTTATTTGTCAGGTTGCACTAGTTATCGCTGCTTGCAGCAAGTTATCTTGGCTTCTTTGAAGCTAGTTATCTGAAGATTGATCCTACGTCGTGAAGATCGGGCATCGTGACGCATCATCTGGTATCAAAGCCTCAGTTGCCACGGTAGGATTCTTTACCCTTAGCTACATATATTTTGTGTTCGTCCTATCCACCAAAAAAAGCCATAAAATATTTTTGCCATAGCCCTTTGTTTCAATCTGTTGTTCCAGTGAGTTTTGTTAAGTTTCAGTCCTTAGAATCTTTGTTTAGTTGTTGGTCACTCTATCCTTTGTGTTTCCTTTGAGCCTCTTATATATATCTGAAAATATCCACAAAAAGAAAAATCTGAAAACCCTCATCATTTCCTTTGCGTTAACTTTGATCCTATTTAAGTTATAGCTGCTGGTTGAGTTCTTTGTTAATTATTATAAAGTGTGCAATATCCTATCAGATCTCTGTGTTTAGTTCTATAAAAAAAGTATCAAAAAAGTGCCAAAAAAGTGTTGAACAAGATTGTGAAAGAAATGTAGAACAATCAGTTTGTTTATGTGCACAAGTGCTGAAAGTTTTATCAAGTTGTTCAACCAGTTTGCTATTGTCATTTGGTGCAAAATTTTGGTTGGATCTGATTGCAACACTTGCATTCCAATCATACTCCTTGTCTGCATCAAATCTGAAATTTCTTGCGTGTGTGTTTGATCTATTTACATCACTCGTATCTTGTGGTCAACACTAGGCAGGGAACTTCTAGTTGGATGGTTATTTAACTTTACAACAACTAGGATTCAGATTGCATCCCTTGTTTATTATTCCCCACCAAGCTCCACATATAAGCCATCGTAATCGGTACTCTGGTCTTGTATTCGCTTGACCACCACTTTCTTGTTACCACCATACATTTTCTTGTAACCCGCAGGGAACTCATAAGAGCTTTGGTTGGTAAGAGTGGTGAGGTTGTGAGATTCTATATAGTTTCATATTCTACCTATATTTGTTGCCTTGTCGCCACTAATTTCGCAAGAAGATGGATCCCAACGTTGAGATTGAAGAATGTGTCACCATGATACAATTCAATGAGCTCAAACAAAGCATAGAAGCCAAGCAAGATCTATTGGCACAAGATCTTCAGACACTTATGGCTGAAATCAGAGGTCGTCGTCGACTCCCTGACAGTGTAAGAAACCATGATGAAGATGGGGAAGAAGGTGAAGGAAATTATTCTAGAAGGGCAAGTGAACATGGGAGGAGAAATCAAGGTGCTGCATGTGGTAGAGGAAGAGGCCGGAATCAAAGAAATGATGACAATGAGGAATCTGAATTTGGGAATGATGATGATCAGTCCCAACATCGCTATGGTCGTCGTCATCATAGAGCGTCAACCAAGAAGAGAGATTTGGGAAACTTAAGTTTACCATGCCAAAATTTGATGGTAGATCTGATCCTGAAGATTATTTCACATGGGAATTGAAGGTGGAGAAAATCTTTCGCCTACATAATTATTCAGAGGAGAAGAAACTTGCAATGGCATCTCTTGAGTTTGAAGGATATGCCCTGATTTGGTGGGAGCAACTTCTTCGTGATCGTGAAGAAGATGGAGAGGACCCTATTATTACTTGGCAAGAGATGAAGCGAGAAATGAGAATTCGTTTTGTGCCGAAGCATTATCGGCGTGATCTTTTTGATAAATTGCAGAATCTAAGGCAAGGAAGTTTCTTTGTTGAGGAATATTATAAGGAGATGGAGAAGGCCATGATTAGAGCCAATGTGTATGAAGACGAAGAGCAAACCATTGCACGTTTCATGGCTGGGTTACACCACAACATTCAGCGTATTGTTGAGTTTCAGCCGTACCAAAGTCTTATTGATTTGGTACATCAAGCCACCAAGGCTGAACGCCAGCTGCAACAAGATGCTAAGAGCAGCAAGCCCTTGTCATATGGTGCATGAACCATGACTGGAGGAAGCAAATCGATCTCAAGGTTTACTGTTGCATCCTCAGCGATAAAAGGTTCAACTGGAGGCTTGCGATCCAATATTCAAGGCAATTCTAGTGGAAAGAACGGTGCTGCTCCAAACACGAGTTATAAACCAGTAGCATCCACTTCAACATCAGTGGGTTCAACAGCCAAGATTAGTGGTATTCAGTGCTTCAAGTGTAGAGGTCGTGGTCATGTCATAAAGGAGTGTCCAAATAATCGTGTGGTCCTTGTGACTGATGATGGAGAATATACATCAGCTAGTGAAGAGGAAGCTGAAGCAGGAAATGAAGATGACATTGATAAATCTGAAGAACATACGAGATGTGAATTTGAGTATGGTACTACTCTTGTGGTTACACAAATCTTGAGTGTTCAAATGAAAGAAGCTGAAATTGGACAGCGACATAATCTTTTTCAAACGCGAGCAAAAGTGCAAGACAAAGTAGTAAAGGTGATCATTGATGGAGGGAGTTGCCATAATCTTGCAAGTCGTGAGATGGTTGAAAAGCTTGGTTTGAAGTTGCAGCGACACCCTCATCCATATCATGTCCAATGGTTGAATGAATCGGGAGATATCAAGATTGGTTATAAGGTGAAAGTTCCGTTCAAGATTGGAGAGTATATTGACACGGTGGAGTGCGATGTTGCACCCATGTCTGTGTGTCACATGCTGCTAGGAAGACCTTGGCAATATGACCGATATTCTCAGCATTGTGGAAGAACAAATCAATACACGCTAGATCTGAAAGGGAGAAAGTTTGTACTCAAGCCTATGACCCCTCAACAAATCATGGCTGAACATTTACAAAAGAAAACTGAAATTAGTACAGCAAGTAGAGGAGGAGAAGAGCAAAAGAAATTGAGTGCCATCCACAATTCGGTGAGCGAGTGCTACAAGCCAAATTCAAGAGATAAAAGGAAGGAAGATGGAGAACATCTAGTTATGCTAGCCACAAAATCTGAGCTGAGAGAAGTGAGGAACAACCCATATCAAGTACTCTTTGTACTTGTGAACAAAGATGTTTTGATTTCTCCTAACGACATAACATCTCTTCCTAGTGTTGTGGCTGATCTTTTGCAGGACTTTGAAGACGTGTTTCCACAAGAAACACCGGCTAGACTACCTCCAATTCGAGGGATTGAGCATCAAATTGATCTTATTCCAGGGGTGCACTTCCTAACCGTCCACCATATCGAACCAATCCTGAAGAAACTAAGGAAATACAAAGGCAAGTGCAAGAACTTCTTGATAAAGGTTTTGTTCGTGAAAGCTTAAGCCCTTGTGTTGTTCCTGTGATTTTAGTACCTAAGAAAGATGAATCATGGAAGATGTGTGTTGATTGTATAGCTATAAATAATATTACCGTTCGCTATCGCCATCCTATTCCACGGCTAGATGATATGCTTGATGAATTAAGTGGTTCCACAATTTTTACTAAAATTGATTTGAGAAGTGGATACCATCAAATAAGAATGAAAACTAGAGATGAATGGAAGACTGCATTTAAAACAAAATTTGGGTTGTATGAATGGTTAGTGATGCCCTTTGGGTTGATTAATGCTCCTAGTACTTTTATGAGATTAATGAACCATGTCTTAAGAACTTTCATAGGAAAATTTGTTGTTGTCTACTTCGATGATATTCTAATTTACAGCAAGTCTTTTGATGAACATGTGAAACACATTCGACAAGTTTTAGATGAGCTTAGAAAGGAGAAATTATTTGCTAATCTTGAGAAGTGCAGTTTTTGCACAGACCATGTTGTGTTTCTTGGCTTTGTTGTTTCAGTAAAAGGAATAGAGGTGGATGAATCCAAGGTGAAAGCCATCAAGGATTGGCCAGGTCCAACGAATGTAAGTCAAGTAAGAAGTTTTCATGGTCTTGCTGGTTTTTATAGAAGATTTGTGCGAGATTTCAGTACCATCGCTTCCCCTTTAAATGAATTGACAAAGAAAGGTGTTGAATTTAAATGGAGAAACTCACAAGAAGATGCTTTTCAAGAATTGAAAAAACGTTTGACTGAAGCACCTGTACTTATTCTTCCTGATTTCACTAAAACTTTTGAAGTAGAATGTGATGCTAGTGGGATTGGGATAGGAGGAGTTTTAATGCAACAAGGAAAACCTATAGCATATTTTAGTGAAAAATTGGGAGGTGCTCAATTAAATTATTTTGTGTATGACAAAGAATTGCATGCTTTGGTCCGAGCGCTTGAAACATGGCAGCACTACTTATGGCCAAAAGAGTTTGTTATTCATTCTGATCATGAAGCTTTGAAGTATTTGAAAGGGCAAGTCAAACTGAACCGTCGCCATGCCAAATGGGTTGAGTTTATCGAAACATTTCCATACATTGTGAAATATAAGAAAGGTAAGGACAATGTGGTCGCTGATGCCTTGTCTCGAAGGAATGTGTTGTTGAATCAACTAGAGGTAAAAGTTTTAGGTCTTGAAAATCTGAAAGAAATGTATAATGATGATCCCGAATTTTCAGAACCATACAATCATTGTAAAGATGGAAAAGGTTGGGAAAAATATCATATACATGATGGATTTTTGTTTAGAGCTAACAAACTTTGTGTACCAAATTCTTCGGTTAGATTGCTGTTATTGCAGGAGTCACATGGAGGTGGTCTAACAGGTCATTTTGGATAAAAGAAGACTTATGAAATGCTCAGTGATCATTTCCATTGGCCCAAGATGAGGAGAGACATCATCAGATTTGTGGAGCGATGTGTCACCTGTCACAAAGCTAAGTCAAAATTGAACCCTCATGGTTTATGTACTCCTTTACTCGCTCCTAAAATTCCTTGGGAAGACATAAGCATGGATTTTGTTTTAGGACTGCCGATGACTCAAAAAAAGAGAGATTCTATTTTTGTTGTGGTTGATAGATTTTCAAAAATGGCTCATTTTATCCCATGCAACAAGAGTGACGATGCTTCACATGTTGCCAATTTGTTTTTTAGAGAAATCTTGAGGCTACATGGAGTGCCCAAGACCATCGTATCTGACGGTGATGTGAAGTTTGTCAGCTATTTTTGGAAAACATTATGGGCAAAGCTTGGGACTAAACTTTTGTTCTCCACAACATGCCACCCCCAAACTGATGGACAAACTGAAGTGGTGAATCTTACATTGTCAATGCTGCTGCGAACAATGGTAAAGAAAAACTTGAAGGATTGGGAGGAATGTTTGCCACACGTGGAGTTTGCTTATAACAGGGCAGTACATTCTACAACTAATTTATGCCCCTTCGAAATTGTATATGGGTTCAAACCTATTGCTCTGATAGATTTGTTGCCCCTTCCATTGCAGGAAAGAACCAATATGGAAGCTTCCGAGCGTGCTGCATACATAAAAAAGATGCATGAGAAGACTAAGGAAGCAATTGAGCTCAAAGCAGTGCGCAAGGCTAGAAGCATGAACAAGCATAGGAAGAAAGTATTATTTGAACCAGGGGACTTGGTTTGGATTCACATGCGCAAGGAGCATTTTTCTGAGCAGCGCAAATCCAAATTGATGCCACGAGGGGATGGTCCATTTCGTATTCTTGCCAAGATCAATGATAATGCATACAAGATAGATCTTCCACCAAGCTATGGCGTGAGCAACATGTTCAATGTTGCTGACCTCTTACCATTTACATGTGAAGACACTTCAGAGTCGAGGACGACTCCTTTTCAAGGGGAGGAGGATGATATGACCACGCCATTAAGCAACAAGTTACAACCCCCAAGTCATACTACATCAACTCAAGTACAACCAACATCATCACCAACCCAAGTCTTTGATGGACCAATTACACGTAGCCGAGCTAAGAAGCTACAACAAGAGGTGCACGTGCTACTTTATGAATTTCAATTAAACACTAATGAGAACTTTATGCTACCTAAGTCGTGTATGTTGATATTACTTAGGTTCACCAAAGAGGAAGGACAAAACATATCAAAGGCGAATCAGCAAGAAGAGCTATGTCCGAGTCAGTCCAGCGCTACAGAACCGTCCAGAAGAAACGGTCATATCTTTTGATTCCCAAAAGCTATGAAGGCCCATAAGTACTTTTTGGAAAGCTCTTGAAGTCTAGTTTCCAATGCTTCTAAGGCCGACTTAATCAAATCTACCAGAAAGGGAGCCGACCTACTTTAGTGCTGACTGGTCAGAAGGTCAATAGTCTGTTTGATGACCAAGTTTTCATATTAAACTGCATCATTCTACGAAGTTTCATTAAGCATGCTATAGATGGTGAGAAAGCTTATCAAGTCAGCTTTCCAACGCATCCAGCCCCACGTCATTTGAAGATTCCTAGAAGAAGTTATTGTCAAAATACTGAAGGCTGCGCAGAAGTCAAACAACCACACGGAAATCAGCTCTCAGATCTTCCGAAGAGGCTCCTTCACATTAGCACGTGAAAATACTTTTGTTTCGTGTTTATACCTCGCTAAGGCTGGTTGTTACTAGTATAAATACCCCCTATGTCTATGATGTAAGGCAACTTTTGATAATCTAAAACAGAACCCCCTTTGTTCAGCTGTGTGCTAACAAATATTGAGAGTGATCTCTACCCCTTTGCTCTTGTGAATTCCTTTGCAGGATTGCAGAAGCGGCGGCTTCATCCGCTCCCAAGTGGTGCTCCTACTCCCTTCGAGGTCTCCTCGATTGATTGTAGGCTGTGTTGGTTGGTTCTTTGAGAGTGTGGTTGGGCGAATCCTCGATTCAGGCTGCCGGTTAAAGACGGTGGTTGGCTTCGAGTTTTATTTGTCAGGTTGCACTAGTTATCGCTGCTTGCAGCAAGTTATCTTGGCTTCTTTGAAGCTAGTTATCTGAAGATTGATCCTACGTCGTGAAGATCGGGCATCGTGACACATCATCTGGTATCAAAGCCTCAGTTGCCACGGTAGGATTCTTTACCCTTAGCTACATATATTTTGTGTTCGTCCTATCCACCAAAAAAAGCCATAAAATATTTTTGCCATAGCCCTTTGTTTCAATCTGTTGTTCCAGTGAGTTTTGTTAAGTTTCAGTCCTTAGAATCTTTGTTTAGTTGCTGGTCACTCTATCCTTTGTGTTTCCTTTGAGCCTCTTATATATATCTGAAAATATCCACAAAAAGAAAAATCTGAAAACCCTCATCATTTCCTTTGCGTTAACTTTGATCCTATTTAAGTTATAGCTGCTGGTTGAGTTCTTTGTTAATTATTATAAAGTGTGCAATATCCTATCAGATCTCTGTGTTTAGTTCTATAAAAAAAGTATCAAAAAAGTGCCAAAAAAGTGTTGAACAAGATTGTGAAAGAAACGTAGAACAATCAGTTTGTTTATGTGCACAACTGCTGAAAGTTTTATCAAGTTGTTCAACCAGTTTGCTATTGTCATTTGGTGCAAAATTTTGGTTGGATCTGATTGCAACACTTGCATTCCAATCATACTCCTTGTCTGCATCAAATCTGAAATTTCTTGCGTGTGTGTTTGATCTATTTACATCACTCGTATCTTGTGGTCAGCACTAGGCAGGGAACTTCTAGTTGGATGGTTATTTAACTTTACAACAACTAGGATTCAGATTACATCCCTTGTTTATTATTCCCCACCAAGCTCCACATATAAGCCATCGTAATCGGTACTCTGGTCTTGTATTCGCTTGACCACCACTTTCTTGTTACCACCATACATTTTCTTGTAACCCGCAGGGAACTCATAAGAGCTTTGGTTGGTAAGAGTGGTGAGGTTGTGAGATTCTATATAGTTTCATATTCTACCTATATTTGTTGCCTTGTCGCCACTAATTTCGCAGGAAGATGGATCCCAACATTGAGATTGAAGAATGTGTCACCATGATACAATTCAATGAGCTCAAACAAAGCATAGAAGCCAAGCAAGATCTGTTGGCACAAGATCTTCAGACACTTATGGCTGAAATCAGAGGTCGTCGTCGACTCCCTGACGGTGTAAGAAACCATGATGAAGATGGGGAAGAAGGTGAAGGAAATTATTCTAGAAGGGCAAGTGAACATGGGAGGAGAAATCAAGGTGCTGCATGTGGTAGAGGAAGAGGCCGGAATCAAAGAAATGATGACAATGAGGAATCTGAATTTGGGAATGATGATGATCAGTCCCAACATCGCTATGGTCGTCGTCATCATAGAGGCGTCAACCAAGAAGAGAGATTTGGGAAACTTAAGTTTACCATGCCAAAATTTGATGGTAGATCTGATCCTGAAGATTATTTCACATGGGAATTGAAGGTGGAGAAAATCTTTCGCCTACATAATTATTCAGAGGAGAAGAATCTTGCAATGGCATCTCTTGAGTTTGAAGGATATGCCCTGATTTGGTGGGAGCAACTTCTTCGTGATCGTGAAGAAGATGGAGAGGACCCTATTATTACTTGGCAAGAGATGAAGTGAGAAATGAGAATTTGTTTTGTGCCGAAGCATTATCGGCGTGATCTTTTTGATAAATTGCAGAATCTGAGGCAAGGAAGTTTCTCTGTAGAATCTGAAGCATTATCGACTGTGTTGGTTGGTTCTTTGAGAGTGTGGTTGGGCGAATCCTCGATTCAGGCTGCCGGTTAAAGACGGTGGTTGGCTTCGAGTTTTATTTGTCAGGTTGCACTAGTTATCGCTGCTTGCAGCAAGTTATCTTGGCTTCTTTGAAGCTAATTATCTGACGATTGATCCTACGTCGTGAAGATCGGGCATCGTGACGCATCAATATGCCAACAAAAATAAATACGTTAAATACTAAGTTGCGTTTAAGCAACCCTTTAATTAATTACTTAAAATGTGCAATTATTTACTTGTTTTTTTAGAACGAGTATAAGATAAGTATGGTATGCAATATAGAAAGATTGTTCAAACAGCAATGCAGTAAGACAAACTTACCTTAGGAATCACTACATGAGCAAGATTAGCATACAAAAGGTCAATTGAGACCCCATTAATTTTGAATCCCAAAACCGCCACATGAGCATCATAGTAATACAATAACTCTAGGATTTCAAAGGGAGCCCCTCTTACATTTTGAGTTGCATGTCTTGGACCAACACACATGGTGTCAATGTCGGCACCAGAGCCATGTACCTGTACAATAGATTACACAAGAAATTCAGAACAATTCCTTTAAGCCACTGTGATTAATAGCATCGTGTGGAAGGGCTTTTGGTTTATCAAATATACAAATCTCCAACCTTTTTAACCTCAGCTGTCTGCATAAGGTCCTTCTCAGTCGGTCGACTTGGTGAGATTGGCTCAGTGACTCCAAGATAACCATTATTGTTCTTCACCTTCGACATTCCACAGCCCTCACAAACTCTCCTAACACTCAACTTCAGAATTAAAAATTCTCTAACCTTTGCTAAACGTAAATTTGATCTTGTTGCCCTTCACTGGTTAACACTTATTTCCCCTTTCCTTTTATTTTCCTCTAGGTGTCAGTGAAGGACAACTATTGAATCAACGACATGTGCAAAAAAGAATCGGACGGTGGGGGATTAAAACAATATCTGAGTATAGTCGGTTTCTCCTTGTCATTAACAACTCAAGAACCCCGGGAGCAAGCCCCAAAACAAGATGAGGAAGAGCAGGACCCAAATAAAATGAGGAAAATAAAAAATAACTAAGAGTAAAAAAGAAAATGGTGCGACTGCTTTTCCAGTCACAGAGAGACGCACGAGACGAAACGCGCTGGTGACAATAGGAACACCGCCGCCGCCCTGGATTTAGGATTCATTCTTGGATCCGAGCAGGAGGGGGACAAGCTAACGGCAAGCGAACCAGCGTCGGGCCAGGACCATTCTTCCAAGTCGGGCGATGGGCGCGGCGTCTGTGTCGTGGGAGGGAAGCGGCGTGCCCTCTAGCGATTCTCGGGGACACCCCTAGTGTTACAACTCTCCGCCCCGCCCTAAAGAAGTAAAAGCACCCCCTTCACGGCGACGGCGCGATGAGGGAGAATAATATTCGCGATGACATGCCCTCTACCTTTGCTAAAAATTCTCACACAACTACCTTTGAGAAACACGTAAATTTATTTGAAAGCAACAGAATGTATTGTAAGGTGTTCTGAGTTTGCCATTATCACCATGTTATAAAAGACCTATCTACTGCAAATCCAATAAATAGCACAAACAACTTGTTAGTCAAGGGCTTACTTGAGGCACCCAGATAACGCACCGAACAGGAAATGCAGATAACCATGACCTACAATTGTCGATAGAGAGGAACTGTGGTTGCTGAACTAAGTACATGTCCTGCCCATCTGTTGTAATTACTGAAAATGTATGTTTCAGAAATACCACAACATGTAGACAACTTCAGAGAGGGACATACAGAGAGAGCAAACAGAAACATGTTGCTGCTGCTGGCTAACAGATGCAAAGCAAGGATGTCTCATTATTTCTCCTACAACTAAAAAATTAATTGGGCATAACCTTTACTGTTTCTAGGACAATGTAATGGTGAAGTGATTAGGCTGCAAGCAAACTCTAGTGCTGCACTGGCACTCTCTACAAACATGCATGAAGACAGTACACTGCTACAACTCAAAATTAGGCATAAGAGAAGGGATTTAGAACTGATTGAGCATAATCCTACGCAATAAAGTCTACGAATTAGGGACCTGCACGTGGCCCTTGCAGCTTGGAACTCAAATAAATGAATGGATCAGAATTATTGAGTAGCTGCAGCTTTTCTATGCATATGATACAGTCATGGATCACAAAGTTATGAAGCATGCAGTACAATAGTGATCTATTTTCCTGCTTAAATGGATTGCAAGTATCTAACCATAGAAACTTAATTGTAACAACAAAATGCTAAACATACAACATGAATTGTGGCCATGAATCTTTTCCTCAGATTTTCAATCAAAAATAGAAATGGAATCAAAACCAGCGAGTATAAGTGCTGCAACTAAATCCAGTAAACCACCGGGAACTTTTCATCCACTAATGCATTTCCACATAGTTGGTATTTTGTTTTCCGGACAGGTTTAGCCACTAATAATTTCCCAAGTTACAGAAAGTATTTCACACAGAACCACATAATAGCGGTGGCATGCCTGAGTCGATATATGCAGTAAATTCATGCGTAGCATACTAAACTACTATGCAATTTTGTCTGCATGATTAGTCAGAAAATTGTATAACTTGAGTATTACCTGAAGTTGTTAACAAGTAGATGAAGTCTGAACTGAATTGGACCAAGATCCACACACTTGCCTCACGAATTAGACCATGTTGACATGTAGACAGAGTCATTGACATGCTGCGATCCCGTCTAGCAAATTTATTAAAAGAAGTGGTCCTCACAGTGTCTTATGACAAACCATCTAAAAATTTGTGCTAATGTGTAGTGCCAATACCTGGTGGGTACGCGATGCCGGCATAAGTCCAGAAGGCCTGAGCACCAACCATAAGGTGGAGGCGGCAGAGGACACAACAGAGAGGTGGTGGCTCCAAGTATAGAAACCCTAACCCGCTCTCGTCGCCAGAGAACAGGAACGGGCGGAGCAGTGGCTGCACGGAGGAGGAAGCATTGAGTCTCGTCCGCTCAGATTAGAAGCGCTGAGGAGCGTTGTCAAAGCACTCGGTGAAGGTCAGCTGCTTGGAAGCGCCCTCGGGGTGGCGGTGGGGGTAGTGGGATCCGTGGCCGTGACCGCCTCTAGAGAACATGGTGAAGGACATGATTTGTGGGGAGGAGGGAACAACAGGCTCCTCGCGACTGCGACCGCGACCGACGGATGATGTGGCAGAGAAGGAATCCACACCATCGTCGTTGGAAATGGGCTTCCCGAGAGCGCACGGTTGCCCAGAGGTCGGCTAGCCGCGGCCACGTCCGTGCCCGAAACTGTCATCACCGCCGCCGCCATCTCCGTCTCAATCTTGGCTCGACTGGAGCTCCTTTAGCGCTCTACCACCGTCCCTCCCACTTGGTCCTTGAGACTGGCAAGGATGCGACCACCAGCTAGGGCTCCGACGCTGGTGTGGCTTTCTCATGGACAGGGGTTGTTAGGGTTTTACCGAGGAATAAGGTTGGGCTGGGCTGGGGGTGGTCGTGTCTGCGAGCGACGCGTGGGAGCGTGGGCGGAGCAGGCACGTTTACGGTTGCTTCGTGGCGAGCAACGGCGCCGGTGGATAGCGAGAGGGGTGCTTGCGAGGTGACGTCGCACCCGAGCGAGGGACGCACGACGGGGGCGATGTGATGCACGAAAGTGAGATTGCGGGGAGAGTGATGGATATTGACATGCCGAGTTGGGTGACTGGGGAGAGTGGAGATGGTGGTGGGACAGACGCATGACCGAGTTGACTGCGAGACGTGGAGGAGAGACTGGTTTGAGGGAAGCGGTGAGAAGAGATGGATCTAAGAAATCCTAGAAATAAATGAAAGCTCCTTTGTGTAACAGATAAGAATATGAGTGCTATTGGTTAAGAGTGGCGAGTTGTGTCTGCTGCGTTTTGGTTAGGGTTCGATTCCCATGTGGTGACCGGGAATGGGAATGACAACCAGCGTGAGAGAAGGGAATGACAGGGAACGAAACGGCATGGGAATGACAATGATAATGACATGGAAATGGGAATGACAGAACATGGAATGACAGGCTACCCTTAGAGCCTTAATAATTAGTAGAGATAAATGAATACGATTTTATTTAGCTTTATTATTTTTTAGAAAAATAGGATATATAAATAAAGAAATTATCAACCAATTAGATCCAGCTTTGTTCGGGTGATGTAAGCACTAGTGGTGTATCTCTGACCCCTGATATATATGATTTAACCGCAGCAAGGTGCCTTTTTTAACTTCTTTTTTTCAAACTTAACCGCAGTAGTAAGGTGCTGCTGCATACCAAACAAGCAAAAGGAAGATCATATGTAAAGCATGGCATCCGCTCAAATTCGGTTTGTCGACCTAAATCATGTCACCCTCTCGGCTGAATTGGTTTAAGTCCACTAACCGTGGAGGTGTTAGAGTGAGCAGCAGTGGATCTAGAGTGGATGTCGAGCCAGCTCGACTCGTTTTGGTTCAGCTCCTTACGACTCAGTAGTATAATGACGAGCTAGGTCAGCTTGGCAATTATAATCAGAGGCTAGGAAACTAGCTCGGTTCGACTTGTTAGACAACTTGCGCCGTGTTCGATGAGCTCGTGAGCCAGACTGCAACAATTCTACAAACCCTGCATAGAAATGACTGGTGCCAAACTGCATGGGAGATGCCAAGACCGCAACAAGCATACTACAGTGTACTTTGGTCCAGGGTAGCAAGCGGCAGCAGCCCAAAAGTCTCTCTTTGATCCAGGGTCCAGGCGACTAACAGAACAGCAATCTGATGGTTCATCTCCCGGCGCCGTTCTTTGCTTCGACTCACCGATGCAGCGATGCGGTGACATCCCTTCGACTCCACAGTTCCCGTGTTCCACTCTTCCCTTCTCGTTTTCCTCGGTCAGTCGTTCTCTCAGGTCTCAGCCTCGGCTTTCCTCGCGGTGACCGGCATCGTATTGCAAGGCTGCTGGATATAAGCTGATGAGGTAACCTAATTTTCCAATTGGCAAATAACAGCCGGACTTGTATTAGAGCAACACCAACAGATCGACTGGCTAAACAGCATGGGCTCGCTACAGTCTCGACTTCACGCTCGCCATTGTATGATTGTATCTCGCTCGGCATCACCTCCCCATCGCTGTCCACATTTGCCTAGCCCTTGCGACTCGCCTCTGCCGCTCGTGCGCACTCCCGCTCTCCTGCTCCCTCCTGCTTCTGCTCCACCCTGCACTCCCGCTCTGTTAAGAGGGGCGGATCTATATTTTTTGGCTAATGATGTTACAATGCAAATAGTGTGTAAAAAGGTTCCAAATTCAATTCAAAGTGTAATACCATAGAATGTAATACTACTTCTGTTTTCGAATATTTGTTACATGCTTATTCATTTTTGACTAAAATACGGTAAATAAAAAAGAACTGAGAGAGTATTAAATTAAAATAACATTATTTCAATTCTTTGGAAAGATTCTTCGCCACTAGTTGCTAGAGGTAATTTTCTCTTTGAGAATCGTTCCATCATATTAATACTTCTTATAAAATTTGTCAAGTTAAATTACTAATTATTAACACATGTACACACTAAGCATGTACATACACATGCAGTGATGAACTCAACCAGCAGAGACCAAAATAAATACTCAAATATAAACTACCAACTTTGATCATCATTTAGTTAATTTATGAACTTGTTTGTACCTGCGATCACCATGGACAGTTGTGTCCTGTTAAAAATCACTCAGAACATTCGTGCACTTGCCAGCCAAAACCAATCGATGCAAGACAACAGGACTGTAGAAGAATGCTTGGAACGAATGGGCAAGTCAAGAGTCAAGACTCAAGAGGCAAACTAATGCCGCATGCAGGCCTGAACTTATGAGAGGATTGATGTCCACCTACGTCATAGGCTGCTGTAGATGTACTAACAAATATAATGGCCATTGTTAAGAACCATTGCTGTCCATGGACAACAGTTCGGGCAACGTGGCTCCGCCCACCGTTCGCACGCCCCCGCTTCTGCTCCCTCCCGCGCTTCCGCGCTGTTTCCCGCGGCCGCGCTCTTTGAGGTCGCCGTTGTTTGCCGTTCGTGTCGCACCGCTCCACCCCCACTGCAGTCCACGCTCGAGCCCTTGCAACCTCGCCGCCGAATACAGCTCACGCTGCCACATTCTTCAGTATTGTACTGTTGGCAACAACCAGTCAAAATGCGCACCTTTCAGTTAAAGTGAATGGATGCGTTGGTTTCGTGCATATACTGTCAAAATATACTGTAAGCTGCATTGGCAACCAACGGTCGAATATACATCTTTTATCAAGCCTAGGGGTTTAGGTCTTACCGTTTTATTAATTTGAGTTTTTTTTCTAGTTACATATAACCAGAGGCGAGCAGTTATATAGTCTCCACAATTTTGTTGCTCGCGACTTTGGTTCAAGCAGAGATGTTGCTCTTATTCAAAGAAAATGTCAAGTAAGAAAAGTTGTGTTTATATTAATTATATGTATGGCTGCAATGGATACATCCAATGCAACCGTAGAGGGGAAAATATAAAAGGCATGTAATTACTATTGCGAAAGCTTATTTTGTCATAATATGTTGCTTATTATTTTATAAAGTATTGATGTTATGCATGATAGTACATTTTCTAAGATGTAGGTTTATATCGATCCTGGTATGGCTTCGCGCCTATCACATTGGATGTTGCGACTTCGGTCGCTTCCAGAGCAAGTGAGGGGTCTTCTGGAATGGGTCAGGTGACCTAGGGCAAGTGCAAGTGGGCTTGGGTCAGTGTTCCAAAACAAGGGGGACTTCGTCCGGAACGTCGACGCGTGGGCGAGGTGACGGTCGACGGCAAAAACATGCAAAGTTGGTTGAATCCATTTTTGGGGATCGTGTCACGAGAGGGGGCCCTGATAGGGGCAGGGTCTTCACATATTGTTGTTGATGATGTCGGCGTATTCGACTTGGGTCCGCGCCATGCTGACTTGAGTGGGGCATTGAGCGGTGTCTCTGCGCATTCTCGCGTTGATGAGTCTGAGCTTAGATTGAAGAACTCGAGATTTTTTATTTAATTATAGGGAGTGTGGCCTTATTCTGAAGGAGGAGCCCCCTAGTCCTTAATAATGTATTTTTCCTTGCGATTTTGCAAGTGTGTAATGGTGACTTCACGATGATTTTCGTTTGGTAATTTTAATGCAAACATTGCTCTCGCTTGCTTGTAAATTGTATGCCTTTGCAAAAATCTCCCGATGTTGGTTTGTTTGTGTGTTTTGCAGGGTCTTGATTCGTAGTAGAGTTTGATGGAATTATGGTAATAGTCCCCAATCAGCAACTTCGATGCGGAATGTTGCCCTCGGCTCCCTTGTCGATTGGGGACTACCACGAGGTCATTGTTGTTTGTGTTTATTGTGCATTGGCAAGATTTTGTGCGCTTGCATGTTTCCTAATTGACTATGCAAGTTTTTGTGTTGATCCGGCAATGCCCTAGATGACTTGCGCAGATTGATTCGTCCTTAGACGACTTAGTACCGTTAGGTGTCTTCGCACATTTTTGTGCTAATCCGACTGCATCCTTAGGCGACTTTTGCGTGGATTGGTTCATCCTTAGACGACTTCGCACCCTTAAGTGTGTTTGCACATTTTTTGCGTTAATCCGGCTGCACCCTTAGGCAACCTTTGCGTGAATTAGTTCATCCTTAGACGATTTCGTACCCTTAGGTGTCTTCACACATTTTCTGCGCTAATTCGGCTGCACCATTAGGCGACTTTTGAATAGATTGGTTTGTCCTTAGACGACTTCGCACCCTTAGGTGTCTTCGCACATTTTCTGTGCTAACCTGACTGCACCCTTAAGCAACTTTTGCGCGGATTGGTTATTATCGCACACGACAATTGCCTCTGTCTACTGTCGTGGTGAATTCATGTTTTTTCGAATGCTTAGGCCACCTTTGGGGCCCTTTCAATGGTTTAGAGAGTTCATGGGGATATTTCTGCTTTATTATTATAAGGCTTTGCCTCATTAAAAACCTCACCCCCTTGTGAGGAAAAGATTACTTGCCTGATTACAAAAAATGTATGCACACTTTACAAGAGCGTGACGAGGGCCCTACCGAGCGAAGTCGACCTACAAGTAGTATTTTCTTAAGTTTTCTATATTCCAGGAGTGCTTGAGCCCTACTCTTGTCTGGCTTGTTAGCCTATAGGAATTTGGGTAAGTCTTTTTTTGACTATGAAGGGGCCATTCCATATTAGTTTGAGTTTTCCTTTTTCTTTTGTCCTTGATGTCCGGACGAGGATGAGGTCTCCTTCTTCAAATTCTTTAGGGATGCTTGCTTTGTCCCTTCAGGTCTTTGTTGCGGCTTGGTACTTGTTTAATTAATCAAGGGCTTGTACTATGTCACCGTCGAGGAGGTATTTTGCTATTGCTTCGTCAATGTATGGTATACGTTGGGGGATATTTGAGGCGACCCATGTTTGAGTTCTTGTGGAGTCATTGCTTTTGCTCTATACATAAGCCTGAATGGCATGAAGACTGTTGCACGGGACTCTGTTGTGTTTAGCCCCCAGAGGAGCTTGGGTAGCTGATCAGCCCACTTGCCTTTCTTGTCTTCGAGTAGCCTCTTCTTGATGGCAGTGTAAATTTTTCTATTTGCACGATCAACCACTCCATTGGATTGCAGATGGTAGATGGAGGCAAAGACTGCCCTAGTGCCTATGGAGGCACAAAAGTCTCAAAACTCTTGGTTGTCAAACTGCTTTCTGATGTCTAATGTTATCTCGGAGGGGACCCTGAAGCGGTAGACTATGTTTTGCCAAAAGAATTTTTGTGCAGTCTTTGATGTTATTATGGAGACTACCCTCGCTTCTATCCATTTTTGTAAAGTACTCCATGACAACGAAGGCGTATTTGAGATTGCCTTGTGCTGTGGGGAGCGAGGCAACTATATCGAGTCCCCATTGCTGGAGTGGCCATGTGTGGGCGATCAATTTTGTCATCTGCGAAGCGGAGCCACTTTGTGGTGAGAATTTCTGACATGCTTCACACAAATGCTGTCACACCCAGATTTTAGGGGTCCAAAACCCGGGCGCAAACTTGAGAGCACCTAGAGGGGGGGTGAATAGGTGATCCTGTAAAAATCAAACACTAAATAGCCACAAACTTGATTATCAAGGTGTTAGTGTAGTCAAGAGGCTAAGAACCGTTCTCGTGCGAACAAAGCAATCACAATAAGCAGCACACGAGACACGTGATTTTTATCCCGTGGTTCGGCCAAGTAACACTTGCCTACTTCCACGTTGTGGCGTCCCAATGGAAGAGGGTTGCACTCAACCCCTTTCAAGCGATCCAATGATCAACTTGAATATCACGGCTTTCTTCCTTAGACTTTCTCCCGTTTGCGAGGAATCTCCACAACTTGGAGCCTCTCGCCCTTACAATGATGATCACAAAAGAAGCACAGAAGTAAGGGAGGGGAGAGCAACACACACAAGACTCAAATCCACAGCACAACCACGCACACAAGTCACAACTTGAGCTCGAAGTACAACACACGGAGTTCGCAACTCAAATGAAGCTCAAATCGCTAACACAGAGAATCAAATGTGTGGGAGCAGATTCTGGATGCTTTAGAATACTCAAAAATGCTTGGGGGTTACTCCTCCATGCGCCTAGGGGTCCCTTTTATAGCCTAAAGGCAGCTAGGAGCCGTTGGAGGCCAACTTGGAAGGCCAAACTTGCCTTCTGTCGGGTGGTGCACCGGACAGTCCGGTGCACCACCGGACAGTCCCTGTAGCTGTCCGGTGCGCGATCTCCTTCCTTTTCTGGCGCATCTGACTGTTGGTCCTCAGGGGCAGTTGGCGCACCGGACACTGTCTGGTGCACACCGGACCGTCCGGTGTGCCCAACTGACCGTTGCTGCGGACCACACGTCGCCCGCGGATTGCGCGGTCGATCATTGCGCTGGCGACCGTTGGCTCACCGGACAATCCAGTGAATTATAGCCACGTCGCCTTTTCCGTTTCCCGAGAGTGACGAGTTCGCCGCGGACTACTCACTGGACAGTCCGGTGCACCGCCGGACAGTCCGGTGAATTATAGTCGTACGCCGCCGTCGAGTCCCGAGAGCGACCTTTTCACGCGGACCAGCCTGGCGCACCGGACACTGTCCGGTGCACCACCGGACTGTCCGGTGTGCCAGACCAAGCTGAAGATTTGCTGTCAGAGCCAAGTCTTTTCCTTTCCATCTTGTCTTCTTTTCTCACTGTTTCTAGCACTTAGAGAACTTCATTAGTATTCAAAAACAAATATACTAAGTCTAGAAACATACCTCATGCCTTGATTTGCACTTTTCAACCTTTGACACATTAGGACTTAAAGAACCGTGTTGGGCACTTAATCACCAAAACATTATAGAAATTGCCCAAGGGCACATTTCCCTTTCAATCTCCCCCTTTTTGGTGATTTATGCCAACACATCCAAAAGCAACCAAAAGAAATGCAACATCAATGCAATTGAAGACCAAATTGTTTTTGACTATAATTTGGCATATTTGGATCGCTCTTTGCCACCACTTGGTTTGTTTTTGCAAATCAAATTCATTTTCCTATCTCTAAGTCAAACATACTTGTTTGGGCACGTAAAGAGTTATTCCAAGAGTAAAATTGATCAAGTGCCAAAAACTCCCCCTTTTCCCATAATCAAAATTCTCCCCCACAAGAGACCAAATTGTGCAATAAGAGTATTTTGGACAAATCAAAAGTTCTAACTCTATTGTTTTCAAAATTCACAAGTGGTAGCTGATCCATTTGCTTTGGCCTCAATTTCTCCCCCTTTGACATTAAGCACCAAAACGGGATCATTCTTGGCCCTTTAACCCCATTGCCTCACCAAAAATGTCAATTAAGAGCAAAAAGACAATAAGAGCATAAGTATGAACTTTGGAATTAAATACACAAATACCGGAGTGCAGTGGAAGTCTTTGCAACGTCCAAGTCCATTTTCCCTTTCAATGCACCTTTGAGACTACATCAAGAGTACTCAAACACATAGGTTAGTCTCAAAGGGTCAAGTTGTAGCACATCTCCCCCTTAATATGTGCATCACGTGCAAATGGACTTGTGAGGTCCGGGGATCATGTACAACTTGAGCACCACAAATAAACAATAATGGATTTAAATGCATAAAGTAACATGATCAAAGGCACAGAACACATGTATGCTATAGATCAATCCAAGTTACGTGAATCTAAGACATTTAGCTCACTACGCAACCTACAAAAGTTTTCTCATCTAACGGCTTGGTAAAGATATCGGCTAGCTGGTTCTCAATGTTAATGTGGTACACCTCGATATCTCCCTTTTGCTAGTGGTCCCTGAGAAAGTGATGCTGGATGTCTATGTGCTTAGTGTGGCTATGTTCAACAGGATTATCTGCCATGCGGATTGCACTCTCATTATCACATAGGAGTGGGACTTTGCTCAGATTGTAGCCAAAGTCCCGGAGGGTTTGCCTCATCCAAAGTAGTTGCGCACAACACTGTCCTTCGGCAACATACTCGGCCTCAGCGGTGGATAGGGCAACGAATGTTTGTTTCTTTGAGCTCCAGGACACCAGGGACCTTCCTAGGAATTGACACGTCCCTGATGTACTCTTCCTATCAACCTTGCATCCAGCATAATCGGAGTCTGAATATCCAATCAAGTCAAAGGTAGACCCCTTTGGATACGAGATCCCGAAGCAAGGCGTAGAGACTAAATATCTAAGAATTCACTTAACGGCCACAAGGTGACATTCCTTGGGGTCGGATTGATATCTAGCACACATGCATACGCTTAGCATAATGTCTGGTCTACTAGCACATAAATAAAGCAATGACCCTATCATAGACCGGTATGCCTTTTGATCAACGGACTTACCTCCTTTGTTGAGGTCGACATGCCCGTCGGTTCCCATCGGTGTCTTCGCGGGCTTGGCATCCTTCATCCCAAACCGCTTGAGAAGATCTTGTGTGTACTTCGTTTGGGAGATGAAGGTGTCGTCTTTGAGTTGCTTCACTTGGAACCCAAGGAAGTAGTTCAACTCACCCATCATCGACATCTCAAACTTTTGAGTCATCACCCTGCTAAACTCCTCACAAGACTTTTGGTTAGTAGAACAAAACATTATGTCATCGACATAAATTTGGCACACAAACAGATCACCATTACATGTCTTAGTAAAAAGAGTGGGATCGGCTTTCCCAACCTTGAAAACATTTGCAATTAAGAAATCTCTAAGGCATTCATACCATGCTCTTGGGGCTTGCTTAAGTCCATAGAGCGCCTTAGAGAGCTTGAACACATGGTCGGGGTACTTGTCATCCTCAAAGCTAGGGGGTTGTTCCACATACACCTCCTTCTTGATTGGTCCGTTGAGAAAGCACTCTTCACATCCATTTGAAACAACTTGAAAGAGTGGTGAGCGGCATAGGCTAACAATATTCGAATAGACTCTAGCCTAGCCACAGGAGCAAAAGTCTCCTCAAAATCCAAACCTGCGACTTGGGCATATCCTTTTGCCGAAAGTCGAGCCTTGTTTCTTGTCACCACCCCGTGCTCATCTTGCTTGTTGTGGAACACCCACTTGGTTCCCACAACATTTTGCTTTGGACGTGGCACCAGGCTCCAAACTTCATTCCTCTTGAAGTTGTTGAGCTCTTCCTGCATGGCCAACACCCAGTCCGGATCCTGCAAGGCTTCTTCTACCCTGAAAGGCTCAATAGAAGAGACAAACGAGTAATGCTCACAAAAATTAGTTAAGCGTGAGCGAGTTGTTACTCCCTTGCTTATGTCACCCAGAATCTGATCGATGGGGTGATTTCTTTGGATCGTTGCTCGGACTTGAGTTGGAGGGGCCAGTGGTGCTTCTTCCTCCATAACTTGTTCTTCTTGTGCTCCCCCTTGATCACACGCCTCTTCTTGAGGAACCTGTCCATCATCTTGAGTTGGGGGATGCACCATTGTAGAGGAAGATGGTTGATCTTGCTCCTGTTGTTTATGTGGTCGCACATCACCTATCGCCATCGTGTGCATTGCGGCCGTCGAAACATCATCTTCATATATGTCATCAAGATCAACTTGCTCTCTTGGAGAGCCATTAGTCTCATCAAATACAACGTCGCTAGAGACTTCAACCAAACCCGATGATTTGTTGAAGACTCTATACGCCTTTGTATTTGAGTCATACCCTAGTAAAAACCCATCTACTGCCTTGGGAGCAAATTTAGAATGTCTACCTTTCTTCACCAGAATGTAACATTTGCTCCCAAATACACGAAAGTAAGAAACGTTGGGTTTGTTACCGGTAAGGAGTTCATATGAGGTCTTCTTGAGAAGGCGATGTAGGTAGAGCCGGTTTATGGCGTGGCAAGCTGTGTTCATAGCTTCCGACCAAAACCGCTCGGGCGTCTTGAATTCTCCAAGCATCGTTCTCGCCATGTCGATAAGCGTCATGTTCTTCCTCTCTACCACACCGTTTTGCTGTGGTGTGTAGGGAGCAGAGAACTCGTGCTTGATGCCTTCTTCCTCAAGATACTCCTCCACTTGCAGATTCTTGAACTCGGACCCGTTGTCGCTTCTTATCTTTTTCACCTTGAGCTCAAATTCGTTTTGAGCCCTCCTTAGAAAGCGCTTTAGGGTCCCTTGGGTTTCTGATTTATCCTGCAAAAAGAACACCCAAGTGAAGCGGGAAAAGTCATCAACAATTACAAGACCATACTTACTTCCCCCGATGCTAAGGTAGGCGACGGGTCCAAAGAGGTCCATGTGAAGAAGCTCCGGTGGTCTTGATGTTGTCATCACATTCTTGCTGTGATGAGTTCTTCTCACCTGTTTCCCTGCCTGACAAGCTGCACAAGGTCTATCTTTCTCGAAACAAACATTGGTTAGTCCTAACACTTGTTCTCCCTTTAGAAGTTTATGAAGGTTCTTTATCCCAACATGTGATAGACGGCGATGCCACAACCAGCCCATACTAGTCTTAGCTATTAAGCATGCATCTAGATCGGCCTCCTCTTTCGAAAAATCAACTAAGTAGAGTTTGTCATCTAATACACCCTTAAAAGCTAATGAACCATCACTCCTTCTAAAGACAGAAACATCAACATTTGTAAAAAGACAATTGTAACCCATGTGACACAATTGACTTACAGACAGGAGGTTGTAACCAAGCGACTCTACTAGAAATACATTCGATATGGAGTGCTCGTTGGTGATGGCTATCTTTCCCAAATCCTTGACCTTGCTTTGATTCCCATCTCCAAAGATAATCGTATCCTGGGAATCCTTGTTCTTGACGTAGGAGGTGAACATCTTCTTCTCCCCCGTCATGTGGTTTGTGCATCCGCTGTCGATAATCCAGCTTGAGCCCCCGGATGCATAAACCTGCAACGAATTTAATCTTGGGTTTTAGGTACCCAACTCTTGTTGGGTCCTACAAGGTTAGTCACAATAACTTTTGGAACCCAAATACAAGTCTTGTCTCCCTTGCATTTGGATCCCAATTTTCTAGCTACTACTTTCGTATTTTTGCATGTAAGTACAAAAGAAGCATTACAAGCATGGTAAATAGTAGAAGGTCCATTGCACATTTTTCTAGGAGTATGAGACACAACATGATTTCTCCTAGGCCCATTTCTACCATGAACAAAAGTAGAACTAGAGGCAAACATAGCATGTGACTTATAAGCAGCATGATCATAACTCCTATTGTAATGAGTGCTGAAAGGGAATTAGGCTTACACCTAGTCCCTAATTAATTTTGGTGGTTGAATTGACCAACACAAATAATTGGACTAACTAGTTTGCCCAAGTGTATAGATTATACAGGTGTAAAAGGTTCACACTCAGCCAATAAAAAGACCAAGTTTTGGATTCAACAAAGGAGCAAAGGGGCAACCGAAGGCACCCCTGGTCTGGCGCACCGGACTGTCCGGTGTGCCACCGGACATGTCCGGTGCACCAGGGGGACTCAGACTCAAACTCGCCACCTTCGGGAATTTCCAGAGGCGACTCGGCTATAATTCACCGGACTGTCCGGTGTACATCGGACATGTCCGGTGCTCCAAGGAAGGTCGGCCTCAGGAACTCGCCAGCCTCGGGTTTTCTCCCTCGCCGCTTCGCTATAATTCACCGGACTGTCCGGTGCAACCTCGGAGCAACGGCTACTTCGCGCCAACGGCTACCTGCAACGACATTTAATGCGCGCGCAGCGCGCGCAGGAGTCAGAATCGCCCATGCTGGCACACCGGACATCAAACAGTACATGTCCGGTGTACACCGGACACCCAGGTGGGCCCACAAGTCAGAAGCTCCAATGGTCAGAATCCAACGGCAGTGATGACGTGGCAGGGGGCACCGGACTGTCCGGTGTGCACCGGACTGTCCGGTGCGCCATCGAACAGACAGCCTCCCAACGGCCACTTTTGGTGGTTGGGGCTATAAATACCCCAACCACCCCACCATTCATTGTATCCAAGTTTTCCACTTCCCAACTACTACAAGAGCTCTAGCATTCAATTCTAGACACACCAAAGAGATCAAATCCTCTCCAATCCCACACAAAGCCCTAGTGACTAGTGAGAGTGATTTGCCGTGTTCATTTGAGCTCTTGCGCTTGGATTGCTTTCTCTCTTTCATTCTTTCATGTGTTCAATACTCACTTGTAACCAAGGCAAGAGACACCAATTGTGTGGTGGTCCTTGCGGGGAGGTTTTGCTCCCGGTTGATTTGAGAAGAGAAAGCTCACTCGGTCCGAGGGACCGTTTGAGAGAGGGAAAGGGTTGAAAAAGACCCGGCCTTTGTGGCCTCCTCAACGGGGAGTAGGTTTGCAAGAACCGAACCTCGGTAAAACAAATCCGCGTGTCACACCCTTCATTTCCTTGCGATTTGTTTTGCTCCCTCTCTCGCGGACTCGTTTATATTTCTAACGCTAACCCGGCTTGTAGTTGTGATTATTTTTGAGAATTTCAGTTTCGCCCTATTCACCCCCCCTCTAGGCGACTTTCAATTGGTATCGGAGCCCGGTGCTTCATTAGAGCCTAACTGCTCGAAGTGATGTCGGGAGATCACGCCAAGAAGGAGATGGAGACCGGCGAAAAGCCCACTACAAGCCACGGGAGCACTTCATCGGAAGAGTCCCGCACCAAGAGGAAGGAGAAGAAGAAGAGCTCCTCCAACAAAGGAAAGGAGAAGAAATCTTCTTCGCACCACAAAGAGAAGAAGGAGAGATCTTCCTCCCACAAGCCACATCGGAGAGGGGACAAGCACAAAAGGATGAGGAAAGTGGTCTACTACGAGACCGACACTTCATCAACATCGACCTCCGACTCCGATGCGCCCTCCGTAACTTCTAAACGCCAAGAGCGTAAGAAGTTTAGTAAGATCCCCCTACATTACCCTCGCATTTCTAAAAATGCACCTTTACTTTCCGTCCCGTTAGGTAAACCACCATCTTTTGATGGTGAAGATTATGCTAGGTGGAGTGATTTAATGCGATTTCATCTAACCTCACTCCACAAAAGTATATGGGATGTTGTTGAGTTTGGTGCACAGGTACCATCCGTAGGGGATAAAGACTATGATGAGGATGAGGTGGCCCAAATCGAGCACTTCAACTCTCAAGCGACAACAATACTCCTTGCCTCTTTAAGTAGAGAGGAGTATAACAAAGTTCAAGGGTTGAAGAGCGCCAAGGAGGTTTGGGATGTGCTCAAAACCGCGCACGAAGGAGATGAGCTCACTAAGATCACCAAGCGGGAAACGATCGAGGGGGAGCTCGGTCGGTTCCGGCTTCGCAAAGGGGAGGAGCCACAACACATGTACAACCGGCTCAAGACTTTGGTGAACCAAGTGCGCAACCTCGGGAGCGTCAAGTGGGACGACCATGAAATGGTTAAGGTTATTCTAAGATCTCTCATTTTCCTTAACCCCACTCAAGTTCAATTAATTCGTGGTAATCCTAGATATACTAAAATGACCCCCGAGGAAGTCATCAGGCATTTTGTAAGTTTTG
The DNA here is from genome assembly GCF_902167145.1 of Zea mays. Classification (NCBI taxonomy): domain Eukaryota; kingdom Viridiplantae; phylum Streptophyta; class Magnoliopsida; order Poales; family Poaceae; genus Zea; species Zea mays. The sequence continues at coordinate 30,960,828 of NC_050100.1, read as the reverse complement.
AGTGCATGATCGAAGGCTCGAGGAAGATCAACGAGCTTGATGATCCATCTACATCCGAAGCTCAACCCGTCGCATTCAAGGCGATGGAAGAAAAGAAGAAGGAGTCTACACCAAGTAGACAACCAATCGACGCCTCCAAGCTTGACAATGAGGAAATGGCGCTCGTCATCAAGAGCTTCCGCCAAATCCTCAAGCAAAGGAGAGGGAAAGACTACAAGTCCCGCTCCAAGAAGGTTTGCTACAAATGTGGTAAGCCGGGTCATTTTATTGCTAAATGTCCTATATCAAGTGACAGTGACCGAGGCGACGACAAGAAGGGGAGAAGAAAGGAGAAAAAGAAGTACTACAAGAAGAAGGGCGGCGATGCCCATGTTTGTCAGGAGTGGGATTCCGACGAAAGCTCAAGCGACTCCTCCGACGACGAGGACGCCGCCAACATCGCCGTCACCAAGGGACTTCTCTTCCCCAACGTCGGCCACAAGTGCCTCATGGCAAAGGACGACAAACGGAAGAAGGTTAAATCTAACTCCTCCACTAAATATGAGTCTTCTAGTGATGATAATGATAGTGATGAGGAGGATAATTTGCGTGTTCTCTTTGCCAATCTTAACATGGAGCAAAAAGAAAAATTAAATGAATTGATTAGTGCTATTCATGAAAAGGATGACCTTTTGGACTCCCAAGAGGATTGTCTAATTAAAGAAAACAAGAAACATGTTAAGGTTAAAAAGGCTTATGGTCTAGAAGTAGAAAAATGTGAAAAATTATCTAGTGAGCTAAGCACTTGCCGTGAGATGATTGACAACCTTAGGAATGAAAATGCTAGTTTAAATGCTAAGGTTGATTCTCATGTTTGCATTGTTTCAACTTCCAATCCTAAAGATAATAATGATGATTTGCTTGCTAGGATTGAAGAATTGAATATTTCTCTTACTAGCCTTAGAGTAGAAAATAAAAATTTAATTGATAAGGCTAAAGATTATAATGTTTGCAAAGTTACAATTTCCGATCTTAGAGATAAAAATGATATTCTTCATGCTAAGATTGTTGAACTTAATTCTTGCAAACCGTCTACATCTACTATTGAGCATGTGTCTATTTGTGATAGATGTAGAGATATTGATGTTAATGCTATTCATGATCACATGGCTTTAATTAAACAACAAAATGATCATATAGCAAAACTAGATGCTAAAATTGCCGAGCACAACTTAGAAAATAAGAAATTTAAATTTGCTCGTAGCATGCTTTATAATGGGAGACGCCCTGGCATTAAGGATGGCATTGGCTTCCAAAGGGGAGACAATGTCAAAATTAATGCCCCTCCTAAGAACTTGTCTAACTTTGTTAAGGGCAAGGCTCCCATGCCTCAGGATAACGAGGGCTACATTTTGTACCCTGCCGGCTATCCTGAGAGCCAAATTAGGAAAATTCATTCCAGGAAGTCTCACTCTGGCCCTAATCATGCTTTTATGTATAAGGGTGAGACATCTAGCTCTAGGCAACCAACCCGTGCCAAGTTGCCTAGAAAGAAAACTCCTAATGCATCAAATGATCATGCCATTTCATTTAAAACTTTTGATGCTTCTTATGTGCTTACTAACAAATCCGGCAAAGTAGTTGCCAAGTTTGTTGGGGGCAAACACAAGGGTTCCAAGACTTGTGTTTGGGTACCCAAAGTTCTTGTTTCTAATGCCAAAGGACCCAAAACAGTTTGGGTACCTAAAGTCAAGAACTAAATTTGTTTTGTAGGTTTATGCATCCGGGGGCTCAAGTTGGATACTCGACAGCGGGTGCACAAATCACATGACCGGGGAGAAAAGGATGTTCTCCTCATATGAGAAAAACCAAGATCCCCAACGAGCTATCACATTCGGGGATGGAAATCAAGGTTTGGTCAAAGGATTGGGTAAAATTGCTATATCACCTGACCATACTATTTCCAATGTTTTTCTTGTTGATTCATTAGATTACAATTTGCTTTCCGTATCCCAATTATGTCAAATGGGCTACAACTGTCTATTCACTGAAGTAGGTGTCACTGTCTTTAGAAGAAGTGATGATTCAATAGCATTTAAGGGAGTGTTAGAGGGTCAGCTATACTTAGTAGATTTTGATAGAGCTGAACTCGACACTTGCTTAATTGCTAAGACTAACATGGGTTGGCTCTGGCACCGCCGACTAGCCCATGTTGGAATGAAGAATCTTCATAAGCTTCTAAAGGGAGAACACATTTTAGGATTAACAAATGTTCATTTTGAGAAAGACAGGATTTGTAGCGCATGCCAGGCAGGGAAGCAAGTTGGAGCTCATCATCCACACAAGAACATCATGACGACCGACAGGCCACTGGAGCTCCTACACATGGATTTATTCGGCCCGATTGCTTACATAAGCATCGGCGGGAGTAAGTACTGTCTAGTTATTGTGGATGATTATTCTCGCTTCACTTGGGTATTCTTTTTACAGGAAAAATCTCAAACCCAAGAGACCTTAAAGGGATTCTTAAGATGGGCTCAAAATGAGTTCGGCTTAAGGATCAAGAAAATAAGAAGCGACAACGGGACGGAGTTCAAGAACTCTCAAATTGAAGGCTTTCTTGAGGAAGAGGGCATCAAGCATGAGTTCTCTTCTCCCTATACCCCTCAACAAAATGGTGTAGTGGAGAGGAAGAATCGAACTCTATTGGACATGGCAAGGACCATGCTTGATGAATACAAGACTTCGGATCGGTTTTGGGCCGAGGCGGTCAACACCGCTTGCTACGCCATCAACCGGTTATATCTTCACCGAATCCTCAAGAAGACATCATATGAACTCCTAACCGGTAAAAAGCCCAATATTTCTTATTTTAGAGTCTTTGGTAGCAAATGTTTTATTCTTGTTAAAAGAGGTAGAAAATCTAAATTTGCCCCTAAGACTGTAGAAGGCTTTTTACTTGGTTATGACTCAAACACAAGGGCATATAGAGTCTTTAACAAGTCCACTGGACTAGTTGAAGTCTCATGTGACGTTGTGTTTGATGAGACTAACGGCTCTCAAGTAGAGCAAGTTGATCTTGATGAGATAGGTGAAGAACAGGCTCCATGCATAGCGCTAAGGAACATGTCTATTGGGGATGTGTGTCCTAAGGAATCCAAAGAGCCTCCAAATTCACAAGATCAACCATTCTCCTCCACGCAAGCATCTCCACCAACACAAGTTGAGGATGAGACTCAAGTTGATGAAGTAGACGATCAAGCAAATGAGCCACCTCAAGATGACGGCAATGATCAAGGGGGAGATGCAAATGATCAAGACAAGGAGGATGAAGAGCAAAGGCCGCCACACCCAAGAGTCCACCAAGCAATCCAACGAGATCACCCCGTCGACACTATCCTCGGCGACATTCATAAGGGGGTAACTACTAGATCTCGTGTTGCACATTTTTGTGAGCATTACTCGTTTGTTTCCTCTATTGAGCCACACAGGGTAGAGGAAGCACTACAAGATTCGGATTGGGTGGTGGCGATGCAAGAGGAGCTCAACAATTTCACAAGGAACGAGGTATGGCACCTAGTTCCACGTCCTAACCAAAATGTTGTAGGAACCAAATGGGTCTTCCGCAACAAGCAAGATGAGCATGGTGTGGTGACAAGGAACAAAGCTCGACTTGTGGCCAAAGGATTCTCCCAAGTCGAAGGTTTGGATTTCGGTGAAACCTATGCACCCGTAGCTAGGCTTGAGTCAATTCGCATATTATTAGCCTATGCTACTTACCATGGCTTTAAGCTTTATCAAATGGACGTGAAAAGTGCCTTCCTCAACGGACCTATCAAGGAAGAGGTCTATGTTGAGCAACCTCCTGGCTTTGAAGACAGTGAGTATCCTAACCATGTCTATAAGCTCTCTAAGGCGCTTTATGGGCTCAAGCAAGCCCCAAGAGCATGGTATGAATGCCTTAGAGATTTCCTTATCGCTAATGGCTTCAAAGTCGGCAAGGCCGATCCTACTCTATTCACTAAAACTCTTGACAATGATTTGTTTGTATGCCAAATTTATGTTGATGATATCATATTTGGGTCTACTAACGAATCTACTTGTGAGGAATTTAGTAGGATCATGACACAGAAATTCGAGATGTCTATGATGGGGGAGTTGAAGTACTTCTTAGGATTTCAAGTGAAGCAACTCCAAGAGGGCACCTTCCTTAGCCAAACCAAGTATACTCAAGACATCCTAAGCAAGTTTGGAATGAAGGATGCCAAGCCCATCAAGACACCCATGGGAACTAATGGGCATCTCGACCTCGACACGGGAGGTAAGTCCGTGGATCAAAAGGTATACCGGTCGATGATTGGTTCATTGCTTTATTTGTGTGCATCTCGACCGGACATTATGCTTTCCGTTTGCATGTGTGCAAGATTCCAATCCGACCCTAAGGAATCCCACCTTACGGCCGTAAAACGAATCTTGAGATATTTGGCTTATACTCCTAAGTTTGGGCTTTGGTACCCTCGGGGATCCACTTTTGATTTAATTGGTTATTCCGATGCTGATTGGGCGGGGTGTAAAATTAATAGGAAGAGCACATCAGGGACTTGCCAGTTCTTGGGAAGATCCTTGGTGTCTTGGGCTTCAAAGAAGCAAAATTCGGTTGCTCTTTCCACCGCCGAAGCCGAGTACATTGCCGCAGGTCATTGTTGCGCGCAATTGCTTTGGATGAGGCAAACCCTGCGGGACTATGGTTACAAATTAACCAAAGTCCCTTTGCTATGTGATAATGAGAGTGCAATCAAAATGGCCGACAATCCCGTCGAGCATAGCCGCACTAAGCACATAGCCATTCGGTATCATTTTCTTAGGGATCACCAACAAAAGGGAGATATCGAGATTTCTTATATTAACACTAAAGATCAATTAGCCGATATCTTTACCAAGCCTCTTGATGAACAAACTTTTACCAAACTTAGGCATGAGCTCAATATTCTTGATTCCCGCAACTTCTTTTGTTAGATTGCACACATAGCTCATTTATATACTTTTGATCATATCTCTTTTGTATGCTATGACTAATGTGTTTCCAAGTCTATTTCAAATCAAGTCATAGGTATATTGAAAGGGAATTGGAGTTTTAGGCGAAGACAAAGGCTTCCACTCCGTAACTCATCCTTCGCCATCACTCCAAGCAACTCTCCATTCCAGAGGGAGAAAAGCATGAGCATCAAACAAAAGGACCGGACTTCGTCTTTGGTATAATCTTAACTCATTTACTTATGACCAAAAGGGAAGATAGTACTTCAATGGACTCTAATAATTCCGTTTTTGGCGATTCATGCCAAAGGGGGAGAGAGTATGAGCCCAAAGCAAAAGGACCGCACCACCACCAATTTCAAAAACATAGCGTTTTCCAAGAGTATTTATCAATTGATATCCTATTGTGTTCAAAAGAGGGAGAAAGTAGTATTTCAAAAATGATATATCAAAACCCTCTTGAACACTAAGAGGAGAATCTCCTTTAGGGGGAGTTTTGTTTAGTCAAAGGAAAAGCATTTGAAACAAGGGAAGAAAATTTCAAATATTGAAAATGCTTTGCAAAATCCTATTCATTTACCTTTGACCATTTGCAAAAGAACTTTGAAAAGGATTTACAAAAGAGTTTGCAAAAACAAAACATGTGGTGCAAGCGTGGTCCAAAATGTTAAATAAGAAAGAAACAATCCACGCATATCTTGTAAGTAGTTATATTGGCTCAATTCCAACCAACCTTTACACTTACATTATGCAAACTAGTTCAATTATGCACTTCTATATTTGCTTTGGTTTGTGTTGGCATCAATCACCAAAAAGGGGGAGATTGAAAGGGAATTAGGCTTACACCTAGTCCCTAATTAATTTTGGTGGTTGAATTGACCAACACAAATAATTGGACTAACTAGTTTGCCCAAGTGTATAGATTATACAGGTGTAAAAGGTTCACACTCAGCCAATAAAAAGACCAAGTTTTGGATTCAACAAAGGAGCAAAGGGGCAACCGAAGGCACCCCTGGTCTGGCGCACCGGACTGTCCGGTGTGCCACCGGACATGTCCGGTGCACCAGGGGGACTCAGACTCAAACTCGCCACCTTCGGGAATTTCCAGAGGCGACTCGGCTATAATTCACCGGACTGTCCGGTGTACACCGGACATGTCCGGTGCTCCAAGGAAGGTCGGCCTCAGGAACTCGCCAGCCTCGGGTTTTCTCCCTCGCCGCTTCGCTATAATTCACCGGACTGTCCGGTGTGCACCGGACTGTCCGGTGCAACCTCGGAGCAACGGCTACCTGCAACGGCATTTAATGCGCGCGCAGCGCGCGCAGGAGTCAGAATCGCCCATGCTGGCACACCGGACATCAAACAGTACATGTCCGGTGTGCACCGGACACCCAGGTGGGCCCACAAGTCAGAAGCTCCAACGGTCAGAATCCAACGGCAGTGATGACGTGGCAGGGGGCACCGGACTGTCCGGTGTGCACCGGACTGTCCGGTGCGCCATCGAACAGACAGCCTCCCAACGGCCACTTTTGGTGGTTGGGGCTATAAATACCCCAACCACCCCACCATTCATTGTATCCAAGTTTTCCACTTCCCAACTACTACAAGAGCTCTAGCATTCAATTCTAGACACACCAAAGAGATCAAATCCTCTCCAATCCCACACAAAGCCCTAGTGACTAGTGAGAGTGATTTGCCGTGTTCATTTGAGCTCTTGCGCTTGGATTGCTTTCTCTCTTTCATTCTTTCATGTGTTCAATACTCACTTGTAACCAAGGCAAGAGACACCAATTGTGTGGTGGTCCTTGCGGGGAGGTTTTGCTCCCGGTTGATTTGAGAAGAGAAAGCTCACTCGGTCCGAGGGACCGTTTGAGAGAGGGAAAGGGTTGAAAAGACCCGGCCTTTGTGGCCTCCTCAACGGGGAGTAGGTTTGCAAGAACCGAACCTCGGTAAAACAAATCCGCGTGTCACACCCTTCATTTCCTTGCGATTTGTTTTGCTCCCTCTCTCGCGGACTCGTTTATATTTCTAACGCTAACCCGGCTTGTAGTTGTGATTATTTTTGAGAATTTCAGTTTCGCCCTATTCACCCCCCTCTAGGCGACTTTCAAGTGCGACTAGCAATTTTCCTATCATAAATGAAGGCATGATTCCTTTGAGGACTACTAGCCATAGGGGCCTTCCCTTTCTCCTTGTTGAGAATGGGAGTCCTTTGACTTGTTAAGTTCTTGTCTTCCTTTCAAAAACCAAGCCCATCCTTAATTGAGGGGTGTCTACCAATAGTGTAGGCATCCCTAGCAAACTTTAATTTATTAAAATCACTTTTGCAAGTCTTAAGTTGAGCATTAAGACTTGCCACCTCATCATTCAATTTAGTAATAGCAACAAGATGTTCATCACAAGCATCAACATCAAAGTCCTTGCATTTATTGCAAATAACTACATGTTCTACACAAGATCTAGTTGCATTTGCCTCCTCTAGCTTAGCATTTAATTCATCATTTAAATTCTTTAAACTAGAGACCGATTCATGGCAAACAGATAACTCAGAGGATAACATTTCATTTCTCTTAATTTCTAAGGCAAGAGATTTTTGAACACTAATAAATTTTTCATGCTCTTCATACAAAATATCTTCTTGCTTCTCTAGCAATCTATCCTTTTCATTTAGAGCATCAATTAATTCATTAATCTTCTCTACTTTGGCTCTATCTAATCCTTTAAATAGACTAGAGTAATCTACTTCATCATCGGAGGAATCCTCATCACTAGAAGTAGAGTACTTAGGGGAATCTCGAACACTTACCTTCTTCTCCTTGGCCATGAGGCAAGTGTGGCATTCGTTGGGGAAGAGAGAAGACTTTTTGAAGGCCGAGGCAGCGAGTCCTTTGTCGTCGGAGTCGGAAGAAGAGCAGTCCGAGTCCCATTCCTTTCCAAGGTGCGCCTCACCCTTTGCCTTCCTGTAGCTCATCTTTTTCTCCTTCTTCACGCTCTTTTCTTGTCCCTGGTCACTATCATTATCGGGACAATTTGCAATAAAGTGACCAGTCTTACCGCATTTGAAGTAGGAGCTCTTCCCCCTTGTTTTACTCTTGGAGGAATATTCTTTGCGTCCTTTGAGTGCGGTCTTGAAGCACTTGATGATAAGCGCCATTTCATTCTCGTTGAGTCCGGCAGCCTCTACTTGTGCTACCTTGCTTGGTAGCGCCTCCTTGCTGCTTGTTGCCTTGAGCGCAACGGGCTGCGGCTCATAGACGTGTAGTGGACCGTTCAAGGTGTCATCCACATATCGTGCCTCCTTTACCATCATGCGCCCGCTCACAAATTTTCCGAGTATCTCCTCGGGCGTCATCTTTGTGTACCTGGGGTTTTCACGGATAAGATTCACAAGATGGGGGTCAATAACTGTAAATGACCTGAGCATGAGTCGGACGACGTCGTGGTCCGTCCATCTTCTGCTTCCATAGCTTCTAATCTTATTGACCAGGGTCTTGAGCCTGTTGTAGGTTTGTGTTGGCTCTTCACCCCTGATCATGGCGAATCTTCCTAGCTCGCCTTCCACTAGTTCCATTTTGGTAATCATTGTAGCATCATTTCCCTCATGTGAGATCTTCAGGGTATCCCAGATTTGCTTGGCATTGTCCAAGCCGCTAACCTTGTTGTATTCATCCCTGCACAAAGATGATAGCAAAACAGTGTTAGCTTGTGCATTCTTATGAATTTGTTCATTTATCATCACAGGGTTATCCGTACTATCGAAATGCATTCTATTTTCCACTATTTCCCAAATGCTAGGATAGAGAGAAAATAGATGACTACACATTTTAGGACTCCAAAATGAGTAGTCCTCTCCATCAAAGTGTGGAGGTTTTCCTAGAGGAATAGAGAGTAAATGTGCATTCAAATTGTACGGCATGCGAGAATAGTCAAAAGAGTAGTTTTGATTAACATTTCTCTTTTTTGACAAAGAGTCGTCATCATCGTCTCTTGGTGAAGAAGAAGATGCATCGCTGTCGTAGTAGATGATCTTCTTGATGCGCCTATTCTTCTTCCCGTCCTTCTTTTTGTGACTCGAGCCTGAGTCAGTGGGCTTGTCGTCCCTTGGCTCATTGAAGAGGGACTCCTTCTCCTTATCGTTGACCACCATCCCCTTTCCCTTAGGATCCATCTCTTCGGGCGGTTAGTCCCTTAGATGAAGAGTACGACTCTGATACCAATTGAGAGCACCTAGAGGGGGTGAATAGGTGATCCTGTAAAAATCAAACACTAAATAGCCACCAACTTGATTATCAAGGTGTTAGTGTAGTCAAGAGGCTAAGAACCGTTCTCGTGTGAAAAAAGCAATCACAATAAGCAGCACACGAGACACGTTATTTTTATCCCGTGGTTCGACCAAGTAACACTTGCCTACTTCCACGTTGTGGCGTCCCAATGGACGAGGGTTGCACTCAACCCCTTTCAAGCGATCCAATGATCAACTTGAATACCACGGCTTTCTTCCTTAGACTTTCTCCCGTTTGCGAGGAATCTTCACAACTTGGAGCCTCTCGCCCTTACAATGATGATCACAAAAGAAGCACAGAAGTAAGGGAGGGGAGAGCAACACACACAAGACTCAAATCCACAGCACAACCACGCACACAAGTCACAACTTGAGCTCGAAGTACAACACACAGAGTTCACAACTCAAATGGAGCTCAAATTGCTAACACAGAGAATCAAATGCGTGGGAGCAAAGTCTGGATGCTTTAGAATACTCAAAGAATGCTTGGGAGTTACTCCTCCATGCGCCTAGGGGTACCTTTTATAGCCCCAAGGTAGCTATGAGCCGTTGGAGGCCAACTTGGAAGGCCAAACTTGCCTTCTGTCGGGTGGTGCACCGGACAGTCCGATGCACCACCAGACAGTCCCTATAGTTGTCCGGTGCGCGATCTCCTTCCTTTTCTGGTCCATCCAACCGTTGGTCCTCGGGGGCAGTTGGCGCACCGGACACTGTATGGTGCACACCGGACTGTCCGGTGTGCCCAACTGACCGTTGCTGCGGGCCACGCGTCACCTGCGGATTGTGCGGCCGACCATTGTCCTGGCGACCATTGGCTCACCGGACAGTCCGGTGCACCACCGGACAGTCCAGTGAATTATAGCCACGTCGCCTTTTCCGTTTCCCGAGAGTGACGAGTTCACCGCGGACGACTCACCGGACAGTCCGGAGAATTATAGCCATACGCCGCCGTCGAGTCCCGAGAGCGGCCTTTTCACGCGGACCAGCCTGGCGCACCAGACACTGTCTGGTGCACCACCGGATAGTCCGGTGTGCCAGACCGAGCTGAAGATTTGCTATCAGAGCCAAGTCTTTTCCTTTCCATCTTGTCTTCTTTTCTCACTGTTTCTAGCACTTAGAGAACTTCATTAGTATTCAAAAACAAATATACTAAGTCTAGAAACATACCTCATGCCTTGATTTGCACTTTTCAACCTTTGACACAATAGGACTTAAAGAACCGTGTTGGGCACTTAATCACCAAAACATTATAGAAATTGCCCAAGGGCACATTTCCCTTTCAAAACTTCACCAAGTGTGCTAGGATCAAGTCTCACACATATGATGACTCATGGTACAGAAACGAATGTAGCATCATTTATATATAACGGAGTTCTATACAAAATACTTAAATAATTACATAATAAGAAGACAACGATCCAACAGTCATAGTTGACTAGGAGATGACGACTTAGATCTCTCACGAACTCATCACAACATCCTCCATGCGCCTCATCCTAAGGTACCTATTCTTGACCTGGGGGATGTGAGTACAGCAAGGTTGAGCTCACATACGTTCATCACTCAACAAGTTGTGGGGAATATTGTGCATGAACTCACCAAAGGTGGGGGCTCATGTGAAGTGTAAGGCTTACCAAAGGAGACGGTTAAAGTTGAGCATTGCTTTTAAAGTTGGTCAAAATTTTATTAGCAGTTACTAAGTATAAGTTGATACCAACCCAAATAAGTAAGAGATCACAATTAATAATAACACCCACAATGCAATGCAAATGACATATTAAGTTTAATTCTATAATTTAATCATGTGAGTGTGCGAGTCGCTCATGACCGTGAGCACGGCTGATATATCAGTTTTACACTCTGCAGAGGTTGTGCATCTTTACCCGCAAATCGTGTTACCCATTTGCCACGGGGTTGTATGGATCCCATACACATCTACCAAGGAAGCGAGGCAGGGTAGCACGGCCTTTCCAAAGTTCCACTAGTTCGAGAAAACTTGGTACGGATTCAGGAAGAAGGAATCATAGGAATCTCTCGTCCGAAAAGCTTTACAAATAGTTTGACCCGAGGACCTCTCTATACTCTAGTCGTGACGCCTCCCCACTTGCCCTTCCGGGTAAGGTAATCTCTCCCTAGCTTTCCTAATTACTTGGCCAAAAGTGTCCCATTCCACCCTTGTGGTAGCACTATTTTCCCGGGTGGTTCTCCATGTTCCAATTAACATGATGATCTTATCATGAACAAAAATTAAAACAATAACATAATTGGAACATGATCATAATATAACATTAATTTCCCAAAACTAGGTAGAGCAATAGCAAATCTACACAATAGTTTTTCTGTTTTCAAAGTGGGGGATAAACAATGCTAGGGAAACCTATTAGGTCCCATTAAATTAACTTGAGCATGTCACGGTGATTGACAACGAACATTATTAGGTAAAAAGGAGTGATCAAGGGCACAACTTGCCTTAGACTCGAGATTCCCAGGTATTTCACCAACTTGGTTTTCAAGTGACTCGTAATCTCGCTGCTACTCGTAGCAATACAAACAACCATTGTATAGCAGAAATTAACATCCCATCAAAGAGAAGAACATAATGCATAATGATGATCTACACATCGTAACTAGATCGCAGGTCCGAGAACAACTAAGTTCAGAGTTACGGTTAGAAAGTTATGAATTTCCAAAGATTTAGGTGATTAAATAATGAAACTATGTTCTATGTTGACTGTAATTCATGTGATAAATATATTACAAATAAATAACTTAATTGAACCTTATTATAAGTTATAAATTAGTCAGACATCATATCTCAGTCAAATTATAGCCATATACTGGACTAAAATATTGCTTTCACTATAATTAGAGAAATTAATCAAGTACTTCATTAATTTGAAATCATGTTACATGATAAAATAATATTACAAAAGTGTAGGTAATAATATTACGAAGCTAATACAACTGGAACGGACTAAATCGGATTTAGAACGAAGGAGTTATGAATTTCTAAAGTTTTATTGAATTATCCTTATATTAAAAACCATTTTATATAAGCCAAAGGGCCAATTTGCAAAATCTGGGGAACTGATTTAAACACTGCACCATAGCGTGTGGACGACGGGTTGGTTTTGATAAAGATCAGTGGCTCTTAAGCAAAACTGCCATCGCGAAGGGGTACAGGGAATTACCAGCCGTCAGATCTGGCGTCAATGGCCCAGATTAGACCGGGCCCTTACCCAATCGGTACGTGGCATCAGGCGTCCAATCAGCGACCAGCGGTTAGGATTTAAAATATCCTAGATCTTTCGCTAGCGTCCGTGGTTAGATCTACGGTTCGGATCAGAGTGACGAAGGGGTACGCTACCGTTTAATCTACACTATCAATCACCCAATCAATGGTTAACGCTTCTTCTCTCCCCCTGGCATCAACCACTTGCTGGGAACACATCTGTGGCCGCATACGACACCCTCGCACCCCTGTGGTACACCACCCGGTTGCAGAGAGGCGGAAAGCACGGCGGCGGCGCCGATTTGGGTGGAGACCCTCGGTTTTCTCTCCCCTCCACACCGAGTCAACAATGGCGAAATCCGGCTCGTGATGGCTGACGACAAGGGGGTTCGGTCCTCTTTATACTCCAATGCGAGTGGATTCCGACCGGGTGGTTGGAACGGCCAGCGACATCTGCGTGGATCCCCGGAGTCAGCTGCTCATGCGAGCGCGATGGGGAGGGACAAGCCTGACCACCGGGCCCCACAAGTCAACGCTGAAAGTCACCTAGAGGGGGGTGAATAGGCAAATCTAAAATTTATAAACTTTAAGCACATTTACAAGCCGGGGTTAGCATTAGAAATAAAGTCGAGTCCAAAAGAGAGGGTGAAAACAAATCAACCAAAGAAAAGCGGATGACATGGTGATTTGTTTTACCGAGGTTCGGTTCTTGCAAACCTACTCCCCATTGAGGTGGTCACAAAGACCGGGTCTCTTTCAACCCTTTCCCTCTCTCAAACGGTCACCTAGACCGAGTGAGCTTTCTCCTTAATCAAACGGGTCACTTAGACCTCACAAGGACAACCACACACTTGGTGTCTCTTGTTTTTATTACAAGTCACTTAAGAATAAGAATGGGAATAGAAGAAAGCACGATTGCAAAAGCCAAGCAACAAGAGCGACAAATATCACACGGATCACTCTCTCTCTTAAGTCGCTAAACACTACTGATCACTTGTCTCAATTGTGGAACTTGGAGAGATTGAAGCTTTGATTGTGTCTTTGAATGGATTGCTAGCTCTTGTATTGAATGTAGAGGATTGGAATACTTGGGTGAAGTGAATGGAGGTGGTTGGGGTTGTATTTATAGCCCCCAACCACTTCCTAGTTGTTGCTCCAATTCTGCCAACCGAGGACAGTCCGCGCTCTGGTCCGGACTGTCCGCCCCTGCACATCAACGGCTGAAAACGCAACGTCAGCAGTAACGGCTATATCAACGGCTATTTTGCATTTAATGCGTCGTCAGATGTCAGATAAAGGCATCACGGACGGTCCGGTCATGCACCCCGCACGGTCCACGAGGACGCTATAATTCATTTTACCGAACCCGTCACCTTCGGGTTTTTCGGTTTCTCACCGACCGGACGGTCCGCGCCTGAGGCTGGACGGTCCGCGCTTGAGGCCGGACGGTGCTTGCTTTTCCTCCGGATGGTCCGTAGTGTAGACTTGGATTTTTTTCATTGGTTCTGTCCGAGGGTCATCCTGGTGTCGCAGACGATCCGCCGCAAAGGCCCGGACGGTCCGCGCTTAGTTGTAGATGAACTTATGCACCTGTGAAATGATCAACTAGGCAAACTGGTTAGTCCTCAAGGTTTGTGATGGTCGTCAAACACCAAAATCTATTATAGGAAATATTGAGACAATTTCCCTTTCAATCTCCCCCTTTTTGGTGATTGATGCCAACACAAACCAAAGCAAATATAAAGTGTAGAAATGTAACTAGCTTGCATTTTGACAGATGTGCATAAGTTACTTTGAAATGAAAGTATTTCTAAGTATATAAGTTTGATTTGATTTTTAACATTTTGGACCACATTTGCACCACTTGTTTTGTTTTTGCAAATGTTTTTGGAAATTCTTTTTTTCAAAGTCTTTTTGCAAATAGTCAAAGGTATATGAATAAGATTTCGAGAAGCATTTTTAAGATTGGAAATTTTCTCCCCCTGTTTCAAATGCTTTTCCTTTGACTAAACAAAACTCCCCCTTAATGAAATTCTCCTCTTAGTGTTGAAGAGGGTTTTACAAATTGAAAGAAGATCAAATATTTTAGATACCAATTTTTGAAAAACTCCTCCCTAAAATATAGATACCCATTGAGATAGAATTTCTTAGAGGAATACTAATTTCAAAGATACCAATTGAAAACAACTTAAGCTTTGTTTCGAAAATTTTGAAATTGGCGTGGTGGTGCGGTCCTTTTGTTTTGGGCTAATACTCTCTCTCCCTTTGGCATTAATTGCCAAAAACGTAGTCTTTAGAGCCCCTTTTTACTTTCTCCCCAATGGTATGAGTAATAAGAGTGAAGATTATACCAAAGTGGAGAGCGGTGCGTAGTGACGACGAAGGGTAAATAATATCGGTAGAGTGGAGTGGAAGCATTGTCTTCGCCGAAGACTACATTTCCCTTTCAATCTATGACTTAGCATAAGAGTTGACTTGAAAACACATTAGTCATAGCACATGAAAGAGATATGATCAAAGGTACATAAATGAGCTATGTGTGCAAAGTATCAATCAAAATTCCAAGAATCAAGAATGTTTAGCTCATTCCTAAATTTGGTAAAGGTTTTCTCATCTAGTGGTTTGGTAAAGATATCGGTTAATTGTTCTTTGGTGCTAACATAAGCAATCTCGATATCCCCCCTTTGTTGGTGATCCCTCAAAAAGTGATACCGAATGGCTATGTGCTTAGTGCGGCTGTGCTTAACGGGATTATCCGCCATGCGGATTGCACTCTCATTATCACATAGGAGAGGGACTTTGGTTAATTTGTAGCCATAGTCCCTAAGGTTTTTCCTCATCCAAAGCAATTGCGCGCAACAATGGCCTGCGGCAATATACTCGGCTTCGACGGTAGAAAGAGCTACTGAATTTTGTTTCTTTGAAGCCCAAGACACCAGGGATCTTCCCAAGAACTGACAAGTCCCTAATGTGCTCTTTCTATCAATTTTACACCCTGCCCAATCAGCATCTGAATAACCTATTAAATCAAAAGTGGATCCCTTGGGGTACCAAAGACCAAACTTAGGTGTATGAACTAAATATCGCAAGATTCTTTTCATGGCCCTAAGGTGAACTTCCTTAGGATCGGCTTGGAATCTTGCACACATGCATACAAAAAGCATAATATCCGGTCGAGATGCACATAAATAGAGTAAAGATCCTATCATTGACCGGTATACCTTTTGATCTATGGATTTACCTCCCGTGTCGAGGTCGAGATGCTCATTAGTTCCCATGGGTGTCTTGATGGGCTTGGCATCCTTCATTCCAAACTTGGTAAGTATATCTTGAGTGTACTTGGTTTGGCTGATGAAGGTGCCCTCTTGGAGTTGCTTCACTTGAAATCCTAGGAAATACTTTAACTCTCCCATCATCGACATCTCGAATTTTTGAATCATAATCCTACTAAACTCTTCACGTGTAGATTTGTTAGTAGACCTAAATATGATATCATCAACATAAATTTGGCATACAAACAAATCATTTGCAATTGTTTTAGTAAAGAGAGTAGGATCGGCTTTACCGACTTTGAAGCCATTAGTGATAAAAAATCTCTTAGGCATTCATACCATGCTCTTGGGGCTTGCTTGAGCCCATAAAGCGCCTTTGAGAGTTTATAGACATGATTAGGGTACTCACTATCTTCAAAGCCGGGAGGTTGCTCAACATAGACCTCTTCCTTGATTGGTCCATTGAGGAAGGCACTCTTCACGTCCATTTGATAAAGCTTAAAGCCATGGTAAGTAGCATAGGCAAGTAATATACGAATTGACTCAAGCCTAGCTAAGGGTGCATAGGTTTCACCGAAATCCAAACCTTCGACTTGTGAATATCGCTTGGCCACAAGTCAGGCTTTATTCCTTGTCACCATACCATGCTCATCTTGCTTGTTGCAGAAAACCCACTTGGTTCCTACAACATTTTGGTTAGGACGTGGAACAAGATGCCATACCTCATTCCTCGTGAAGTTATTGAGTTCCTCTTGCATTGCCAACACTCAATCTGAATCTCTCAATGCATCTTCCACCCTGTATGGCTCAATAGAAGACACAAAGGAGTAATGTTCACAAAAATGAGCGACACGAGATCGAGTGGTTACCCCCTTATGAATATCACCGAGGATGGAATTCACGGGGTGATCTCTTTGTATCGCTTGGTGGACTCTTGGGTGTGGCGGTCTTGGACCCTGATCATCTTCTTTGTCTTGATCATTGGCATCTCCCCCTTGATCATTGTCCTCCTCTTGAGGTGGCTTATCCTCTTGATCTTCATTTTCATCATCTTGAGCTTGATCCTCATCTTGGGTTGGTGGAGATGCTTGCATGGAAGATGATGGTTGATCTTGTGCTTGTGGAGGCTCTTCGGATTCCTTAGGACACACATCCCCAATGGACATGTTCCTTAGCGCGACGCATGGAGCCTCTTCATCATCTAGCTCATCAAGATCAACTTGCTCTACTTGAGAGCCATTAGTCTCATCAAACACAATGTCACAAGAAACTTCAACTAGTCCAGTGGACTTGTTAAAGACTCTATATGCTCTTGTGTTTGAATCATATCCTAGTAAAAAGCCTTCTACAGCCTTAGGAGCAAATTTAGATTTGAAAGGGAATTAGGCTTACACCTAGTTCCTAAATAATTTTGGTGGTTGAATTGCCCAACACAAATAATTGGACTAACTAGTTTGCCAAAGTGTGTAGATTATACAGGTGTAAAAGGTTCACATTCAGTCAATAAAAAGACCAAGTGTTGGATTCAACAAAGGAGCAATGAGGCAACCGAGGGCACCTCTGGCTGGAGGCACCGGACTGTCCGGTGTGCACCGGACAGTGTCCGGTGTGCACCGGACAGTGTCCGGTGCGCCCAGAGGACACCAACTCAAACTCTTCGCCCTCGGGAATTCTCGGAAGCCGGCGCGCTATAATTCACCGGACTGTCCGGTGTGCACCGGACATGTCCGGTGCTCCAAGGAAGCGCGGTCTCCGGAACTCGTCAGCCTCGGGTTCGCGCGGCAGCCGCTCCGCTAAAATTCACCGGACTGTCCGGTGTGCACCGGACTGTCCGGTGTGCCAGCGGAGCAACGGCTCCCTGCGGCGCCAACGGCTCTCTGCCGCGCATTTAATGCGCCCTCTGCGCGCGCAGTAGTCAGAATTGCCCATGCTGGCACACCGGACATCAAACAGTACCTGTCCGGTGTGCACCGGACACCCAGGCGGGCCCACAAGTCAGAAGCTCCAACGGCTAGAATCCAACGGCAGTGATGACGTGGCAGGGGCACCGGACTGTCCGGTGTGCACCGGACTGTCCGGTGCGCCATCGAACAGACAGCTCCACCAACGGCCACATTTGGTGGTTGGGGCTATAAATACCCCAACCACCCCACCATTCATTGCATCCAAGTTTTCCACTTCCCAACTATTACAAGAGCTCTAGCATTCAATTCTAGACACACCAAAGAGATCAAATCCTCTCCAATTCCACACAAAGCCCTAGCGACTAGTGAGAGTGATTTGCCGTGTTCATTTGAGCTCTTGTGCTTGGATTGCTTCTTTTCTTTCTCACTTGTTCTTGTGATCAAAACTCCATTGTAATCAAGGCAAGAGGCACCAATTGTGTGGTGGCCCTTGCGGGGAAGTTTTGTTCCCGGCTTTGATTTGAGAAGAGAAGCTCACTCGGTCCGAGGGACCGTTTGAGAGAGGGAAGGGTTGAAAGAGACCCGGCCTTTGTGGCCTCCTCAACGGGGAGTAGGTTTGCAAGAACCGAACCTCGGTAAAACAAATCTCCGTGTCTCACTTGCTTATTCGCTTGGGATTTGTTTTGCGGCCTCTCTTGCGGACTCGTTTCTTATTACTAACGCTAACCCCGGCTTGTAGTTGTGTTTATATTTGTAAATTTCAGTTTCGCCCTATTCACCCCCCCTCTAGGCGACTATCAATTGGTATCAGAGCCCGGTGCTTCATTAGAGCCTAACCGCTCGAAGTGATGTCGGGAGATCACGCCAAGAAGGAGATGGAGACCGGCGAAAAGCCCACTACAAGCCACGGGAGCACTTCATCGGAAGAGTCCCGCACCAAAAGGAGGGAGAAGAAGAAGAGCTCTTCCAACAAAGGGAAGGAGAAGAAATCTTCTTCTCACCACAAAGAGAAGAAGGAAAAATCTTCTTCCCACAAGCCACATCGGAAAGGCGACAAGCACAAGAGGATGAGGAAGGTGGTCTACTACGAGACCGACACTTCATCAACATCGACCTCCGACTCCGATGCGCCCTCCGTCACTTCTAAGCGCCAAGAGCGCAAGAAGTATAGTAAGATCCCCCTACGCTACCCTCGCATTTCCAAACATACACCTTTACTTTCCGTCCCATTAGGCAAACCACCAACTTTTGATGGTGAAGATTACGCTAGGTGGAGCGATTTAATGCGATTTCATCTAACCTCGCTCCACAAAAGTATATGGGATGTTGTTGAGTTTGGTGCACAGGTACCGTCGGTAGGGGATGAGGACTATGATGAGGATGAGGTGGCCCAAATCGAGCACTTCAACTCTCAAGCAACAACAATACTCCTCGCCTCTCTAAGTAGAGAGGAGTATAACAAAGTACAAGGGTTGAAGAGCGCCAAGGAGATTTGGGATTTACTCAAGACCGCGCATGAAGGTGATGAGCTCACCAAGATCACCAAGCGGGAAACGATTGAGGGGGAGCTCGGTCGGTTCTGGCTTCGAAAAGGGGAGGAGCCACAACACATGTACAATCGGCTCAAGACCTTGGTGAACCAAGCGCGCAACCTCGGGAGCGTAAAGTGGGATGACCACGAGGTGGTTAAGGTTATTCTAAGATCACTTATTTTCCTTAACCCTACTCAAGTTCAATTAATCCGTGGTAATCCTAGATATACTAAAATGACCCCCGAGGAAGTTATCGGGAATTTTGTAAGTTTTGAGTGCATGATCGAAGGCTCGAGGAAGATCAACGAGCTTGATGATGCCACCACATCCGAAGCTCAACCCGTTGCATTCAAGGCAACAGAGGAGAAGAAGGAGGAGTCTACACCAAGTCGACAACCAATAGACGCCTCCAAGCTCGACAATGAGGAAATGGCGCTCGTCATCAAGAGCTTCCGCCAAATCCTCAAGCAAAGGAGGGGGAAGGATCACAAGTCCCGCTCCAAGAAGGTTTGCTACAAGTGTGGTAAGCCCGGTCATTTTATTGCTAAATGTCCTATATCTAGTGACAGTGACCGAGGCGACGACAAGAAGGGGAGAAGAAAGGAGAAGAAGAAGTACTACAAGAAGAAGGGCGGCGATGCCCATGTTTGTCGCGAGTGGGACTCCGACGAGAGCTCAAGCGACTCCTCCGACGACGAGGACGCCGCCAACATCGCCGTCACCAAGGGACTCCTCTTCCCCAACGTCGGCCACAAGTGCCTCATGGCAAAGGACGGCAAAAAGAAGGTTAAATCTAAATCCTCCACTAAATATGAATCCTCTAGTGATGACAATGCTAGTGATGAGGAAGATAATTTGCGTTCCCTTTTTGCCAACCTTAACATAGCTCAAAAAGAAAAATTAAATGAATTGGTTAGTGCTATTCATGAAAAGGATGACCTTTTGGATTCCCAAGAGGATTGTCTAATTAAAGAAAACAAAAAACATGTTAAGGTTAAAAAGGCTTATGCTCTAGAAGTAGAAAAATGCGAAAAATTATCTAGTGAGCTAAGCACTTGCCGTGAGATGATTGACAACCTTAGGAATGAAAATGCTATTTTAAATGCTAAGGTTGATTCACATGTTTGTAATGTTTCAATTCCCAATCTTAGAAATGATAATGTTGATTTGCTTGCTAAGATTGATGAATTGAGTGTATCTCTTGCTAGCCTTAGAGTAGAAAATGAAAAGTTGATTACTAAGGCTAAAGAACTAGATGTTTGCAATGGTACAATTTCTGACCTTAGAACTAAAAATGATATGTTGCATGCTAAGGTTGTAGAATTAAAATCTTGCAAACCCTCTACATCTATTGTTGAGCATGTATCTATTTGTACTAGATGTAGAAATGTTGATATTAATGCTATTCATGATCATATGGCTTTGATTAAACAACAAAATGATCATATAGCAAAACTAGATGCTAAAATTGCCGAGCACAACTTAGAAAATGAGAAATTTAAATTTGCTCGTAGCATGCTTTATAATGGGAGACGCCCTGGCATCAAGGATGGCATT
Organism: Zea mays; assembly: GCF_902167145.1. NCBI lineage: Eukaryota > Viridiplantae > Streptophyta > Magnoliopsida > Poales > Poaceae > Zea > Zea mays. The sequence continues at coordinate 30,940,036 of NC_050100.1, read as the reverse complement.
GGCTTCCAAAGGGGAGACAATGTCAAACTTAATGCCCCTCCTAAGAACTTGTCTAACTTTGTTAAGGGCAAGGCTCCCATGCCTCAGGATAACGAGGGCTACATTTTGTACCCTGCCGGTTATCCCGAGGACAAAATTAGGAAAATTCATTCTAGGAAGTCTCACTCTGGCCCTAATCATGCTTTTATGTATAAGGGTGAGACATCTAGCTCTAGGCAACCAACCCGTGCCAAGTTGCCTAGAAAGAAAACTCCCAATGCATCAAATGAACATAGCATTTCATTTAAGACTTTTGATGCATCGTATGTTTTGACTAACAAATCCGGCAAGGTCGTTGCCAAGTTTGTTGGGGGCAAACACAAGGGCTCCAAGACTTGTGTTTGGGTACCCAAAGTTCTTGTTTCTAATGCCAAAGGACCCAAAACAGTTTGGGTACCTAAAGTCAAGAACTAAATTTGTTTTGTAGGTTTATGCATCCGGGGGCTCAAGTTGGATACTCGACAGCGGGTGCACAAACCACATGACCGGGGAGAAGAGGATGTTCTCCTCATATGAGAAAAACAAAGATCCCCAACGAGCTATCACATTTGGGGATGGAAATCAAGGTTTGGTCAAAGGACTTGGTAAAATTGCTATATCTCCTGACCACTCTATTTCCAATGTTTTTCTTGTTGATTCTTTAGATTACAACTTGCTTTCTGTTTCCCAATTATGTCAAATGGGCTACAACTGTCTTTTTACTGATACAGGTGTCACTGTCTTTAGAAGAAGTGATGATTCAATAGCATTCAAGGGTGTGTTAGAGGGTCAGCTATACTTAGTAGATTTTGATAGAGCTGAGCTCGACACATGCTTAATTGCTAAGACTAACATGGGTTGGCTCTGGCACCGCCGACTAGCCCATGTTGGGATGAAGAATCTTCATAAGCTTCTAAAGGGAGAGCACATTTTAGGATTAACAAATGTTCATTTTGAGAAAGACAGGATTTGTAGCGCATGCCAGGCGGGAAAGCAAGTTGGAGTCCATCATCCACACAAGAACATCATGACGACCGACAGGCCGCTTGAGCTACTCCACATGGATCTCTTCGGCCCGATTGCTTACATAAGCATCGGCGGGAGTAAGTATTGTCTTGTAATAGTGGATGATTATTCTCGCTTCACTTGGGTATTCTTTTTACAGGAAAAATCTCAAACCCAAGAGACCTTAAAGGGATTCTTGAGACGGGCTCAAAATGAGTTCGGCTTAAGGATCAAGAAAATAAGAAGCGACAACGGGACGGAGTTCAAGAACTCTCAAATTGAAGGCTTCCTTGAGGAGGAGGGCATCAAGCATGAGTTCTCCTCTCCCTACACGCCACAACAAAATGGTGTAGTGGAGAGGAAGAATCGAACTCTATTGGACATGGCAAGAACCATGCTTGATGAGTACAAGACACCGGACCGGTTTTGGGCCGAAGCGGTCAACACCGCCTGCTACGCCATCAACCGGTTATATCTTCACCGAATCCTCAAGAAGACATCATATGAACTCCTAACCGGTAAAAAGCCCAACATTTCATACTTTAGAGTTTTTGGTAGCAAATGCTTTATTCTTGTTAAAAGAGGTAGAAAATCTAAATTTGCACCTAAAACTGTAGAAGGCTTTTTACTAGGATATAACTCAAACACAAGGGCATATAGAGTCTTTAACAAGTCCACTGGACTAGTTGAAGTCTCATGTGACGTTGTGTTTGATGAAACTAACGGCTTAGAGCAAGTTGATCTTGATGAGATAGGTGAAGAACAGGCTCCATGCATAGCGCTAAGGAACATGTCCATTGGGGATGTGTGTCCTAAGGAATCCGAAGAGCCTCCACATGCACAAGATCAACCGTCCTCCTCCACGCAAGCATCTCCACCAACTCAAAATGAGGATGAAGCTCAAGTTGATGAAGGACAAAATCAAGAAGATGAGCCACCTCAAGATAATGGCAATGATCAAGGGGGAGATGCAAATGATCAAGACAAGGAGGATGAAGAGCAAAGGCCGCCACACCCAAGAGTCCACCAAGCAATCCAACGAGATCACCCCGTCGACACCATCCTCGGCGACATTCATAAGGGGGTAACTACTCGATCTCGGGTTGCACATTTTTGTGAGCATTACTCTTTTGTTTCCTCTATTGAGCCACACAGGGTGGAGGAAGCACTTCAAGATTCGGATTGGGTGATGGCGATGCAAGAGGAGCTCAACAACTTCACTAGAAATGAGGTATGGCATTTAGTTCCACGTCCTAACCAAAATGTTGTAGGAACCAAATGGGTCTTCCGCAACAAGCAAGATGAGCATGGTGTGGTGACAAGGAACAAAGCACGACTTGTGGCCAAGGGATACTCCCAAGTCGAAGGTTTGGATTTCGGTGAAACCTATGCACCCGTAGCTAGGCTTGAGTCAATTCGCATATTATTGGCCTATGCTACTTACCATGGCTTTAAGCTTTATCAAATGGACGTGAAAAGTGCCTTCCTCAATGGACCAATCAAGGAAGAGGTCTATGTTGAGCAACCTCCCGGCTTTGAAGACAGTGAGTACCCTAACCATGTCTATAGGCTCTCTAAGGTGCTTTATGGGCTCAAGCAAGCCCCAAGAGCATGGTATGAATGCCTAAGAGATTTCCTTATTGCTAATGGCTTCAAAGTCGGCAAGGCCGATCCTACACTCTTTACTAAAACTCTTGAAAATGACTTGTTTGTATGCCAAATTTATGTTGACGATATTATTTTTGGGTCTACTAACGAGTCTACATGTGAAGAGTTTAGTAGGATTATGACACAGAAATTCGAGATGTCTATGATGGGGGAGTTGAAGTATTTCTTAGGATTCCAAGTAAAGCAACTCCAAGAGGGCACCTTCATTAGCCAAACGAAGTACACTCAAGACATCCTAAGCAAGTTTGGAATGAAGGATGCCAAGCCTATCAAGACACCCATGGGAACCAATGGGCATCTCGACCTCGACACGGGAGGTAAGTCCGTGGATCAAAAGGTATACCGGTCGATGATTGGTTCATTGCTTTATTTATGTGCATCTCGACCGGACATTATGCTTTCTGTTTGCATGTGTGCAAGATTCCAATCCGACCCTAAGGAATCCCACCTTACGGCCGTAAAACGAATCTTGAGATATTTGGCTTATACTCCTAAGTTTGGGCTTTGGTACCCTCGGGGATCCACTTTTGATTTGATTGGTTATTCGGATGCCGATTGGGCGGGGTGTAAAATTAATAGGAAGAGCACATCGGGGACTTGCCAGTTCTTGGGAAGATCCTTGGTGTCTTGGGCTTCAAAGAAGCAAAATTCGGTCGCTCTTTCCACCGCCGAAGCCGAGTATATTGCCGCAGGTCATTGTTGCGCGCAATTGCTTTGGATGAGGCAAACCCTGCGGGACTACGGTTACAAATTAACCAAAGTCCCTTTGCTATGTGATAATGAGAGTGCAATCAAAATGGCCGACAATCCCGTCGAGCATAGCCGCACTAAGCACATAGCCATTCGGTATCATTTTCTTAGGGATCACCAGCAAAAGGGAGATATCGAGATTTCTTACATTAATACTAAAGATCAATTAGCCGATATCTTTACCAAGCCACTTGATGAACAATCTTTTACCCGACTTAGGCATGAGCTCAATATTCTTGATTCTAGAAATTTCTTTTGCTAGCTTGCACACATAGCTCATTTATATACCTTTGATCATATCTCTTTCATATGCTATGACTAATGTGTTTTTCAAGTGTATTTCAAACCAAGTCATAGGTGTATTGAAAGGAAATTGGAGTCTTCGGCGAAGACAAAGGCTTCCACTCCGTAACTCATCCTTCGCCATCGCTCCAAGAAAAGGACTTTGTCTTTGGTATAATCTTAACTCATTTACTTATGACCAAAGGGGAAGATAGTACTTCAAGGGCTCTAATGATTCCGTTTTTGGCGATTCATGCCAAAGGGGGAGAGAGTATGAGCCCAAAGCAAAAGGACTGCACCACCACCATTTTCAAAAGACTTAGTGTTAAGTATTTATTTATCAATTGGTTTTCCTATTGTGTTCAAAAGGGGGAGAAAGTAGTATTTCAAAAATGGTATATCAAAACCCTCTTGAACACTAAGAGGTGGATCTCTTTTAGGGGGAGTTTTGTTAAGTCAAAAGAAAAGCATTTGAAACACTTGAACACTAAGAGGTGGATCTCTTTTAGGGGGAGTTTTGTTAAGTCAAAAGAAAAGCATTTGAAACAGGGGGAGAAAATTTCAAATCTTGAAAATGCTGTACAAACTCTTATTCATTTACCTTTGACTATTTGCAAAAGATCTTTGAAAAGGATTTACAAAAAGAATTTGCAAAAACAAAACTGTGGTGCAAACGTGGTCCAAAATGTTACATAAGAAAGGAACATTCCATGCATATCTTGTAAGTAGTTATATTGGCTCAATTCCAAGCAACCTTTACACTTACATTATGCAAACTAGTTCAATTATGCACATCTCTGTTTGCTTTGGTTTGTGTTGGCATCAATCACCAAAAAGGGGGAGATTGAAAGGGAATTAGGCTTACACCTAGTTCCTAAATAATTTTGGTGGTTGAATTGCCCAACACAAATAATTGGACTAACTAGTTTGCCAAAGTGTGTAGATTATACAGGTGTAAAAGGTTCACATTCAGTCAATAAAAAGACCAAGTGTTGGATTCAACAAAGGAGCAATGAGGCAACCGAGGGCACCTCTGGCTAGAGGCACCGGACTGTCCGGTGTGCACCGGACAGTGTCCGGTGCGCCCAGAGGACACCAACTCAAACTCTTCGCCCTCGGGAATTCTCGGAAGCCGGCGCGCTATAATTCACCGGACTGTCCGGTGTGCACCGGACATGTCCGGTGCTCCAAGGAAGCGCGGTCTCCGGAACTCGTCAGCCTCGGGTTCGCGCGGCAGCCGCTCCGCTAAAATTCACCGGACTGTCCGGTGTGCACCGGACTGTCCGGTGTGCCAGCGGAGCAACGGCTCCCTGCGGCGCCAACGGCTCTCTGCCGCGCATTTAATGCGCCCTCTGCGCGCGCAGTAGTCAGAATTGCCCATGCTGGCACACCGGACATCAAACAGTACCTGTCCGGTGTGCACCGGACACCCAGGCGGGCCCACAAGTCAGAAGCTCCAACGGCTAGAATCCAACGGCAGTGATGACGTGGCAGGGGCACCGGACTGTCCGGTGTGCACCGGACTGTCCGGTGCGCCATCGAACAGACAGCTCCACCAACGGCCACATTTGGTGGTTGGGGCTATAAATACCCCAACCACCCCACCATTCATTGCATCCAAGTTTTCCACTTCCCAACTATTACAAGAGCTCTAGCATTCAATTCTAGACACACCAAAGAGATCAAATCCTCTCCAATTCCACACAAAGCCCTAGCGACTAGTGAGAGTGATTTGCCGTGTTCATTTGAGCTCTTGTGCTTGGATTGCTTCTTTTCTTTCTCACTTGTTCTTGTGATCAAAACTCCATTGTAATCAAGGCAAGAGGCACCAATTGTGTGGTGGCCCTTGCGGGGAAGTTTTGTTCCCGGCTTTGATTTGAGAAGAGAAGCTCACTCGGTCCGAGGGACCGTTTGAGAGAGGGAAGGGTTGAAAGAGACCCGGCCTTTGTGGCCTCCTCAACGGGGAGTAGGTTTGCAAGAACCGAACCTCGGTAAAACAAATCTCCGTGTCTCACTTGCTTATTCGCTTGGGATTTGTTTTGCGGCCTCTCTTGCGGACTCGTTTCTTATTACTAACGCTAACCCCGGCTTGTAGTTGTGTTTATATTTGTAAATTTCAGTTTCGCCCTATTCACCCCCCCTCTAGGCGACTATCAAGATTTTCTACCTCTTTTAACAAGAATAAACATTTGCTACCAAAGACTCTAAAATATGAAACATTGGGCTTTTTACCGGTTAGGAGTTCATATGATGTTTTCTTGAGGATTCGGTGAAGGTAGAGCCGGTTGATGGAGTAGCAGGCGGTGTTAATCTCCTCGGCCCAAAACCGGTCCGAAGTCTTGTACTCATCAAGCATGGTCCTCGCCATGTCAAGTAGAGTTCTATTCTTCCTCTCCACTACACCATTTTGTTGTGGTGTGTAGGGAGAAGAGAACTCATGCTTGATGCCCTCTTCCTCAAGAAAGCCTTCTATTTGAGAGTTCTTGAACTTCGTCCCATTGTCGCTTCTAATCTTTTTGATCTTTAAACCGAACTCATTTTGAGCCCATCTCAAGAGTCCTTTTAAGGTCTCTTGGGTTTGAGATTTATCCTGCAAAAAGAACACCCAAGTGAAGCGAGAATAGTCATCCACAATTACAAGACAATACTTACTCCCGTCGATGCTTATGTAAGCGATCAGGCTGAATAGATCCATGTGGAGTAGCTCAAGCGGCCTGTCGGTCGTCATGATGTTCTTGTGTGGATGGTGGGCACCAACTTGCTTCCCTGCTTGACATGCGCTACAAACCCTGTTGTAATACCCAAATTATAAGGAAGAATAAAAGAAGAATTTGCTCTCCTCTATATATGTGTATGTATCTCTATTAGTCATCGCATGTGAACACCTCATAAGATAAACAAAGGATTAAAAAATCGTTAAATTGTGCATCATGATGAGGTTTCATTGTATGTGCATTTTTGTGTGACAATGTGACAATAATGTAGAAATAAAGATGACAACATCTAAATTAGAATTTAAACCCTAAAGAGAATTCTAGAAATGTGGAGAAGAGAAAGAGATAAAGGAAATGAATAAATAAATAATATATGTAAATAAATACCTCCAGAATTAGTATCTCTAAATGTTGCAAGTATAAATTGTAATAATGAGTCACAAGAGTTTGAATTAAATTTGAATTTAAAGTGAATTTGAAAATGAAGGAAAGAAAGTGGGAAAAGAAAAAGGCAAAAACGCTATTTGGGCCAGCTTCTAACCATTTCGGCCCAACTCTCCCCTCGCTGCGCGCCTACCTCTCCTTGGTGACACTGACGTGTGGGCCCCAGCCGCCAGGTCGGCTGGCCGCTTACTCCCTCCTGCGCGCGCTGCGTTTGTGGCTGTCTCTGAGTCGTGGGCCCGAAACGCCAGGGCGTCTTCTTCGCTACGGACTCACCCGAAATCCATGGGGTCTGGCCGCGACCCTTGCGCCATTGCCGCGAACTTCGCGGGGGCTGGTAAGCTTTTCTGCGCCGATCTCCTCAGTGCGGACTCACCTCCGCTCCTCCGCACAACCGGACGGATCTGACACCGGCGCATGGGACCAGAAATTGGGCAGCTCGCCCCCTCCACACGGACTCCGCCCCAATCTCAACTGGGCGCCGATCTCCGCGCCGCCATGGACTCCACCGCTTCTCCCGGGGAAAGGCCTCCCTGTGCGGACTATAAAACCCCTGGGCGTGCGCTCCTCTTGTCCACCCTTGTGCGGAACTCGATGAGTGCGCCGCGTGCAGGAGGAGGGGAGAATCGGGAGATCTTGGGTACACGGGAGAAACCCCCCAGCCACCATTGACGGTCGCTGCTCCGTCGTTGTGTTCTCTAGGGTTGCGCGGGCGCTGTCCCGATCGTGCCGCACTTGTAGGGCACCTCGGGGGAGAGCGAATTCCTGTGGGGTGGCTCCTAATTGCTCACCGATGTACCGCGACCACCGTAATCTGCATCTTCCGGTGGCTGAGCTCCTACTCCATCTTCTTACGGTGGTAAGCACCTCTGTTAAGTTCCCCTCAGTCCCCTCTATGCAAAGTTTCATTTGGACTGGAGAATCAGTCACCACATCTCGTTTTCACGCAACCCCGGTGATGGCGCCGCCGTGGTAGCTGCTTGCGTCGGCCGCTGTTGTGTCGGGAGGGATGAAGTGGGCGCGACCGTGGGATGCTCGTTCAACGATCGGGATTGGGTCCTGGAGTTGTGAGGATTGATGCATCCGGGACCGTCCGATCGAGGTTAAGCGGATAAGATTAAATCTCCATCTAGTGTTCCAACGTTGTGATCTGGGTCGTTCGTCGGGTATCCAACGGTGGATATGTGATCAAATGTATTTGAAATCTGCACCGTTGATCCTCAATCCGGTGGACCAGAAAACCTACCGGTTCAGTGCTTAGCCAATTTAATCCTTGCCCTCGGTTTCTAATCCTGTGGCTCGGATCTTAGCATACCCCTTCGGTGGCCGTTTTCCTAAGGAGACCCCGCATTTTTCTCAAAATAACCCGCGGTTCACCCTGGGGTTTCTCTGAGTCTGGGAAATATTTTGAGTTAGCCCCTGTAGTTTCTGTAATTAGTGCGCCCAGTCCAGAAGCCTGAGAAAATTCAGAATTTATTTTAGAAAATGATTTTGAATACAAAAACAATACTAGAAACTTGTGAAATTCATATTTAATTCATTTTAGCTCCAAATTGAGCCATTCCAGTTGCAATAATTTTTGTATTAATATTTTCTATCAACTAGTGCCTCTGTTTAGCCATGAAACTTGAATTAAAAATGCTCATTTGAATTAATCTATTCTAGGTGCTTAATAACTTCAGAAATTCATAACTTGGTGAACGTAGCTCCGAATTTATCGGTTTTCGAACCCACGATCTCGTAGCTTCGCGTAGATTATTATCACGTAGTTTATTCTTATGTTTGGTGTAATGTTAATTTTTGCCTATACCATGTTTGTATGTATTGATACGTTTAGCAGTGAGGACACGTGTCATCTGAAGAGCAATTTGGTACCTGGAATCTCAAGTCCCAGGCAAGTTGTGCCCTTGATCACTTCTTTTACCCACTCATGTTCTAATTAATCATAATGATCTGTATAGGTTAATTTTGATGGGACCTAATAGGTTACCCTAGTTTGTCTATCTTTATGCCTTGTTTACCACTGAACTTTTTGGGTAGTACTTGCTAGTGCTATATGTGGTTTTGGGCATTGAGATACACATTATTCATGATTGTACTTTTGTTATTCGTTGTTATTTACTGTTCATGTCAAGATCATTAATGTTAATTGGAACATAGAGCTTAACTTGAGAAACACGTGCCACCACAAGGGTTTATGGACGCCCTTGGCTGATTAATTAGGAAAGCTAGTGGAAGACTACCTTACCCGAAAGGGGCAAGGGCAGTAGGGGAGTGGTCAGTGTAGGGAGGCCCTCGGGAGGATTTTGCTGCGATGGCGGTCCTGCAAGGGATTCCAGCATTGGAGCTTCCTATAAACTGTAGCGGGTTTTCTGAAGCTAGTGGAACTTTGAAAAGGCCTCGTAGTGTTACCCTGCCTCGCCTCCTCGGTAGAGGTGTATGGGAAGTCGCGATCCCTTGGCAGACGGGTAACATGACTTGTGGGTAAAGGGTACCACCTCTGCAGAGTGTAAAACTGGTATACTAGCCGAGCTCACGGTCATGAGCAGCTCAGGACTCTCTGATGATTAATTTATGGAACTTAAATTCAATTTGTCATATGCATTGCATCGCAGGTGATGATGTTACTTCTGTTCTACTTTTTAATTGGGATGGTATTTACTTATACTTAGTAATTGCTAATAAAATTTTGACCAACTTTAAAAGCAATGCTCAGCTCTAACCATCCTCTTTGGTAAGCCTTACACTTCACGTGAGCTCCCACCTTTGGCGAGTTCATGCACATTATTCCCCACAACTTGTTGAGCGATGAACGTATGTGAGCTCACTCTTGCTGTCTCACACCCCCCCACAGGTCAAGAACAGGTACCGCAGGATGAGGCGCATGGAGGATGCCGTGGCAAGTTCGTGAGTGGTCTAGGTCGTCGTCTCCCAGTCAACTTTGGGTTGCTGGACCGTTGTCTCCTTATAATGTAATTATTTATTTATTTTGTATAGAACTCCTGTTATGTAGTAAAGATGTGACATTCGACCCTGTGCCATGATTCATCATATGTGTGAGACTTGGTCCCAGCACACCTGGTGATTATGCTCGCGCACGGGTCTTGGTGCCCCGAAATCCGGGTGTGACAGAAGTGGTATCAGAGGAATGTTGACTGTAGGACGAAACCTAGATAGAACTGGACAACCAATACTTACTTACCTTACTCTGATTCTTTTCTAAACTCATCTTAATCTTTTCTCATCTATTTCCACTTACTCTGATTATTCTTACCTTTTCCTTCTAAAGACTAATGTGGATTTCACACTTCGAAATCATGTGCCTAAAGTGACCTTTAGGAATAGGAGACCTACTCTTAGGAACAAAAAAAAACTATTTGTATAGGTGTTTATACGCTTGAGTGATTGTTCTTATGATACCTGTCTGATTTGGATCTTTGATTGAGTGTGATTAGTTGTGGAGTAATGTCCACAATTATATCTGCATATACGTATAGGCATATAAATAAATAAATAAAATTTACGAGATAACTAAACAACTTAGATTATCCTCCATTAAAATGTATCTATTTTATATAGATCCCTCTAATCTTAAAAGACTCTCCCATATCTTAATAGATTCATCGTATCTTATAAGATTCTCTCTTATCTTACTAGATCCACCTCATCTTAAAAGATTCTTCTTACCTCAATAAATTCATCTTATCTTGAAGATATTCTATCTTATCATAACATATCTAACTAATCTCAAAAGATTCTAACATATCGTAATAATACATACTCTACCCTGTTGGACCTATTTAACCTAAACTAGTCTAATCTAGTCATATCCAATCTAATCTAGATCTTATCTTACCTAATGTGACCTGATCTAGTGTGGTCTAATGTTATCTAACCTAATGTGGTCCACTTAAACAGATTAATGACACTAGTAGAAGAGATTAGACCCTACTAGCCATGTATTAACTTAACTTAGCACATTGGATCAACTCAACCATGAGCTAACCCAACCCATAGAGCCATGATGAATGGTATAACTTTTCTATTCCCACCTAACAACAAACAAACTTTTAACCTGCATCTTGTAGTCTATCTCACCCATATATATATATCTCTCATCTTGACAGATTCTATCTTACCCTTGGATATTCACCTTATACGACTGGTTACCCCAATCTGAACATAAAACAAAGATTAAGCCCTATTAAAGAATCTTCAGATTATAACCAGCTACTAGCTTATTCATTCCACTTATTGAATAATTTCCTTTGCAAAACTATTACCATATGCTTCTAACTTTCATGGTCAATACCAGGAAAGGAAAGATTATCACGCAACAACAAACAAAAATGAATTCTCCAAATCCTCCACCTGTTGAAATCGATCAAGTGGTTGCTGCCCAAAGACTGGTAATACAACAATTAACAGACCTGGTGACCGAGATGCAAAATCAGATAAGACAAGAACGTGAGGAAATACGTCAGGTCCGCCAAGAAATAAGGCAAGCGCGGTCGGAGAGACAACAACAACAACAACCTCCACCACCACCACCAGCTCCACCAAGCTACATAAACATATATATAAATTACTACCATTTGTAAGATCTAGATGTTACTTTAGATGATATGATATTATTTTAGAAGGAATAATAACATCTATTTGACCGTATGTTTTGCTAATAAATTATGCATCATGTTGAGATTTTGTTTGTGCATATGTGTTGAAAAAAAGGCTACATCCCTTTTCTTACAAATCTCGGGGACGAGATTTTTTGTTAAGGGGGGTAGGATTTGTAATACCCAAATTATAAGGAAGAATAAAAGAAGAATTTGCTCTCCTCTATATATGTGTATGTATCTCTATTAGTCATCGCATGTGAACACCTCATAAGATAAACAAAGGATTAAAAAAATCGTTAAATTGTGCATCATGATGAGGTTTCATTGTATGTGCATTTTTGTGTGACAATGTGACAATAATGTAGAAATAAAGATGACAACATCTAAATTAGAATTTAAACCCTAAAGAGAATTCTAGAAATGTGGAGAAGAGAAAGAGATAAAGGAAATGAATAAATAAATAATATATGTAAATAAATACCTCCAGAATTAGTATCTCTAAATGTTGCAAGTATAAATTGTAATAATGAGTCACAAGAGTTTGAATTAAATTTGAATTTAAAGTGAATTTGAAAATGAAGGAAAGAAAGTGGGAAAATAAAAAGAAAAAGGCAAAAACGCTATTTGGGCCAGCTTCTAACCATTTCGGCCCAACTCTCCCCTCGCTGCGCGCCTACCTCTCCTTGGTGACACTACCGTGTGGGCCCCAGCCGCCAGGTCGGCTGGCCGCTTACTCCCTCTTGCGCGCGCTGCGTTTGTGGCTGTCTCTGAGTCGTGGGCCCGAAACGCCAGGGCGTCTTCTTCGCTACGGACTCACCCGAAATCCATGGGGTCTGGCCGCGACCCTTGCGCCATTGCCGCGAACTTCGCGGGGGCTGGTAAGCTTTTCTGCGCCGATCTCCTCGGTGCGGACTCACCTCCGCTCCTCCGCACAACCGGACGGATCTGACACCGGCGCATGGGACCAGAAATTGGGCAGCTCGCCCCCTCCACACGGACTCCGCCCCAATCTCAACTGGGCGCCGATCTCCGCGCCGCCATGGACTCCGCCGCTTCTCCCGGGGAAAGGCCTCCCTGTGCGGACTATAAAACCCCTAGGCGTGCGCTCCTCTTGTCCACCCTTGTGCGGAACTCGATGAGTGCGCCGCGTGCAGGAGGAGGGGAGAATCGGGAGATCTTGGGTACACGGGAGAAACCCCCCAGCCACCATTGACGGTCGCTGCTCCGTCGTTGTGTTCTCTGGGGTTGCGCGGGCGCTGTCCCGATCGTGCCGCACTTGTAGGGCACCTCGGGGGAGAGCGAATTCCTGTGGGGTGGCTCCTAATTGCTCACCGACGTACCGCGACCACCGTAATCCGCATCTTCCGGTGGCTGAGCTCCTACTCCATCTTCTTACAGTGGTAAGCACCTCTGTTAAGTTCCCCTCAGTCCCCTCTATGCAAAGTTTCATTTGGACTGGAGAATCAGTCACCACATCTCGTTTTCACGCAACCCCGGTGATGGCGCCGCCGTGGTAGCTGCTTGCGCCGGCCGCTGTTGTGTCGGGAGGGATGAAGTGGGCGTGACCGTGGGATGCTCGTTCAACGATCGGGATTGGGTCCTGGAGTTGTGAGGATTGATGCATCCGGGACCGTCCGATCGAGGTTAAGCGGATAAGATTAAATCTCCATCTAGTGTTCCAACGTTGTGATCTGGGTCGTTCGTCGGGTATCCAACGGTGGATATGTGATCAAATGTATTTGAAATCTGCACCGTTGATCCTCAATCCGGTGGACCAGAAAACCTACCGGTTCAGTGCTTAGCCAATTTAATCCTTGCCCTCGGTTTCTAATCCTGTGGCTCGGATCTTAGCATACCCCTTCGGTGGCCGTTTTCCTAAAGAGACCCCGCATTTTTCTCAAAATAACCTGCGGTTCACCCTGGGGTTTCTCTGAGTCTGGGAAATATTTTGAGTTAGCCCCTGTAGTTTCTGTAATTAGTGCGCCCAGTCCAGAAGCCTGAGAAAATTCAGAATTTATTTTAGAAAATGATTTTGAATACAAAAACAATACTAGAAAGTTGTGAAATTCATATTTAATTCATTTTAGCTCCAAATTGAGCCATTCCAGTTGCAATAATTTTTGTATTAATATTTTCTATCAACTAGTGCCTCTGTTTAGCCATGAAACTTGAATTAAAAATGCTCATTTGAATTAATCTATTCTAGGTGCTTAATAACTTCAGAAATTCATAACTTGGTGAACGTAGCTCTGAATTTATCGGTTTTCGAACCCACGATCTCGTAGCTTCGCGTAGATTATTATCACGTAGTTTATTCTTATGTTTGGTGTAATGTTAATTTTTGCCTATACCATGTTTGTCTGTATTGATACGTTTAGCAGTGAGGACACGTGTCATCTGAAGAGCAATTTGGTACCTGGAATCTCAAGTCCCAGGCAAGTTGTGCCCTTGATCACTTCTTTTACCCACTCATGTTCTAATTAATCATAATGATCTGCATAGGTTAATTTTGATGGGACCTAATAGGTTACCCTAGTTTGTCTATCTTTATGCCTTGTTTACCACTGAACTTTTTGGGTAGTACTTGCTAGTGCTATATGTGGTTTTGGGCATTGAGATACACATTATTCATGATTATACTTTTGTTATTCGTTGTTATTTACTGTTCATGTCAAGATCATTAATGTTAATTGGAACATAGAGCTTAACTTGAGAAACACGTGCCACCACAAGGGTTTATGGACGCCCTTGGCTGATTAATTAGGAAAGCTAGTGGAAGACTACCTTACCCGAAAGGGGCAAGGGCAGTAGGGGAGTGGTCAGTGTAGGGAGGCCCTCGGGAGGATTTTGCTGCGATGGCGGTCCTGCAAGGGATTCCAGCATTGGAGCTTCCTATAAACTGTAGCGGGTTTTCTGAAGCTAGTGGAACTTTGAAAAGGCCTCGTAGTGTTACCCTGCCTCGCCTCCTCGGTAGAGGTGTATGGGAAGTCGCGGTCCCTTGGCAGACGGGTAACATGACTTGTGGGTAAAGGGTACCACCTCTGCAGAGTGTAAAACTGGTATACTAGCCGAGCTCACGGTCATGAGCAGCTCAGGACTCTCTGATGATTAATTTATGGAACTTAAATTCAATTTGTCATATGCATTGCATCGCAGGTGATGATGTTACTTCTGTTCTACTTTTTAATTGGGATGGTATTTACTTATACTTAGTAATTGCTAATAAAATTTTGACCAACTTTAAAAGCAATGCTCAGCTCTAACCATCCTCTTTGGTAAGCCTTACACTTCACGTGAGCTCCCACCTTTGGCGAGTTCATGCACATTATTCCCCACAACTTGTTGAGCGATGAACGTATGTGAGCTCACTCTTGCTGTCTCACACCCCCCATAGGTCAAGAACAGGTACCGCAGGATGAGGCGCATGGAGGATGTCGTGGCAAGTTCGTGAGTGGTCTAGGTCGTCGTCTCCCAGTCAACTTTGGGTTGCTGGACCGTTGTCTCCTTATAATGTAATTATTTATTTTGTATAGAACTCCTGTTATGTAGTAAAGATGTGACATTCGACCCTGTGCCATGATTCATCATATGTGTGAGACTTGGTCCCAGCACACCTGGTGATTATGCTCGCGCTCGGGTCTTGGTGCCCTGAAATCCGGGTGTGACACCTGTCTTTCTCAAAATGAACATTTGTTAGTCCCAAAATGTGTTCTCCCTTTAGAAGCTTGTGAAGATTCTTCATCCCAACATGGGCTAGTCGGCGATGCCATAGCCAACCCATATTAGTCTTAGCAATTAAGCAAGTATCGAGTTCAGCTCTATTAAAATCTACTAAGTATAGCTGACCCTCGAGTACTCCCTTAAATGCTACTGAATCATCACTTCTTCTAAAGACAGTAACACTTAAATCTGTAAAAAGACAGTTATAACCCATTTTGCATAATTGAGAAACAGAAAGCAAGTTGTAATCTAAAGAATCTACAAGAAAAACATTGGAAATAGAATGGTCAGGTGATATAGCAATTTTACCAAGTCCTTTGACCAAACCTTGATTTCCATCCCCGAATGTGATAGCTCTTTGGTGATCATCATTTTCCTCGTAGGAGGAGAACATCCTTTTCTCCCCTTTCATGTGGTTTGTGCACCCGCTATCAATGATCCAACTTGAGCCCCCGAATGCATAAACCTACTAAACAAGTTTAGGCCTTATTCTTAGGTACCCAAACGGTCTTGGGTCCTTTGACATTAGAAACAAGCACCTTGGGTACCCAAACACAAGTCTTGGAGCCCTTGTGTTTGCCCCCAACATATTTGGCAACTACTTTGCCTGATTTGTTAGTTAAAACATATGAAGCATCAAAAGTCTTAAATGAAACACTAGTTTCATTTGATGCAATAGGAGATTTCTTTTTAGGCAATTTGACATGAGTGGATTTCCTAGAACTAGATGCCTCACTCTTATACATAAAAGCATGATGAGAGCCAGAGTGAGACTTCCTAGAATGAATTCTCCTAATTTTATGTTCGGGATAACCAGCAGGATATAAAATGTAACCCTTGTTATCCTGAGCCATGGGAGCTTTGCCCTTAACAAAGTTAGACAATTCTTTAGGGGCATTAAGTTTAACATTGCCTCCCTGTTGGAAGCCAATGCCATTCTTAATGCCAGGGCATCTCCCATTATAGAGCATGCTTGTAGCAAATTTGAATTTTTCATTTTCTATCTCATGCTCATTAATTTTAGCACTAAGTTGAGCTATGTGATCATTTTGTTGTTTAATTAAAGCTAGGTGATCATGGATAGCATCAACATTAATGTCTCTACATCTAGTACAAATGGAAACATGATCAACAGTAGATGTAGAGGGTTTGCATGCATTTAATTCATCAATCTTAGCATGTAAAATGACATTCTTATTTCTAAGATTGGAAATATAAGCATTGCAAACATTTCAATCTTTAGCCTTAGAAATTAATTTATCATTCTCAATCTTAAGGCTAGAAAGAGATTCATTGAACTTGTCAATCTTAGCAATCAAACTAGCATTATCATTTTTAAGTTTGACAAGAGAATCATCACAAACATTTAATTTCTCAACCTTAGCAATTAATTTGGCATTCTCACTTCTAAGGTTGGAGATAGTATCATGGCAAATGCTAAGCTCACTAGTTAATTTTTCACATTTTTCTACTTCCTGAGCATAAGCATTTTTAACCTTAACATGCTTCTTGTTTTCCTTAATAAGGAAGTCCTCTTGGCTATCCAAGAGTTCATCCTTCTCATGAATAACACTAATTAATTCATTCAATTTTTCCTTTTGTTGCATGTTGAGGTTGGCAAAAAGTGTGAGAAAATCATCCTCATCATCACTAGAGCTAGCCTCATCACTAGATGTTGCATATTTAGTAGAAGCTCTAGATTTTACCTTCTTCTTTTTGCCGTCCTTTGCCATGAGGCACTTGTGGCCGACGTTGGGGAAGAGGAGACCCTTGTTGACGGCGATGTTGGCGGCGTCCTCGTCGGAGGAGGAGTCGGTGGAGCTCTCATCGGAGTCCCATTCCCGACACACGTGGGCATCGCCGCCCTTCTTCTTGTAGTATCTCTTCTTTTCCTTCCTCTTTCCCTTCTTGTCGTCGCCTTTGTCACTATCACTAGACAATGGACATTTAGCAACAAAATGACCGGGCTTACCACATTTGTAGCAAACTTTCTTGGAGCGGGGCTTGTAGTCTTTCCCCCTCCTTTACTTGAGGATTTGGCGGAAACTCTTGATGATGAGAGCCATCTCCTCATTGTCGAGCTTGGAGGCGTCGATGGGGAGCCTACTTGACGTAGACTCTTCTTTCTTCTCCTCCGTCACTTTGAATGCGACGGGTTGCACCTCGGGTGTGGAGGTGGCGCCTCGCTCGATGATTTGTTTAGAGCCTTTGATCATCAATTCAAAGCTCACAAACTTTCCTATAACCTCATCGGGAGACATTAGCTTGTATCTAGGATCACCACGAATTAATTGAACTTGTGTAGGATTAAGAAAAACAAGTTATCTTATAATAACCTTGACCATTTCATGGTCATCCCATTTTGTGCTCCCGAGGTTGCGCACTTGATTCACCAAGGTCTTGAGTCGGTTGTACATGGCTTGTGGCTCCTCCCTTTGGTTGAGCATGAATCGACCGAGTTCCCCCTCGATCGTTTCCCGCTTGGTGATCTTGGTCACCTCATCTCCTTCGTGTGTGGTATTGAGCATGTCCCAAATCTCTTTGGCACTCTTCAATCCTTGCACCTTATTATGCTCCTCTCAATTTAGAGAGCCGAGGAGTATAGTAGTGGCTTAGGAGTTGAAGTGTCAGATTTGGTCGACCTCCTCCGAATCATAGTCCTTGTCCCCTTCTTTTGGTACCTACGCTCCATACTCAACAATATCCCATATGCTTTTGTGGAGTGAGGTTAGGTGATGCCTCATTTTATCACTCCACATAGAATAATCTTCACCGTAAAAAAACGGTGGTTTGCCTAATGGGACGAAAAGTAATGGAGTGCGTTTGGAAATGCAAGGATAGCGGAGGGGCATCTTACTATACTTCTTGCGCTCATGGTGCTTAGAAGTGGCAGATGCCGATTCGGAGCCGGAGGTGGAAGATGACAAAGAGTCGGTCTCGTAGTAGACCACTTTCTTCATCTTCTTCTTCTTGTCACCTTTCCGTTGTGTCTTGATGGAGGAAGAGGATTCCTCCTTGTGCTTGTGGCCGGACTACCTTGAGTGGGTTCTCCTCGAGCTTGCGGACTTGTTGTCGCCGGTCCCAATCTCCCTCTTGGGGGATGCTCCCGACATCACTTCGAGTGGTTAGACTCTAAAGAAGTTGTAACACCATAAAAGCCATCAATTAAAATAATAAATTTAGATATTATATTAATTAGGGTAATAAAATTTTTAGTGTTTAATTGTTCATTTACATCGTTTTCTTTGCATGCGCTTGATTGATTATCGGATGATTGTTGTTAATTTCCTTTTAAAAAAGAAATCCTAGTAATTAGACAATAATTAAGAAATATAATAATTATTAGTCTAAAATCAAGTACTCCATTTATAAATATTTTTGGTAATTTTTTTATGATTTTTAGAGTTCTTTAAAAATGAATTTCGGAATTGGAAAAAAAAAAGAAAAAAAAAACTAAAACTAACCGGCCGGCCCACCAGGGCCCAAGACCCCAAACCCTAAGGCACGCGCGCGCCCTGGGAAGAATTCCCAGCCGCCGCCTCCCAGCTCTCCCTCTCTCTATTCTCTCTCTCTCCCACTCTCTCTCTCCCTCACCGGTCCTCTCTCCTCTCTCTGTTTGCTCGCCTGCGCGCACACCAGCGCCCGGCAGCGAGCCGCGCCAGCCCTGCGCAAGCCGTGCGCGAGCCGGCCGCACGCCGCGCTGCCTCCCGTGCGCGCCGGCGTCCAGGCGGCCGAGCCGTGCGACGCGCGCAGCCGAGCGCCGGCGCCCTGCAGCCGCGTACCGCACGCCAGGAGCCCGATGTCGCGCACGACCCCGACGCCGGCCCCTGCGCGTTACTGTCCCGACGCCGCGATTCACGCGCGCGAAGCCCAAGATTAATACCGCACGCCCGTTTGAAATCTCGCGTCATGGAGCTTAATTCCGTCCGTTCCCTCCCCCATTATTATTCTCTCTAACGTCGCCATTGATAGTGTTTGAAGGCCGCCGGTGCCCCCATGAAGCTCCCTGGCGTTTCCTTTCTTCTCCCTCCTCTCCATTAGTCTCTGGAAACTGACGCAGTGGTGGCCATTGAAGACCACGTTACTCCCTCTAGCAGACCTTTCTTCTCCCTCCTGCTCTCTATAAAAGGCAGCAGAGCCTCCCTATTCCTGCCTACTCGAATTTGCCTCCCTCTCTAGCACTCCACGCTCATAGCTAGTGCCGTTGCCGTTCGTCGCCGGAGCCAGTGGAGTTCGCCGGAGTTCGTCGTTCGTCGCCGTAGTTCGCCGGAGTGTACCGTTCGTCGCCGGAGTTCGCCGGAGCGACACACTCGCCGTCCGTAGTCGAGCCCCGCACTCCGTCCGGCCGAAACCCGTCGATCCGTCCCCGTCACACGCACGAACCCGAGGTTGATGACGACCCAAATTTATTTTATGTATTTTATAAAGCGCTTTTGATTCGATTCATGTGTATAAGTTTGTTGTAATATGAACACATGTGATTCCGATTTATGTATTTGTGTGCGCTATGGAATTTGTTAGAAATATGTGATTAGTAGTGCACCGTGTTATTTCATGTTAATCGACGCGTTGAGTTTTGGATTAGGAATATGACAACATTTAGTAGTCACACGTTGGCGATAAAAATGCTAGATAGGAATTTTTTTGTAGTTAAATTTGGTCACAATAAATTTTAGAAACTACTTGGAGAATTATAGGTGCATTTTTTTGATGGGTTAGAAAAATGATATAGAACGCATGTCATATGAATAATATAGGATTTTTGATGATTTATCTAATTATTTTATTAGCATTTTTCTTTTATAAAGAAAGGAGAAAATATCATTAGTAGATGGCAAAATAGGCTTTGTTAGTCAAATAAACATGTTCACAGATTTAGAACTTAAAATTGTTAGAATACTAGTTTATGTCAAATAACCTCGCTTGTGTTAGAAAATGTTCAATTAATAGTTTATGTAGATTTTTAGAATATTAATATTATTGATTTCATTTTTGCTATACTAACTAATTTGTGTTAGAAGTAATAAAAGGTATTAATTTATTTATTAGGATTAAAAGTTAATAAGTATTATTTATCTCCATTGATGATGTTAAAATAGATTAATATTAGTTAAAATTATATTTATTGCACCCACTCATAAATTCACCATTAGGATTCATATTAATAGCCACAATTGAATTAATAAGTATTTACGCGATTAGTACGTAATTAAGATATGATTAGTGCGATAGGTTAATGTGTGCTTAATGACGTATTGGTGTATGTTTATGAATGGTGCATGTTTATTTATTGGTGTATGTTTTATTTTTGTATGTGCGCTATGCGACCCTATTAGAAGCGGATTGTGCGGTAGACGATCCGAACTCGTTCGAGGACGATCCGCAGGACTCGCTTGAGCAGGGCAAGTGGATTCTCCCTCTGCATATTCTATTTGTACCTATTCACTGCATATAATAATATTTACCTTTTTGATATATTGCATAATTTGATGGGATGTACCTAATTAAGGATTTCCTAGATTTACTACCTGTATTCCTTGTTTAACCTGGGAAAATAATTAAGCTGTGCAAGATTCATGCTACCGCTCAACTTAATGATTCTTAATGTCACTCTTTAATTGGTTTTAATGTTCCAAAAATGTTAATTGGCAATTATGACATTAACCCGATGGTTAAGATAATTTTATTACAAATTTAATTGGAACATGGAGTGACCACCCAGGATAACAGTGCAACCACGAGTGCTATCATGGCTCTGGCTTTGGTAAATAGCTCTATATGCTTAGTGCCTAGCAACCTTACCTGAAAGATGGGCAAGAGGGGGAGCGGTAGGTGCTGGCAGCCCACGTTAACATGGGGTCGTATTCTTGGCTAAGGTACTTCACCCAGGGGGCCACCACCATCGTCTTTAGAAACCTTAGCGGGTTGCTTCGTATTAAGGTATTTTGTGAAAACCTCATAATGGATCCCTAGCCATTCACCTCGGCAGTGTCTAAGGGTCCGATCAACCCGGGCTAGATGGGATACATGGCTTGTGGGTAAAGTTGTACCACCTCTGCAGAGTGTAAAACTGATATATCAGCTGTGCTCCCGGTTATGAGCGACCTGGACTCCTCACATGATAATTGAACTTGAAGATGGAATTAAATTGAGATCCGATGATCTGCCAATAATTTGCTTAAGTGGTTTCACTTAAGTGTTTTTGATATATTCATATTCCTTTGTTTAAATGGGATATATGGGATTCACACTTATTAGTAAGACAGGTGTTATTAATAAAATGTTGACCAATTAAAATGCTTACTGCTCAACCTTAGCCTCACCTTGTTATACCTGCATTAGTTTTTCCCCCACTTGCTGAGCCCCGACCATAAGTGAGCTCACCCTTGCTTAATTTTGATCAGAGGGTGATGCTGGAGACTTTGATGGAGATTTTATCGACGACGATGATTTCTAAGTCTAACGATGCGCCGGTCATCTTCCTGTGGGAGATTGCCCCGTTGTTTATTTCCGCTTTACTTTGATGTGATACTTGTTAAAGATACAATGTTTCAGATGATGTAATAAAGTATTATACTCTCTTTACGCCTTTATTGCATTGTCTTTTGATATATTACACTTGTGACGTCAACATATGTGTGGAAATGGATCCTGGCACACATATGGTATGCGCTCGGTTCTACCCCCTGGAACCGGGTGTGACAGAAGTACCGGGCTCCGATACCAATTGAAAGTCGCCTAGAGGGGGGTGAATAAGCAAATCTGAAATTTATAAATTTTAAGCACAACTACAAGCCGGGGTTAGCGTTAGAAATAAAGTCGATTCCAAAAGAGAGGGTGAAAACAAATCAACAAAAGAAATAGAGCGGATGACACGGTGATTTGTTTTACCGAGATTCGGTTCTTGCAAACCTACTCCCCGTTGAGATGGTCACAAAGATCGGGTCTCTTTCAACCCTTTCCCTCTCTCAAACGGTCACCTAGACCGAGTGAGTTTTCTCCTTAATCAAACGGGTCACTTAGACCTCACAAGGACCACCACACACTTGGTGTCTCTTGTTTTGATTACAAGTCACTTAAGAATAAGAATGGGAATAGAAGAAAGCACGATTGCAAAAGTCAAGCAACAAGAGCGACAAATATCACATGAATCACTCTCTCTTAAGTCACTAAACACTAATGATCACTTTTCTCAATTGTGGAACTTGGAGAGATTGAAGCTTTGATTGTGTCTTTGAATGGATTGCTAGCTCTTGTATTGAATGTGGAGGATTGGAATGCTTGGGTGAAGTGAATGGAGGTGGTTGGGGTTGTATTTATAGCCCCCAACCACTTCCTAGCCGTTGCTCCAATTCTGCCAACCGCGGACGGTCTGCGCCCCTGGTCCGGACGGTCCGCCCATGCACATCAATGGCTGAAAACGCAACGGTCAGCAGTAACGGCTATATAAACGACTATTTTGCATTTAATGCGTCGTCAGATGTTAGATAAAGGCAGTCGTGGACGGTCCGGTCGTGCACCCCAGACGGTCCGCGAGGTCGCTATAATTCATTTTACCGAACCCGTCACCTTCGGGTTTTTCGGTTTCTCACCGACCGGGCGGTCCGCGCCTGAGGCCAGACGGTCCGCGCGTGGTCTCGGACGGTGCTTGCTTTTCCTTCGAACGGTCCATAGTGTAGACTTGGATTTTTGCATTGGTTCTGTCTGAGGGTCATCCTGGTGTCACGGACGGTCCGCGCTTAGTCTATTTTTCCAAAAAGCTTCTCCTGTCTGGAATAATCTACGGTATTCTGGACAGTCGACTTAGAATAGTTGTAGATGAACTTATGCACCTGTGAAATGATCAACTAGGCAAACTGGTTAGTCCACAAGGTTTGTGATGGTCGTCAAACACCAAAATCTATTATAGGAAATATTGAGACAATTTCCCTTTCAAGTGCTACAGAAGACTGTGTGCCATGGCTAGGAAGCAGGGCCCACCTGCTAGCGCCCCCACCGCAGTGGCCGCGTTTTGGGTCCGCGGGCGCACACGCCAGAAAGCGCATTGGTGGGCCGAAAGGTCGAGAAACAGCCCAAACAGTTGTTTTGTCTTTTCTTTTTTTCTTTTTTTCTTTTCTATTTCAAATTTCAAATATTCAAACTAAACTTAAATCCTGGTTTTGACCTCCAGATTTCAAATACCAAACGAACGTCTACTGTTTACAATATTATTATTTATTCTTCTCCTATTATTTAATTATGGAAGGAATAAATGATTTCATTAAAATTTCCTTTCTCATTTTCTGTTTTATATTTTCATTTATAATTTGAGATCAAATTTAAGTTATGATTCCTTTATTCAAATAAAATGCATGACAAAAAATCCTTAGCTTGAGATGCACATTTCTTTATTTATTTATTGGTTACTTGACTAATTTGATACCAAAAAGGAAGGGAACTAATTTATCTCCCAAGGTTTCAAAAATTCCCAAAACACTTAACATAAATATATTTATTTATATCATTATTTTTTCTCTGATACAAATTTTTGGGCTTTATAAATGCACCACGCGGTTGGCTGTTATGATGAACCCTGGCCAATAGAATCCTTGTTGCATAACTTTTTTGCAAGGTCCCTAGGGCCTAAATGATATCCACGTACCCCTCTTTGGAATTTGATGAGGAGCTCTCTGCCTTCAAGCTTTGTTACACACTTGAGGCGGGGCTGGTTGATAACTTTTTTATACAACTGACCTTCCACTATTGCGAATACATGACTTTGGTATTTTAGTCTTTTGATCTCGGATTGATCTATGGGGTGGTAACGACCTTGCAGATACAACATTACTAGGGCCCGTCAATCTTTGGTCATGATGAGACTGATCATTCTTTGGTCGTCGTCGGGCTGCCTCACTACTCGGGCCTCTATTACCTAATAGAATACACCAGAGGGCATGGGGTCGCCTTTAGCTGCTACCTTCGCCAAAGCGTCGACTTCTTCATTCTTGCTTCTGTCGATGTGTTATAGCGTAAAACCTCAAAATTGCTTCTCTAGACTACGGCTGATAAGTATTGGAGGAGGACTAGCTCTCGCGTTGTGTAGTCTTTCTCGATTTGGCTAGTAATGATTCTTGAGTCCATTTTTATTACGCATGTTTTGGCACTGACGACTCTGAGTTTCCGAAGGCCCAGGATGACGGCTTCGTATTCTGCTATGTTGTTGGTACATTTGTACATCTCCAGACCAAAACTCAGACGAGCGACATACTTGTACTTGGCTCCGGCCGGAGCGGTGATTATTGTTGCGTCCCCAACTCCAGCATGGCACCATGTGCCATTGCAATGGATTATCCATACGTTTTCTACTGGTTGCTAATAGATGATGAAGCCCTATCTAGTCCATTATGAAATCTGTGAGGACCTATGATTTTATTGCATTTCTTGCTTCGAAGGCAATATTGTATTCAGAGAGTTCTACTTCCCATTTGCCTATTTTTGCGGAGTCTTCCAGATTGTTGAACAAATTGCTAAGACTTCAATCTGTTAGCAATCTTATTTTGTGTGCTTCAAAATAATGTCGTAGCTTGTGTGATGTCTTGATGACAGCATAAGCTATTTTTCCATTTCAGTCATGTTGCATTTTGAGTTGCTGAGGACATTGGAGACAAAGTAGACTAGATACTGCTGCCATTTTCGGTCTTTGAATTTTTCTTATACTAGGGATGCACAAACCACTCCATATGAAGCTGCGACGTATAGTAGTAGTGTGGATGTTAGGTCTGGGCTGACTAGGGTTGTGAGCTCTAATAGGTATGGCATTAGCAATTTGCCTACTCGAGTCCCCCAAATGAAGTTGCCCCTCTAAGTGTTCAGTGGAAAGGAAGGCTTCACTCCGCAAATCGCGAAATAAATATGTTTAATGCTGCTAGTCTTCCCATCAGTTTATGTACATCTTTTCTGGAATACCGAATACGGTGGCTGCATGTCTAATACTGTTTTTATTTTTGCTAGATTTTCGTCTATTCCTCTATGCGACATAAGGTAGCCCAATATCTTGCCCTGGCAGACTCCAAACACACATTTTTGGATTTAGGCGAAGTCTGGCTTCACGCATACTTGTGAATGTTTCTGCGACATCAGCAAGGTGGTCCTCCTTATTCTTGTTGGTGACGACTATGTCATCGACATATGTGAACACATTGTGCCCTACTTGCTTCTCTGGAATGGTGTTCATGAGCCTTGAAAAAGTGGAACTAGCGTTTTAGGCCTTCGAGCATGCACATGAAACAATATGTACCGAAGGGGGTGATAAAACTTGTCTTGGCCTTGTCCTCCTCCTTCAAGTAAATCTAGTGGTAACCTAAGAAGCAATCAAGGAGCGACATGACTTCGCACCTTGCCACCGAGTCGATGATTTTGTCTATTCTAGGAAGACATTTTTGTTGTGGTTTAGATAGGATAACAACTTTTCTTCATCTGGCTGACTGAGGTCTTCGCTGATTAACACTGTCTAGTTGGGTACTGAAGGGTCTAGGGGGACCATTTTGGCTTCCTCATTGCTCTAGATTGGAGCCTTTATTGCTTCTATTTTCCTTGATCAAGGGCGGCTGGGCCCTTGTTTTTTGCGGTAACGCAATGTACATTTCTTTGCCTAGGGATAAAGTCCCTTTCTATGTTTCTGGCAGTTTGTTGGTCTCCATAGACCGTTATTCTCCTCGAGGACCCAAGATCTTCAGCAAAGACATAGTCCATGAATTGCTACTTCAAGCTTGTTGATGGAGCCCCTCCCATAATGGCGTCGTAGGGGTAGATCATGTCTACTATGTCAAAGGTTACTTGCTCAGTCCTCGCATTTGGAGTTGTGCTGAGGGATAAGGGCAACTCAATCTTGCCCAAGGGTAATGTGCCCTTTCTTCCAAAACAATACATGGGGTTGTCAGCTGGCTGCAACAAGCTATGGTTGATACCCATACGATCGAAGGCATGCTAAAATGATGTTAGCTTGAGTTCCATTGTCAATGAGGACCTTGTGCAAGTCCCATCCTGCTACATTGCAATTTATAACCAGCACGTCTGAGTGTGGGGCACTGCGAAGGTCCATGTCCCTTGGTGGGGGAAGTTCGCGGGGTGTTGGTTGTAGTTTTGATGGTAGTGTGGGAAGGGTTGGTGGTTGTCTTTGTATCACGGGCGATATTGGGATGGTAGGTGTCGGCTATGGCCCTTTGGTTGTTTGCGGGGGCGACTCCAGTCATGTGGTCCTTGTATTCTTTTGTTACTCGGCAATCTTTAGTCGAATGCCAGACGATTTTCCATGGAAGGTGCAATAATGTTTCTTTTGTTGATGGGAACCTATCCCATGGCCTCGGCTTCTTGTTGTGTTGCTCCTCAGCCTTACTGTGGAGGGTAATCATGATAGCGAGGGGGACATGTCCTGGTTGTTACTGATTGGGTATGTTGTGAACTTGGAGTTGTTGTTGACCCTGCTCCTAGCGGGGGTGGTCTTGTTGTGGCCCCTTGGCCCAAGACTTGTTGGATTGCAAAGTCTCCTTTGGCTTACATTGTGACTCCACTTTTCTTTAATGCACCTCTTCGGACTAGGCATATTTTTCAAGAGCTGATACAACTCTTGAAGGGTAGATGGAGGGTCTCTGGTGCAGTGGCTGTATAGCTGACCAGCACGAAGGCCGCTGATTGCATAGTGGATCACGACCTAGTCGTCGACTGATGACAACTGGGATTTCAACAGTAGAAATTTCTTGTAGTAGTCGTGAATGCTTTCTTTCTCCTGCTGTATATAGAGGGACAACTCAGCTAGTGCATCTATTTCAGGTCTGTAGCCCTGGAAGTTGAGCAAAAACTTGTCGCGAAGGGTCTTCCAGGAGTCGATTAAGAGCGGAGGCAGTCTTGAGTACCATGTAAGAGTCGAGCCTTTGAGGGCAATAATGAATGATTATCCATGGTGTGATCGTCCCCCTAAGGATGCGACGGGGACCTAATAACTCATTATGTACTATGATGGGTCTGTGCTGCCATTATACTTGGGGTACACGCCCGCCCTACGATTGTGTGGCCATGGTGTGGCCTAGAGCTGTGCAGAGAGGGGACATCACTCATCAAGAAAGTTGAGTCCATGGAAAGAAGCTGGCATTTGGGCTAGCCTGTAAAAGTGATCGACATTGTGATGATAAGTTGCTTTAGCTAGCTGCTAACGGGGGGTCTTTAGGCTACAACTCTACAATTTTCTATTGTAGTGCCCTTGATTTTTTTCTCTTCTTCCATGATCAGTTGTCTAGTTTTGGCCTGCATGGTGGTTCTCTGCCTCTTGGCTACAAGGACTTCCCTCTGTTTTTTGGAGGTGGATGTTTTTCATGCGAAGGCTGCGCAATAGCGGTTGGTCTTATGCGGTAATTCCCAGGTCCTCGTCTTCTTGTAGGATGTTGTCTTCCTCTTGTGGTCCGGGGTGCCCAATAGGCGCGAACCTGGGTGGGGCGGGGGTATCATGCTGCCTATCAAGTCTAAACACACTTTGGCCTGGTAGAACTGACTCTTTGGGTTAGGGGGGTCTTCGGGTGTGCTCTCGGAGCTGCAGTTGCGAATGCTGCCCTTCGGGGTAGGCAAGTCTTCAGTCCGAGGGAGTTTGTTGTTTTGTGGCTCAGACCAGTTGGTGTTCTTAGCTGCGAGAGGTAGGGGTCGTCAGTGAAGTTGACTTTGCCTTCTTGGCAACAAGGGCTACCTTTGTGGCCTCATGTGGGGAGGAGTTGGCCCTGATGGTTACTTTTTTGGGAGCCATTGCAGGTTGGTCTTCAAATCGAGCACAGTGAGCGCCAAATTTTTTGACTAAGAGCAGTGGGCATTGGGTGGCTCAACAAAACAGTAGGCAGGGGGCACATATGTCTTGTTAAGTGTGTTCCGTCTAGCTACAGTGTGAGGGTATTTATAGGGTAACCGGGGGTAGGTGGCCTAAATACATCTGTGCCCCCTGTTACATGCTACAGTCCATGAATATGATGTACAACGGGGTAATTGTAGAGTTGTACAGACATAGCCCTAGCTACACTAATCTCTCTACCCTTAGTAACCATTGACAAGTGGGGCCACCTTGGAGCAAGGCGGGTCTCCTTTCGGGTCATAGGTGTCGATGTTGCGAAGCCGTTCTTGGCGGTTGGGGCGAAGTCGTTGGGGATTTCATTAAGAGGAGGTGTTCCCTCAGCCCTCGCTAAGAGGCGCCTTCGCTTACTTGCTCGGCCCTTCGTAGGATGTGGGCCCTTGCCTTTAGCTCCCGCGTTGGCCTTTGTTGTTTCTCTGACGGAGGTGACCTCGTCGGCGCCTTTGGTTCGTCGGTGCCTTTGCATTTAGCCCACGTGTTAGCCTTCGCTCTTCGACCAATGGAGGGGACCTCGTCGGTGCCTTCACCTTAGTCTGGCCCTGCATTCGGTCAAGGTTAGTTGTGGCTGAGGCGACTTTACGAAGTTGTCGATCGATGTATGGTTCGGCCTTCTCTCCAACAAATATGGTGTCGCATGAGATTTGACGGTGTTCTAGGTAGCTTTATCACTTTTGGGACAACCTTCATGTGCTCCTCACATGCAAGTCTTTCTAGGAATGTTCGGGAGTCTACCCGATGAAAAATAGGATCAACATCAATTTAAACATCAATTTAACGAGTCTCTAGATCGATTTTGTCGCCCCACTACATTTCTCGCTGCATTTAAGGTCGTGTGTTGATCACGGATGTGCTACCCCTAGCGGGTGTGTGATCTAGATCTGTTCAAGCACCAGCCCCAATAATGATTATATATTCAAACGGTTTCTTTCTAAAAACAGTATGAGATCCCTTCCCAAGGTAATTGTTTCTCAAAGAGAAACAGGAGAACACCTCTCGAATTCTCCGAGAAACTAGGAAAAAAAGATGTTTCACCTTGTTTCATTGTCAGATGAACCAAATGCACTTGAACCCTTCGTCACCAATTTGTGTTCCTATATATGGACAGTAATATCAAACTGAGTTGGCATATGAATTGATTGGAATAGTTCAGATTCCCAACAAAGCACATCCTTATCTTGGTATGATTCACATCTTATCGTACTCTGAGAAGCGAGTTTGTTTGATATTTCAAGATATCGATCTCGATGGCCATATGAACCAATACACAGGACCTGGACCTTCTGTGTTCGGGTCAGATTGATGATGGCTGAATGGTGATCTGGCAGGACCTCACCAGCGCGCCCCCTACACCTCACGCCATGCTGTCATGTGTGTCCCCGTGTCTATGCATTAGGTCAACCTTATCCACGTCAATGGAGCATATTTTGGTAAATAGTTCACAAAGATAGCATAAAAATCCCACCCAGCCAATGGAGCACGTGCACATGCACATGTGCATGTATGCAGAACCTATTTTTATAGTAAATTCGATAATTATGCCATAAACATGGATCGAATAGTTCATCGCCGGAGGACGATCCCGAGGGATCAAAGGACGCCTCAAAGGTCATCGGATCAAAGGTGGTCGTCAAAGGAGGACGCCCTCCGGTGCGCCGCATCGGATGAGATCGTTGTCTTCGGATGCCACCAAAGACGGTCTCCGCAGCAATCACAGCTCGCGCCTCAGAAGGTCGTCGCCACCGCCACCGATCACGCCTCGGGAGGTCGCCGTCGCTGCAACCGCTCGCGCCTAGGGCAGACGTGGCCACCGATGCTCGCTCCTAGGGCAGTCATCGCCACCGCGACGCTCACGTCTCGGGCCGCCACTCACCGACATTACCTGGGGCCATCGCTCGCCGATGTCGGCTGGGACCACCACTCGCGTCTTGTGCCGCAGGAAGTCGTCGTCGACGTTCGGCCGTCGCTCGCACCTCACACGTTTGTAGCTGCCGCCAGACCCGAAACCCTAATCCCTAGGGGGCTGGGTATTTTTATAGACGTCCGGACCTGGTCCGGCTCAATTGGATAGAACGTATGGCATGTGCTTCATCTAGCTATTAGAAGACCAGAGACATAATATATAATATATATATATATATACTATACTATACTTAAAGCACCAGTTTCAACGGTCGTCCCGCGTCATTTTTTTACAAATAACACCTCACAGCTATTTCAAATTAACCTGCACGCCTAGATGGCCAAACGGCGGTCCGGCACAGGCCAGACGCCAGCGGGCCACAACTCTGGCACAGACATGTCATGCCGACCTGCTGACTGTGCTAGCCTAGCCCGTTAGCCCGTCGACCCATTTGATTAAATCAGCGTAAAATGTTAAAAATGGTGCAGAAGGTGGGGTTTGAACCCATGCTGTGATGGAAGAAGGGCGGGAGACACTGGGTGAAGTTGTCTAACTAGTAGAACATCATGCTCAGATATTTTTAATATTGAATATAAATTGTATATATGTATATACATTTTTTGTAAAATAAAAAAATATAACAGTGTCGAGCCGGGCTAGCACTACGGGCCGAGGCTACAGCCCAAGTACGGCACAACGTTCTTGGCTCTTGCAAGCATTATGTCGTTTCTGAGATCATATTGACGTAATGGACTCAATGGTGTTTGAGGTTGCTGAATTAGATGGATCAACAATGATTTGTCACACTAACAGTAAAATGAAAGGTTATCTGTTGGTTTTAAACGTCAGTAATTGCTATGAAGTAGCATAATTTATATGGAGCTCATCCAGTTTTTATTGATGCCTGACTTTAGCAATCACTCCATATTTTGATCTATCTTTTTTATAAGTTTGAGTTCATGTGACTTATTTTAGAAACTTGAGCTCACAAACTTTCTCTTATTTGGTCTCTGTATGGTAGAATTATGTTATTTTATAATCTTTATTTGTTCAGTCAGTCGTTGTGAACTCTCTTTTAATCGATCACTTCATTGACTGTGTTGTACCAAGACATATTGGATGGAGTAAACAAGAACATTAGTTAGCCAAATCAAAAAATATTATATGCAGAGCGGAGACAATCAATAAAAAATCTTGAAATTTTTTAGTGGATAGTTAAATGGGTATTGTTATAAGCCGTCGCAACGCACACAAACTACTAGTGTATATATATATATATTACACCTGGGTGCATTCAATATAGAGAATGCACCCAGGTCGAACCTACGCGCCAGGAGCACCTGGTCCGAGCCAACCGCCCCACCCAGGCCGAACCGACGCTTCGTCTTCGTCCCTCCCGCACGCTCTCGACAGAATGCTACAATTTTCAAACCAGACCAGCAGTTGCATTTAGTTATATAGAAGTTGCAATCACACCAGACCAGCAGTTGCAATTACACCAGACCAGCAGTTGCAATCATATCTTTTTAACAAAATTTCCCAGAGTTATTCAGTACTTGCAATCACATCAGAGCAACTCAGCAGTTGCATCCACACCACACCAGTAGTTACAATTACAACACACCAGCAGTTACAATCATTTTGTTTACATTTTTAACAGATATTTGGGTAGAATTATACAGCAGTTGCAATCACACCTAATGCGGGGTTGCAATCACACCACACCAGCAGTTGCAATTACACCTCTTTGTCCTGACACTAAAACCAGCCAACTTTGCATAGTCAAGGTAAAAGAGGTAGGCTTCTTCCCTTGTATCAAATGTTTGCCGCACCCTGGGGACAAACACATCAAGTATGTTTGCAACCTGCAGAACAACATGCAATCATGAGTTTGCAATTAGCGGATACCCATAGTTGCAATCAACAAGCAATAAACGATGTAACTGGAGTAACAACACAACATGCAATGGTAATCAAGGAGTAAAAACAGAGACTCAAGTTTGCAATTAGAGGATACTCGCGGCGGGAGGCGCGCGTACAGGAGGGCCGAGGGCGTGCTCTTATGGGGAGGCGTGCTCGGGATGTTATTGCACCCTGGGTGCATTCAATATAGAGAATACACCCAGGTGCATTTTAGTGTCGTGTGTATATATATATATATATATATATATATATATATATATATATATATATATATATATATATATATATATATATATATATATATATATATATATATATATATATATATATATATATATATATCATTAAGTCCTTCCCGGCGAAAGTGCTCACGGATATCCGGCGAATCTTTAAGATCCTTGCGTTGTACTGGCATGCAATGCAAGAATACAATATTCAGTGCCTTTTCGGTGACGGGGAGAAAACATCTTTTGGTTCCTCCCAAGCAAGCATCTTCAGGACCGATCTTTTTGTTTCTCTTCACATGATCTTTTCATATTCGACATGGGCCGAGGACAGCTACCCTTTCGGCTCAGGCAGTCTGGCGCTCACCTCAATGCTCAGCTGCAAGGTACTGTGTTGTTCAACTGGCGCCTTGCTCAAGAAGCTGACACCAGAGGGCGCGGGGCTAGCTTTCTTTTTTGGAAATAGAAGATATATAAATTTTAAGTTTGTACGACAAGTTGCAAGTTCTTGAAAACGCATTTTTTGACCTCTGTTTCAGAGTCAACGCCACCAACACGATATATAATCGAGTACAAACTAGTGGCTATCAATTTTTAGACTAGACTGTCACTAATGCTCCTGGAAAAAAATCCATGACCGCTTGCGTCAAATGAAGCGAATCCTTCATAGAAAGCTCATATGAATCCGCCGGTGAAGGATAGCCCATGACTGAACTCAATGGATAGCTGCAAAGATAACTTGCATAGAAGAAATATAATTTTTCTTTTCAAAGACAAGGTTATTTCTATAGAGCCAAATAGACCAACATAAGGTTGTTGCCCCGAGCAAAGCAATAGACCGCATAGCGCCAGGGAGCCCCTAGAGCCACTGTCTAAGTATGTGTGTAGCGTTAGAGGGCTTAGGTATACTCAGCGTGCAATGGAAGAAGGACCAAACAGATCTAGCAAACCGGCGATCGAAGAAAAGATGATCAATAGTCTCTTCGTGATGAGATAAGCAGCACTTGGTATCACATATCCAATTTCGTCGAGATAAATTATCTTTCGTAAGTAGAATGCCTTTGCTCAGATACCAAGGGAAGATTTTTAACTTTGAGGGGTGCCTTGATCTTCCAAAGTTTCGAATTAAAATTAGGGGTTTCTATCCATTAAGGCATGGTAATGTGATTTCACTGAGAATACCCCATCCTTGTTAGATTCCAGTGAAACACGTCTGTTTCGTTCTGTAGGGTAAGATTAGCAATACGAGAGAATAATTCATTCTAGGCTGTTACCATGCGGCCTACAAGATCCGTGTGCCATGATAAGTTTGGCAGAGACAAGCAAAGTACCTCGGCGATAGATATATTTTTTGGTTTGGCTATGCTGTACAAAATTAGGTATTGGGTCCTCAGTGTTGAGGAGCCTAGCCAAACGTCTTCCTAAAAACTTACCTGTGAGCCGTCCTTTACCTTGAAAGAGCCGAATCTGAGAAAGTCTCGCTTCACCTTCATAAGATCGTACCAAAAATGTGAGTCCTCCTGTCTCCATTCTACTTGGGATAACGAGATTTAACCAAGGTATTTGTTTCGTAAAAGTTGTTGCCAGATCCCATCCGAAGTGAGCATCTTGAAAATCCACTTACTTAGGAGAGAAATGTTCTTGATGCCCAAATCGTGAATACCTAAAGCCCCTGGTTTTTAGGTTGACTAAGTATGTTCCACCTAGCATGACAATATTTTTCTTGTGCTCGTCTCCTTGCCAAAAAAGCTAGAATGAAAGTAATCCAACTTTTTTAGAACACATCTAGGCATACTAAAGAAAGACATCATATACACTGGATTGATCGGTGTCAGGCGACCTCCTCTGGATAAGTGTTTGCCTTTCCAATTTCTCAGACGCTCTTGAACCATTCCTCGGCCTTTCTCCAATCCGAGTTTCTTAACTTTTTATAGTGAATGGGAATGCCTAGGTAATTGAGTGGGAATTCTCCTGTTTTACAACAAAAAATGCCTCTATACATGTCAATAACATTCTAGGCTTCACCAAAGTAGTATAATTCACTCTTGTTGAAGTTGATTTTGAGACATGATAGTTGTTCAAAAGCGCATAGTAATTTCATGTTCTGTGCCTTCTAGATATCATGTTCCATGAATAGAATAGTGTCGTTGGCATGTTGTAGTATGGACAATCCACCATCAACTAGACGGGAGACAATACCACCAATTCGCCCATCACTCTTAGCCCTCTTGATTAGAACGACTAACATGTACGCCACAATGTTGAAGTGTTGAGGAGAGAGGGGGTCTCCTTGTCGAATGCCTTTTTCATCTAAAAAACCCACAATCTCTTCATTTAGATTGATAGCAACGCTTCCCCCGAGATAAAAGTTTTGACCCATTTAATCCATTTGGGCGAGAATCCTTTCATCCAGAGGATCTGTAAGAGAAACGACCAATTCACTTTATCATAGGCTTTTTCAAAATCAATTTTGAAGATCACTCTATCTTGGTTTTCCTATGCAGTTCTTGGACATTCTCATGGAGGATAACAACACCCTCTAATATGTTGTGACCAAGCATGAAGGTTGTTTGAGACGGGTTAACTACTTGATCAGCAACAAAGTTTAGTCTAATGGTTGCTGCCTTGGTGAAAATTTTAAAACTCACATCCAAAAGGCATATGGGGTAATACTATTGAATCAGATTAGCCTCACGTACTTTGGGAATAAGCGTGATTACGCCAAAGTTGAGATCTGACTTGATGGTTTCCTAAAAATGTTGGTAAAATTCCGCTGGGAAATCATTCGGTCCTGGTGCTTTGTTGTGTTCCATCCCAAAAACTGCTTCTCAATGAAAGGGGCAGTTAGAGGCACATTTTCTTCTAGGCTAATCTGAGGTTAGTCATCTGTCCATGATTCAACCAAGCTAAAGTCATTCACGAGTAGGGGGGCGAACAAATCTTTGTAAAACAAGGTTATGTATTTTGTGTGGTTCTCTTGACCCTCAATTTTGCTTTGATCATGATCCAGTGAGAAGATTCTTTTTTCATGTTCTTACCGTTTGCAATAGTATATGGTTTTACTAGTACTGCGCCCAAGAGAATGCCCTTTGTCTTAGCTCGTTGGTAAAGTCTAATTTCTTCCTCCCTTAGAAGCTTAGCTAATTGATCTCGTGACTGTCCCAAAAGATTTTGCTCGGCTCCCGACAGGTCCCTAATTGCAGCTGCTACATCCAAGTCAATAATTGTTCCTTGAATGTCAGTTTTTTGTGTTTATCTTGTCCACTATAGTTTGTTACCCAACCTCTAAGATAGTGCCTAAGGGCACCCATATTGTTATTCCACCGCTGAACCAAATTTCTACCCTTTGTCAGGTATTTATATATTTCAACGACTCTCTTGTTGAATTCCTCACAGGACAGCTAACAATGTGTATAAGTGATAATGTTTTATATTAATAATAAATAAAGTACGATATAATTATAATTTAAGCGGAGACGGGGATCTACAATGAGGATTTAATTTCTGTAAGGAACGGAGATAGAAAAAATATCTCCCGCAAGCGTTCGTGGGGATTTTCGCGAGAGAATTTTTTCGTTGTAGAGACGAGATGAGAAGTAAAAAAACGACGAGAAATTCTCCTTGCCATCGCCGAGAAAGCAGAAAGGCCGTCGAGCACTGCACAGTGCACACTCATGCTCCTCGTCGAAGGACACGCGCGGGCACAGGCGAGGGCGCGAGGCTGTGGGCTTGTACCAGATACAGTAGCAAGCACACGAGGAACAGTGTTCCATTTTGAGGCCAACGAGGAACGGCCCGGCCGAACCTCGAAGCACACGTCTGCCTTGATTTTGCCCAGTCTGACCTGTCAGCGCCATTACCAGCATGTCTCCTCCTGTTGGACTCCAATAATCTCCAGCCACCCATTAAAACCCACCCTTTATTTATTGAATGAGAAAAAAAATTCAGCGTAGACTCATCACAAGGGCCTGTTTTTTTATGTTGAACATATGAAAGGTTCCTTCGTCCCCCGCAATCTATTTGTAAATAAAGTTGTCTGGCTATCTTGAGCAGGTTACTCGTTCCTGTTTTTTTATGTTGAACATATGAAAGGTTCCTTCGTCCCCCGCAATCTATTTGTAAATAAAGTTGTCTGGCTATCTTGAGCAGGTTACTCGTTCTTATCATCAATTTAAAACGGTAAATAGTGCTGCCTTCATTCTCGAATATTTATCGTCAATTAGTTTATTTTTAAATTAAATCACGAACCAATAGAAAAAACAGAGAGTATAATCTACCGTATAAAATAATGTTTATTAAGAGTCCACGCGATGCGAAGCGAAGGGTTCCCGGCGTCCCAAGTAGACCCCTGTGGAGTACTACGAATACAGTACGCACTGACGGCACTGTCGTGACTGCATTGGTCACTTCAGATTAGAACAACACGTAGTAACAATTGCGGCGACCAGACCGAGGTTTCATGCACACGGAAAACACTGGCCAGCGCGTTCAGCAGCTAGCCCCTCTCCCCCGTGCTGTGCTGGTGGCTGGTGCTGGGTCCTCCCGGGCGAGACCGACGAGGACCTCGCACTGCATTCGCATCCTCCCGTGACCAAGTCCAAAGAGCACTCGCCTGACTGTCCATTGTCTCACTCTCACTGCCATGCGTGCGAAAGATAAATTGGAGGTCAAGGCAGGGCACGCTTGGTTTGCACCTGGACCTGGTGCGATTTTGCCTGATGAAATATCTGCCTAGATGTTGCATTGTTGATTGTATTGAACCGCGTTTGGTTTGGATACGAGAATAGGTAAGAGATAGTTTTAGAGCCCGAGAGCCCTCAATAGTTGACTGGGCCAGACAAGATCAAGAACGGCCTCAGCCAGGCCATCAAAACTGAGCGTCTGAATCCTGCACCGACACCGTGTTGCCTGGGATATTAATACGTCACAGTAGTACTGCTGTCTCCTCTGCCTTATTTTCTTTTCTTCTTGTCTGTAGCTTATTGGTAAAAATAAGTCATTTTACTTTTTGTTCCTGTTTTCTGTTTGTCTCAAACATCAGTGTAGTGGTTTAGATGACCTCAAATGAATTTGTACGTTAGGATAGAATTAGAAATCACGTGCATCTAGTATGGTGTCGATATCTTTATTACTGTCTTTCGTGTGTTAGGAGACGGAGCTCTTGACTCTCGTGCTTGTGTGAGAAGCCTACAAACTTACTCCTTCGTCTGCCTACAAGATTGTTTTGATGGGGTGCCATTCTTGTTTTTGGACGTGATGTCCTTTCCATATGTCTTTGCGTGTATGTTTGCTCCGTCAACATTGAGCACACTCGGTCATGAGGTGATTCAGTCTTGAATATAAATAATTATCCGTTTACAGCCTATATTCATAATAGTTCTTAGCTTCGCAGGAGCTGCAGGGTTTTGTCATTAATAGAGCGAACAGTATCATATATGTCTAAAAAAAGGTGTAATTATAGAACCGCGCCAGTGGAACTAGTTCAAATTTGATTCATAATAAATAATATTAACATTTTATATAAATTTGGTTAAAGTTTAAATCGGTTGAATTGTTTTTTTTCTTGAGAGCGAGGGATTATTTGGTACTACAACATTTCAAAACGAAACTGTTTCAGATAAGATAATGACATGACATGGATTGTACTCATCAGAATTTGTACTTTTGTCAGGGAGGTACCATGATGGGCTCACTTGTTTAATAGTACGAAATGCATGGGCATGGTCTTGTCAAGAACAAAGGAATCAGATCTGTGCCTAATTCTGTTAAACCAGTACAGTGCTAGCTGAGCAGTAGCTTCAGATTTCAGAAGTAAATACCAGGGCAGCTTATTTGGATTTGCAAAGAAGCAAGCAGGGAAGCACCTGCTGGTTTGCACTCCAGCAGCAGCGCAGGACAGACTTCACGAAGGCAAGTGAAAAGAAGGAAAGGCCCTCCCCCCTGGACCAGGGGTAGGCACCACAAGAATGAATATACTGTGGAAAGGGCGTTCTTTATCAGTTACCATGACCAGTCACCACCAGTCCAGCACTGGTAAGAAAACAAGAAGCCAAGAGGATGTGCCAGGCAGTGCGACACGCCCGAATAATCGGTCATCACAGCAGCCAAAGGCACTGTCAGCTTGCACACACAGTGAAAAGATCACCCACTAAACAAGTGGAGATGAGCCCACAAGCACAAAAGTTTGCGAGCATGCACCAATCACCAGATGTAGGACTCCAAGCAGGATACAACCCAAACTCTCATGGCCATTGCAGCAACTGAGAATCCAGGAGCAATTCAGCATAGCAAATGCACAGCGTGGCCAGCATCCAGCAATAATGACACATGCAGCAGCATCCTGAGCCCTGAGAGAGAAGATGCCACTGCAGGAAGGGCACAGCACAAGGCTCCAAAGGTCAAACCATGGCAGCCAGCTTTGCAGGTACCAAGAGGAGTGCATGAATCACACACAAAAATTACATCAGCTTCAGGTGCAACATCACAGAGTATAAGTATTAATAACTGTGACAGAACATCATTATCTAGCTCTACTTCATTAATTCGGCAACTGGTAACAGGATGATAGGTTCCTTACAGAATGAGCTGTTAAGGGTTACATTGGAGTTGAGGGACCAGATCATATCAGGGTGCTGTAACTCAGCATCAGTTCTGTACTGTGACACGCGACAATTAAGGCTACAAGCTAACGCTAAGTTTTTACAACAGAAACAAAGCTAACACGACGGTATGCGCCTCTGCCACGACGCTGCGGCGGTGGAGGGAGCGGAGGTGAGTTCCATGCTGCTGCTCTCATGTCCTCTGAATCTATCAGTCTAGCTTCACCCATTCAAACCTGCCTGGGAGAGGGCAGTCATTTACAGGATCAAAGTTGTACCTGAAGATTAAGCCATGCATCATACATGTTTGTGGTTAGTGCAAGGCATCGTTAAGAGAAGCCGAATGCATCAGCAAAATAATTTATAATGAATCAAGAATCGACAAAACAGATTATGCAAATCGTACTTGTCAATGAAAGCCTGTTGTTGGCGTCGCTGTTCAGCAGCGAAGTACTCGTTCATCTCCGTTGAACTTGGGATGGCGTGCACAGGAGGAGCTTTCACCCTGCGGTGGGAAGAGTGGCTGGATCTTGTTGTGGATCCGGGAGTGCTGATCATCTCAGAGTTAATCAAGCTGCAGGGCGTCGTCTCCCTGGTATTCCTGCAAGCAACAAGGTCAGTATACATACATGAAAAACCTGAAGCCAATTCCAAACAAAGCGAGGTCAATTTCTCTAATTCCAATGTTACACCGGACGAATACTCAACAAGCAAACAAAAGAAATGTCAGAAAACGTAATGCATAACCATTAGTAAGTATGCACAACATCATCGTTTGTGGTCCTACGAATCTACCATTCCTCTCGATGTCTAGCTTCAGGTGCCATAAAAAGGCTAGCGGACAACCAAGCATCCAGCCAGAGGAAACAACAAAATGGTTAGGACTATAGAACTCCAACTCGCAGTCCCATGACCATGAGTAGGTAAGGCTCACTCGCCCAGCCTTCATTCTCGCCTGAGACGACACCAAAGGCAGGCGAATCCCCAGAACCGAACCGAAGCTGCATGAGGCAGGCCGGGCACCAAACAGTGGCCCTAGCAAAACATGCACCTGGCTTCGCTATGCTCGTAGGTGGCCACTGATGCAGCATGATTTACACAAACACACGCACTGTTCAGATCATAGCAGTGCACGCTTCCACCCTCCAGTTACTGTTAGGCTGCCATACATGAAGGGCCCAAAGGGATTAGAGACTCAGCTTTACAACTGTTCCGTATTATGGTCCCTCCTTTAGGCGGTGCTAGCATCAAGGCCATGGCTAGAGCCGCAAACAGCACGCCACGGCTTGGCCCCGATGGTGAACCAAAAACGACAAAAGAAATGGCACAGCAACCGCTTTCGTTCATCTCTCTCCATGCGAGCAAGTGCACCCACAATGGAGAGAGAGAGAGAGAGGGGGGGGGGGTGTAGCCAGCGTTCAGTCTACAGATAGATGGGGCTAATCGTAGCAGGGCTAAACATGGACTCTGACCTGTTTAAGCATGGAAGAGGACCACTTGTGAAAGATAAGTAGGACCTACAAAAATTGCAAACAAGCTCGTGATACTGAGCAAAGCTATGCCGCAGTTTCCTAATCTTGAAATGTTCTTCCATGCCCTAGCTTCAGCAAGGATATTAAAAAAAACTCTAGTATGCTAAGACGGGGAGGACTCCGACCACCCTTTCACCTCAAACATTTAATGGCGATGCCAATTTCGGGCCATGGCCCAGGAAGAGACCTTGCCAGGACATGCCATTTCCTCCCAAAGAGGTGACAGGCCAGTGGTGAGAGACCCAAGCGAGAAATGAGGCTGTGAGGGAGGGTGAGAGCAGAGGGCGCTTTTTCGAGGGTGGAACAGAGAAATTTCTTGCGAAAAGTAAGGGCTTTTGATTGATTGGTAAAAGATTTGAGGGGTCCCCGGCTACTCGTCTCCTCGCAAGCAAAAGAAACAAGGGCGTGTGCGTCCATGGGGAAGGGGAAAGAACAAGGGGAAAGGAGGCCACTTTTCCGTTCCACTATGGAAAAAGGAGGACGCCATGGCTGGCCACTGCAAGAGACTCCACTAAGCTAGCGGATTAATTGGGCTCTGCCGCTCTGGTACAAGATTGAGCACAACTTATTCGGTGCTTCAGAGAATCAAAGCCAAGCCAGAGGTGGGATTGGGGCTTTTATGGGGTGATGTTGGAGTTTGGACGGCGTCAACCGATTATTGCAAGAATTAGAGACTAATTTCTCGGACACACGGCAGCGACAATGGTTTTGGCATTAAAATATGGGGTGACTTTTGATTTCAAAAGAGAATGGAAGATACACCGCCGAAAAAATTAAGCGCAAGGAGAGCACGGCAAGAATTAGCAAAGGGGTTCCTGGCGTAGAAAAATCCGCAAGAAAGCATAGGAGCTGTACAAGCGTGCTGGGGGGATTCGCATGACTCCCAATTTGAAGTCGAACACACTGCGCGAAAAAGGAAAAAAACGAAAGCATTCAAATAGAAACGCATAGCGCTAAAATTCCAACTTTCTGTCCCAAAAAAAAAATCTTGGTACCACACAATCGGAATCCACTAAACCCAAAACCCGTGCAAGCAACCCAAGAACGCAACAGAAATTTCAATCCAAGAACTCACCTCCCCATGGCCTCCGACTCGAGCATGTTCTCCCCGTACGATGCTTCCGCCTCCTCCATAGC
Organism: Zea mays; assembly: GCF_902167145.1. NCBI lineage: Eukaryota > Viridiplantae > Streptophyta > Magnoliopsida > Poales > Poaceae > Zea > Zea mays. The sequence goes on along the minus strand of NC_050100.1, from coordinate 30,898,639 downwards.
GGCGGGGGCCGTGGCCGCCACCTTCCTCCCGCCGCACCTCCTCACGGACGCCACCTGCGGCGGCAGCTTCTCGAGCCTCCGGCTCCTTAGCTCCAGGTACTCACCGCCGCAGCCCTCCTCCTGCTGCACCTGCTGCTTCTCAAGGCGCTGCAGCGCGAGGGCGCGCGCGCGGGTGCGGACCCCGAGCGGAGCAGCGGCGACATCCATGATGGCAACCTCGCTGGAAACCTTTACCTTGCGCATGTATTTGCCCATGGCCCGGCGGGGCTGGGCAAGCTAGGGTTTCAGGGAGGCCCTCGCCGAGTCGCCGGGTGCACCAAGCGATTCTGTGCGGCGGGGCGGCAGAGGCCAGGGGAAGCGGGGGTTAAATGGTAGGCGGGGCGGGAGCGGTGTACACAGGAGGAAGCCCGGGAATAATTAGGAGAGAAGAGGTCGGGACGGGTGTTGGTGTTGCCATTTAAAGGGTGGCTTAGGTAAGGCTATCCGCAACCGTTTCCCCTAAATTTTTCCCCCTATATCACTTTTTTGGGTCACATCATCAACATTCCACCCCTATTTTTTCATCTCCCGCAGCGGTTCCCTCTAAATACTCCCCCTATATCCCACTACACTATAAAATATCATTTTTTATACATACTTTTCATCTACTATAAATTTTTTATCTACTAACAATTGGAAGCGGGCCCACGTGAACAGTGTTTAGAGGGGAAGAGAGACAACGCCAGAACAAGGGGGAGAGAGAACGTTACCTCTTCGTAGAGCGCTGGCTAGCGTCCACCGCTGCGGCGTTGGGAGGCGCCCTGTAGCCGCCATGCGAGCTACAGGGCAAGGGGAGGGGGCGTCGCGCCGCGTCCGTTGCGGCCAGTCTAAGAGAGAGAAAGCCTGGTGCGAGGGGCGTGTGGTAAGGCCACGTTTGGTTTCAATTAGTTATAGGACCAAACTTTAGTTCTAGACTAAACTTTAGTCCCTACTTGTTTGATTCTAGAGACTAAATAGATTCTAAAGTCATTAAATACACTATCCAAAGACTCAAATGTCCTTGGAATACACTCATGTGGGCTTTTAGTCTCTTTTAGCACCTATGTGAAGGACTAAAGACTAAATCATTTTAGTCTATATTTTAGTTCTAGTGTTTGGCAAAAAAGGGACTAAATGAGACTAGAAACTAGAGACTAATTTTTAGTCCCTCTAACCAAACACCCTCTAAGAGAGGAAAGAGTGATTTTAGTTTTTTTAAGGATCTACCCTGTTTGAATTTACTCCGATTCCTTGAAAACTTGTTTCTACTCTTGATTTCTGAAAACTCACTTTTAGAAAAAAAAAAGTGAATAGGAGTGTTTAGATCCAATAGCCTTTTTTCCATAAACAATCACTAACCAACCAAAACTGATTTTAGTTGGGGTAACTGGTTTTTGGTCCTGTTTAGAAACAAAGTTTGAAAATCATAGTTTTTAAAATACTACAATATACTTTAGTCATGGTAATATCACACTTTAAATACCACAATATTAAAAACTGAGATCGAGACTTAAATTTAAAATACTTTAAAACAATTATAGTATTTACAATGCTTCAGTTTTAAAAACATAGATTTTTGCTGGTTTACCAAATATTGTTCTGTGTATAATAAGTCAGTTTTAATACTGCAGTAAAAACAGGAGTTGCAACTTTGTGTTTTAAGGGGTCTTTTTAGGCATTTTGAGTAATGTATTTAATTTTTATTTTGTAGAGTATACATAAAAATAAGAATATATTTAAATTAGTTTAATATATTCCTGTATTAAAATGAGGGCTACGGAAGTGTAGTGTTTTAATGTGGCAAGTTATAATAACATACTAAACTGCAAACCACATTAGATAATCAAAATAAAGTAGTGCTATATGATGACCATAACAAGGATAAGCCGTCACATTATTTATTCCAATCATTTGGAGACTATATTTATTTGTGTGTAAATCAACTAAAAGATGCTATGATATTTTGATATATGCAGTCATTGTTTAGGGTAACCAATTATAAGTTAACGAGGATGATAAAAATAGAGGGTGTACACTTTTGTATAACTTTGGCACTAAACATGCAACAATTGCTATTTAGGCTAATGATTTAACTATTTGCAGCCTTCTCCTTCACGCAAGCGATGATAGATACAAGGGGAATGTTTTTATTAGTTCTAATATTTTTATATTGTGAATATATTTTTAGTGTAATTATATATATAGTTTAAATATTTGGAGTCATGTGCTTTCAATAACTAGAGGAAGCCTTGGCCCAACAGTGTCATCCGGTTTAGCAGCACCATGTTCGGACGGCTATAAAAGCACCCATAGACTGCCAGGGATTAAGTTTTAGCGGCAGCGGCGGTTCCCTCGAGCGTGCGAGCGGTGGCGATCTCGGGGACGAGCGATGGTGGGGCTCCATCGAGGCGGGCGGGCAAGCGGCGGCAGTGCTCCCTAGGACCGAGTGACGGTGACGCTCCCGAGACGGGCAAGCAAACGGTTGTGGCGGCGGTGGACCCCTAGGGCAGCGGTTTGAAAGCATTTAGGCCCCTGGTTGGTTTTATGATTAATGACAACGTAATATTATATGTGACTAACATGTGTTTTGCAGAAACAATGGTAAGTTAGGTCGCATTATAGGAAGTTGTACTACAACGGTGAAAACAATCCTCGAGATGAGAACTTGAAGCGGTGGCTGAAAAAATGAATCAAAATATGAATGTCTTCGTATTCCGAGTGTCAAGGAGTTGCGGACACTCGGTATAGAGTTAGATCTTCTATTTTATTTTAGCCGTACTATAAAGAGGGGTTGTCGATGAGCAGTTTGACCAAGAGAGTTCTAGTGTAGTGTTGGTGCATATTCACACTCACATCTAGTGCTAGCCTGCTAGGTGTCACTCTATAACATACTCACGAGTTAGAATGAAAACAGATTCAAAAAACAGAATGAAAAAGGGATTAAGGTTTTTGTCTTAGGGGCACCGGACTATCTGGTGTGCACAGGACTGTCCGGTGCGCCCTCTGACAGTGGGGCCAACCTGGCTCGGGGAAGAGCTTCTCCCCCGCAAAAACCCGAGAGCAACGAGTTGAAAAAAATGGAATTTTAGTCGTCACACCGGACAGCCATCGTTCACTGTCTGGTGTGCCACTAGCTCAATGGCTAACTGTTAGAACTAGCCGTTGAATTCGACCATTGGCACACCGGTGGCGCACCGGACTGTCCCGGTGCGCCCATGCACAGCAAACCCTAGTAACGGCTAATTTGGTAGGTGGGCTATTTAAACCCCCTCCACCCACCATATTGAATGTCTTGCTGCCCACATTGATGACCATACATTGCTAGAGCATTGCAAGCACCACAAAGCATAGTGAGGTGATTAGAAAATCTTAATCCTGCATTAGGACCTCATTAGTGCAAGTGAGAGCCACCTAGAGCACACACTGCATGCATTAGGCTTCTCTTGGTCAAGTGAAAGTCTACGACTTGTTACTCTTGGTGATCGGCATCACCTAGACGGCTTGGTGGCGTTGGGAGCACGGTGATCACCTTGGAGGATTTGTTGGTAACTCGGCTCATGATTGTAAGCGGTCGTGAGGGATCCACCGCGCTGGAGTGGCAAATGATCATCTCATAATGAGCACTTGATTCTTGCGAGGACCAAGGAGGAGCGATACCCTTGCGCGGGTCCTCCAACGAGGACTAGGGAAGAGTGCCGACTCTTCGATACCTCGGGAAAAATTGGAGGAGTCTTCTAAACTTTGATTTACATTCCGCATTTAATTCAAGCTCTTTACCTTGTTTATTTGTTTAGCAAGTAGTTGAAGCAATGTCTTAGTATTGTTGTATTTCTAGTAGTGTTCTCTTATTGCTAGTTGTTGGGTGAAGTTGGACTCTTGTTTAGGGTTTAATTGTTGCTAATTTTTAGAAAAGCCCAATTCACCCCCCCCCCTCTTGGCATTGTGATCCTTTCAATTGGAATCAGAGCCTTGTTGCTCTTAGATTAGCTTAACCGCTAGAGTAGCGATGTCCGACGGGATGGACCTCCTCCCGTTTTTTATGGTGACGATTTTCCATATTGGAAAATTCGTATGGAAGATTATTTAGAAGCTATAGACATTGGTGTCTACAAAGCCGCCACACAAGGGTTCCCCAAACCAAGAGATCCCACAAATCTTGTAGGAGAAGAGTTTAATTATGAAAAGTGGAATGCTAAGGCCAAAAACACACTTTTTAGAGGCCTTTGCAAAGATGTCTTTAATAGAGTAAGAAACCATAAAAATGCTCATGATTTGTGGATGGATATTTGTGCTCTACATGAAGGGACTAGAAGTGAGAGTGAGGAGAGATATCATATTGCAATGAGAAAATTAAATTCTTTTGAGATGCTTGCAAATGAAAATGCCAATGCTATGTACTCACGTCTTAACATTCTTGTAGAGGAAGTAAATGGCTTGGGGCTCACCCAAATTTCACAACCGGATGTTGTGAGGAAGATTCTCAGTGTCCTTCCAAGTTCCAATTGACAAATATGGACACATTGTCATAGTGCTACATCAGATGGATCTTTCAATTGCTACCCCTACACAAATATTGGGAAAGATCAATTGTCGGGGATCATAATTAGGGGTACCCCCAAGACTCTTAAACTCGGCTGGTAAACACCATCAGCACAAAGCTGCTAAGGCCTGATGGGCGCAACACAGGACAAAGCTCTGTCCGCTCAAGGGACACGATCTCGCCTCGCCCGAGCCCAGCCTCGGGCAGAAACAGCAGACCCAGGAAGATCCACGCCTCGCCCGAGGGCCTCCTCAAGCAACGGGCGCACCTCCGACTCACCCGAGGCCCAGCTCGGGCAGGCTTCGCGGAGAAGCAACCTTGGCCAAGATCGCCTCGCCAGCCGACCGGATCGCAGGAGCATTCAATGCAAATATCGCCTGACACCTTATCCTGATGCGCGCTCTTCAGTCGACAGAGCCGAAGTGACCGCAGTCACTTCGCCCCTCCACTGGCTGACCTGACAGGAAAACTGATAGTCGCCTAGAGGGGGGTGAATAGGGCGAAACTGAAATTTACAAATATAAACACAACTACAAACCGGGTTAGCGTTAGAAATAAAAACGAGTCCGCGAGAGAGGGTGCAAAACAAACTGCAAGCAAATGAAGAGTGTGACACGCGGATTTGTTTTACCGAGGTTCGGTTCTCGCAAACCTACTCCCTGTTGAGGAGGCCACAAAGGCCGGGTCTCTTTCAACCCTTCCCTCTCTCAAACGGTCCCTCGGACCGAGTGAGCTTCTCTTCTCAAATCACTTGGGAATCAAACTTCCCGCAAGGACCACCACACAATTGGTGTCTCTTGCCTCAATTACAAGTGAGTGTTTGATCACAAGAAAGAATGCCAAAGAAAAAGAAGCGATCCAAGCGCAAGAGCTCAAATGAACACTACAAATCACTCTCTCTAGTTGCTAAGGCTTTGTGTGGAGTTGGGAGAGGATTTGATCTCTTTTGGTGTGCTTTGCAATGAATGCTAGCTCTTGTATAGTGGTTGGAAGCTGGAAACTTGGATGCAATGAATGGTGGGGTGGTTGGGGTATTTATAGCCCCAACCACCAAACTAGCCGTTTGGTGGAGGCTGACTGTCGTATGGTGCACCGGACAGTCCGGTGCACACCGGACATGTCCGGTGCGCCAGCCACGTCACCAAATGCCGTTGGGATTCGACCGTTGGAGCTCTGACTTCTGGGCCCGCCTGGATGTCCGGTGCACACCGGACATGTACTGTTCAATGTCCGGTGCGCCAGTATGGGCTTGCCTGACTTCTGCGCGCTTTTGGCGAGCATTGAATGCGCCTGCAGGTGACCGTTGGCGCGAAGTAGTCGTTGCTCTGCTGGTTCACCGGACAGTCCGGTGTACACCGGACATGTCCGGTGAATTATAGCGGAGCAGCCGCTGCGTTTTCCCGAGGCTGGCGAGTTCCGGAGGCCGCTCTTCCTTGGAGCACCGGACACTGTCCGGTGTGCACCGGACAGTCCGGTGAATTATAGCGGAGTGCCTCTGGAAATTCCCGAAGGTGGCAAGTTTGAGTTGGAGTCCTCTGGTGCACCGGACAGTCCGGTGGTGCACCGGACAGTCCGGTGCCCCAGACCAGAGGTGCCTTCGGTTGTCCCTTTGCTCCTTTGTTGAATCCAATATTTGATCTTTTTATTGGCTAAGTGTGAATCTTTTTACACCTGTATAACTTATACACTAGAGCAAACTAGTTAGTCCAATTATTTTTGTGTTGGGCAATTCAACCACCAAAATTATTTAGGAACTAGGTGGAAGCCTAATTCCCTTTCAAAAACAGTGTCGCCTGCGCTGCTCCGACTGCTGTGTCACCCGTCAGGGTGAGGCGGACAGCCGCCAAGTCCGGCCTCAGACGCCATAGGAAGCTCCGCCTCGCCCGACCCCAGGGCTCGGACTCAACCTCGACCTCGGACGACGGACTCCGCCTCGCCCGACCCCAGGGCTCGGACTCAACCTCGACCTCGGACGACGGACTCCGCCTCGCCCGACCTTGGGCTCGGACCGACCACGCCGCAGGGGGGTACATCATTACCCTACCTCTAGCTAGCTCAGGCTACGGGTAACAAGACCGACGTCCCATCTGGCTCGCCCCGGTAAACAAGTAATGATGGCACCCCGCGTGCTCCATGACGATGGCGGTTCTCAGCCCCCTACGGAAGCAAGGAGACGTCAGCATGGACCCGACAGCTCCGACAGCTGTGCTCCTACAGGGCTCAAGCACTCCTCCGATGGCCACGACATCACATGAACATGGCGCCAAAACCTCTCCGACAGCCACGTCGGCATGTACATAGGACTCTGGCTTCCCTCTGCTAGACACGTTAGCACATTGCTACACCCCCATTGTACACCTGGGCCTTCTCCTTACATCTATAAAAGGAAGGTCCAGGGCCCTCGTACGAAAGGTGGCCGCGCGGGAGGACGGGCTGGCGCACAGGCTCTCTCTCCCTCCCTCGTGAATGCTTGTAACCCCCTACTACAAGCGCATCCGCCCTGGGCGCAGGACAACACGAGGCCGTAGTTCCCCTTATTGTTCCCCCTTGTGCTCCGTCTCGCGCCGACCCATCTGGGCTGGGACATGCAACGACAATTTACTCGTCGGTCCAGGGACCCCCTGGGGTCGAAACGCCGACAGTTGGCGTGCCAGGTAGGGGCCTGCTGCGTGTTGACGAACAGCTTCCCGTCAGGCTCTAGATGGGTAGTCTCCGTCAACCTCTCCAACCCGGGACGCTGCTCCGTTTCGGGAGTCTTGAGTTCATGTCCCTCGACGGCAGCTACGACATGATACTCCTTCCTCCGCCGCGCGACAATGACAATGGCGGCCGTCAGCCTGCCCGCCGGCGGCGGAATCAACGACGTCTTCCCCACGTGACAGAAGAACAGCATCCGGGTCTGTCCCGTCACCTTCCCCGCCGACGGAGGAGGAGGCGGGGCAACCATGGCCAAGCAGGAGGCGGCACCTCGTCGGCTGTCGAGCGAGTCGACGGTGCCGGCGCCCCAGCAGGGGACACGTCGGGCGTTGACCTCGCGTCTGAGACGAAGACGAGCGTCGTTTTCCCGCAACACGCCAACCCCAAGCAGACGGACGACGCCAGCACGCTCGTGAAGGACTTGCTGGGCGTTAGCCTCGTACCTGAGATAACGGTGCAGTCCGTCCCCGACGCGACTTCGTCACCATCCGTCGATCAAGAGGTACCATCCGTTTTTCATCCTGTGCCTTTTAGATTCAGCCTCGACCCACCAAGCGACCCCGCTTCGGTGGATGCTTTCATAAAGGCATATCCGAACCTTCCGGGGTATCATATGTGGTCAACCTGGGACCGACTGACGGCCGTCTCGACCTACGGGCCCCCGGGTTCCGAGGAAGATGACGAGCCCGACTATGGTTGGGATTTCTCCAGGCTCGGTAACCCCAGTGCCATGCGGGACTTCATGACCGCATGTGACTACTGCCTCTCCGATTGCTCCGATGGTAGCCACAGCCTCGGCGACGAGGATTGTGGCCCAAGTCGCGAATGTTTCCACGTCGATCTAGGGGGTCTCGACGAAGGCAACCACCTTGGTATGCCAGAGGACGACGATCCCCCTAGGCCTGTGCCTCGCGTTGACATCCTTTAGGAGCTAGCTGTGGTCCCAGTCCCTGCGAGGGGTCAGGACGCACAGCTCGAGCAAATCCACGAGATGCAGGCCAGGCTCGACGAGGAAGCAGGACAACTTGTGCCGCTCTGGCAAAACATCGGGCAGGAGTGGGCAGGCCGAGCTCCGGCCGGAGAAGCGCGTCATCTGGCCCAGGACGTCCAGCACCGCATCGCCGACGGTGCCAGGGCAAGGCTGCCCCCGACTTCCAGTGGGGTCGGCCAGAACCTGGTTGCAGCAGCAATACTACTCCAAGCGATGCCGGAACCATCCACCACCGAGGGGCAACGTATCCAGAGAGAGCTCAAGAATCTCCTAGAGGATGCTGCGGTCCGACGGGCTGAAAGCTCTGCCTCCCGAAGGCAAGGGTACCCCCCGGAGCATCGCGCCGCGACTTCCTGATTCATGCGAGAAGCCTCGGTCCACACCGGGCGCACGCGGGACACAGCGCCTGCGGCCCCGGGACGCCTCGGCAATGAGCACCACCGCCGCGACCGTCGAGCCCACCTCGACGATAAGGTGCACCGAGGCTACCATCCCAGGCGTGGGGGACACTACGACAGCGGGGAGGATCGGAGCCCCTCGCCCGAACCACCCGGTCCGCAAGCTTTCAGCCGGGCCATACGACGGGCGTCGTTCCCGACCCGGTTCCGAACCCCGACTACCATCACCAAGTACTCGGGGGAGACAAGGCCGGAACTGTGGCTCGCGGACTACCAGCTGGCCTGCCAGTTGGGTGGAATGGACGATGACAACCTCATCATCCGCAACCTCCCCCTGTTCCTCTCCGACGCCGCCCGAGCCTGGCTCGAGCATCTGCCTCCTGCGCAGATCTCCAACTGGGATGACCTGGTCAAAGCCTTCGCCTGCAACTTCCAGGGCACATACGTGCGCCTTGGGAACTCCTGGGATCTCTGAAGCTGTCGCCAGCAGCTGGGAGAATCCCTGCGGGACTACATCTGGCGATTTTCGAAGCAGCGCACCGAGCTGCCCAACATCACCGACTCAGATGTCATCGGCGCGTTCCTCGCTGGTACCACTTGCCGCGACCTGGTGAGCAAGCTGGGCCGCAAGACTCCCACCAGGGCGAGCGAGCTAATGGACATCGCCACCAAGTTCGCCTCTGGTCAGGAGGCGGTCGAGGCCATCTTCCGGAAGAACAAGCAGCCTCAGGGGCGCCAGCCGGAAGACGTCCTCGAGGCGTCCGCTCAGCGCAGCACGAAGAAGTCGCAAGCGAAACGTGACGCCGCCGACGCAGACCTTGTCGCCGCCGCCGAGCACATGAACCCTCGGAAGCCTCCTATAGGCGCCAACCTGTTCGACAAGATGCTCAAGGAGTCGTGCCCCTATCATCAGGGTCCCATCAAGCACACCCTTGAGGAGTGCGTCATGCTTCGGCGCTACTTCCACAAGGCCGGGCCACCGGCGGAAGGTGACAGAGCCCACGACAACGACAAGAAGGAGGGTCACAAGGCAGAGGAGTTCCCCGAGGTCCACGACTGCTTCATGATCTACGGTGGGCAAGTGGCGAACGCCTCGGCTCGGCACCGCAAGCAAGAGCACCGGGAGGTCTACTCGGTGAAGGTGGCGGCGCCAGTATACCTAGACTGGTCCGACAAGCCCATCACCTTCGACCAAGGCGACCACCCCGACCGCGTGCCGAGCCCGGGAAAGTACCCGCTCGTTGTTGATCCCGTCATCGGCAACGTCAGGCTTACCAAGGTCCTCATGGACGGAGGCAGCAGCCTCAACATCATCTACGCCGAGACCCTCGGGCTCCTGCAGATCGATCTGTCCACGATCCGGGCCGGCGCGGCGCCCTTTCACGGGATCATCCCCGGGAAACGCGTCCAACCCCTTGGGCAACTCAATCTGCCCGTTTGCTTTGGGACTCCCTCCAATTTCCGAAAGGAAACCCTCACGTTCGAGGTGGTCGGGTTCCGAGGAACCTACCACGCAGTGCTGGGGAGACCATGCTACGCCAAGTTCATGGCCGTCCCCAACTACACCTACCTCAAGCTCAAGATGTCGGGCCCCAACGGGGTCATCACCGTCGGCTCCACGTACCGACACGCGTACGAATGCGACGTGGAGTGCGTGGAGTACGCCGAGGCCCTCGCCAAATCTGAGGCCCTCATCGCCGACCTGGAGAGCCTCTCCAAGGAGGTACCAGATGCGAAACGCCACGCCGGCAACTTCGAGCCAGCTGAGACGGTTAAGTCCATCCCTCTCGACCCCAGCAACGACGCCTCCAAGCAAGTCTGGATCGGCTCCGAGCTCGACCCAAATAGGAAGCAGTGCTCGTCGACTTTCTCCGCGCGAACGCCGAGGTTTTTGCGTGGAGTCCCTCGGACATGCCTAGCATACCGAGGGATGTCGCCGAGCACTCGCTGGATATCCGAGCTGGAGCCCGACCCGTGAAGCAGCCTCTGCGCCGATTCGACGAAGAAAAGCACAGAGCCATAGGCGAGGAGATCCACAAGCTGGTGGCCGCAGGGTTCATCAAGGAGGTATTCCATCCCGAATGGTTAGCCAACCCTGTGCTTGTGAAAAAGAAAGGTGGGAAATGGCGGATGTGTGTAGACTATACTGGTCTAAACAAAGCATGTCCGAAGGTTCCCTACCCTCTGCCTCGCATCGATCAAATCCTGGATTTCACTGTTGGGTGTGAAACCCTATCATTCCTTGATGCCTACTCAGGGTATCACCAAATCAGGATGAAAGAGTCCGACCAGCTCGCGACTTCTTTCATCACACCTTTTGGCATGTACTGCTACATCACTATGCCATTCGGTTTGAGGAACGCGGGTGCAACATACCAAAGGTGCATGAACCACGTGTTCGGAGAGCACATTGGTCGAACGGTCGAGGCTTACGTCGATGACATCATAGTCAAGACGAGGAAAGCCTCCGACCTCCTCTCTGACCTTGAAACGACATTCAAGTGTCTCAAGGCGAAAGGCGTAAAACTCAATCCTGAGAAGTGTGTCTTCGGAGTCCCCCGAGGCATGCTCCTGGGGTTCATCGTCTCCGAGCGGGGCATCGAGGCCAATCCGGAGAAAACCGCGACCATCACCAACATGGGCCCCATCAAGGACTTGAAAGGAGTACAGAGGGTCATGGGATGCCTTGCGGCTCTGAGCCGTTTCATCTCGCGCCTCGGCGAAAGAGGCCTACCTCTGTACCGCCTCTTAAGGAAGGCCGAGCGCTTCACTTGGACCCCCGAGGCCGAGGAAGCCCTCGGGAACTTAAAGGCGCTCCTTTCAAGCGCGCCCATCTTGGTGCCCCCCGCTGCGGGAGAAGCCCTCTTGATCTACGTAGCCGCAACCACTCAGGTGGTCAGCGCTGCGATCGTAGTCGAGAGACAAGAAGAAGGGCATGCATTGCTCGTCCAGAGGCCGGTCTACTTCATCAGTAAGGTACTGTCCGAGACCAAAATCCGCTACCCACAAATTCAGAAGCTACTGTACGCGGTAATTCTGACGCGGCGAAAGTTGCTACACTACTTCGAGTCTCATCCGGTGACTGTGGTGTCATCCTTCCCCCTGGGGGAGATCATCCAGTGCCGAGAGGCCTCAGGTAGGATTGCAAAGTGGATGGTGGAGATCATGGGCGAGACAATCTCGTTCGCCCCTCGGAAGGCCATCAAGTCCCAAGTCCTGGCGGACTTTGTGGCTGAATGGGTCGACACCCAGCTTCCAGCAGCTCCGATCCAACCGGAACTATGGACCATGTTTTTCGACGGGTCGTTAATGAAAACAGGAGCGGGCGCGGGCCTGCTCTTCATCTCACCCCTTGGGAAGCACCTCCGCTACGTGCTGCGCCTCCATTTCCCGGCGTACAACAACGTGGCCGAGTACGAGGCTCTGGTTAACGGGTTGCGCATCGCCATCGAGCTAGGGGTCCGGCGCCTCGACGCTCGGGGCGACTCGCAGCTTGTCATCGACCAAGTCATGAAGAACTCCCATTGCCGTGACCCGAAGATGGAAGCCTACTGCGACGAGGTTCGGCGCCTGGAGGACAAGTTCTACGGGCTCGAGCTCAACCACATTGCTCGACGATACAACGAGACTACGGACGAGCTGGCTAAGATAGCCTCGGGGCGGACAATGGTTCCTCCGGACGTCTTCTCCCGAGACCTACATCAACGCTCCGTCAAGACCGATGACACGCCCGAGCCCGAGGCACCCTCGGCCGCCGAGGGTGAGGCACTGCGCGTCGACGAAGAGCGGAATGGGGTCCCGCCTAATCAAAACTGGCAGACCCCGTACCTGCCGTATCTCCACCAAGGAGAGCTACCCCTCGACAGAACCGAGGCTCGGCGATTGGCGCGGCGCGCCAAGTCGTTCGTCTTGCTGGATGACAGAAAGGAGCTCTACCACCGCAGCCCCTCAGGCATCCTCCAGCGATGCATATCCATCGCTGAAGGTCAGGAGCTATTACAAGAAATACACTCGGGGGCTTGCGGTCACCACGCGGCACCTCGGGCCCTCGTTGGAAACGCCTTCCGATAGGGTTTCTACTGGCCAACCGCGGTGGCCGACGCCACTAGTATTGTACGCACCTGCCAAGGGTGTCAATTCTACGCAAAGCAGACCCACCTGCCCGCTCAGGCTCTGCAAACAATACCCATCACCTGGCCGTTTGCTGTGTGGGGTCTGGACCTCGTTGGTCCCTTGCAGAAGGCACCCGGGGGCTACATGCACCTGCTGGTCGCTATCGACAAATTCTCCAAGTGGATTGAGGTTCGACCCCTAAACAACATCAGGTCCGAACAGGCGGTGGCGTTCTTCACCAACATCATCCATCGCTTCGGGGTCCCGAACTCCATCATCACCGACAACGGCACCCAGTTCACTGGCAGAAAGTTCCTGGGCTTCTGCGAGGACCACCACATCTGGGTGGACTGGGCCACAATAGCTCACCCCATGACGAATGGGCAGGTAGAGCGTGCCAACGGCATGATTCTACAGGGACTCAAGCCGAGGATCTACAACGACCTCAACAAGTTCGACAGGCGATGGATGAAGGAACTCCCCTCGGTGGTCTGGAGTCTGAGGACGACGCCAAGCCGAGCCACGGGCTTCACGCTGTTTTTTCTAGTCTATGGGGCCGAGGCTATCTTACCCACAGACTTAGAATACGGTTCCCCGAGGACAAGGACGTACGATGACCGAAGCAACCAGACCAACCGAGAAGACTCATTGGACCAGCTGGAAGAGGCTTGGGACATGGCCTTACTACACTCGGCGCGGTATGAGCAGTCCCTGCGACGCTACAACGCCCGAGGGGTTCGGTCCCGAGACCTCCAGGTGGGGGACTTGGTGCTTCAGCTACGACAAGACGCCCGAGGGCGCCACAAGCTCACGCCTCCCTAGGAAGGGCCGTTCATCATCGCCAAGATTTTGAAGCCCGGAACATACAAGCTGGCCAACAGTCAAGGCGAGGTCTACAGCAACGCTTGGAACATCCGACAACTACGTCGCTTCTACCCTTAAGATGTTTTCAAGTCTTCATATACCTCATTTACATACACAAATAAAGTCTAACCATCAAGGAAGGGTCAGCCTTGCCTCGGCAAAGCCCGACCCTCCCTCGGGGGCTAGAAAGGGGGAACCCCCTCTGCGTCAAAATTTTCCTCAAAAAAAGTCTTTCTGCCAGAACATCTTTCGTGCTTTTCGACTACTTCGATAGTGGGATCCTGAAAATGACGGAGTACACGTAAGCGGCAAGGCCGACCGAGCCGAGGGACTCCTACGCCTCTGGGATATGGATACCTCACTCATCACCTTCTGCGATAAGTAACTCACGCTCGGATAAGCGATTCCGCTGGCCGAACAAGTCTTAACGCTCGAAAGCTTTTCTGCCGAAACGATTTTTCGTGCCTTCTCGACTATATCGATAACAGAATCCTACGGACGAGTAAGAGTACACGTAAGCGGCAAGGCTGACCGAGCCGAGGGACTCCTACGCCTCCGGGATACAAATACCTCACTCATCACCTTCCGTGAAAAGTAACTCTCGCTCGGATAAACGATTCTGCTACCGACGAACAAGTCCTGATACTCGAAACAAGGGGAAAAGAAACGTAGCTTTACAACACGACGACGGTATGTTTGGGCCTCGGCGGCCGCAAAAAAACATACGCATACTACAGACAAACTGATCCTACAGGTTCAGACATCAATAGGGGGGCAGCGGCACCCTCGGCGTCGACTCCACCTTCGGCAGAATCCGACCCGGCCTCGGACGGCGACACGATCGGAGGATCTCCCCCTCGAAGGAAGACGTCAGCACCGCGCCTGGGCCATCGCCGCCAGGGTCTCCTCCAGAAACCCGGCCCAAGCAGATGGCTTGATCAGCCGCCCCGTGGCCTCAGCCAGCTGTCCCCCGAGGACATCAGCCCGGCTCATGGCCTCGGCAACCCGACTCCGACGTTGGTCCCGCCAGTGGACGACCCGGCTAGGTTCCTGCCGCCGCTGCTACACCTCCTCGGCCTGGGAAGTCACCCGCTCCTGGGCCGACGAAGTTTTCTTTTCGAGCCGACTCCGCCCCTGTCCATGCTGACACCGCTGCCTCTAGCTCCGGCTCATCGGCCGAGGGTTTCTTTAACTGAGCAGGAGAAGCCTCGGGCGGCAAGGCCGACCTAGCCGAGGGACTCGTACGCCTCCGGGATACGGATACCTCACTCGTCACCTTCCGCACAGGGCAACTCACACTTGGTTAAGCGGTCCAGCTAGCCGACAGGCGAGTCCTGCTGCTCGAAATGAGGAAGAAACACGGTATTGCGCTCAAATATCTTGATGTTCAGGCCCCGACAACCACAATGAACAGACACTGGCACTCAAGGTGCCATTACAAACGGAACTCAGGTTCCACCCCCGCAGGTACAAACAACCCCCCACATTGGAGGGCCTGCGGGACGACAAAATCCCAGGTGGCTCGCCGTCGCCTGCTCCGGCAGCAGCGACAACGACCTCTGCTCCGGGCGGCCAAATAGCAGCAGCGATGACCTCAGGGCAGACGCTGCTGCAACAAGGCCCTCGCCCACGTCCCCACTCGAGGGGTGAGGACAAGCTATCAAAGCCAAAGAGCCGGAGGCCCGGAGCGCAGATGGCGGCGGCGACCTCGTCGGTGACGAGGACTTCTTCAGCCGCCACCACCTCAGCATCGACAATGGCAGCCATCTGCCCACCGGCAGATCCCCACTCGGGTCCTCCCGGACAGGCGCGCACCGACCTCCACGCGGAGGCGTCGTACCAGAGCAAGGGCAGGACAGCCCAAGAACACGAACGCCGCCCTAGCAGCGCGCGACGTCTTGGGTGGTCCCCTGGTGCACGCGGCGCAACAGCCACCCGTACGGCGGGCAGATAGCCGCACTCCGCCCAGCGGTGGGAGGTGACACTGGAAGCTGCGCCAGAGCCAGCTGAGCCAGCGAACCGGGCACGCTAGAGCTGACGACGCTTGCGGCCGATCGGCCACGCGTTGTCGAAGTCCGCCCCTTCCGCTAAGCCGGCGAGCACCCTCTCCCCTGAATGCTGAAGGAGGAGGTGGCCCGCCGGCCCGTACGGGAGGTAGAGCTCCGGCTCAGCTCGCCCTCCGCCCCAGCAAGGATGATGAAGATCCTTGAAGCTGAGGGCGGGGCAGGGGTCGCAGCCCGGCTTGCTTCTCCCCACCATCAAACTGGTGGTCACCGTCTTGGGTGACCATCGGCGAGGGGATGCAGCCGGGCTGCATGATGAAAATTCTTGAAGCCGAGCGATGGCTGAAAGGTACCAACTTCCACGAAGTTGCGCTCCTCCAACGACAGCAAGACGAAAGCAACGCGGGCGCTCCCCATCCGGGGGCTCGGAAGGTGGAAGGATGCGATGCATGAGGGGAGTGCGAAGGCATGGTTGCCACCCAAGGGGGTCGCCCCCTTTTTAAAGGCGACTCTCCCCACTAGCGTCCTCAGGCGTCGCGGATTAAGTCTTCACCAACACGCTCCAAGGTCCTCCCCCTACGACACAGGGGCTGGGTCCCACGCGTCATGCGAGCTGGCCCAGGACAGAAGAAGCCAAACCGCCACGCGCGAAGCGCGTAACTGCCCAGTGGTTACAAGCGCTCCTCCATCTTCGCCTAAACCAGCGGGCGAAAGGGTGGACCGCCATGCAGGCGGCATGCAACTGCACCAAGGGGATGCACCTTTTTGACTTCGACGTGTCCAGCATGGAGGCCCAGGCCCACACGTCATGTAACCGGCGCGCCGGTTACTACGTGCGAGAAACTGCACCGCCACTTGCGCCAGTACTGCGCCTTCTCGACTGCGGAACTGGTGCCGCGACTCGAGGCGACCCTGCGCATGGCCCAACAGTGCCAACCGAGCACATCGGTCACGGGTCAATCGGCTGTGGGAGAATGCGTGACGGTCGATAGGCCAAAGGTGGGCCGACAGTAATGGCGGCGGCAGGTGAGCGGAAGCAGCAGTCAAATCATCTGCAGGCTCATGTCCCCTCCTGGGACAGCGAGAGAGCCCTCTCCCACGGCGTGAAGACGACGCGCCCGTGTTCCGTTCCTCGAACGGCTCGCGCATGCACAACGGCTGCCCCGCGAACCACTCGTCCCGTTGCATTAACTCCGCGGCAGGGCTGGCGACACCTTTGGCAGGTGAAGCGGGCGACGCTTCACCTCCGCCATAATGACCGCGTCAAAAAAGGTGCGCCACATCGTTCAATTTCGTATCCTTTTCCTCTTCCCCTTTCTCTCTCTTGCTACAGGGACAGGGAAAGGGGATACTCCGAAAGGGATCCTTCTCTGCGAAGGAAGCAGGCCCCGAGCCCTCCTACTGATCAGAGGTTCGAAGGCTAGCCCCTCGGAAGGGTTCGACAGCTGCCTCAGAGCACTCGGGCTCTGCGCCCACTACTGGTCAGAGGTCCGAAGGCTGGCCCCTCGGAAGGGTTCGACAGCCGCCTCAGGCCACCCGGGCTCCGTGCCCACTACTGATCAGGGGTTCGAAGGCTGGCCCCCCGAAGGGTTCGACAGCCGCCTTAGAACACGTAGAGCGAGGGATGACTCTGGGTACGTTCGATACATGGCCGAGGCTCGGGCTATGCTCCCGAGGTACCCTAGGACATTTCCGAGACCAGCAGGAGGGATTCTGTAACGGAATCCCATCAGAGGGAGGCATCGAGCCCTCGGACCCTATCAAACGGGACCGGGTCCGGCAAATCAGCTGCAGGTACTTTTGGAGCGCGCCTCTGGGCCACTAGCCGACCCTTACCGAACGGGGCACGGGCGTTCACTCGGATCACCCGTTAGCAACTCACTGGAGACACCATGTTCGGCGCCCTCCGAGGGCAACATGGCGCTTTCCCCCCTCCTCCTTGCGGAAAGGCGACGAAGGGGCGTATGAAAAAAAAGCCAAGTCAGTCCTTGACCGTCCTCTCACTCTGTGCGGAGGCTCGGGGGCTGCTCTCGCAAACCCGGCTTCGACCAAACCGTTGATGGCATCAACATACCAGCCCGAGAACTCGGAACCTGACTATGCACCCGGGCTACGACCAGTTCGCATGAGGGAACAATCAGACCAGCCGAGGCATCACGAAAGGCATTAAGACCTCGAAGGAGTCAAACCACTCCTCCGAGGCCTCGGGGGCTACACCCGACAGGTGCGCTCGCGCGCACCCACCGGAACAAAATGCAACCGAGAGAGGCCGGTCCCCTTGCAAAAAAGTGCGACAAAGCCTCCAAGCGAGTACCCACACTCCCTTTGAGGCTCGAGGGCTACTGTTGGGGACCATAATTAGGGGTACCCCCAAGACTCTTAAACTCGGCCGGTAAACACCATCAGCACAAAGCTGCAAAGGCCTGATGGGCGCAACACAGGACAAAGCTCTGTCCGCTCAAGGGACACGATCTCGCCTCGCCCGAGGCCAGCCTCGGGCAGAAACAGCAGACCCAGGCAGATTCACGCCTCGCCCGAGGGCCTCCTCAAGCAACGGGCGCACCTCCGACTCGCCCGAGGCCCAGCTCGGGCAGGCTTCGCGGAGAAGCAACCTTGGCCAAGATCGCCTCGCCAGCCGACCGGATCGCAGGAGCATTCAATGCAAGGATCGCCTGACACCTTATCCTGACGCGCACTCTTCAGTCGACAGAGCCGAAGTGACCGCAGTCACTTCGCCCCTCCACTGGCTGACCTGACAGGAAAACAGCGCCGCCTGTGCTGCTCCGACTGCTGTGCCACCAGTCAGGGTGAGGCGGACAGCCGTCAAGTCTGGCCTCAGGCGCCATAGGAAGCTCCGCCTCGCCCGACCCTAGGGATCGGACTCAACCTCGACCTCAGACGACGGACTCCGCCTCGCCCGACCCCAGGGCTCGGACTCAACCTCGACCTCGGACGACGGACTCCGCCTCGCCCGACCTTGGGCTCGAACCGACCACGCCGCAGGGGGGTACATCATTACCCTACCCCTAGCTAGCTCAGGCTACAGGGAACAAGACCGACGTCCCATCTGGCTCGCCCCGGTAAACAAGTAATGATGGCACCCCGCGTGCTCCGTGACGACGGCGGTTCTCAGCCCCCTACGGAAGCAAGGAGACGTCAGCAAGGACCCGACAGCTCCGACAGCTGTGCTCCTACAGGGCTCAAGCGCTCCTCCGACGACCACGACATCACATGAACAGGGCGCCAAAACCTCTCCGACAGCCACGTCGGCATGTACATAGGACTCTGGCTTCCCTCTGCTAGACACGTTAGCACATTGCTACACCCCCCATTGTACACCTGGGCCTTCTCCTTACATCTATAAAAGGAAGGTCCAGGGCCCTCGTACGAAAGGTGGCCGCGCGGAAGGACGGGCTGGCGCACAGGCTCTCTCTCCCTCCCTCGCGAACGCTTGTAACCCCCTACTGCAAGCGCATCCGCCCTGGGCGCAGGACAACACGAGGCCGCGGTTCCCCTTATTGTTCCCCCTTGTGCTCCGTCTCGCGCCGACCCATCTGGGCTGGGACACGCAGCGACAATTTACTCGTCAGTCCAGGGACCCCCCGGGGTCGAAACGCCGACATCAATGCTCATGAAATGTACATGCACATAAATGACAAAGATGGGTCATCTTCCAAGAGAAAAGACTTGGCTCTCAAGGCCAATCAAGAAAAGAAAGGAAAAGCTAAAGTGCAAATTGAGGAGGAATCCTCAAGTGATGATGATCTTGATGCTAACATTGCTTTGATGGTGAGAAAGACCACCAAAATGTTGAAGAAGCTCAATAGAGAGGGCATCAAGTTTGACTCAAGAAAGAAGAAGTTCTTCTCCAGTAAAAGAAAGCTCATCTTTGAAATGGACTACTACAATTGTGGATAGCTCGGTTATCTTGCTCATAAATGCAACAAGCACAAGAAGAACAAGTTCAAGGGCAAAAAAGATGATGACAGTGATGACGAGAAAAAGGAAAAGAAATTCTTCAAGAGAGGATGGGAAGCACAAAAGATTCCATAAGAAGGAAAATGGAAAGGCATACATTGTTGGTGACTGGCTCACTGACATTGAGTCTTCAAGCGGGTCTTCTTCAAGTGAAGAAAACGATGAAAAAGTTGCTGCTATCGCTGGGGACTTCTCTTCATCACCACCATCACCCTCATCCACTTTACACCTATGCCTCATGGCTAAAGGTGAACGGAAGGTACAAATTGAGAATGATATTATTGATGATAGTGATAGTGATGATGAGTTTGCTTCACCTTCCTATGATGAATTAACTGACTTACTTAAGGAATACACTCAAATCATTAGGAAGTCAAAAGCTAAATATGATAAGTTAAAAGATAAAAATGATTTTTTAACTGCCAAGTATGACATAGTTGTAAAAGCGAGTGATGAAATGAAAGAGGAAAATAAAAGTATGTCATCCACTGTAAATGAGCTCAAATCCTCCCTAAAAGATGCTAAGGATAAGTGTGACAAATTAAATGAAGCAAATAGGGAGTTAAAAGATAGACTTGTCAAAATTAAGGAAGATTATACAAAAATTAAAATTGACCATGATAATCTTCTTGTTGCAAATGAGCTTTTATCTTGCAATACACATGAGGCTATTAACCCTGTTGTTAAGATTGATGTAGCAACCACATGTGATGATTTGAGCCAAGATGATCAAACTAGTCTTCATGATGAATTGACTGAAAAAGTTGAAGTCTTGACATTAGACAACCAGAAATTGAAGAGATATTTGACTGATGCAACTACTAGAGGAAAGGTTGCCATAGAGAGCAATGACTTTAACAATAAGTTGGCAGTGGACAATGAAAGGCTTAGAAATGAGGTCAAGAAACTTAAGAATGAAAATGAACATCTTGCCACAAGTGTGCAAAAGTTCAACAAAGGCCAATACCTTCAAAATGAGTTGCTCATGAACACTGTCATGAAAAACAACAAGAGTGATATTGGATATAATTCTTTTATACAAAAGAAAGCAACAAATCAATACAAGGCAAAATAGACTCATAAGCCTATCAAATGCTTTGGGTGTGGAAAAGAAGGACATTTTGCCCATAACTGCAAAGCCAAACCACCAACTCCCTTGCCAAAGCACTCAAGAACATTTGCTTTCAATGCTCATTATGTTCTAAAAAAGTAGCAAATGGAAAAGTCAAAGTTACATTCCTAGGTCCACCAAGCAAGAGTAGACCTAGACAAATTTGGGTTGCAAAGTCTTTGATTGAGAAAGTCACTGGTCCTATGCAAAATAGGGCCCTCAAAATTGAAGCTTGATTTATTTGTTCATGTAGGTGAACTACAAGACCGGTGGGAGTCATTGGGTTATTGACAGTGGATGCACTCAACATATGACTGGTAACCCTTGGATGTTCACCTCACTTGATGAGAATGTTGATGAACAAGATAAAATCACTTTTGGGGTTAATTCAAAGGGAAAAGTTCAAGGACTTGGCAAGGTGGCTATCTCAAATGATCTTTCAATATAAAATGTTCTCTTGGTTGCACCTTTGAGCTTCAACTTACTATCAGTGGGTCAACTTTATGATCTTGGCCTTCAGTGCTTATTCACTCCTATAGAGGTTGTTGTGTCAAAAAAGGATGATGAGTCAGTGGTGTTCAAAGGATTTAGATACAACAATCTCTACTTAGTGGATTTCACCTCTGAAGATGCAAACTTAAGAACTTGCCTCTTTACCAAAGCATCACTTGGATGGCTATGGCATAGAAGTCTTGCACATGTTGGAATGAGCACACTCAAGAAAGTACTAAAGAAAGACATAGTTAAAGGACTAAAGGATGTTGTATTTGAAAAGGACAAGCCTTGTAGTGCATGTCAAGCTGAAAAGCAAGTTGCTAACACACATCCTACAAAAGCTTTTATGTCAACATCAAGGCCACTAGAACTACTTCACATGGATCTATTTGGACCAACAACTTATGCTAGTGCTGGTGGCAACCTCTACTGTCTGGTTATTGTTGATGACTTTTCAAGATACACTTGGGTGTTCTTTCTCCATGATAAGTCTGAAGTTGCAACTATATTCAAGATGTTTGCTAAGAAGGCTCAAAATGAACTTGATTGCAAAATCAAGAAGATTAGAAGTGACAATAGAAAAAAATTTAATAACACCAACATACATGAATATTGTGATGAGATTGGGCTCAAGCATGAAGTTTTAGCAACATACACACCTCAACAGAATGGAGTTGTTGAAAGGAAGAACAGGACCTTGATCACTCTTGCAAGAACAATGATTGATGAGTATAACACACCGGAGAGATTTTGGGCTGAAGCTGTCAACGCTGCATGTTATGCATCAAACAGGCTATTTCCTCACTGGCTACTTGAGAAGACTCTCTATGAACTACTAAATGGGAAAAAGCCAGACGTCTCCTTCTTTCGGGCGTTTGGATGCAAATGCTACATCTACAAGAAACGCCATCACCCAGGGAAGTTTCAAAGACGTTGTGATATTGGTTTTCTACTTGGTTATTCATCAAAATCCAAAGCATATCAAGTATTCAATCATGCCACTGGCATGGTAGAAGAAACATATGATGTGGAGTTTGATGAGACTAATGGCTCCCAGGGAGCACTTGAAAATCTTGATGATGTAGGTGATGAGCCACTCAGGGAAGCTATGAAGAACATGCCAATTGGAGCCATCAAACCTAAAGAAGATGAAGAAGGGGTGCAAAATATTAACAGACCTTCTTCACCAAATGTACCACATGAAGATGAAAAAGATGAGGGGCATGCAAATGAAGATACATTTGTCTCTCATGAACAAGCAAGAGTACAAGCTAAAGATGTTGATGCTCCAAGACATTCTTCCCAAGTGGTTGACAAGAGAAACTCATCACTACTTCAAGCACACCCACAAGATCAAATCATTGGGAGTCCTTCACAAGGGGTTATCACTCATTCTCATAAACATGCTTCATTTATTGAACATCACTCTTTTGTTTCTTGTGTTGAGCCTACATGTATAGATGAAGCGCTACTGGATCCGGACTGGGTGAATGCCATGCATGAAGAATTAAACAACTTCATCCGCAACCAAGATTGGACCCTGGAGAAGCCTCCACAAGATGCAATGATTATTGAAACAAAATGGGTGTTTAGAAACAAACAATATGATCAAGGTGTGATTGTGCGAAACAAGGCAAGACTAGTTGCAAAGGGCTTCTCTCAAGTTGAAGGCTTAGATTTTGGAGAGACCTTTGCACCAGTTGCTCGACTTGAAGCCATTCGTATCCTATTTGCATATTGAAAGCGCATTCATCCATTTTGTGAGTTTTGGTGATTTGGATAACAACACATTTAAAGGTCTAACATGTTTGCTAAGTGTTGAACAGGAAATTCAGTATGATGAACATACTTGAATAGTGTATATTGATCAGTGAACAAGGTTCAACACAAGGTCAAATAACCAGTGAGACAATGCAAATGGATATAATATGGTCTCTATATTGGTTTGAATATATGGACAAGTCTTGAGAAATCACTATGCATAAATATGATCATAATAGAGGTTGAAGTGATTAAGAGGATTGGTTAAGCCAAAGTGAATAAGATATGAGGAATCGTGAATTGGCTTGACCATATTACTATTAGTCCATATATGAATATATGAGAATCAAACTAGAGCTTAGAGCTTGATTGATCTTAGCAATTATATCTAGATGACATTCAAGCAAGGTTCACAATATTGAAGAAATGATTCTCTCAATGGATGCTCAATAGGATGTGACTCAAGAATGGCTTGATAGGGTGAAGATATCAAGGAAAGGGCTTTGAGGAACTAAGCGAAGGTGAAGGCCAAGCGACGGCTTGTAGACCGAGGTACCATGGCTAAGGTGAAGGAGTACTTGCACTAAGTCGATGAAATAATTAGCTATAAAGAGTTACAACATGTTGATGCATCAGTAAGGTGACTTGAAGCCATGATTTGAACTCATATATGGTGAAATGGCTCGATTTGTGTTTGCTTCAAAAGGTGAGACAAAGATGTTTGTGATCCTTATGAGGCAACACCATAGAGAAATCACACTTGAGACACCAATGACTCAAGGATTTTACTTAACTATATTTTATTTAACTTGAGTATAGGAATCGTCGTACTATCAAGGGGGATCCATAAAAAATATTGGTGTTGGTACTAAAGCTCAAAATCCTTGATCTAAAACTTCCATTTTACCCTTGTTTTACTTCAGTTTTCTCAAAATCTGTGCAACAGTTTCAAAAATCGATTCAACCGGAATTAAAACCGGTTCAACCGGTTTCTGCACTGTTCCCCACTGTCACTGTCTGACCTGTCAGAAAAAGTCGTGTGCAGATTTTTGGAAAAACGGTTCAACCGAATTTTGGCCTCGCTCAACCGGATTTGCAACCGGTTCAACCGAATTTTGGCCCCGCTCAACCGGATTTGCAACCGGTTCAACCGAATTTTGGCCCGGCTCAACCGGATTTGCAAACCGGTTCAACCGAATTTTGGTCCGGCTCAATCGAATTTGAGTCCGGTCCAGTCTCCGGCTGAGTCCGCCAGTGAACCGAAAACCCCCTGGTGGAATCTGGTTCAACCGGTTTTAGATCCGGTTCAACCGTTTTTCAGTCAGATTTCCCCAACCACCACCAGCTTTTGGGGGCACCTTTATGTTGGGGACTCATTCTCAAATGCTATGAGTTAAGAACAAGGCAACATAAAATGTTAAATGTTAATGCTCTTCGTCCGCTGAAGCATTATTCCTTTAAGGATTTAATGAACTTCGGACGAAGGTTAAGGACAATATAATTACGAAGGTTGAATCTTCGTAATTGAACTATAATAGATTATATAAAATAATACGAAATACGAAGCATTAAAGACAAATAAATTATAAATGAACAACATCACTTTAATATTATATCAACTTAATGTATTCAAATATTAGATACATTTATACCTCTGCCTTGGCAAAGATTAATTCCCGAGTGATGCGATTGCAAATACAGGAATGCGTGAACAGTAAAGGAATACTGTTCACTATTTATAGGCACAGGACACAACCTGTGAGGAATTACAATCATGCCCCTCATAAAAGTTTACAACAACGACTCAAACACTTATGGACTAAAAGGTCATTCTACTTTTAAGTCGGTTTGTAATTCCGAAGCTTCATGAACAGCAACCTTCGGCATCACGTGCAGATAGCTTCAGCCGAAGCTGTTTCTTCCTGCAGGACCTTCGGTGACGAAGCATGGTCCCAACAGTAGCCCCTTCGCGGTGCTAGATCATTTTTCGTAACGAGCTTGATCCGTGAAAAAAGTCTCTTAGGCTTCAGGAAGCCGAAGGTCCGAAAAACACCTTCCCTGAGCTCGTTGTCGAGAAACGATTCAACTTCCGAGTGCGTAGCGGTCCCACCCTGCAGGGTTACTATTTGGTCTCTGCGGTCCACCGCGCAGTGGGTGTGAGCAGCTGTTTGCCCGGTGTAAAAATCCTGACGGTTCACCTTATTACCTGCAGTACTATATAAACAGACGGGTAGGTGTGAAGTTACCACAGCATTCATTGCTATTGCGCTGTTTTGCTGCAAAATTTTTTAACCATAGCAGAAGCTTGACTCTCGCGATCAGACGAAGCTCCAGTTTAAAGCCTACTTCGTCAGAAGAAAAAGCTTCGGAAGAAAAAGTTTTTTAATTCCCAAGAAATTCAGAATTAAATGGCCAGAGTGCGCTCTACCGCTAGAGTTGAGCGTGAGGGAGGCGGAGCTGAAGGAGCGAAGACTGTTCCTATCTCCGGAGCGATGCAACGATCCGGACTAGTGACCTCGGAAGGAATCCGTACTGCCGAGACAGAGCAGACTGTTGCCGAGACAGAACAAGTTGCTGCCGAAGCGGAAGAAGGAAATATTGAGGAAGCTGATCCCGATGATGATTACCATATTGCCGTGCCAAGCAAGCCCAGCCACTTGGACTTCGGAAAGTCGACTGTCTCCAAGGCTGATCTCTCCAAGATGGTGAAGTCGGGTTATTTCAGTGAGAATGAGAAGAAGCTACTTCGCTTCGGGGGGGAAGAAACTACCCCGAAGCCAGAAAAGGATGAAATAGTCATTTTCAAGAGCTTCCTAAAAGCTGGGTTGAGATTCCCCTTAAATAGGATGATCTCTGATGTGCTACAAAGATTTGGCATCTATTTTCACCAACTTACTCCCAACGCGATTGTCAGGCTCAGCGTCTATATCTGGGCTCTCCGAAGCCAGGCGGTGGAGCCATTTGCCAACAGCTTCTGTCGAGTCCATGAGCTGCATTACCAAACTAAGGCCAGAAAAGATGGATTGCATGAAAATTTTGGTTGCTATAATTTTGCTTATCAGAAAACCACGAAGTTTCCCGTGATCAGCTACCGAAGCAAATGGCCAGCAGGCTGGAAATCAGAATGGTTTTATGTCAAAGTTGACGAAGACAAAGAGAAGCTGGTTCAGAGCCCTCTTGAGCTAACCTTCGGAGAAACAAGACCCCGATGCAGAATGGAAGTAGAAGGTCCAACTTGGGCTGCGCTGGGCGAATTCAAAATTATTGCAGAACATATTGGCACTAGAGATTTAGTGCAGGAATTCCTGGCCTTCAGGGTTTTTCCAACTATGAAAGAGTGGACAATGCCGAAGCTTAAAGGGGAAAAGAAAAAGGGGGAACTCGTCCGACTGTCCTACCATTATAAGTTCAAGAAATACTTTAAAGTACCCTGCCAAGAATGGCTTGATACAATTGAAATAATGAGTAATGAAATTCTTGGGAATTACTCTAAAAAAGAGGACCAACTGATGACAGTGGCCTTCGGCACTCGGCCGAAACGAAGGCTGAACAGGGTACTTGATGCCATAGGATTTGAATACGCTGACTATGGTCGACTGGGCGGAGATGCTGGGGGCCCGAAGCGAAAAAGGATTGCCAGCGCTACTGACGAAGAGGTTGTCAAGGTAGCCAAAAAGAAAAAGAAAGATTCTGAAAATCTTAGCGCTGAAGAGTTAAATCCTGAGCCGAAGGTGGCCACCACAAAAAAGAGAAAAAGTGCATCCCCAAAGCCGGAAACGCTGGTCCGAGAAGAAGATACTTCTGCTTCTCCTTCTGCTGTTGAAGTAGAAGAAATTATGAAGGTAATGACTGAACCTTTGCCTTTCAGGCTAAGTCCGCTAGCACTGGAACTGACGAAGTTTTTTCAGAAGGACAAGGCAGCTTCGGCAGTAGAAAGTCCTGCGAAGCCGAAAAAGCGGAGAATTATTCAAGTAACAGATGTGATCCATCAGACGCCGCCACCGGCAACGGTGTCAAAAATTGTTTTTGCTGCAACTGCCGAAGCCGAAGCTACTGGAATGAAAACTACTGAAGCTGAAACCGGCAAAGCCGAAGCTACCGGGGCCGAAGCCGGGGCCACCGAAGAGTCGAACCTGGAAACCACACTTGAGGTTATTGACAATATACTCCTGAAAATGGCTGAAGAAGAAGCTATTGTGGCTGCAGTGGATACGGCAACTGAGAAGGGGAAAGAGCAGATTGATGAAATTTCAGAAGAAGAAGATTTTAACTTTCAAGATTTGCTCGGACAAGAATTAACAGACGCCGAAAAAGAGGAGTTGAAAAAATATGTCATATCTTGCGGATACAAATCAGGGGCTATGCTATTTGGTGGGGTCAACGAAGGGAAACTAAGATGCCTTCGGAACCGCACCGAGGCCAAAATTGTTAGAACCCTTTCCAAAAGCATTGGCTTGCCGAAGCTGGAAGCGGACTTGTGCCGCTATCAACGGCAACACATCGCCGGAAGCTTGCTGTATGCTAACTTCAAGGTAACGAATATTTTTGTTATTTTATTACCATTATTATTATCTTTTAGGTCGTGTTCTAACGAAGATCGTTTCGACAGAGCATATTATTAAGCAAGGTTTTAAAAATACAACAAGATCTGGAGGAGGAGAAAAACAAAGCCGTTATTCAAGATTTGGCTGAAAAAGTTGAAAATCACGGAGGCAATCTGAAAAAGAAAGACTTCGCAATCCAAAACCTTGAAATCATGGTCAAAGAGCACGAAGGTGCATTAGAAAAGAAGGATTTTGTTATTCAAACCATGGAGGGCTCTTTGGCTGAAGTCCAAACTGAAAATGACAAATTAAAGAATGAATTGCTCCGACAATCAGAAAAATTCGAGCAAGAAAAGAAATATTTTGAAGCAAGCCTGAAAGCTGAAGTGGATAAATACTCAAATTTGCAGAAATCCTTCAAAGAACTTCAGGAGAAATGCTTAAGCTTCGGCAGCCGATGTGTGCAGCGGCTGAAGGATGTGTTTCACTCTGTCGGAGCTAGCTCTTCGAAATTTACACCTTCAGCTAAGAATCTGCCAAGAACTTTAGAATATATTGAAGGCGAAGTTGACGCCCTTGACGAAGTTATTGGTGGGCACGCCGACTTCTGCGCCCTGGTAGCTTCTCGGGGCACAGCTACGGCTTTTTTGAAGGCTGGCTGCATGCATGGGAACATTGTGAACAGACCAAACTTCAGCTTGTCAGCTTCAGATTTGATGGATATTCCAAGCTTAGCCAGAAGTATCGGAAATAGATTCATGACCCAGATCTGGGTAAGTGGCGGGCGGAAAATGGCAGGCGACGAAGCTCGAAGCCATCTTAAACCGGTAAGAAACTTATGTTTATTACTTTTACCTTCTCCTTTGAAATTTGTACCTTTCTTACTCTGCTATTTGGTATATACAGGATGACGAAGCTGAAGATTGACAATGCTGAAGCTTGGCAAAACTGAAGACGAAGCCTTAGCTGAAGCTTAAAGTTGCTTATAATGTGCTTTCCTGCAAAAATTCTTGGAGAAACTCTTGTAATATGGAATAACTTATGTAAATTTGTACATACCTTGTAATATATCTTGTCTCCCTTGTCCGTATTCAATCTGCTTTGCTGTGGACGAAACTTCTCTTTTGAGCCGAAGGCGAAAAACACCTTCCCTTCTTTTCGTACACAACGAAGCATAGGAAATTTTTCCTTCGAATCTTTTCCTTATTTTCTGAAGCACCTGCCTTTTTTGTGTAGCATAATGATGATTCTATATATGTCTAAATGGATGTTTATGAATGCAAATGACATGATGGCATGTAATGTGCAAATGAATATTAGAAGACATGTTCAAAAACCATAAGTACGGTCCTTCATCCCCTCAAGAATGATAAAAATATGTTTGCCGTTTACTTTTTGGCTTCACCGTTTACTTTTCGGTGTATCAGCGTTGACTTTTCGCTGTAAGCCTCCCTTAGGAGCTTCTTCGCCTTTTACTTTCGGCGGAATCAGCGTTTATTTTTCGCTGTAAGCCTCCCTTAGGAGCTTCTTCGCCTTTTACTTTCGGCGGAATCAGCGTTTATTTTTCGCTGTAAGCTTCCCTTAGGAGCTTCTTCCTGTTCTCTTTTCTTTTTCCTTTGCACTCGAAGGTGCGTTCTCAGCTTTTACATTTACATTTTTGGGGGATATCTCTCTCATAGAATTGAAATAAGGAAAAGAAAAATTACATGTTGTGGCCCCATTAAAAACCTTTCTCCCCCTTTGGAAAGGAAAAGGGTGCCACAAAAAAGAATATGAAAAATTACATCGAACTAAACATAATATCGCCGAAGCTCATCCACATTCCACGATCTAGGAATGTCATTGCCGTCCATATCCTTCAATCTGTAGGAACCAGGTCTTGTCGAAGATATTACCAAAAAAGGGCCTTCCCACTTCAGCTGTAATTTGCCTACCGTTTCAGGGTTAGCTACTCTTCGAAGTACCAAGTGTCCTGGTTCAATATTCTTCAGCTTGACCTTTCTATCACGCCATTTTATTGTTTCAGCTTGATATTTATTGATGTTTTCCACAGCATGAAGTCTGATCCCTTCAATAGCATCTTTTTCTACAGAGCAATCAGCTTCGTTTTCGCCCTCTGCCGAAGCTACTGTCCTTATTGATCCTGTTTTGGCCTCTTCTGGGGTTATTGCTTCGTCACCAAACAATAGTTTAAAGGGTGTAAAGCCTGTTGATCTTGACATGGTTGTGTTATGACTCCACACCACTTTAATTAACTCGTCTGGCCACTTTCCCCTGGGCTGATTGAAGATTGACTTCATTATTCCTGTCATTATGATCCCATTGGCTCTTTCGACACGTTCATTTGACTCTGGGTGTCGGACTGATGCAAAATGGATCTCCGTGCCAATTTGATTACAAAATTCTCTGAAGGCTTCAGAATCAAATTGTGTCCCATTATCCACAGTGATAGCCTTCGGCACTCCGAAGCGACAAACAATGTTTTGCCAGAAAAACTTTTGAATAGTAAATGAAGTTATTGTGGCTAAGGGCTTCGCCTCAATCCATTTGGAAAAATATTCCACTGCCACCACCACATATCTTAAGTACCCCTGTGCTGGTGGTAATGGACCTAGCAAATCCAGACCCCATCTTTGCAATGGCCAAGTGGGTTGTATTAATTGAGTTAAAGACGAAGGTTGTTTTTGATCTCTTGCACATTTCTGACAACCTTCGCACTTTTGAACTAAATCCGCTGCATCCGAAGCTGCCTTTGGCCAATAAAATCCTTGGCGAAAAACTTTCCCAAGCAAGGGCCTAGATCCGATGTGAGATCCACACAGACCTGCATGTATGTCCTTCATTAATTCTATACCTTCGGATCTGGATAAGCACTTGAGTAATGGGGAACAGACCCCTCGCTTGTATAACTCCCCTTCTATTATGACATATGGTCGAGCTCTTGCTTCTATTCTCCTGTTATAAGCTTCGTCGTCTGAAAGAAAATTACCCTAAAGGAAAGAGATGATCTCAGTTCTCCAATCTTCACTATAAACAGGGGATATATTAAGGATTGCTCTTTCAAGAAGCTCGGCCGAAGGTGCTTTTATTGTTTCAAAAAATACTTCCGAAGGTATAGGCAGCCCCTGGGCTGCTGACTTAGCCAATAGATCAGCGTATTCATTTTCTCCACGAGGAATATTTTTGACAGAGAAACCTTCGAAGGAAGCCTCAATCCTTCGGACTGTATCCAGATACTTTTCAAGCTTCGGGTCTCTTGCTTTGTAACTTTTGTCAATATGACCAGAAATAACTTGGGAATCAGTTTTAAGGATGGCCCTTCTGATTCCCATTGCCTTTAATTTCCGAAGACCCAAAAGCAGAGCTTCATACTCGGCGATGTTATTTGTGCAATTAAAATCAAGTTTTGCCACATAACAAGTTTTAACTTTAGAAGGTGAAACCAACACAGCAGCCGCTCCCGCTCCGAAGGTTCCCCAAGACCCATCGCAAAACACTGTCCATGCTTCGGCGTCTTTATTTGTTTCTTCCTCCTGAGCCCCTGGTGTCCAGTCAGCAATGAAGTCTGCTAACGCCTGGGACTGAATCGAAGATCTATGAACATATTCAATACAAAATTCATTGAGCTCTGCAGCCCATTTTCCAATCCTTCCAGTAGCTTCTCGGTTCCTCATAATATCCTTCAGAGGTTGTGAAGAAGGAACAATTATGTTGTAAGCTTGAAAATAATGCCGAAGCTTCCTGGAGGCCATCAAGACAGCATATAGTACCTTCTCCAATTATGTATAGTTTTTCTTTGATAAACTAAGAACCTCGGATACAAAATATATTGGGGCCTGCCTCTTAACTTGGCCTTCAAGCTTCTCCTGAACAAGTGCTGCACTTACCGCTGAGTGCGAAGCTGCCACATATAATAACAAAGGAGCCCCTGGCGTTGGTGGAGTTAATGTTGTTAGATCTATCAAATACTGTTTCAGCTCTTCAAAGGCCTTCTGCTAGATTGGTCCCCATTGAAAGACTTCGGCTGACTTCAGCACTTCGAAGAATGGTAAGTTTCTCTCTACTGATCTGGATATGAATCTATTGAGAGATGCCAACCTTCCTGTCAATCTTTGAGCCCCCTTTTTTGTACTTGGTGGCTCCATTCGAAGTATAGCTTCGATTTTACTTGGGTTGGCCTCAATTCCCTTTGTTGAAACTAGGCAACCAAGAAATTTCCCCTTCTTTACTCCGAAGACACATTTTTCTGGATTCAACTTTAGACCAGCCTGTCTAAAATTAGCGAAGGTCTCCTGTAAATCAGCAATGTGGTTATCCTGCTTCGTGCTCTTTACAATGATATCATCAACATAAGTTAGTACATTCCTGCCTATCTGAGAATGGAGAACCTTTGCTGTCATTCTACTGAAGCTTCCTCCAACATTCTTAAGCCCTTCAAGCATCCGAAGGTAACAGTATGTCCCACTAGGGGTTATGAAACTGGTTTTTGGTTCATCCTCCTTCTTCATCCAGATTTGATGATAGCCTGAATAGCAATCCAGCAAACTCATAAGTTCTGACGAAGCTGCTGCATCGACTAAAGAATCTATCCTTGGTAATGGAAACTCATCCTTCGGACAGGCCTTATTGAGATCAGTAAAATCGATGCACATTCTCCATTTACCGTTGGCCTTCTTCACCATAACAGTGTTAGCCAACCATTCTGGGTATTTTACCTCTCTAATAACTCCGGCACTGAGGAGTCTTTTCACTTCATTCCGAGCACCTTCGGCCTTGTCATCAGACATCTTCCGAAGCCTCTGTTTCCTGGGTCTGAAGGATGGATCAACATTGAGCGAGTGCTCAATAACATCCCTGTTAACTCCGCAAAGATCATTAGCTGACCAAGCAAAAACATCTTTATTGTTGAACAAAAACCTTATCAAGGTTTTCTCCTGCTCTTCGGACAATTGAGATCCTAATAGCACCTTCTGCTCTGCTATATCCTCACATAAGAGCATGGGTTTCGGCTGGTCAGCCGAAGCAGCTTTTTCCCTTCTGAACTTGTATTGCTCACAAGCTTCAGTTCCATCTATATTATGGATTGCTTTTGAGTCTGTCCAATTTCCTTCGGCCTTTCTGGCAGCTTCTTGACTTCCATGAATAGCAATGGGCCCTTGGTCCGAAGGTATCTTCATGCAAAAATAAGCTAGATGCAGAATTGCTTCGAAGGCATTAAGAGTACCACGGCCAATGATTGCATTGTAAGGGTACTCCATGTCAACAATATCAAACATAACTTGCTCAGTCCTTGTGTTGTTGATGAATCCGAAGGCCACTGACATTGAGATTTTGCCGAGTGCTACAATCTGCCTTCCTCCGAAGCCGCAGAGGGGGTGTGTGGCATCAAGAATTTTATCTTCGGGCTCTTGCATCTGTCTGAAGGCCTTAGCAAATATGATATCAGCTGCACTGCCTGTATCAACCAAAACATTGTGGACCAGAAATCCTTTGATAACACAAGAGATAACCATAGCATCATTGTGTGGGTAATCCTTGAGTTGAAGGTCCTCTTGGGAGAAGGTAATAGGAATGTGAGACCATCTTGACTTGATGAAGGGTCCTTGCACCCCGACATGTTGTACCCTTCTCTGTGCTTCCTTCTTCTGTTTCTTGTTGGCTGGTTCTGAACATGAACCGCCCGTTATCGGAAGTACCAGCTTCGGAACCGAAGCAGCTCCAGCTTGAATATTGAACGAAGCCATCAGCTCAGAAAAGTGGAAGTGAGTTCACCGGAGGTGGGCGGCAATGTTGGGGACTCGTTCTCAAATGCTATGAGTTAAGAACAAGGCAACATAAAATGTTAAATGTTAATGCTCTTCGTCCGCTGAAGCATTATTCCTTTAAGGATTTAATGAACTTCGGACGAAGGTTAAGGACAATATAATTACGAAGGTTGAATCTTCATAATTGAACTATAATAGATTATATAAAATAATACAAAATACGAAGCATTAAAGACAAATAAATTATAAATGAACAACATCACTTTAATATTATATCAACTTAATGTATTCAAATATTAGATACATTTATACCTCTGCCTTGGCAAAGATTAATTCTCGAGTGATGCGATTGCAAATACAGGAATGCGTGAACAGTAAAGGAATATTGTTCACTATTTATAGGCACAGGACACAGCCTATGAGGAATTACAATCATGCCCCTCATAAAAGTTTACAACAACGACTCAAACACTTATGGACTAAAAGGTCATTCTACTTTTAAGTCGGTTTGTAATTCCGAAGCTTCATGAACAGCAACCTTCGGCATCACGTGCAGACAGCTTCAGCCGAAGCTGTTTCTTCCTGAGGACCTTCGGCGACGAAGCATGGTCCCAACACCTTTATATACACCTCCCACACTCTTCCCCACAGTAGAGCACGACTTGGACTCCATTTTTAACCTGAGAAACACCTCCCACTCTCTCTCACACACCTCTTGCCTCTCCCATTTCAAATCTTTGGAGAGAAATTGAAAGCACCTAGAGGGGGTGAATAGGTGATCCTGTAAAATTCAACAACTAATAGCCATAAAACTTGGTTATGAAGATGTTAGTGCAATAGAACCAAGTGGCTATAGAGCGAGCTCTTGCGAATCACAATAAACACAAAGACAGCACAAGAGACACGGTGGTTTATCCCGTGGTTCGGCCAAGTATAACACTTCCCTACCTCCACGTTGTGGCGTCCCAATGGACGAGGGTTGCACTCAACCCCTTTCAAGTGATCCAATGATCAACTTGAATACCACGGTATTCTTCCTTATACCTTATCCCGTTTGCGAGGAATCTCCACAAGTTGGAGCCTCGCGCCCTTACAACAAAGATCACAATGAAAACACAAGAGTAAGGTTGGGAGCAACACACACAAATGCGCAGCACACACACGCACAAAAACCAAGACTTGAGCTCAAAAGAAGCACAGAGAGTTCACAGCTAGAACGGAGCTCAAATCACTAACACGATCGATCAAATGCGTGGAGACGGAATGTGGAGACTTAGAATTGCTTAGTGAATGCTTGGGTGACTCCTCCATGCGCCTAGGGGTCCCTTTTACAGCCCCAAGGCAGCTAGGAGCCGTTGGAGACCAACAAGGAAGGCAATTCTTGCCTTCTGTCGGGTGGCGCACCGGACAGTCTGGTGCACCACCGGGCAGTCAATGTAGCATGTCCAGTGCGGATCTCCTTCCTAATTTGGCGCAACCGACCGTTGCAACTCCGGGCTGGTTGGCGCACCGGACACTGTCTGGTGCACACCAGACAGTTCGGTGCCCCCAGTCGACCG
This sequence comes from Zea mays, assembly GCF_902167145.1. NCBI lineage: Eukaryota > Viridiplantae > Streptophyta > Magnoliopsida > Poales > Poaceae > Zea > Zea mays. The sequence continues at coordinate 30,863,802 of NC_050100.1, read as the reverse complement.
TTGGCGTGGGCCACGCGTCGCCCGCGGATTGCGCGGCCGACCGTTGCGCTGGCGGCCGTTGGCTCACCGGACAGTGCGGTGAATTATAGCCGTACGCCGCCAAAAACTCCCGAGAGCGGCCAGTTTGCCGGAAGCCAGCCTGGCGCACCGGACACTGTCCGGTGCACCACCGGACAGTCCGGTGTGCCAGACCGAGCTGAGTCTTGGCTGCTCCGAGCCAAGTCCTTTTCTTCTTCTCTTTTCTCTGATTCTAGCACTTAGACAAGTTTATTAGTACACAAAAACCAATGTACTAAGTTTAGAAACATACCTTGTCTTTGTTTTGCACTTCTCTCTTCATTTAGCACAAATGAACTTAATTAAATGTGTTGGGCACTTAATCACCAAAACATACTAGAAATTGCCCAAGGGCACATTTCCCTTTCAATCTCCCCTTTTTGGTGATTTATGCCAACACATCAAAAAGCAATGCAAAACATGCAACATCGATTAAAATTGAAGCCCAAATTGTTTTTAACTTAAATTTGGCATATTTGGATCATTCTTTGCCACCACTTGGTTTGTTTTTGCAAATCAAATTTATTTTCCTATCTCTAAGTCAAACCCACTTGTTTGGACATTAGGAGAGATAATCCAAGAGTGAAAATGATCAAGATCCAAAAACTCCCCCTTTTCCCATAATCATACATTCTCCCCACAAGAGACCAAATTTTGACAAATCAAAAGTTCCAACCCAACTATTTTCAAAATTCTCAAGTGGTAGCTGATCCATTTGCTTTGGCCTTAATTTCTCCCCCTTTGGCATTAAGCACCAAAACGGGATCATTATCGGCCCTTTAACCCCATTGCCTCACCAAAAATGTCAATTAAGAGCAAAAAAAGCAATAGGAGGTTAAGAATGAACTTGGAGGTGAGTACACTTTTACCGGAGTGCAGTGGAAGTCTTTGCATGGTCCAAGTTCACCTTTCCCTTTCAATTCACCTTTGAGACTACATCAAGTAAACTCAAGAATAAATGTTAGTCTCAAAGGGTCAAGTTGTAGCACTTCTCCCCCTATATATGTGCATCATTCACACATGGACTTGTGAGGTCCGGGGATCCCTTGCACAACTTGAGCATCATAAATAAACAATAAATCTCATAAATGCATAAAGTAACTTGATCAAGGGCATAAAACACATGTATGCTATAAATCAATCCAAGTTACGCGAATCTATGACATTTAGCTCACTACGCAGCCTGCAAAAGGTTTTCTCATCTAAAGGTTTGGTAAAGATATCGGCTAGCTGGTTCTCGGTGCTAATGTAGAACACTTTGATATCTCCCTTTTGCTGGTGGTCTCTCATAAAGTGATGCCGGATGTCTATGTGCTTAGTGCGGCTGTGTTCAATAGGATTATCCGCCATGCGGATTGCACTCTCATTCGATATCTCACTTTTGCTGGTGGTCTCTTTGTTGAGGTCGACAAGTCCGTCGGTTCCCACTGGCGTCTTCGCGGGCTTGGCGTCCTTCATCCCAAACCGCTTGAGAAGATCTTGAGTGTACTTCGTTTGGGAGATGAAGGTGCCGTCCTTGAGTTGCTTCACTTGGAACCCAAGGAAGTAGTTCAACTCGCCCATCATTGACATCTCAAATTTATGTGTCATCACCCTGCTAAACTCCTCAGAAGACTTTTGATTAGTAGAACCAAATATTATGTCATCGACATAAATTCGGCACACAAAAAGGTCACCGTCACAAGTCTTAGTGAAAAGCGTGGGATCGGCTTTCCCAACCTTGAAAGCATTAGCAATTAAGAAATCTCTAAGGCATTCATACCATGCTCTTGGGGCTTGCTTAAGTCCATAGAGCGCCTTAGAGAGCTTTAAAACGTGGTCGAGATACCTGTCATCCTCAAAGCCAGGGGGTTGTTCCACGTACACCTCCTCCTTTATTGGCCCGTTGAGGAAAGCGCTCTTCACATCCATTTGAAACAACCTGAAAGAGTGGTGAGCGGCATTGGCTAACAAAATGCGAATAGACTCTAGCCTAGCCACAAGAGCAAAAGTGTCCTCAAAATCCAAACCTGCGACTTGGGCATAACCTTTTGCCACAAGTCGAACCTTATTTCTTGTCACCACCTCGTGCTCGTCTTGCTTGTTGCGGAACACCCACTTGGTTCCCACAATGTTTTGCTTTGGACGTGGCACCAGGCTCCAAACTTCATTTCGCTTGAAGTTGTTGAGCTCTTCCTGCATGGCCAATACCCAGTCCGGATCTTGCAAGGCCTCTTCTACCCTGAAAGGCTCAATAGAAGAGACAAACGAGTAATGCTCACAAAAATTAGCTAATCGTGAGCGAGTAGTTACTCCCTTACTTATGTCACCCAGAATCTGATCGACGTGGTGATTCCTTTGAATTGTCGCCCAGACTTGAGTTGGAGGGGCTGGTGGTGCTTCTTCCTCCATAACTTGTTCTTCTTGTGCTCCCCCTTGATCACACGCCTCTTCTTGATGAACTTGTTCATCATCTTGAGTTTGGGGGTGCACCATTATTGAGGAAGAAGGTTGATCTTGTTCTTGTTGTTCCTGTGGTCGCACATCTCCAATCGCCATGGTGCGTATTGCGGCCGTTGGAACATCATCTTCATCTATATCATCAAGATCAACTTGCTCTCTTGGAGAGACATTAGTCTCATCAAATACAACGTCGCTAGAAACTTCAACCAAACCCGATGATTTGTTGAAGACTCTATACGCCTTTGTATTTGAGTCATAACCTAGTAAAAACCCTTCTACAGCTTTGGGAGCAAATTTAGAATTTCTACCTTTCTTCACTAGAATGTGACATTTGCTCCCAAATACACGAAAGTATGAGATGTTGGGTTTGTTACCGGTAAGAAGTTCATACGAAGTCTTCTTGAGGAGGCGATGAAGGTAGAGCCGGTTTATGGCGTGGCAAGCTGTGTTCACAGCTTCCTACCATAACCGCTCAGGCGTCTTGAACTCTCCAAGCATCGTCCTCGCCATGTCGATAAGCATCCTGTTCTTCCTCTCTACCACACCATTTTGCTGTGGTGTGTAGGGAGCGGAGAACTCGTGCTTGATGCCTTCCTCCTCAAGGTACTCCTCCACTTGCAGATTCTTGAACTCGGACCCGTTGTCGCTTCTTATCTTTTTCACCTTGAGCTCAAATTCGTTTTGAGCCCGCCTTAGAAAGCGCTTATGTCACACCCGGTTTTAGAAGGCAAACCGAATGCGAACTATGTACGTGCCAGGATCAGAACTCACGTACACAGCGATTACATAAATGAACATCATCACACAATGCTCGAATAATAACATAAAAGAGTACTTATTACATCATAGAGTCATAGACATCCACATAGTCATTGTCTTAACAAGTAAATCAAAGTGCTAAACGAAACACAGTAAAGATAAGGCCTTCACAGGCAGCTGACTGGGGGTTGCCGCCAACCCACACCTAGAATTCATCGTAGTCTTGGAACTCCTGGAAGTCTCCTTCCACGGCTTCGCCTTCTCCCGAGCAGTGGTTACAATGCGGACAACCTGGTGTTTTGTGGTAAAGCAAGGATGAGTACACATCAACGTACTCAGCAAATGTCCCGTTTGGCTGAGGTGGACTAGCTTTATGTGGGGTTAGGCTCAAGCAGTTGCTTTTAGTTGGTCAAGTATTTATCATTAGTAGAAGCCAGATTTTAGCATTAACCAACCCCGTAAACCATTTCCTCATCGAGGAACATCATCATCATAATCGAACCAAAACCATAATATAATTCTTGTATCTCGAAACATCTGTATCTCTAATCAAAGAGGATCCCAAGGCTGCTCTTAACCGTGAGCACGGCTGATATACCAGTTTCACTACCCTCTGCAGAGGTCGCACACTTTACCCATGAGTCATGATTCCCTTTCTACCCGGGGAGAGCTAATCCCCATTGACCACTACCTAGGTGGTCCGGCAGGGCATCACTACGTAGCCTTTACAAAGATTCCCTAGAGATCGTAGCTGCCCGTTAGGTTTCTCCAGTTTGATAAACACAGTACCCCTCCCCGCAGGAGAGTGACTAACAAAGAGCAAAACGAAAGAACCTCGGCACTCAGCCTCGGCAGAGCAAGCACTGTGCCTGGACCCCATTGACGGCACGACGGCTAAGCAACTACACCTCTAATTCATCTAATTAATCAGCTAAGGGCATCCCATTTCACCCTCATGGTTGCACTGTTATCCCGGGTGGTCTCTCAACGAACCAGTCCTTACGGAGAGGTACTCAGGAAACAGCCTGAGCCCCCTAGAATATCACAAGATCATCAACATCAACAGGATAACAGTATCATAAATAGCCACATCATGTTCATTGATTATGTTAAAGCAGTAGCAAAGTGCTAACCATAACAACCCAATAGGTCATCAAGGATAAAGTAAAGTGTAAAGCTAGTCAATCCTTAGGTTTCAAGTAAGTAATGCGGGGTAGTAAATTATAAATGAATAGGACATAATGGGACAGAGGACACTTGCCTTCACCAAACTGCTGATCAGGGACTTCCTCTGCAACTGCCTCGGGAAACACAGACTGCTCGGTGTCTACGCAAAGCAATCATTCACACTATGCACTTGGGAAAATAACAGACAAAAACAATATACCAAACATATGCAGCAGAGAGGGGTCACAAGTTCATAACAGAAAAGGGATAGGCACTCTAAAGTTCCCTAGGTCTGGGGGTAGAGGATTACACAAAGTGATTCACTATCCACTAATCAGGTCTAAGTTGGTGGTGGGATTAAATAATTATCTGGTTTAAGTTTCTAAACTTAAGTGTTTAAGTCCACAAACTTAAGTAATCCAACTTTTATTAAAGTCTACTTATTTCCAATTATCCTAAATGAGGTTTCAATAGTCTTAATCCTATCCTAGTGATTAGCTATTAATTAATACATGGAAACAGCAGGGAAACATTGCATAAACAGATAGATAATAATATTATGAACATTTTGCAATTTGAAGCACCTAATTTGGAGTTCATATGACAAAGTTATGAATTTTACAAGTTTAGGGGTTAAAATTATACCCTAAGGACTTATTTTTAATTAAATAAAAGGGCCAGGGACTTAACTGCGAGAAACCAGGGACGGCGGGTTCAAATTCCAGAAAACCGGGGGTCTCTTTAAGAAAAAGCGCGGGCGAAGGGGTATCGAGCGCCTACAGCCGTCAGATCTAAAGCGAACGGCCAGGATTAGATCCTGCGGGCGGGCGCGCGAGCGCGCGGCGGCGGGAGCGGCTGACAGGCGGGGCCGGGCGGACAGCGCGGGCGCGCGGGCGACTGGCAAGCGGGGCCGGGCGGGCAGAGCGAGCGCGCGGGCGGGCTGACAGGTGGGGCCTAGCGGGCAGAGAGACGGGGTGAGGGGGTAGTGGGCCTGGGCCGCTGGATCGCTGGCGGACGGCTAGGATTGGGCTTGGCCGAATTAAAACGAGGCCGCCCGATCTGGGATGGACGGTGGGGATCGGGTGGGCGGCCTGGGTCTTCCCTACGGCTAGTTGGGGCGGCGGCGCTCGTCCCCGCGGCGGAGGGCTCGCCGGAGACGAGGGGCGCGGGCGACTGGCGGGGCTCTGGGGCAATCCGAGTGGTCGGGGAGGTCGGGGAGGGCGCGGGGAGTTCTCCGGTAGGGTTTGGGTCGGGGCAGAGGCACCGGAGGGGGGCGATTCACGGCGGGGCGGCTCGGCGGCGGGGTTTCTCTACTCCGGCGAGCAATCACACGCAACAGAGAGCAAAACAAGGGGCGATAGGGGCTGGAGGGGTCCGTTACCTCAAGGCGGGCTCCGGGGACTCCTCGGCGGCGACGGGGACGCGACGGAGACTCGGGTCGACGGTGGCGGCTGCACGGCGAACGACGGGTGAGCGCGGGCAGAGAGAAATAGGGAGGGGGAGAGGGAATTGGGGTGCGTTCCGGGTTGCGGACGCCAGAGCGGAGCTCACCGGGGCTAAGGGCGCGGCGGAGCTCCACCGGCGACGAGGAAACGGCTCGGGCGGCGATGGTTAGTGGCGGCGGCGCTCTGCGTGCGCGCAGCGAGGGGGAGAGAGAGTCTGCTGGGGCGCAAATGGGGGAGGGGGTGAGGGCGAGTGGGGTTCGGGGCTCAAGTGGCCAGGGGCGAGGTGGGGCGAGTCCCACGCGCGACGTGGGCGCGGAGACCGCGGGCGCGAGCAGCTCGGGCGGCGGTTACGCGAGGAAGACGGGGCTGACAGCCCGGGCCCGCGAGCAGAGAGAGAGCGAGGGAGCGAGCGCGCGCGGGGAAAGCGGGCGCCGACAGGTGGGACCGGGCGAGCAGAGAGAGAAAGAGGCGGGTGCGCGGAAGACGGGCGCGCCGACAGGTGGGGCCCGCTGCGCAGAGAGAGGAGGGGAGGGAGGCGCGCGCGCGAGAGATGGGCCGGCTGGGCCGAAAGGCCGAGAGGGCGGCTGGGTTGGGCTGCTTTACCCTTTTTCTTTTATTCTGAATTGTTTCTCCCTTTTCTTTTATTTATTCTATTTGATTCAAATTCAAATGGGCCCCAAATTCAAATTAGACCTTTTGAGAATTATGCACCAAACAAAAGTGAAATCTAGGGTTCAACATGATGCAACAATTCATACTCCACTAGGGTTTAACATAATAGACTATAATTACAAGTAAAATAAGCACTTAGCTCCTATAGAAATGAGAGAGAAAAGAATTAGGAAGGATGAGAAAAGGGAGTAACACCTGAATTTGTGAATATGAGCAAAGAAATTTTATACCCCCAAATTCAGGGTGTTACAAACCTATCCCCCTTAAAAGAATCTCGCCCCGAGATTCAAGGTTGGTCAGCAAAGAGTTCAGGGTATTTGGCCTTCAGGTCATCTTCTCGTTCCCAGGTTGCTTCATCCTCCGAGTGGTGACCCCATCTGACTTTGCACATTCTGATGGTATTCCTCCGGGTGACTCTGTCTGCAAACTCCAGAATCTGCGTTGGCTTCTCTATGTATGTCAGATCCTCCTGGACTTCCAAACCCTCCACTGGCAACTGTTCTTCTGGTACTCGCAGACACTTCTTCAATTGCGATACATGGAACACATTGTGCACTGCTGACAAACTCTCTGGTAGGTCGAGTTGGTAGGCCACTTCTCCACGCTTGGCTTGAATCTGATATGGTGCGACGTACCGGGGTGCTAGCTTGCCTTTGACTCCGAACCTTCTGACTCCCCTGATAGGTGACACCTTCAGATAGACGTAGTCTCCCACTTCAAAACTCAGTTCTCTTCTCCTGCGGTCCGCATAGCTTCGTTGTCTTGACTGTGCTATCTTCAGGTTCTCCCGAACCATTTTGATATTTTCTTCGGCTTCAAGCAAGATGTCGGGGCCAAACACCTGTCTCTCTCCAGGCTGATCCCAGTGCAGCGGAGTCCTACAACTCCGTCCGTAGAGTGCCTGAAACGGTGACATCTTCAAGCTGGCCTGGTAACTATTGTTGTAAGAGAATTCTGCATAAGGTAACCTTTTGTCCCATCCTGACTTGTCTTGCAACGCACAGGCTCTCAACATATCTTCTAGGATCTGATTAGTTCTTTCAGTCTGACCGTCTGTCTGCGGGTGATAAGCTGAGCTGAAGTTCAAATGGGTGCCCAAAGCTTCTTGTAACTGCTGCCAAAAATGAGATGTGAACTGCGTTCCTCGATCTGACACTATCTTCTTCGGCACACCATGAAGGCAGACTATTCGTGACATGTATAACTCAGCTAACGTTGCTCCGGTGTATGTCGTCTTCACAGGTATGAAATGGGCCACCTTTGTTAAGCGGTCCACAACCACCCAGATGGAATCGTAGCCGGCCCGGGTACGAGGTAGGCCAACTATGAAATCCATCCCGATCTCATCCCACTTCCACTGAGGAATCCGCAATGGCTGCAACAGTCCGGCGGGCCTCTGATGCTCTGCTTTGGTTCTCTGACAGCTATCACAGATGGCGACATATTCTGCGATCTCCCTTTTCATACCATACCACCAAAACCTCCTTTTTAAATCCTGGTACATCTTCTCACTTCCAGGGTGTATGGAGTAGGCTGTCTCATGAGCTTCTTTGAGGATCAGTTCCCGAATAGGTTTGAGGTCGGGAACACACAATCGGTCCTTGAACCAGATTACTCCTTCTTCATCCTCTCGAAAGTCTTTGCCTCTTCCTTCTAGGATCAGCTGCCGGATTTTGTTGATGTTTTCATCATCCTTCTGCCCTTCTTTGATCTCCCGCTCTAGGGTGGGCTCTAATTCCACTGTTACTCCTTGCGTACTGTTCAGGAAACCGAGACTCAGTCTGTCAAATTCCTTGGCTAACTCATATGGCATTGGGTGCGAGGCCAACATATTGACTTGACTTTTCCTGCTCAGAGCATCTGCAACAACATTGGCTTTGCCCGGATGGTAATGTATCTCCAACTCATAGTCTTTGATCAGTTCCAACCATCTTCGCTGCCTCATGTTTAACTCTGACTGGGTGAATATGTACTTCAGACTCTTATGATCTGTGTAGATGTCGCACTTCTGCCCATACAGGTAATGTCTCCAGGTCTTCAAAGCATGAACCACTGCTGCCAATTCCAGGTCATGTGTGGGGTAATTCTTCTCATGGATCTTCAGCTGTCGAGATGAGTACGCTACAACTCTCCCTTCTTGCATCAGCACACATCCCAATCCGGTGTACGAAGCGTCGCAATACACTGAGAATGACTTGTGAACATCAGGCAGGACTAACACAGGAGCTGTAGTCAATCTATTCTTCAGTTCCTCAAATGCTTCCTGACACTTTTGAGTCCACTTAAACTCAACTTTCTTCGCTAGTAACGCTGTCATTGGCCTAGCAATCTTTGAGAAGCCTTCAATGAAACGCCTATAGTATCCGGCCATTCCAATGAAGCTCTTGATCCCACGAACATCCTTCGGTGCTTTCCAGTTCAGGATATCTGCTACTTTCTTTGGATCACTGCTAACCCATCTTGGTTTATGATGTGACCCAGAAATAAGACTTCATGAATCCAGAACTCGCATTTGCCCAGCTTGGCATACAACTGATGCTCTCGAAGCCTTTGCAATACCATTTTCAAATGCTCCACATGATCTTCTTCACTTTGAGAGTATATGAGAATGTCATCGATGAACACTACCACAAACTTGTCCAGATAATCCATGAACACACTGTTCATCAGGTACATAAAGAAGGCTGGCGCATTTGTCAAACCAAAGGACATAACCGTGAACTCATATAGCCCGTACTTGGTGATGAATGCCGTCTTCGGTATATCCGAGGGTCGGATTCTGAGTTGATGGTAACCTGACCTCAGATCTATCTTCGAGAATACGCTGGCACCTCTGAGCTGGTCAAACAGATCTTCTATCCTTGGCAGGGGGTACTTGTTCTTGACAGTGACTTCATTCAGGGCTCTGTAGTCTATGCACATCCTTTTGGTACCATCTTTCTTCTCTACAAACAACACTGGAGCGGCCCAAGGCGAGGTGCTTGGCCTGATGTAACCCTTCTCTAGCATCTCATCTATCTGCTTCTTGAGTTCCACCAATTCTGGTCCAGACACTCGATAGGCTCTTTTGGAAATGGGGGCGGTACCAGGGATAAGCTCTATGGCAAACTCGACTTTCCTTTCGGGCGGCATGCCCGTTAGCTCCTCGGGGAACACATCCGGAAAGTCCGACACAACCTTGATAGCCTCGAGCGGGTTGGGCTCCTTACTATCAACTGAAATCTGATGACAGACTCCTTCTTCTGACTTAGGCATCCTTAGCTCGGCCACTACCTCTTCTCCTGACGGGGATTTCAATGTTATGGTCCTCTTGTCACAACTAACATTTGCTTCATACTTCATCAACCAGTTCATCCCTAGAATGACATCTATCCCAGGGGTGCCTATTACTATTAAGTCACTGGGGAATCCTATCCCCCTTATTTCCACCATTATGTTTGAACATATTTTATCTGTTTGCACTCTGCCACCAACCGAATTAATCCTCATGGGTGGCATCATTGCCTCTACTGAGATGTTATGCAATTCTACCCATGTTGCAGTGACAAAAGAATGAGTTGCACCAGTATCAAATAGCACTTTCGCGGGATAAGATTCGACTGAGAACATACCTACTGCCACTTCTGGTGCATCCTGGATCGCTTCGGCCTCCAAGTGGTTCACCTTTCCGCGGTTGTACGCTTGGTTACGATTGCCTGCTGCCGGCTGCAGTACACCTTGCCTTGCTGGAGCATTGGGGTTGGTCTGCTGCTGCGCCAATTTCTTCGGGCACTGCATCGCCCAGTGGCCTTGATCTCCGCAGTGGAAGCATCCTCTGCCTCCTCCTTGTGCCGGGGCTGCTTGGTTGCTCTGATTCGCTGCTGGGGCAGGAAGGCGAGGTGCCTGGTTGTTCTGCTTCTGATACTGATTACCTCCCTGCTGGCTGTGCTGACGATACTGCTGCTGCTGCTGCGGGTACTGTCTCTGAAACTGCTGCTGATGCGGACGCTGATTCTGATTCTGATATCCCTGTGGGTGACCAGGTCTGCCTTGCTGAGATGAACTGCCTGAGAAACGTGGACGGCTGATGCCCCGGACTGGGGTCCACTCATCTTGCGCTTCCGATCTTCCATGTCCTTACGCTTCTTCTCAGTCATGACTGCCCTATCGATCAGGTGCTGGAAGGTGGGGAAGGTGTGATTCATCAGCTGGTAATGCAGGGGATCCACCAAACCTCTCATGAACCTGTACTGCCTCTTGGCATCAGTGTTGACATCCTCGGGTGCATAACGAGACAGCTGCAGAAACTTGTCTCTGTACTCACTAACAGACATGGGTCCCTGCTTCAGAGCCAGAAACTCCTCCTTCTTCACGATCATTAGTCCCTCGGGCACATGGTACCGACGGAAACTCTCGCTGAATTCCTCCCAAGTGATGGCTTCGGGGTCAGCATGGGTGGCGAGGTAGGACTCCCACCAGGACTGGGCTGCTCCCCTCAGCTGGCGGGGACCATACAGAACCTTCTCTCTGTCGTCGCATTGGGCGGTGCGCAGCTCCCTTTCCACTGCGCGCAACCAGTCTTCTGCATCCATGGGGTCAGCAGAATGGGCGAAGGTAGGAGGGTGCCCTCTCATGAACTCACCACGCTTATCTCGTGGCATCTGGGGCATTTGCACTTGCAACTGGGGTTGGGGCTGCTGTTGAGCCTGCTGCATGGCTGCCAGAGTCTGCCCAATGGCCTGCACTGCCTGGGTCTGCATCAAGAACATCTGCTCCACTGACATCGGGGGTGGCGGGGGAGGCTGCCTCTGATTTTCCTCCTGCTGGTCATGCTGCTCTAGCTGAGCACGTCTGTTGCATCGGCGCCTGTTGTCAGACATCTGTGGAAGACATTCATACATCAGCATTGATCTTACAATCCTTCAGCATAAGAAAAGAGAAAGCAGAACTCTTCATGACACTGAGTGAACAAAGAGCTTCACTGATCCTCATTCATGACTCAACACAGCTCCTCAGATAAGAAAGGAAAGTAAGAGTAAATGGTTTCCCAACTAAGCAACTGACTTCATTAATATTACTAGCTAAGCCAAACTGCAGGGGAAACCCACATGTTGGCTACAGTCATTACAAAGATCCAAATCCAACACAAGTTCATCATAACAAGCATGCAAGCGACTGATAAGCAAACTAAACTAAATGGAAGCAACTGATAAGCAAACTAAACTGACTACCTAAGACTGAGACATCTGACTTAGAATTATTACAAACTTCGACGCTAACGACCTAAGGATCCAAATCTATCCTGGTCTTACAGACAGGGGAACCATAAGTGTGGTGACCACGTGGCGGTGAGCGGTATGGGTGCTGAGTCCCAACAGGTGCGGGAGAACCACCCTCCTGGTGATGGCGCTCTGCCAACTCAGCACGCAACTCCGCAATCTCCGTTCGAGCCCTGCTTAGCTCGTCCAGAGAGTGATCCAGCTCCGTGTTAAGCACTGCGACTAGGTTGACTGTGCTGCTCAACCTAGGGTTAGCCTCACCAAAAGGTGAAACAACCACACTCTCTGTGCTGCCAGTAGGGCGGCGGGGGTAGTACCGAAGGTTAAGACCGTCGGCCACGCCACCAAACAAAGAACAGTACTGAGAGAGTGCACGCCGTGCTGCATCCTGCATAGCCGCCTCTGCAGTGTCCCTCTCGGAGATGGAATAGTGCTCCGAAACGGCCTCCGCACCCCGGAGGTCATCCTCCGGACGGCGAACTAGGCAGGTAGCCTCCCAGCGGTCCGGGTACCTCCCGCGACTGTGCTGGTAGACCACACAACGATACTCGATCGACCAGGTGTGCCGGTCGAAAGCCTGGCGCAGCAAGGTGTCGAGTGCGTCGTGGAAGTGACAACCGCGAGCGGCGTCACGGGTGATGGGTCGGGCGACCCATCCTTCCGCCTCCTGCGGCTCAGAGGACTCCGTGCTGTGGTCTGAGTCGTCGTCGTCGGGGTCTCCTCCAGGACCTCCTCCAGTAGCTCCTCCAACAGCCGGGACGTCCCGCGGTGGAACAAGGGGCGCCTCCAGCTGGGCAACAGAGGAACGGGGCCTCACGGTCTCCACCTCCTGCTGGGGTGAGGAGGAAGAGCCCTGCTGCTCTCCGTGCTGGCGCCGGCGTTCCTGCTCCTCACGCAGGCGGTGGTGCAGCCTCTCTAGGTGACTCGACTGTCCGGACACGGTGCGGTGCAGAGGACGCTCCGCAAGTCGAGACGGCAGGAAAGGAATCACCGACTTACGTGCAGTGTGTCTAAGACGAGCCATCTACAAAAGACACCGTAAGCATAAGAGTAAGAGCAGAACTAATATGACAAGTGAATAAACCAAAGACAGAATAAGATAAAAATTTTAACAAGGTATTGTATAGATAGATAGTAAAATATAGGGTTGGTCGAGGTGACCGACTTTTGAAGTAACATCAGATGTCAAGGTGAGGGGAAGGGTCAATAGTCCTTAATACGACCAGTGCTACTCTAGGTCAGCGGTCCTACAGTCAGCATGGGCTTTGATACCACTTATGTCACACCCGGTTTTAGAAGGCAAACCGAATGCGAACTATGTACGTGCCAGGATCAGAACTCACGTACACAGCGATTACATAAATGAACATCATCACACAATGCTCGAATAATAACATAAAAGAGTACTTATTACATCATAGAGTCATAGACATCCACATAGTCATTGTCTTAACAAGTAAATCAAAGTGCTAAACGAAACGCAGTAAAGATAAGGCCTTCACAGGCAGCTGACTGGGGGTTGCCGCCAACCCACACCTAGAATTCATCGTAGTCTTGGAACTCCTGGAAGTCTCCTTCCACGGCTTCGCCTTCTCCCGAGCAGTGGTTACAATGCGGACAACCTGGTGTTTTGTGGTAAAGCAAGGATGAGTACACATCAACGTACTCAGCAAATGTCCCGTTTGGCTGAGGTGGACTAGCTTTATGTGGGGTTAGGCTCAAGCAGTTGCTTTTAGTTGGTCAAGTATTTATCATTAGTAGAAGCCAGATTTTAGCATTAACCAACCCCGTAAACCATTTCCTCATCGAGGAACATCATCATCATAATCGAACCAAAACCATAATATAATTCTTGTATCTCGAAACATCTGTATCTCTAATCAAAGAGGATCCCAAGGCTGCTCTTAACCGTGAGCACGGCTGATATACCAGTTTCACTACCCTCTGCAGAGGTCGCACACTTTACCCATGAGTCATGATTCCCTTTCTACCCGGGGAGAGCTAATCCCCATTGACCACTACCTAGGTGGTCCTGCAGGGCATCACTACGTAGCCTTTACAAAGATTCCCTAGAGATCGTAGCTGCCCGTTAGGTTTCTCCAGTTTGATAAACACAGTACCCCTCCCCGCAGGAGAGTGACTAACAAAGAGCAAAACGAAAGAACCTCGGCACTCAGCCTCGGCAGAGCAAGCACTGTGCCTGGACCCCATTGACGGCACGACGGCTAAGCAACTACACCTCTAATTCATCTAATTAATCAGCTAAGGGCATCCCATTTCACCCTCATGGTTGCACTGTTATCCCGGGTGGTCTCTCAACGAACCAGTCCTTACGGAGAGGTACTCAGGAAACAGCCTGAGCCCCCTAGAATATCACAAGATCATCAACATCAACAGGATAACAGTATCATAAATAGCCACATCATGTTCATTGATTATGTTAAAGCAGTAGCAAAGTGCTAACCATAACAACCCAATAGGTCATCAAGGATAAAGTAAAGTGTAAAGCTAGTCAATCCTTAGGTTTCAAGTAAGTAATGCGGGGTAGTAAATTATAAATGAATAGGACATAATGGGACAGAGGACACTTGCCTTCACCAAACTGCTGATCAGGGACTTCCTCTGCAACTGCCTCGGGAAACACAGACTGCTCGGTGTCTACGCAAAGCAATCATTCACACTATGCACTTGGGAAAATAACAGACAAAAACAATATACCAAACATATGCAGCAGAGAGGGGTCACAAGTTCATAACAGAAAAGGGATAGGCACTCTAAAGTTCCCTAGGTCTGGGGGTAGAGGATTACACAAAGTGATTCACTATCCACTAATCAGGTCTAAGTTGGTGGTGGGATTAAATAATTATCTGGTTTAAGTTTCTAAACTTAAGTGTTTAAGTCCACAAACTTAAGTAATCCAACTTTTATTAAAGTCTACTTATTTCCAATTATCCTAAATGAGGTTTCAATAGTCTTAATCCTATCCTAGTGATTAGCTATTAATTAATACATGGAAACAGCAGGGAAACATTGCATAAACAGATAGATAATAATATTATGAACATTTTGCAATTTGAAGCACCTAATTTGGAGTTCATATGACAAAGTTATGAATTTTACAAGTTTAGGGGTTAAAATTATACCCTAAGGACTTATTTTTAATTAAATAAAAGGGCCAGGGACTTAACTGCGAGAAACCAGGGACGGCGGGTTCAAATTCCAGAAAACCGGGGGTCTCTTTAAGAAAAAGCGCGGGCGAAGGGGTATCGAGCGCCTACAGCCGTCAGATCTAAAGCGAACGGCCAGGATTAGATCCTGCGGGCGGGCGCGCGAGCGCGCGGCGGCGGGAGCGGCTGACAGGCGGGGCCGGGCGGACAGCGCGGGCGCGCGGGCGACTGGCAAGCGGGGCCGGGCGGGCAGAGCGAGCGCGCGGGCGGGCTGACAGGTGGGGCCTAGCGGGCAGAGAGACGGGGTGAGGGGGTAGTGGGCCTGGGCCGCTGGATCGCTGGCGGACGGCTAGGATTGGGCTTGGCCGAATTAAAACGAGGCCGCCCGATCTGGGATGGACGGTGGGGATCGGGTGGGCGGCCTGGGTCTTCCCTACGGCTAGTTGGGGCGGCGGCGCTCGTCCCCGCGGCGGAGGGCTCGCCGGAGACGAGGGGCGTGGGCGACTGGCGGGGCTCTGGGGCAATCCGAGTGGTCGGGGAGGTCGGGGAGGGCGCGGGGAGTTCTCCGGTAGGGTTTGGGTCGGGGCAGAGGCACCGGAGGGGGGCGATTCACGGCGGGGCGGCTCGGCGGCGGGGTTTCTCTACTCCGGCGAGCAATCACACGCAACAGAGAGCAAAACAAGGGGCGATAGGGGCTGGAGGGGTCCGTTACCTCAAGGCGGGCTCCGGGGACTCCTCGGCGGCGACGGGGACGCGACGGAGACTCGGGTCGACGGTGGCGGCTGCACGGCGAACGACGGGTGAGCGCGGGCAGAGAGAAATAGGGAGGGGGAGAGGGAATTGGGGTGCGTTCCGGGTTGCGGACGCCAGAGCGGAGCTCACCGGGGCTAAGGGCGCGGCGGAGCTCCACCGGCGACGAGGAAACGGCTCGGGCGGCGATGGTTAGTGGCGGCGGCGCTCTGCGTGCGCGCAGCGAGGGGGAGAGAGAGTCTGCTGGGGCGCAAATGGGGGAGGGGGTGAGGGCGAGTGGGGTTCGGGGCTCAAGTGGCCAGGGGCGAGGTGGGGCGAGTCCCACGCGCGACGTGGGCGCGGAGACCGCGGGCGCGAGCAGCTCGGGCGGCGGTTACGCGAGGAAGACGGGGCTGACAGCCCGGGCCCGCGAGCAGAGAGAGAGCGAGGGAGCGAGCGCGCGCGGGGAAAGCGGGCGCCGACAGGTGGGACCGGGCGAGCAGAGAGAGAAAGAGGCGGGTGCACGGAAGACGGGCGCGCCGACAGGTGGGGCCCGCTGCGCAGAGAGAGGAGGGGAGGGAGGCGCGCGCGCGAGAGATGGGCCGGCTGGGCCGAAAGGCCGAGAGGGCGGCTGGGTTGGGCTGCTTTACCCTTTTTCTTTTATTCTGAATTGTTTCTCCCTTTTCTTTTATTTATTCTATTTGATTCAAATTCAAATGGGCCCCAAATTCAAATTAGACCTTTTGAGAATTATGCACCAAACAAAAGTGAAATCTAGGGTTCAACATGATGCAACAATTCATACTCCACTAGGGTTTAACATAATAGACTATAATTACAAGTAAAATAAGCACTTAGCTCCTATAGAAATGAGAGAGAAAAGAATTAGGAAGGATGAGAAAAGGGAGTAACACCTGAATTTGTGAATATGAGCAAAGAAATTTTATACCCCCAAATTCAGGGTGTTACAGCTTAAGGGTCCCTTGGGTTTCTGACTTATCCTGTAAAAAGAACACCCAAGTGAAGCGGGAAAAATCATCAACAATAACAAGACCATACTTACTTCCCCCGATGCTTAGGTAGTGTAGAATCCCAAAAATTCAAATCTTGGAATTTTCTCAAACTCCCTCTAAATTCAAAATGAATTTCAAATTTCATTTCAAAATGTTTGTTTGCGAGTTGATATCAACAAATAAAGTATAGTGGTCTATATTCTCTCCAAAATCCTCCTCAAAATATCCTACATATATTTCCCCAGTGATCACCCTCAAATTCTTTTTAGAAATACTGCCCAGATATTTCTCCAGTGATCCCCCTCAAATTCTTCCAGAAATGCCGTCCAGATATTTCCCCAGTGATCCCCCTCAAATTCTTTCCAGAAATATTGCCCAAATATTCCACCAATATATCTCCAAGTATTTTCTTCCTAAGAAATACCTTCATAATCATTTTCAAGTCCCTACAAATATTTTCTTCATAACTTTTCTCATGCTCATACGTATACGTATGCCTCCAGTGTCATACGGTGAGCTCTACAAGCTAATCTCACTTATACAAGACAAATACATGCTAATCTCCCACTAATCCTCTCATCCTCCCACTAATCCTCTCATCCCTCCCCCTAATCCCCCACCATGGCTATAAATAGAGGGGCAAGGGCCTCCTCTCATCCCACCCCAAGCCATTTTATGGCAACTCTCTTCCCCCCCACACACACCCACTCCATGTTCCACACAAGCACACACTAGCACAAGGATCGTTCGGTCGTTCTTCGATCGTTCGTCCCCCTGTTCTTAGTTTGTTTGTTCGTTCGTTCATTCGATCGTTCGTCCGATCGTTCATGGTTCGTTCGTCCGTTCGTCCGTTCGTTCGTCCAAATAATCTTTTTCCTGCCGCTGCCGAAATTCCGATCGTTCGATCATTCGATCGTTTATCGTTCGTTCATAGTTCCTATTCATCATTCATCATTCGTTCATAGTCCCTATTCATCGTTCTTCCAGATAATCTTTGTCCTGCCTTTATGCTGCCGAAATTCCGATCGTTCGTTCGTCCAATCATTCGTTCGTTCGTCCATTTGTTCGTCCAAATAATCTTTTCCCTGTCGTTATGCTGCCGAAATTCCGATCGTTCGTTCGTTCGATCATTCGATCGTTCATCGTTTGTTCATAGTTCCTATTCATCGTTCATCGTTCGTTCATAGTCCCTATTCATCGTTCTTCCAGATAATCTTTGTCCTGCCGTTATGCTGCCGAAATTCCGATCATTCGTTCGTCCGATCATTCGATCGTTCATTCATAGTTCCTATTCATTGTTCATCGTTCGTTCGTACGAACTATTCACCATTACTATTCACCAGTACTATTCATTGTTACTATTCACCATTGTTATTCATAGTTACTATTCACCATCATTACTATTCATTGTTGCTATTCATCGATCATCCGATCACCCCAAATTTCAACTACTCATCCATCATGTTGTTCAGTCCACCTAAGACCAGCCAGACCCATATTCCAGTCATACGAACTCCGGTGACTGTGATTTTCCTTCCAGTGGGAACTTCCCATCTGGTCACCTATCCCAGGTTTCTCTAAGTTGAGCACGCTTTACTTTGAGATTCCTTTGAACCAGGCTTCCAAACTCAGATTCCAATAATTCTTGTTTCTAAATTCTTATCAAACTATTCACTATCCAACCATGTCATCCCTTAAGCATGGTCCATGTTCCAGAAAACTCCCAAAACACTCTTGTCCCATATTCTGCCTATAACTCTCCTGTTCATACTAAGTCAGACGATTCATTCGTCACTATTCTCACCAATAGTGAACTTCATTGTGCTACACCACATACACCCAGCTATAAATACACCTAGCTACCCTCTCCCTCTCCACACACACTCAACACCCTCAGCCAAGGAAAACACCCCACCCACTTAGTTACTCCGCTCTGTCGGCTACACGCATAGTGTCACTTCGCCTCCAGTCCACCCTCCTGGTAAGCACCTCCGCTCCACCACCAGTAATATCACAACACCACATGACACAGATTCTACTCAAGACTCTACCCATCCATATATCGCTATTCTGACCACTATACTAAATATTTGTTGGTATACTTGCTTGTTTGTATGTTTGCTTATTCATGTTGCATAGTTATCGGAGCGTTCGTGCCGTCTCGTGGAGGCCAGATCTGCAAGTCTACGCCAGGCGGTGGAGCCAGAAGCCAGTTCCGCGAGCTCTCCTTCCCCCTTCGCCGAATAAGCATGGCAAGCTCACTGGATCCCTTTGATGCATAAATTACCTATGATCTTTCAACCACAACCCTCAGCCTGTTATTTTATGCACGATATGATTTTGAGACAAGTTATTATGGCCACCCAAGCCGCTTGCCGCAATCAATCCTTAATATATTTGTTACAAATGATTTGAGAAAAGGTGTGAGTTTTTCAAAAGAAAATGCTTTTCAAAATGTGTATGATGAAGGGTTTTCACCCTTATCACCTTTGAGTAGGGATGATCAGGGACTCCCTGGTTTAGGCGAGGGCCTAAGGTGAAGGCTCAGCTGGTTTAGGCGTGAGCAGAAGGATTGTCCTCTCATATAAGGACCGGTTTGTCATCCTTCACTACCTGTACTCATGACAAGTACAACCACTCGAGACTGTGTGGGCAGTCACTCAATCTGAACTTGTACGGTCCAACCCCAGGGTTATGAAGGCTGGGGAGCACCGGGAGGATAAGGCGGGGGAATGTTTTGTCCGGTTTGGACATGGCGGTGGCCTGACTCCTTCCGGTATAACCATTAAGGTTAGGACGTGCGGGGAAAGAAAGAGATTCGGATTCGGGTCTCACTAGCTATGAGATCGCAGAGCCGGACTAGTGGGTAAAGTGTACACCTCTGCGCAGAGTTTGAAAACCTATTCGAATAGTCTGTGTCCACAGGAATGGACGAGTCTGATGTGGTATGACAATTAGTGTTTTGTTTCAAAAAAAGGTGCGTTTGAGAAAAGTGGTTTTTAAAAGGTCCGGCGGTTGAGCCGTGAGCTATGGTGGACGGGAAGTCCAGTAGCTGTTTTTGAAAAAGAAAAAAAACCAGTGGGAAACTGAAAGGGAAATGTGCCCTTGGGCCATTTCTAAGTATTTTGGTGATTGAATGTCAACACAAGTGCTTAAATATGAATCAATGCCCATGGATGAACAAAGTGCAAATCTAGAGCAAAGGTATGTTTCTAAGTCTTAGTACATTGGTTTTGTGTACTAATATACTTGTCTAAGTATTAGAAACAGGAAGAAGAAGAAAAGAAGAGAGTTGGCTGTGTACAGCCAAGAGGCTGTTTCGGTCTGGGGCACCGGACTGTCCGGTGGTGCACCGGACAGTGTCCGGTGCGCCAGGCTGCCTCAGCCGAAGAGGCCGCTCTCGGGAATTTGCTGACGGCGTACGGCTAAAATTCACCGGACTGTCCGGTGTGCACCAGACTGTCCGGTGAGCCAACGGTCGGTAGGGCCAACGGTCGGCCGCGGATTCAGCGCGCGACACGTGGCCAAGCCAACGGTCGGAAGGGGGCACCGGACTGTCCGGTGTGCACCGGACATGTCCGGTGCGCCAACGGCTCCCAGATCAGCAACGGTCGACTGCACTGTTTAAGGAAAGAAATCGGGCACCGGACAGTGTCCGGTGTGCACCGGACTGTCCGGTGCGCCCGACGACAGAAGGCAAAGATGGCCTTCCAGATTTGTTCTCAACGGCTCCTAGCTGCCTTGGGGCTATAAAAGGGACCCCTAGGCGCATGGAGGGAGACACCAAGCAACCTTTGAGCATTCTTGATCATCCACACTCAGTCTTTGCGCATTCGTTTGTCATTTTAAGTGATTCGAGCTCCGTTCTAGTGAGAACTTTGAGATAGTCTTTTGAGCTCGATTCTTGGCCGTGTGTGTGTGCATTTTGCTGTGGATTTCTGTGTGTTGCTTCCCTCCCTTACTCCGTATTTCTTTGTGAATCTCAAGTGTAAGGGCGAGAGACTCCAAGTTGTGGAGATTCCTCGCAAACGGGATATTGAAAGGAAAAGCATAACACTGTGGTATTCAAGTTGATCATTGGATCACTTGAGAGGAGTTGAGTGCAACTCTCGTCCGTTGGGACGCCACAACGTGGAGTAGGCAAGTTTGTACTTGGCCGAACCACGGGATAAATCACTGTGTCTTCTCTGTGTTGAACTCCTTGTGATTATCATATTGTGCAAGATCTTCTCTCTAGCCACTTGGCATTAACTGTGCTAACACTTAACCAAAGTTTTGTGGCTTAAGTTTTTGAAGTTTACAGGATCACCTATTCACCCCCCTCTAGGTGCTCTCAATTGGTATCGGAGCCGTTCTCTTCAAGAAAGGGACTAATCGCCCGAAGAGATGGATCCTAAGGGGAAGGGAATCGTGATCAACGACAAGGAAAAGGAGTCCTTCGTCAACGAGCCAAAAGATGACAAATCCAACGACTCTGGCTCGGGCCACAAGCGCAAAGATGGGAAGAAGAAGAAGACAAGGCGCATCAAGGAGATCGTCTACTACGACAGCGACGAATCCTCTTCTTCTCAAAAGGACGACGACAACGACTACAGGAAGACGGTCAATTCGAATTTTTCATTTGATTATTCTCGTATTCCACATAGTTCGAATTCGCATTTGCTTTCCATTCCTCTTGGCAAACCTCCACACTTTGATGGGGAGGACTACGGATTTTGGAGTCACAAAATGCGTAGTCATTTATTCTCTCTCCATCCAAGCATATGGGAGATTGTAGAGAATGGAATGAAATTTGATAGCTCGGATAGCCCTATGTTTATTAATGAACAAATTCATAAAAATGCACAAGCTACTACTGTGTTGCTAGCCTCTTTGTGCAGGGAAGAGTACAATAAGGTGAGCGGCTTGGACAATGCCAAGCAGATATGGGACACCCTCAAGATTTCTCACGAGGGGAACGACATCACCATGCTCACTAAAATGGAGTTGGTGGAGGGCGAGCTTGGAAGGTTTGCAATGATAAGGGGCGAGGAGCCAACCCAAACATACAACCGGCTCAAGACCCTTATCAACAAAATAAGGAGCTACGGAAGCACGCGATGGACGGATCACGACGTCGTCCGCCTAATGCTAAGGTCATTTACCATTCTTGATCCTCATCTCGTGAACAATATTCGTGAGAATCCCAGGTACACGAAGATGACGCCCGAAGAGGTACTCGGAAAATTCGTAAGCGGGCGGAAGATGATCAAGGAGGCAAGATACGTGGACGACGCCTTGAATGGACCGATCAACGAGCATCAACCCCTTGCTCTCAAGGCAACAAGAAGCAAGGAGGCGCTACCTAGCAAGGTGGCACAAATTGAGGCGGCCGGACTTAATGATGAAGAGATGGCTCTCATCATCAAACGCTTCAAGACGGTGCTAAAAGGTCACAAGGGGCAGCCAAGCAAGACCAAGACAAAGGGGAAGCGCTCATGCTTCAAGTGCGGTAAGATTGGTCATTTTATCGCTAACTGTCCCGATAACGATAGTGACCAGGAGCAGGGGAACAAGAGGGAAAAGAAGAAGAATTACAAGAAGGCCAAGGGCGAGGCACACATCGGAAAGGAGTGGGATTCGGATTGCTCCTCCGACTCCGACAATGAAGGACTCGCCGCCACCGCCTTCAACAAGTCATCCCTCTTCCCCAACGAGCGTCACACATGTCTTATGGCAAGGGAGAAGAAGGTGAGTACTCGAGACTCCACTTATGCTTCTTCTAGTGATAATGAGTCTAGTGATGATGATGACATAGACTATTCATGCTTATTCAAGGGCTTAGATAGATCTAAGATAGACAAAATCAATGAATTGATTGATACCTTGAATGATAAGAATGTGCTTTTAGAAAAGCAAGAGGATTTGTTGTATGAAGAACATGACAAGTTTGTAGAAGCACAAAAATCACTTGCATTAGAGATTAAGAGAAATGAAATGCTTTCTTGTGAGTTGTCTACATGTCATGATTCAATTGCTAGTTTAAAGAGCATAAATGATGATTTAAATACTAAACTAGAAAAATCTAGTAAATCAACATCTTGTGTAGAACATGTTAAGATTTGCACTAGGTGTAAAGATTTCGATGTTGATGCCTGTAGTGATCATTTAGTTTCAATTTCCAAACTAACTGAGGAATTGGCTAGTCTTAATGCCCAACTTAAGACTAGCAAGAATGATTTCAATAAACTAAAATTTGCAAGGGATGCCTACACGATTGGTAGACACCCCTCAATTAAGGATGGACTTGGCTTCAAAAGGGAAGCCAAGAACTTAACAAGCCATAAGGCTCCCATTCCCGCTAAGGAGAAAGGGAAGGCCCCTATGGCTACTAGTGCTAAAAAGAACCATGCCTTTTTGTATCATGATAGGAAAAATTCTAGAAATGCTTGTAGAAGTTATGATGCTTTTGATTCACATGCTTATGATTCTTATGCCATGACTGCTTCTAGTTCTTCCTATATGCATGGTAGAAGTATGACTAGGAGAAATGCTATTCATCACGTGCCTAGAAAGAATACTATTCATGCTCCTAGGAAAGTAGTAAATGAACTTTCTAAAATTTATTGTGCTTTAAATGCTTCCTTTGCTATTTGTAGAAAGGATAGGAAGATAGTTGCTAGGAAGTTAGGGGCAAAATGCAAGGGAGACAAAACTTGCATTTAGGTCCCTAAGAAAATTTGCACTAACCTTGTAGGACCCAACAAGAGTTGGGTACCTAAGTCCCAAGCCTAAATTTGCCTTGCAGGTTTATGCATCCGGGGGTTCAAGCTGGATTATCGACAGCGGATGCACAAACCATATGACGGGGGAGAAGAAGATGTTCACTTCCTACGTCAAGAATAAGGATTCCCAAGATTCAATTATATTCGGTGATGGGAATCAAGGCAAGGTAAAAGGGTTAGGTAAAATTGCAATTACTAATGAGCATTCTATCTCTAATGTATTTTTAGTAGAGAGTCTTGGATATAATTTGCTATCTGTTAGTCAATTATGTCATATGGGATACAACTGTCTATTTACAAATGTAGATGTGTCTGTTTTTAGAAGAAGTGATGGTTCACTAGCTTTTAAGGGTGTATTAGACGGCAAACTTTATTTAGTTGATTTTGCAAAAGAAGAGGTCGGTCTAGATGCATGCTTAATAGCTAAGACTAGCATGGGCTGGCTGTGGCATCGCCGCTTAGCACATGTGGGGATGAAGAACCTTCACAAGCTTCTAAAGGGAGAACACGTAATAGGTTTGACTAATGTGCAATTCGAAAAAGATAGACCTTGTGCAGCTTGTCAAGTAGGTAAACAAGTGGGAGGAGCACATCACAGCAAGAATGTGATGACCACTTCAAGACCACTGGAGCTGCTGCATATGGACCTCTTCGGACCCGTCGCCTATCTGAGCATAGGAGGGAGTAAGTATGGTCTAGTTATTGTTGATGACTTTTCCCGCTTCACTTGGGTGTTCTTTTTGCAGGATAAGTCTGAAACCCAAGGGACCCTCAAGCGCTTCCTCAGGAGAGCTCAAAATGAGTTTGAGCTCAAGGTGAAGAAGATAAGGAGCGACAACGGGTCCGAATTCAAGAACCTTCAAGTGGAGGAGTTCCTTGAGGAGGAAGGGATCAAGCACGAGTTCTCCGCTCCCTATACACCACAGCAAAATGGTGTGGTAGAGAGGAAGAACAGGACGCTAATCGACATGGCGAGGACTATGCTCGGAGAATTCAAGACCCCCGAGCGTTTTTGGTCGGAAGCCGTGAACACGGCTTGCCACGCCATCAACAGGGTCTACCTTCATCGCCTCCTCAAGAAGACGTCGTATGAGCTTCTAACCGGTAACAAACCCAATGTATCTTACTTTCGTGTATTTGGGAGCAAATGCTACATTCTAGTGAAGAAGGGTAGAAATTCTAAGTTTGCTCCCAAAGCTGTAGAAGGGTTTTTGTTAGGTTATGACTCAAATACAAAGGCGTATAGAGTCTTCAACAAATCATCGGGTTTGGT
Source organism: Zea mays (assembly GCF_902167145.1). NCBI lineage: Eukaryota > Viridiplantae > Streptophyta > Magnoliopsida > Poales > Poaceae > Zea > Zea mays. The sequence continues at coordinate 30,839,056 of NC_050100.1, read as the reverse complement.
TGAAGTCTCTAGCGACGTTGTATTTGATGAGACTAATGGCTCTCCAAGAGAGCAAGTTGTTGATCTTGATGATGTAGATGAAGAAGACGTTCCAACGGCCGCTATGCGCACCATGGCGATTGGTGATGTGCGACCACAGGAACAATTGGAGCAAGATCAACCTTCTTCCTCAACAACGGTGCATCCCCCAACTCAAGACGATGAACAGGTTCATCAACAGGAGGCGTGTGATCAAGGGGGAGCACAAGATGATCATGTGATGGAGGAAGATGCACAACCTGCACCTCCAACCCAAGTTCGAGCGATGATTCAAAGGGATCATCCCGTCGACCAAATTCTAGGTGACATTAACAAGGGAGTAACTACTCGTTCTCGATTAGTTAATTTTTGTGAGCATTACTCCTTTGTCTCTTCTATTGAGCCTTTCAGGGTAGAGGAGGCCTTGCTAGATCCGGACTGGGGGTTGGCCATGCAGGAGGAGCTCAACAACTTCAAGAGAAATGAAGTTTGGACGCTGGTGCCTCGTCCGAAGCAAAATGTTGTGGGAACCAAGTGGGTGTTCCGCAACAAATAGGACGAGCACGGGGTGGTGACGAGAAACAAGGCTCGACTTGTGGCAAAAGGTTATGCCTAAGTCGCAGGTTTGGATTTCGAGGAGACTTTTGCTCCTGTGGCTAGGCTAGAGTCAATTCGAATCTTGCTAGCATATGCCGCTCACCATTCTTTCAGGTTGTTCCAAATGGATGTGAAGAGCGCTTTCCTCAACGGGCCAATCAAGGAGGAGGTGTACGTGGAGCAACCCCCTGGCTTCGAGGATGAACGGTACCCCGACCACGTGTGTAAGCTCTCTAAGGCGCTCTATGGACTTAAGCAAGCCCCAAGAGCATGGTATGAATGCCTTAGAGACTTTTTACTTGCTAATGCTTTCAAGGTTGGGAAAGCCGATCCAACTCTTTTTACTAAGACATGTGATGGTGATTTGTTTGTGTGCCAAATTTATGTTGATGACATAATATTTGGTTCTACTAACCAAAAGTCTTGTGAAGAGTTTAGCAGGGTGATGACGCAGAAATTCGAAATGTCGATGATGGGCGAGTTGAACTATTTCCTTGGGTTCCAAGTGAAGCAACTCAAGGACGGCACCTTCATCTCCCAAACGAAGTACACACAAGACTTGCTGAAGCGGTTTGGGATGAAGGACGCCAAGCCCGCAAAGACTCCTATGGGGACTGACGGACACACCGACCTCAACAAAGGAGGTAAGTCCGTTGATCAAAAAGCATACCGGTCCATGATAGGTTCCTTGCTTTACTTGTGTGCTAGTAGACCGGATATTATGCTTAGTGTATGCATGTGTGCTAGATTTCAATCCGATCCTAAGGAGTGTCACTTAGTGGCGGTGAAGCGAATTCTGAGATATTTAGTTGCTACGCCTTGCTTCGGGCTCTGGTATCCAAAGGGGTCTACCTTTGACTTGGTTGGATACTCAGACTCCGACTATGCTGGATGTAAGGTCGATAGGAAGAGTACATCAGGGATGTGCCAATTCTTAGGAAGGTCCCTGGTGTCGTGGAACTCTAAGAAACAAACCTCCATTGCCCTATCCACCGCTGAGGCCGAGTATGTTGCCGCAGGACAGTGTTGCGCGCAACTACTTTGGATGAGGCAAACCCTCCGGGACTTTGGCTACAATCTGAGTAAAGTCCCACTCCTATGTGACAATGAGAGTGCTATCCGCATGGCGGAAAATCCTGTTGAACACAGCCGCACAAAGCACATAGACATCTGGCATCACTTTTTGAGAGACCACCAGCAAAAGGGAGATATCGAAGTGTTTCATGTTAGCACCGAGAACCAGCTAGCCGATATCTTCACTAAGCCTCTAGATGAGAAGACCTTTTGCAGATTGCGTAGTGAGCTAAATGTCTTAGATTCGCGGAACCTGGATTGAATTGTAGCATACATGTATTTATGCTTTTGATCATGTTCCTTTTGCATTTTGTTGCTTATTATGGTGCTCAAGTTGTACAAACACTCCCTGGACCTCACAAGTCCGTTGCAAAGTGATGCACATGTTTAGGGGGTGATGTGTTACAACTTGACCCTTTGAGACTAACCATGTGCTTGAGTTTGATGATTTAGTCTCGAAGGAGGATTGAAAGGGAAAAGGTGGACTTGGACCATGAAAGACTTCCACTGCACTCCGATGAAAAGAGTAATTTCTCCAAGTTCATCTTTTAACTCTTATTGCCTATTTGCTCTTAGTTGAAGATTTTGGTGAGGCAATGGGGTTAAAGGGCCAAGATTGATCCCGTTTTGGTGCTTGATGCCAAAGGGGGAGAAAATAAAGGCCAAAGCGATAAATGGATCAGCTACCACTTGAGAGATTTTGAAAATAGTAGAATAGAAAATAAAGGCCAAAGCGATAAATGGATCAGCTACCACTTGAGAGATTTTGAAAATAGTAGAATAGAGTTTTTGTTTTGTCAAACGCTTTTATTGTCTATTATTGTCTCTCTTGTCAAAAGTTGGCTTCTTGTGGGGAGAAGTGTTGATTATGGGAAATAGGGGGTTTGAAAATAGTAGAATAGAGTTTTTGTTTTGTCAAACGCTTTTATTGTCTATTATTGTCTCTCTTGTCAAAAGTTGGCTTCTTGTGGGGAGAAGTGTTGATTATGGGAAATAGGGGGAGTTTTTGAAATCTTTGATCAATCTCTTTTGGAATGACTCTCTTTATGCTTCAATATGTGTGTTTGACATAGAGATAGAGATTTGAGTTTGATTTGCAAAAACAAACCAAGTGGTGGCAAAGGATGATCCATATATGCCAAAATTGAATAAAACTCAAATTTATTTTTATTTGAAGGGATTTTGCACTTGTTCTAGTTGCTTTATGTTGTGTTGGCATAAATCACCAAAAAGGGGGAGATTGAAAGGGAAATGTGCCCTTGGGCCATTTCTAAGTATTTTGGTGATTGAATGTCAACACAAGTGCTTAAATATGAATCAATGCCCATGGATGAACAAAGTGCAAATCTAGAGCAAAGGTATGTTTCTAAGTCTTAGTACATTGGTTTTGTGTACTAATATACTTGTCTAAGTATTAGAAACAGGAAGAAGAAGAAAAGAAGAGAGTTGGCTGTGTACAGCCAAGAGGCTGTTTCGGTCTGGGGCACCGGACTGTCCGGTGGTGCACCGGACAGTGTCCGGTGCGCCAGGCTGCCTCAGCCGAAGAGGCCGCTCTCTGGAATTTGCTGACGGCGTACGGCTAAAATTCACCGGACTGTCCGGTGTGCACCGGACTGTCCGGTGAGCCAACGGTCGGTAGGGCCAACGGTCGGCCGCGGATTCAGCGCGCGACACGTGGCCAAGCCAACGGTCGGAAGGGGGCACCGGACTGTCCGGTGTGCACCGGACATGTCCGGTGCGCCAACGGCTCCCAGATCAGCAACGGTCGACTGCACTGTTTAAGGAAAGAAATCGGGCACCGGACAATGTCCGGTGCGCCCGACGACAGAAGGCAAAGATGGCCTTCCAGATTTGTTCTCAACGGCTCCTAGCTGCCTTGGGGCTATAAAAGGGACCCCTAGGCGCATGGAGGGAGACACCAAGCAACCTTTGAGCATTCTTGATCATCCACACTCAGTCTTTGCGCATTCGTTTGTCATTTTAAGTGATTCGAGCTCCGTTCTAGTGAGAACTTTGAGATAGTCTTTTGAGCTCGATTCTTGGCCGTGTGTGTGCGCATTTTGCTGTGGATTTCTGTGTGTTGCTTCCCTCCCTTACTCCGTATTTCTTTGTGAATCTCAAGTGTAAGGGCGAGAGACTCCAAGTTGTGGAGATTCCTCGCAAACGGGATATTGAAAGGAAAAGCATAACACTGTGGTATTCAAGTTGATCATTGGATCACTTGAGAGGAGTTGAGTGCAACTCTCGTCCGTTGGGACGCCACAACGTGGAGTAGGCAAGTTTGTACTTGGCCGAACCACGGGATAAATCACTGTGTCTTCTCTGTGTTGAACTCCTTGTGATTATCATATTGTGCAAGATCTTCTCTCTAGCCACTTGGCATTAACTGTGCTAACACTTAACCAAAGTTTTGTGGCTTAAGTTTTTGAAGTTTACAAGATCACCTATTCACCCCCCCCTCTAGGTGCTCTCAGAAACTGCTAAGATACCTGGATGGTTTAGTCCAGGGGATTTTGTTCTATATTGAAAAAATTTCCTGCTCCTTTGGGAGAGGATGCGCTTTGAAAATACAAAATGTTTTACAAAACAACCCTGCATAAAATATTGTTGTTTCTGCAAAATATCCTGAGCTCCACATATTCCATGCATTATATCTGATTTCCCCATTCTGCGGGTGAAGGTGGGCTGCTGAGTACGTTTGTACTCACCCTTGCTTATTTGTTGTTTTTCAGAAAAAGGAGATCGGGTAAGAGTTACGACTGTTCCCAACCTTGCCTGTGGCTGTTGGACCGCTGATTTGCTTCGCTGCGTATATCGGGCTGCTTCAGCCCCACTCTGATGATATGTCCCGAGTTGTGGACCAACTCTTAAAGTTGTTCGCCACCTTTATAGGTTTGTCTCGTCTAAGCAGATCTGGAATCATCTGATGTATAAATGTGTTTACTAGCCTCCTGGGACTAGTAATTGTATCACATTTGAGTCCTAGAGGATCGGGACGCTTCAGGTGGTATCAGAGCTGTTAGGTTGGCCGCAGGACGTAACCCTTAGCCTGATCCAAAAGTTTTTGAGTCAAAACTATTTTCTAAAAAAATCTTGCTCTCATCCCTTCATTTCAAAAATTCTTCCCCCTTTCCTTCTCTCAGAAGTCAGATGGAGGTCCGTTGCCAAACTAGCTTTTGCCAGAATGAAGATGGTTTCCCCAAGTTGCTGAGAGCATGCACGGTTCGCCTCGGAATCAGGAGCCAGCCAGAGTCTGATGGTCGTGAATTCGTCAAGCATGGCACATAGAAGTGTGTCGTGACTGTATACATTGGACCCAGTCCGCACCATGTGGAATGGAGTGTCACTGCTGCTGGGCACAGATTCAAAGACACCTTCCAAGTCGTCGCCCGCAAGGCATCGAGGACCCTGTGTCAGATCTATGAAGAAGAAGTGGCCGACACATCGCTCAGATTCTTTCTGCCCTTTCAGAGAAACCGTCCTGTTTGGATGGCCAAGTGCGTGCATTGGAAGTACAACAGTTGCTTGAGGACGACCCCTCAGTCGTGTACCTCACTGCATACCTGCTCACCCTTGATGCACAATATGATTTCTTGGCTCGGCATCACCGTCAGATGATTGTCCGAGCAGAAGATGCAGAGAAGCACAACCGTCAGCTCCATGTGGATCTCACCACAACTCAAGCCCGTGTAGCTGCCTTGGAAAGTCGTGAAGTCATTGCTGTTGAAGCCCTGAAGCAAGCCAAGGATGAGCACGTCCAGAAGTTGATGGAGGCCAACTTGGTAACCCATAACCAACGTAGAGCCCTGCGGATCCAAGAGCCAGCTCCATCCAACCCAGTTCAACCTAGGAGAGCTGAGGATCCCCAGATTCTTGAAGGTCACCCGGTCTCTATCAGAGGAGAAAAGAAGGCTTGGGAACTCCCGGAAGGAGCCATAGTCTTGGAAGGAATTCCAGTCTTCCCTCAGGCTATGGATAAGCAAGAGCACCCTGAATCCTCCCAAGATCCCCCGCCAGAGTTGTTTGAGCCCCTCACCATGAAAAAGATTCCAGCACCGTCCCATGAGATCAAAGAAGAAGCTGCAAGCACCCCGCCAGCATCGCCGCTCTCTGAGGAGCTACAAGAGCCAGTCCCGCTTGAAGAAGAGTTCAACCCTGTCCTGCCATCTCAGTCGCCGCCAGAAGAAGTCATCAATATCAGCTCCCTCTTAACCCATCCAGGAGATGTCTCAGATTTAAGTTGTGTGCAAGCCTTGCCAGAAGAGAAGTTGCCTGGTCTGAAGTTAGTATGCCCAGTCCTCTGCATGCATTGGGTAGTGAAGTTTTTCTTCACTTTGGCTAAAGCCCTGCATGTATGAGAGGTAATCGTGTAGACTCGTGTTTTGCAAAACTCTATTTGTGTGCCCCCTAGGGCATTTCAAAATGAATTTCGCTTGATGTTTTCTCCCCTTTTGAGTGCATATGTGATGCTTTAATGTTAGTGCTCATAAGTTGCATTTAGCATAGTTCTTAATTCAGGAGCCAAGCAATAGTAGTTATGCTTAGCCCCCGAATCTGAGTAGTCCGTGCTTTGGAAAACTCTATTCTTCCCTTATTCAAAACATTTGATTTGTTTGTGCTTATCATTGCTGAGCTTGTGTGTTTTCTTTCTTTTTAAGAAAGGTTTTCTCTAAAAACATAGATCACAAATTAGAGCTAATCCTCACCTTATGCTTCCATTCTCATCTTAACCCATCTCAAGAGAAAAGCACCTGACCCAAGAAGATATTGAGAAGCTTACCCTTGAAGCCTGGAATAAGCTACAGAAGGAACCTGTCCAGCTGCTCAGTCAAAAGGACTGACCGTGAGAATCAAAGCACTGCCCCTGAGTCAAAGTAAACAGGAAAAGAGGACAGAAGGAGTTATTACCATACAGAGAGGCAAAGATTCTTGGAAACAGAGACCACAAACATCAGGGTCATTGACCCCACCACTCACCCGTGACCCTCGCGCGCGTGCCCGCCTCCATGTGCACTACCACCGCCCCAAGCCCCCTTTGCAGCGCACTACCGCCACCCACGCCCCCTTTTGCAGCGCACCCACCGCCATCGTCGCCGGCAACAGGCCCCCTTCCCCTTGTCGCACCTGCTGCCTCGTGTCACCTGCTCCATCACTACCACTCCACACCCCCCCGAGCACCCCCGCTCACCTATAAAACCCCCCACCAGCTCCCTCAACTCCCATCTCGCTCAAAGCAAAGCACACTCCAGATAAATCCCCTCTGCCAAATCGCAAGCAACTCCATTTTCCACTCCCTTGCCCCTAAGATCACAATGCTTGGTGATTCTTGGGTTGAAGACTGTTGTACATGGTTCATAATCTTTGGTTTCCTCTAATGTGTGATAGTAATACTCATTGATAGAATCCTCCAGTGGGAAGAGCAAAGAGAAAGAAAGGGTCAGTGAAAAGAAGATAGTGAAGAGAAGATGAGAAGAAGGTTGTCCCAGAATCAACCCTGTGTCAGTCATTTCTCCGCAGCCTGCTCAAGCAGCAACAGTAGAAGAAGGCCCCGAAACACCCTTGTTATGAGGTACTTCAAGGAGTTCAAATCCCCAAGATTCAAGAGATCTACCCTCATTCTTTTTAAGTGGGGTAGTGTTCCAGTAAGGTTCCTGCTATGGAGAAAAAGAAGAAGGCATGTAGCATGCTTGTGGAGGACTAGATCATCAAAGCATATAAGTTTCTGGATGAGAAGTGGTCACCCAAGTTTTGTTGATGAAGCACCAGAAGACCAATCAAGGAAGGAATCCATGTGGGAGTTCGTAAGAGAAAGGTTTGTGTGTTGGCATCGATGCTTCCTCAATAAGCTAGCTGCCAAGCGAAACCTAGAAGCCTAAAGATGATCTTTGAGTAGCCAGAATCAGCATTTGCAATCAGCAACCGGATGCTCCTCAAAGGCCAGATTTTCTTGAAGTTCCATCTCCTCGAAGAGTCTGCAAAGTGAAGATATGTAGCTGAAGTAAAGTTATACCCATAACCCTTCTAAGCCGAATCTCTAGGACGAGATTCTTTTAAGTGGGGTAGATTTGTAGCATCCCAAAAATTCAAATCTTGGAATTTTCTCAAACTCCCTCTAAATTCAAAATGAATTTCAAATTTCATTTCAAAATGTTTGTTTGCGAGTTGATATCAACAAATAAAGTATAGTGGTCTATATTCTCTCCAAAATCCTCCTCAAAATATACTACAAATATTTTCCCAGTGATCACCCTCAAATTCTTTTCAGAAATACTGCCCAGATATTTCTCCAGTGATCCCCCTCAAATTCTTCCAGAAATACCATCCAGATATTTCCCCAGTGATCACCCTCAAATTCTTTCCAGAAATATTGCCCAAATATTCCACCAATATATCTCCAAGTATTTTCTTCCTAAGAAATACCTTCATAATCATTTTTCAAGTCCCTACAAATATTTTCTTCATAACTTTTCTCATGCTCATACGTATACGTATGCCTCCAGTGTCATACGGTGAGCTCTACAAGCTAACCTCACTTATACAAGACAAATACATGCTAATCTCCCACTAATCCTCTCATCCTCCCACTAATCCTCTCATCCCTCCCCCTAATCCCCCACCATGGCTATAAATAGAGGGGCAAGGGCCTCCTCTCATCCCACCCCAAGCCATTTCATGGCAACTCTCTTCCCCCCCCCACACACCCACTCCATGTTCCACACAAGCACACACTATCACAAGGATCGTTCGGTCGTTCTTCGATCGTTCGTCCCCCTGTTCTTAGTTTGTTCATTCGTTTGTCCGATCGTTCGATCGTTCGTCCGATCGTTCATGGTTCGTTCGTCCGTTCGCCCGATCGTTCGTTCGTTCGTTCGTCCAAATAATCTTTTTCCTGCCGTTATGCTGCCGAAATTCCGATCGTTCGATCATTCGATCGTTTATCGTTCGTTCATAGTTCCTATTCATCATTCATCGTTCGTTCATAGTCCCTATTCATCGTTCTTCCAGATAATCTTTGTCCTGTCGTTATGCTGCCGAAATTCCGATTGTTCGTTCGTCCGATCATTCGTTCGTTCGTCCGTTCGTTCGTCCAAATAATCTTTTCCCTGCCGTTATGGTGCCGAAATTCCGATCGTTCGTTCGTTCGATCATTCGATCGTTCAATCATTCGATCGTTCATCGTTCGTTCATAGTTCCTATTCATCGTTCATCGTTCGTTCATAGTCCCTATTCATCGTTCTTCTAGATAATCTTTGTCCTGCCGTTATGCTGCCGAAATTCCGATCATTCGTTCGTCCGATCATTCGATCATTCATTCATAGTTCCTATTCATTGTTTATCGTCACTATTCATCGTTCGTTCATACGACTATCCACCATTACTATTCACCATTACTATTCATTGTTACTATTCACCATTGCTATTCATGGTTACTATTCACCATCATTACTATTCATCGTTACTATTCATCGATCATCCGATCACCCCAAATTTCAACTACTCATCCATCACGCTGTTCTGTCCACCTAAGACCAGCCAGACCCATATTCCAGTCATACGAACTCCGGTGACTGTGATTTTCCTTCTAGTGGGAACTTCCCATCTGGTCACCTATCCCAGGTTTCTCTAAGTTGAGCATGCTTTACTTTGAGATTCCTTTGAACCAGGCTTCCAATCTCAGATTCCAATAATTCTTGTTTCTAAATTCTTATCAAACTATTCCCTATCCAACCATGTCATCCCTTAAGCATGGTCCATGTTCCAGAAAACTCCCAAAATACTCTTGTCCCATATTTTGCCTATAACTCTCCTGTTCATACTAAGTCAGACGATTCATTCGTCACTATTCTCACAAACAGTGAACTTCATTGTGCTACACCACATACACCCAGCTATAAATACACCCAGCTACCCTCTCCCTCTCCACACACACTCAACACCCTCAACCAAGGAAAACACCCCACCCACTTAGTTACTCCGCTCTGTCGGCTACACGCATAGTGTCGCTTCGCCTCCAGTCCACCCTCCTGGTAAGCACCTCCGCTCCACCACCAGTAATATCACAACACCACATGACACAGATTCTACTCAAGACTCTACCCATCCATATATCTCTATTCTGACCACTATACTAAATATTTGTTGGTATACTTGCTTGTTTGTATGTTTGCTTAATCATGTTGCATAGTTATCGGAGTGCTCGTGCCGTCTCGTGGAGGCCAGATCTGCAAGTCTACGCCAGGCGATGGAGCAAGAAGCCAGTTCCGCGAGCTCTCCTTCCCCCTTCGCCGAATAAGCACGGCAAGCTCACTGGATCCCTTTGATGCATAAATTACCTATGATCTTTCAACCACAACCCTCAGCCTGTTATTTTATGAATGATATGATTTTGAGACAAGTTATTATGGCCACCCAAGCCGCTTGCCGCAATCAATCCTTAATATATTTGTTACAAATGATTTGAGAAAAGGTGTGAGCTTTTCAAAAGAAAATGCTTTTCAAAATGTGTATGATGAAGGGTTTTCACCAATATCACCTTTGAGTAGGGATGATCAGGGACTCCCTGGTTTTGGGGAGGGCCTAAGGTGAAGGCCCAGCTGGTTTAGGCGTGAGCAGAAGGATTGTCCTCTCATATAAGGACCGGTTTGTCATCCTTCACTACCTATACTCATGACAAGTACAACCACTCGAGACTGTGTGGGCAGTCACTCAATCTGAACTCGTACGGTCCAACCCCAGGGTTATGAAGGCTGGGGAGCACCGAGAGGATAAGGAGGGGGAATGTTTTGTCTGGTTTGGACATGGCGGTGGCCTGAGTCCTTCCGGCATAACCATTAAGGTTAGGACGTGCGGGGAAAGAAAGAGATTCGGATTCGGGTCTCACTAGCTATGAGTTTGCAGAGCCGGACTAGTGGGTAAAGTGTACACCTCTGCGCAGAGTTTGAAAACCTATTCGAATAGTCTGTGTCCACAGGAATGGACGAGTCTGATGTGGTATGACAATTAGTGTTTTGTTTCAAAAAAAGGTGCGTTTGAGAAAAGTGGTTTTTAAAAGGTCCGGTGGTTGAGCTGTGAGCTATGGTGGACGGGAAGTCCAGTAGCTGTTTTTGAAAAAGGAAAAAAACCAGTGGGAAACTGCTGAGATACCTGGATGGTTTAGTCCAGGGGATTTTGTTCTATATTGAAAAAACTTCCTGCTCCTTTGGGAGAGGATGCTCTTTGAAAATACAAAATGTTTTACAAAACAACCCTGCATAAAATACTGTTGTTTCTGCAAAATATCCTGAGCTCCACATATTCCATGCATTATATCTGATTTCCCCATTTCGCAGGTGAAGGTGGGCTGCTGAGTACGTTTGTACTCACCCTTGCTTATTTGTTGTTTTTCAGAAAAAGGAGTTCGGGTAAGAGTTACGACTGTTCCCAACCTTGCCTGTGGCTGTTGGACCACTGATTTGCTTCGCTGCGTATATCGGGCTGCTTCAGCCCCACTTTGATGATATGTCCCGAGTTGTGGACCAACTCTTAAAGTTGTTCGCCACCTTTATAGGTTTGTCTCGTCTAAGCAGATCTGGAATCATCTGATGTATAAATGTGTTTACTAGCCTCCTGGGACTAGTAATTGTATCACATTTGAGTCCTAGAGGACCGGGACGCTTCAGGTAGGCAACGGGTCCGAAGAGGTCCATATGTAGTAGCTCCAGTGGTCTTGATGTTATCATCACATTCTTGTTGTGATGAGTGCTTCCCACCTCTTTCCCTGCCTGACAAGCTGCACAAGGTCTATCTTTTTCGAAGAGACATTGGTTAGTCCTAACACATGCTCTCCCTTTAGAAGTTTGTGAAGGTTCTTCATCCCAACATGTGCTAGACGGCGATGCCACAGCCAGCCCATACTAGTCTTAGCGATTAAGCATGCATCTAGATCAGTCTCCTCTTTCGAAAAACAACTAAGTAGAGTTTGCCATCTAGTACACCCTTAAATGCTAATGAACCATCACTTCTTCTAAAGACAAATACATCAACATTTGTAAATAAACAATTGTAGCCCATGTGGCACAATTGACTAACAGACAGTAGATTATAGCCTAGTGACTCTACTAAAAATACATTAGAGATAGAGTGCTCATTTGTGATGGCTATCTTGCCCAAGCCTTTGACCTTGCCTTGGTTCCCATCTCCAAAGATAATCGTATCCTGGGAATCCTTGTTCTTGACGTAGGAGGTGAACATCTTCTTCTCCCCCGTCAAATGGTTTGTGCATCCGCTGTCGATAATCCAGCTTGAGCCCCCGGATGCATAAACCTTTTTCTCCTTTGCCATGAGGCAAGTGTGGAATTCGTTGGGGAAGAGAGAAGATTTGTTGAAGGCCGAGGCTGCCAGTCCGTCATCATCGAAGTCGGATGACGAGCAGTCCAAGTCCCATTCCTTGCCAAGATGTGCCTCGCCTTTAGCATTCCTATAGCTTTTCTTCTTCTCCTTCTTCCCATGTCTTTCTTCCCCTGGTCATTTTCATTATCGGGACATTGAGCAATAAAATGACCTGTCTTACCACATTTGAAGCAGGAGCGCTTTCCCTTTGCTTTATTCTTGTTGGGTTACTCCTTGGGTCCTTTTAATGCGGTCTCGAAGCGCTTGATGATGAGAGCCATCTCATCTTCGTTTAGCCCGGCCGCCTCAACTTGTGCCACCTTGCTTGGTAGCGCCACCCTGCTGCTTGTTGCTTTGAGAGCAACGGGTTGAGGCTCGTAGATGGGTAATGGACCATTAAGTGCATCGTCTACATATCGGGCTTCTTTCACCATCATGCGCCCGCTCACAAACTTTCCGAGTATCTCCTCGGACGTCATCTTTGTGTACCTGGGATTTTCACGGATGAGGTTCACAAGATGAGGGTCAATAATAGTAAAAGACATGAGCATAAGTCGGACGACGTCGTGATCCGTCCATCTCATGCTCCCATAGCTCCTAATCTTGTTGACCAGGGTCTTGAGCCTGTTGTACGTCTGTGTTGGCTCCTCTCCCCTGATCATAGCGAACCTTCCCAGCTCGCCTTCCACCAACTCCATTTTGGTGATCATGGTGGCGTCATTTCCCTCATGTGATATTTTGAGGGTGTCCTAGATTTGCTTGGCGTTGTCCAAGCCGCTCACCTTGTTGTACTCATCCCTGCACAAAGATGCTAGCAAAACAGTGGTAGCTTGTGCATTTTTATGAATTTGCTCGTTAATAAGCACGGGGTTATCCGTACTATCAAATTGCATTCCATGTTCAACTATCTCCCAAATACTAGGATGGAGAGAGAATAGATGACTACGCATTTTGTGACTCCAAAAAGAGTAGTCCTCTCCATCAAAGTGTGGAGGTTTACCAAGAGGAATTGAAAGCAAATGAGCATTGGAATTAAAAGGAATACGAGAATAATCAAATGAATAATTTGAATTAACCGGTTTCTTTTTCTCGTCGTCGTCGTCTCTTGGTGAAGAAGAAGATTCGTCGCGGTCGTAGTAGACGATTTTCTTGATGCGCCTCTTCTTCTTCTCGTCCTTCTTCTTATGACTCGAGCCAGAGTCGGTGGGCTTGTTGTTCTTTGGCTCATTGAGGAAGGACTCCTTTTCCTTGTCATTGACCACCATCCCCTTTCCCTTAGGATCCATCTCTTCGGGCGATTAGTCCCTTTCGTGAAGAGAACGGCTCTGATACCAATTGAAAGCACCTAGAGGGGGGTGAATAGGTGATCCTATAAAATTCAACAACTAATAGCCACAAAACTTGGTTATGAAGATGTTAGTGCAATAGAACCAATTGGCTATAGAGCGAGCTCTTGCGAATCACAATAAACACAAAGACAGCACAAGAGACATGGTGGTTTATCCCGTGGTTCGGCCAAGTATAACACTTGCCTACCTCCACGTTGTGGCGTCCCAATGGACGAGGGTTGCACTCAACCCCTTTCAAGTGATCCAATGATCAACTTGAATACCACGATATTCTTCCTTATATCTTATCCCGTTTGCGAGGAATCTCCACAAGTTGGAGCCTCTTGCCCTTACAACAAAGATCACAATGAAAACACAAGAGTAAGGTTGGGAGCAACACACACAAATCCGCAGCACACACATGCACACAAGCCAAGACTTGAGCTCAAATGAAGCACAGAGAGTTCACAGCTAGAACAGAGCTCAAATCACTAACACGATCGATCAAGTGTGTGGAGACGGAGTGTGGAGACTTAGAATTGCTTAGTGAATTCTTGGGTGACTCCTCCATGCGCCTAGGGGTCCCTTTTATAGCCCCAAGGCAGCTAGGAGCCATTGGAGACCAACAAGGAAGGCAATTCTTGCCTTCTGTCGGGTGGCGCACCGGACAGTCCGGTGCACCACCGGACAGTCACTATAGCATGTCCAGTGCGGATCTCCTTCCTAATTTGGCGCAGTCGACCGTTGCAACTCCGGGCTGGTTGGCGCACCAGACACTGTCCGGTGCACACCGGACAGTCTGGTGCCCCCAACCGACCGTTTGCGCGGGCCACGCGTCGCCCGCGGATTGCGCAGCCGACCATTGCGCTGGCGGCCGTTGGCTCACCGGACAGTCCGGTGAATTATAGTCGTACGCCACCAAAAACTCCTGAGAGCGGCCAGTTTGCTGGAAGCCAGCCTGGCGCACCGGACACTGTCCGGTGCACCACCGGATAGTCCGGTGTGCCAGACAAGCTGAATCTTGGCGGCTCCGAGCCAAGTCCTTTTCTTCTTCTCTTTTCTCTGATTCTAGCACTTAGACAAGTATATTAGTACACAAAAACCAATGTGCTAAGTCTAGAAACATACATTGTCTTTGTTTTGCACTTCTCTCTTCATTTAGCACAAATGAACTTAATTAAATGTGTTGGGCACTTAATCACCAAAACATACTAGAAATTGCCCAAGGGCACATTTCCCTTTCAGAAATCTTTGAGTGAGATTGAAGAGCTGCGGTTTTTGTGTTTCATCTCCAAATCTCTCTTGCTCTTCTTCATTCGAGCTTTGGTACTACATCGAGTTCTTTGTGGATTCATTACTCTTGGAGCTTCTAGCTCCTAGACGACTAGGTGTCTCTTGTGTCTCCAAATCTTGTGGAAGACCACAAGAAAGTTTGTATTACCCACTTGTTTGAGCAAAGATTACTGTGTGAGCTTGACCTTTATGGTCCGCAAAGGGAGGATTAGGGTTGAAAGAGACCCGACTCTTTGTGGGCGCCTCAACGAGGAAGTAGGGCACCTTGGTGATGTGACCGAACCTCGGGATAAATCTTGTGACTTGTCACACCCGGTTTTGAAGGTAAACCGAATGCGAACCATGTACGTGCCAGGATCAGAAATTCACGTACACAGCGATTACATAAATGACTCATCGTAGCACAATGCTTCGAATAGCAATAAAGATAAGTAATAATATGAAAGACTAGAGTCATTTACATAATATAATCAAAGTACACAGAACAGAAACGTAGCCAACGTAAATAAACCCACCACAGGCAGCTGACTGGGGGAGGTCGCTAGCCTAATCCTCGAACTCGTCGAAGTCCTGGAACTCTTGGAGATTCGCCTCGACGCCTTCTTCTTTACCTGAGCATAGATTGCACCAAAGGCAACCTGGTGTTTTGTGAAAGCAAGGGTGAGTACACATCAACGTACTCAGCAAATGCCCCGTTTGGCTGAAGTGGACTAGCTTTTATGTGGGGTTAGGCTCAAGCAGTTGCTTTTAGTTGGTCAAGTATTTATTGTTAGTAGAAGCCAGGTTTTATCATAAAACCCAAGTTATAATCCCAAAAAGTACCTCCTCAGAGAGGAAATACTAGAATACATAATTAAAGTCACCATTGTTAACCATCATCATTAAAGTCATCATCTGAGGTGTATCCGGAGTATCTATAATCAAAGAGGATCCCAAGGCTGCTCTTAACCGCAAGCACGACTGAAATATCAGTTTCATTACCCTCTGCAAAGGTCGCACACTTTACCCATGAGCCGTGATTCCCATTTTGCCCGGGGATCATGACTCCCCATTGATCACTTCCTAGGTGGTCCGGCAGGGTATCACTACGTAGCTTTTACAAAGATTCCCTAGAGGTCATAGCCGCCCGTTAGGTTTCTCCAGTTTGATAAACACAGTACCTCTCCCCGCAGGAGGGTGACTAACAAAAGCAAAACGAAAGAACCTCGGCACTCAGCCTCGGCAGAGCAAGCACTGTGCCTGGACTCCATTGACGGCACGACGGCGAAGCAACTACACCTCTAGTTCCTCTAATTAATTAGCTAAGGGCATCCCATTTCACCCTCATGGTTGCACTGTTATCCCGGGTGGTCTCTCAACGAATAGGTCCTTGCGGAGAGGTACTCGGGAAACAGCCCGAGTCCCCTAAATGCCACAAGTATATCATCATGTCCAGAATAAAATCATAGTATCATCATTGTATCTCATCATGTTCATTGATTAAAGTAAAGCCCTAGCATGTAGCTAACCATAGTAACCCAAAAGGTAAATCAAGGACAAGGTAAATAGAAAGCTAGTAAATCCTTAGGTTGTTCATAGTATGCGGGACAGTGTATTATAAAGTAAATGGGACATAATGGGTCAGAGGACACTTGCCTTCACCAAACAGATGCTCAGGGTCTTCATTCTCGTAGAACTCGAAGAACTGGATCATTTGGTCGCCGAAGCCTGACCGTCGATTCCTCGAAGCTCGAAAACGGATCGCATTCTATTCGCGACATGGAACGAATACGAACAGACACAAGCAAACAAACATATACAAGTATAAGAACATCACACCATACAAAGGAAAACAATATAAGAACGTGCAATACAAAATAAAGCTCGCTTCTATGGTCACGCGAGGAAAGAAACGCGATCGTCGAAGCTACGGTCTAGAGGTTATAACGTTTACGTTGCACAAGTAATAGTCAGGACATTTAACTCGACATTATAAAATATAAATTATAACTGCTATGTAGTTTTGACTCAATTTGCTACACCCACAGCTGTTAAATAAATAACTAATATAATTAGTACGAGAGATTCTAAGCGAGGCGAGTTTACTATGCGCGAAACAGTACGCCGGCTTGCGAACGACACGCGCGACATAGCGCGCGGACGACGCGCGAAACAGCACGACAGTGTGCGAACGACGCGCGGACACGCGTGCGAACAACACGCGCGACACGCGAACCAGACGCGCGGCAGAACACACGAAGGAAAGGCGACGACACGCGAACAATGCGCGAATGACACGTGAACACGCACGCGACAGTGACAACGTGTGAGCAATGCGATGACGAGCCCATCACGCACGAACTACACGCAGACCGTGCGACGTCGTGGACGATACATGGGAATCGCTAACATATATCACGATTATACTAAACAAGTATTAAATAAAAGTGTTTAAGTTGGTATTAATCAAGTTAACATTTATTTACAAAAGCGAAAGTTAAAAATATAACTAGTTTTAATTAGAAGGTCATTCTTAATAAGTATCGAATGAACCACCAATTAAATAATTATAAACTTGTGACGTGACAAAATACGTTACTATTATGAAATCGACGTTGTTACGAGGCTGACACGACTGAAATGAGTCGAGATAGGTTTTACGACGCATAAGACTCACTACATTTAATCATGTGATGAATTTATAAACAACGCGACATATGAGTACTGCTAAATCATGTTGTTCTTATATTAGCCAAATATTAAATATAACATTTAAGTCATCATAATCACGCTAACAGGTATCTACAAACGCCTAATTAAAATCATTAATTATATTCGATTGATTTGTTATTTTAATAATACACAACTAAACAAGTAATCAATTATTTAACGTGAATGATATAGCGAACTGATTTTACTAAAGCGTGCCAATAGCGATTTACGCGAACGACGACGCGCGCGGACAGCACGCGAACGACGCATGACGACACGTGTGACAACCCGTGAATTGCACGCAAATCAGACGTGTCGCACGCAGCACGAATCATGCGACAGCGAGGGTGTGATGGGGCTGTGCGCAAGGGGTAGACGAAGCTCACCTTGCGACAATGGTGGACGACGAAGCGGCCAAGCGGGTCGATGATGCACGGCAAGATACGGATGCGGACAGCTATCGCGGGCGCTCTGCAGGCAGCTGACGAGCAGGCTGCCATGGCTGCTCGAACGCCATGGCCGCGCAGAAGCCGAGCCGGGGCCGCCGCGGGCAAGCTGCAAAGGCCGCCACGCGCGCTGTGCTCCGTGAACTGCGCCAGGCCGTCGCGCCGCTGCGGGCGAGCCGTCGCGCTACCGTGGAGTGGTGGCACGGGCGGAGTCTAGGCAGGGCGGGCAGCGCCGAAAGGCAGGACCGCGTCGGGGCTTCGATGGCAGTCTTGGCAGGCTCGCCGGGGCTGCACAGGCGAGCTACGCCGGGTCGCCGCGCTGGCTGGCCACGAGCCGCCAGCGCGGCGAGCAGAGACAAGCGGCGGTTTTGGCCCTGCGACGCCTGCTAAATCAAACCAACCAGAGAAGAATACGTGGGAGAGAAAATGTGGGAGAGAAATGTGCTAGTGGGGCCCAATGTCATAGGCACAAAGAAAAGGAAAAGGATGGGGAGAGAGTTGGTGCACGTGGGGTGGACTTGCCCCCGGACGGTTGTTTTTTTTATTTCTTTTTTTCTTCTTTTATTTATTTATTTCGAAATTCCCTTTTCTTTTCTTTTTTTTCACATAAGTTATTCGAAATATATGAATAAATATATGTCTTTCTAAATATGAAAAATTATAATAATTTGAAATAATAATATTTTCAAATAAAATATTCAATAGATATTTTTAGGTAAATTTCTATTATTAATTAAGTTGGGCTTCACAAAAAGAGAATAAATTAAATAGTAACACTCTTTTAACTCAATCAACAACAAACAAAATTAATGCTCCAACATGTGATTCAACAATCAAAAAACCCTTTTAGAGTTTCATTAATACATCTAATACTTACATAAAAGCAAAATATTCCTTCACTGCTTTGAAAAGATAAAGAAAGGCAAAGGAAGAAGAGAGTAACACCTGAATTTGGTGGATATTAGAAAAGAAATTTTATACCCCCAAATTCAGGGTGTTACAAATCTAACCCCCTTAACAGAATCTCGCCCTCGAGATTCAAGAAGCTAGCAAGAGAAACAAGGTTGGTTCATCCGTTGTTCACGGCTTTCTTGAGTTGACTTTGACTTTGCAAGCTTAACTTGCGGACTGGATGCTTTGACCTTCAGGCGCTTGAGACCAATCGATACAATTCTTGAGGATCCCTTGGACCTGTGGGTTAGGACCCACACACGCTTTCGCTACACCACTCTGATCTTGTTGGTTGATGTAGATCACATTGTCTTCATTGGGGTTAGCAGCTAACCCCCTTAACATGAGTGTTGATATGCACTTGGTGAAGATGTCGACGACTCTGATCTTGACTGATTAAGAGCATTTGTAGGATGCCAACTGGACAGGTGCAAGAGGGAAGGGTATAAATAGAAAAGGTAATCATAGATGGATTAAAGAGAGAAAAGGGAGAGCACCCAGCTACCTTACTCTATGGCAATCAGCTAGTAAACTGATGTCATTGTGGACCAAGGGCCACAACACATCAGCACTCATCACAAAGAAGCAAATCAGTCATAACACAAAGATAAACAGTCCAAGCATACAACAACAAACATCTCGTTGCTTTATGTTCCTTTTAATTAAATGGTGGTCTTTCTTGAAAAGGGAATAGATACTCTCTAAGATTGTTGAAGGACAAGGAGAAGAATAAGACATGTAGTATATGGACACGAGCATAATAAGGGGTGGAGTTAAAACAAGGATTATAGTCTACAAGGGAGAAAATGCAATCAAGGGCAGGGTAGGTAAACACCATTCTCAAATCAAGATGGGAAAGATGATAATTCAAAAGGTAGGCATAAGATAAACATCATGGAAAAATCCATATATTAGGAAGGTAAGGGTGATATCGAACAAAAGCTAAGACTTGCAACACAACAGAGGAAAAGGGAACGAACAAGAGCGGGATGGGTAAGGCATCACTCTTGAAATGAAATGGGATAGGCGGCTTTAAAATGCAGGTACATGATAAGCATCAAAGTAAAGATTGAGGAATGACAAGGGTTAAGGTGATAACATACAAACACTCATGAAGGGGTGTATTTCAGACAAAACTTGCAAGGCGTCAAAGAAGGGGGAGCAATCAATGAAGTGGATGAGGCATTACCCTCGAACAGGGACAGAAAAGAGGAGGCTTTAAAAGGTAGGTTCAAAGTAAGCGTGTAAGGGTATGGATATTAAGGTGATAACAGACAAGAATGTAAGAGAGGAGGTAAATGGGCATAAGAACAAAGAATATAAATACCACAAAGGATGGAGTTAAAACAGGACCTGCAAATGGAAAAGAAGAAGGTACGTCCAAGGGCCAGATAGGTAAACTGCCACTCTCCAATTGAGGTGGAAGAGAGGAGATTTTAAAGAGCCAGAATAAAGATGATTATCAAGGCAAGATCTACAGATTACAAAGGTAAGGATGATATCAAACAAAAGCTCAACAAAGGATGAAGTTAAGGTAAGACAAGACTTCCAAAGCGACAAAGGGAAAGGAAACGAACAAGAGCAGGATAGGGAAAATAACACTCTCGGATTGAAATGGAATAAGTGAGGCTAAGAAATAGGTAAACATCATGGTAAATATGGAGAGAGGTCAAGGGTCAAAGGTGATAATAGGCAAGGATATATAGGAAGAGGTAAATGTGCAAAAAAACAGGAATCTAGATACAACCAAGAATAGAGTTAAGATAAGTCTTGCAAGTGGTATAGTATAGGATATAACCACAAGTGCGATAAATAAGAGACCACGCTTGAACTAAGATGGGGGATTGGAGGTTTTAGATAATGAACATAGCGTAATCACCAAGGTAAGATTGAGAGATCGGAAAGGTCAAGGCAACGCTAAACAGAGGCACAACAAAGGATGGAGTTGAAGACTCACAAGCGATGAGGAAGAGGATACGACCAAGGAAAAGTAGGTAAAGTACAACGCTCAGATTGAGATGGAAAAGAGCATATTTTAAAGGGCCAGTATAAGATAAACATCAAGGTAAGATATAGAGGTGATAAGGGTAAATGTGATAAGCATGAAAAGCATAATCCATGGACAGAGTCAAGGCAAGACTCACCAAATGGTAAGGTGAAGAAAACAATCAAGGATAAGATAAGTGAGGTTCCGACAGAAGAGTTGAAGTAAAAATTCATTACCGAAGGAAGTTACGAGGAATTAACGAGATCACCAAGGATGTGCGAAATAAGATGAATGCTCATGGATCATTGAGAAACAAGGGTGGTCAAGGGCATGTAAGCTGAAATGTTTTGAACAGTCATTGGGGTATGAAAATAAGCGTACATAAGAATATAAGAGTATACAAGATTCCAAGGATACGAGCATACCAAGACCAAGGGCATAGAAATTGTCGAAAGATAGCGACTTACAACCGAATAAGAAATGATCCCAGAAGACAAGAAGGTCATGGACACCTAAACTGAACTGTTTAAATGAGCAATAGAGGTACAAGGGTAAGTACTTTAGATTAAGGGATAAGGGTGCTAAAAACGCAAGGATACAAGCATGTCAATAACAAAATGGAATAGAGATGATCAAATAGTAGCAATTTAATAATGGATGAGGAAAGAGTCCCAAAAGACTAAAGGCTATGGTCAGGGGGCATCTACAAAGATGTTGCAAGCATAAGAGTGAGATCAGATCTAATAGATTGAGAGAAGTATAGACCATACTAGAATAAAATACTTTTTTGGCAAGGGGGCATATAGGAGCACAACATAGAATTAGTCGAGGTGACTAATATTTTGAAGCAGAATTAAGGATGAGATGAAGTAATAATCGATAAGTCCTTAAAACGGCCAATGCTACTCTAGGTCAGCGGTCCTACAGTCAGCACGACTTTGATACCACTTATGTCACACCCGGTTTTGAAGGTAAACCGAATGCGAACCATGTACGTGCCAGGATCAGAAATTCACGTACACAGCGATTACATAAATGACTCATCGTAGCACAATGCTTCGAATAGCAATAAAGATAAGTAATAATATGAAAGACTAGAGTCATTTACATAATATAATCAAAGTACACAGAACAGAAACGTAGCCAACGTAAATAAACCCACCACAGGCAGCTGACTGGGGGAGGTCGCTAGCCTAATCCTCGAACTCGTCGAAGTCCTGGAACTCCTGGAGATTCGCCTCAACGCCTTCTTCTTTACCTGAGCATAGATTGCACCAAAGGCAACCTGGTGTTTTGTGAAAGCAAGGGTGAGTACACATCAACGTACTCAGCAAATGCCCCGTTTGGCTGAAGTGGACTAGCTTTTATGTGGGGTTAGGCTCAAGCAGTTGCTTTTAGTTGGTCAAGTATTTATTGTTAGTAGAAGCCAGGTTTTATCATAAAACCCAAGTTATAATCCCAAAAAGTACCTCCTCAGAGAGGAAATACTAGAATACATAATTAAAGTCACCATTGTTAACCATCATCATTAAAGTCATCATCTGAGGTGTATCCAGAGTATCTCTAATCAAAGAGGATCCCAAGGCTGCTCTTAACCGCAAGCACGGCTGATATATCAGTTTCATTACCCTCTGCAGAGGTCGCACACTTTACCCATGAGCCGTGATTCCAATTTTGCCCGGGGATCATGACTCCCCATTGATCACTTCCTAGGTGGTCCGGCAGGGTATCACTACGTAGCTTTTACAAAGATTCCCTAGAGGTCATAGCCGCCCGTTAGGTTTCTCCAGTTTGATGAACACAGTACCTCTCCCCGCAGGAGGGTGACTAACAAAAGCAAAACGAAAGAACCTCGGCACTCAGCCTCGGCAGAGCAAGCACTGTGCCTGGACCCCATTGACGGCACGACGGCGAAGCAACTACACCTCTAGTTCCTCTAATTAATTAGCTAAGGGCATCCCATTTCACCCTCATGGTTGCACTGTTATCCCGGGTGGTCTCTCAACGAACAGGTCCTTACGGAGAGGTACTCGGGAAACAGCCCGAGTCCCCTAAATGCCACAAGTATATCATCATGTCCAGAATAAAATCATAGTATCATCATTGTATCTCATCATGTTCATTGATTAAAGTAAAGCCCTAGCATGTAGCTAACCATAGTAACCCAAAAGGTAAATCAAGGACAAGGTAAATAGAAAGCTAGTAAATCCTTAGGTTGTTCATAGTATGCGGGACAGTGTATTATAAAGTAAATGGGACATAATGGGTCAGAGGACACTTGCCTTCACCAAACAGATGCTCAGGGTCTTCATTCTCGTAGAACTCGAAGAACTGGATCATTTGGTCGCCGAAGCCTGACCGTCGATTCCTCGAAGCTCGAAAACGGATCACATTCTATTCGCGACATGGAACGAATACGAACAGACACAAGCAAACAAACATATACAAGTATAAGAACATCACACCATACAAAGGAAAACAATATAAGAACGTGCAATACAAAATAAAGCTCGCTTCTATGGTCACGCGAGGAAAGAAACGCGATCGTCGAAGCTACGGTCTAGAGGTTATAACGTTTACGTTACGCAAGTAATAGTCAGGACATTTAACTCGACATTATAAAATATAAATTATAACTGCTATGTAGTTTTGACTCAATTTGCTACACCCACAGCTGTTAAATAAATAACTAATATAATTAGTACGAGAGATTCTAAGCGAGGCGAGTTTACTATGCGCGAAACAGTACGCCGACTTGCGAACGACACGCGCGACATAGCGCGCGGACGACGCGCGAAACAGCACGACAGTGTGCGAACGACGCGCGGACACGCGTGCGAACAACACGCGCGACACACGAACCAGACGCGCGGCAGAACACACGAAGGAAAGGCGACGACACGTGAACAATGCGCGAATGACACGTGAACACGCACGCGACAGTGACAACGTGTGAGCAATGCGATGACGAGCCCATCACGCACGAACTACACGCAGACCGTGCGACGTCGTGGACGATACATGGGAATCGCTAACATATATCACGATTATACTAAACAAGTATTAAATAAAAGCGTTTAAGTTGGTATTAATCAAGTTAACATTTATTTACAAAAGCGAAAGTTAAAAATATAACTAGTTTTCATTAGAAGGTCATTCTTAATAAGTATCGAATGAACCACCAATTAAATAATTATAAACTTGTGACGTGACAAAATACGTTACTATTACGAAATCGACGTTGTTACGAGGCTGACACGACTGAAACGAGTCAAGATAGGTTTTACGACGCATAAGACTCACTACATTTAATCATGTGATGAATTTATAAACAACGCGACATATGAGTACTGCTAAATCATGTTGTTCTTATATTAGCCAAATATTAAATATAACATTTAAGTCATCATAATCACGCTAACAGGTATCTACAAACGCCTAATTAAAATCATTAATTATATTCGATTGATTTGTTATTTTAATAATACACAACTAAACAAGTAATCAATTATTTAACGTGAATGATATAGCGAACTGATTTTACTAAAGCGTGACAATAGCGATTTACGCGAACGACAACGCGCGCGGACAGCACGCGAACGACGCATGACGACACGTGTGACAACCCGTGAATTGCACGCAAATCAGACGTGTCGCGCGCAACACGAATCATGCGACAGCGAGGGTGTGATGGGGCTGTGCGCAAGGGGTAGACGAAGCTCACCTTGCGACAATGGTGGACGACGAAGCGGGTCGACGATGCACGGCAAGATACGGATGCGGACAGCTATCGCGGGCGCTCTGCAGGCAGCTGACGAGCAGGCTGCCATGGCTGCTCGAACGCCATGGCCGCGCAGAAGCCGAGCCGGGGCCGCCGCGGGCAAGCTGCAAAGGCCGCCACGCGCGCTGTGCTCCGCGAACTGCGCCAGGCCGTCGCGCCGCTGCGGGCGAGCCGTCGCGCTGCCG
This sequence comes from Zea mays, assembly GCF_902167145.1. NCBI lineage: Eukaryota > Viridiplantae > Streptophyta > Magnoliopsida > Poales > Poaceae > Zea > Zea mays. Next base: position 30,814,337 of record NC_050100.1, on the reverse strand, counting down.
TGGAGTCGTGGCACGGGCGGAGTCTAGGCAGGGCGGGCAGCGCCGAAAGGCAGGACCGCGTCGGGGCTTCGATGGCAGTCTTGGCAGGCTCGCCGGGGCTGCATAGGCGAGCTACGCTGGGTCGCCGCGCTGGCTGGCCACAAGCCGCCGCACTGGCCGCGGGCGAGCAGAGACAAGCGGCGGTTTTGGCCCTGCGACGCCTGCTAAATCAAACCAACCAGAGAAGAATACGTGGGAGAGAAAATGTGGGAGAGAAATGAGCTAGTGGGGCCCAATGTCATAGGCACAAAGAAAAGGAAAAGGATGGGGAGAGAGTTGGTGCACGTGGGGTGGATTTGCCCCCGGACGGTTGTTTTTTTTATTTCTTTTTTTCTTCTTTTATTTATTTATTTCGAAATTCCCTTTTCTTTTCTTTTTTTCACATAAGTTATTCGAAATATATGAATAAATATATGTCTTTCTAAATATGAAAAATTATAATAATTTGAAATAATAATATTTTCAAATAAAATATTCAATAGATATTTTTAGGTAAATTTCTATTATTAATTAAGTTGGGCTTCACAAAAAGAGAATAAATTAAATAGTAACACTCTTTTAACTCAATTAACAACAAACAAAATTAATGCTCCAACATGTGATGCAACAATCAAAAAAACCCTTTTAGAGTTTCATTAATACATCTAATACTTACATAAAAGCAAAATATTCCTTCACTACTTTGAAAAGATAAAGAAAGGCAAAGGAAGAAGAGAGTAACACCTGAATTTGGTGGATATTAGAAAAGAAATTTTATACCCCCAAATTCAGGGTGTTACATGACTCTTGTGTTCTTTCTCATTGTGCTTGTTTGTGTTCGTCGTTCTCTCACCATTCCGTGAAAGATTTGTTTATATCGTTTTGGTGTGTGGATTTTGAGAAGTGCCCTTCTCAGATCTACTACCTTGAACCCTGTGGATCATTTAGAACATCTCATTTCCAAAGTTAACTGGGTGGATTTTAAGATCAATTCAGTTTTATATCTCATTCTTTAGTTGAGCTCGTGCAAACCGGTTGAACCGGTTTTGACACCGGTTGAACCGGTTTTACCCAGTTCGTTTCTAGTTTTGTTGAAAAAGTTTTAACTTGCCTATTCACCCCCCTCTAGTCAACTTTCAATTGGTATTAGAGCCTAATCCTCGTTCTAACGCTTAACCGCGTGAGGAAAGATCACGTCGGGGGGACTAAGAAACGAAAGCGCTTCTAAGCTTGAAAAAGTTGAGGTTGTCTCGACTTCATCTTTTGGTGCAGATGTTGATCCTAGGGCAATAGACCTTGCCATGAGAATCACCGAAAGGATGTTCCTCAAAATGAAGGAAGATGAGGCGAAGAACAAGATTGAAGAAGAAGAAAATGATCGATGGAGACCAAACGACGAATCCACCTCTTCACAAGGTTCGTGTCACACCCGGTTTTAGAATGCAAACCGAATGTGAACTATGTACGTGCCAGGATCAGCAATTCACGTTCACAGCAGTTACATAACTAGAAATCATCACACAGTGCTCAAATGATAACATAAAAGGGTAATAATAGTCGACTACATCATATGTCTGAGACATCCACATAGTCTTTACAATAATCAAAGTGCGAAAACGAAACGTAGATAAACGTGGCCTTCACAGGCAGCCGACTGGGGGTTGCCGCTAACCCACGCCTAGAACTCGTCGTAATCTTGGAGCTCCTGGAAGTCTCCTTCCACGGCTTCATCTTCTCCTAAGCAGTGGTTGCAATGCTGACGACCTAGGGGTTTGGTGTGTAGAGCAAGGGTGAGTACACATCAACATACTCAGCAAGTATCCTGTCTGGCTGTAGTGGACTAGCTTTATGTGGGGGTAAGTCAAGCAATTGCTTTTAGTTGGTCAGATTATTATTACTAGTAGAGAAAGCCAAGTTTTAGAATTAACCCACGTTATTAACCCAAACGTACTCCTTTCCAAACGGAAATAGTACCACTTACCATTACCAGAGTCAATACCAAGAACCATCAATCTCATTGCCACCTGCAATCCGAACATCTCTGATCAAGTACCACTAATCACTGGAGCTCCCTTGGCCGCTCATAACCGCGAGCACGGCTGATATATCAGTTTTCATACACTCTGCAGAGGTTGTGCACTTTACCCACAAGCCATGATTCCCTTTCTGCCCGGAGATCATGACTCTCCATTGATCACTACCAAGGTAACCCAGTAGGGCATCACTACGTAGCCTTTACAAAGATTCCCCCGGGGCTGTAGCCACCCGTTAGGTTTCCTAAATGCACCACACTCGTCCCCAAGGGGCGAACACAAACTTGGCAGAGCGAGCCACATACACCGAGCCCCATTAACGGCACGACGGCTAAGCGAACTACACCCCAGTTCCTCTAATTATTCAGCTAAGGGCATCCCATTCCACCCTCATGGTTACACTGTTTTCCCGGGCGGTCATCCAACGAACAGGTCCTTACGGAGAGGCACTCGAGAAACCACTCGAGCCCCATTGGATACCACAAGTACAACATCATAATAAAGGAGGGGAAAACAACGTATCATTGATAATTCTCATCATGTTCATTGATTGGAGTTGAGCAATAGCATAAAGCTAAACAATAATAATCTAACTCAGATAGGTAAACAAGGACATAGATAACAAAAGCTAGTCAATCCTTAGGTATAAATGTGAAATGCGGGAGGTGAATTAAAGAATGTATAGGACAAAGATAGGTCAAGGGACACTTGCCTCCACCAACCGACTGCTGCTCAGGGGCTTCTCCTGCGAGTTCTTCGGGCTCCTCAACCAGATCGTTCTCTATACGAGCGCAAACATACATACATCCATTTGAATTAGGAAATAAACAATACACCATACAAGAGAACAGATAGATTGAATATGCATAGAGTATGACATACGATATTGCATTCGCCATGGCTAGAAAGAGAAGAAAGAAGGTCTCGCAGTGGTTAAAGCTATACTCGAAGCGTATTATGGGTAGATGCATAACTAATCGTTACGTGATCTAATTCCATCGAGTTACACGAACAAGTATTAGCCACATGCACTAATATAATTATAACTATTTTCAATTGATCAACATTAAACGAGGTCCAAGATTAGCTACATAAAATAATTAACGTAACCAATTTCTAAATTGAGTTCCGTTTGTTGATATAAATAAAGCGATCACTACGCATGAAGTACACGGGGGGTAGACGGGCACATCTAGGGGTAGACGAGCGCGCCGAGGGCACGGCGAGTTGTGCCAAAGCACCGCGCGCACCTCGCGAGCACACGCGTGCAAGGCCACGCTGATACATCGTGAACGGGTCGTGCACACGCCGGGACCGAGCTGCGCAGCCGCGCCATGGCGAGTACGCCGGGACAGCGGTCGGGGCTGGGGAGCCGCGCCGGGCGGGGGCACGCCGCGCTGCGCCGTGAGCAGGGGCGACGAGCCGGGCGGGTGCGCCACGGCCGCGCCGAGAAGGGGCGAGGTCGGATGGGGGCGAGCCGCGCCGGGGCGGGGAACGCCGCGCCGAGTAGGGGACCGCGCCACGGCCAGGCACGGGGGCCGCGCGCCAGGACGGGGCCGCACGAGCCAGGGCGGCGAGTGCCAAAAAGAGGGGGGGGTTCCTTTCTATTTCCCATTTCCTTTTTTCCTTTTTAAACCTATTTTCTAAATGAATGGTTTCACAGTTTCACTCAATCAAAACAAAAGCATGGTTTGGCATGGTGCAACAAACAAACGAAAGTATTTTTAGGGTTTACTTACACGAGATCTCAAGCCGAATCTCGCTATAACTTTGGAAAAGATCAAGGCTTAGCGAGGAGAAAAGGAAAAAGGAAAGGGTAACACCCGAATTCGGCGAGTGAAGAAAAGAAAAAATTCAACTCCAAAATTCGGGGCGTTACAAACATACCCCCCTTAAAAGAATCTCGCCCTCGATATTCAAGGTTGGCTAGCAAAGAGCTCAGGGTATTTAGCCATCAGATCATCTTCACGCTCCCAGGTTGCTTCTTCCTCAGAGTGATGATTCCATCTGACTTTGCACATTCTGATGGTCTTCCTTCAGGTGACTCTATCTGCAGTCTCAAGGATTTGCGTTGGCTTCTCAATGTAGGTCAAGTCTTCCTGGACTTCAAGACCTTCCACTGGCAACTGTTCTTCTGGCACACGCAGACACTTCTTCAACTGAGACACATGAAAGACATCATGCACTGCGGACAAGCCTTCTGGCAAACTGAGTTGATAGGCCACTTCTCCATGCCTTGCGAGAATCTGATACGGACCAATGTAGCGGGGTGCTAGCTTGCCTTTGACTTTGAATCTTCTGACTCCTCTGATCGGTGACACTTTCAGATAGACAAAATCTCCAACCTCAAAACTTAGATCTCTTCTTCTTGTGTCTGCATAGCTTCGCTGCCTTGATTGCGCTATCTTCAGATTCTCTCGGACCATCTTGATGTTCTCTTCAGCTTCAAGCAGAATGTCTGGCCCGAACACTTGTTTTTCTCCAGGCTAATCCCATTGCAACGGAGTTCTACAACTCCTTCCATATAGCGCCTGAAATGGTGACATCTTCAAGCTGGCCTGGTAACTGTTGTTATAGGAGAACTCTGCATAAGGCAACCTCTTGTCCCATCCGGACTGATCTTGCAACGCACAAGCTTTCAACATGTCTTCAAGGATTTGATTGGTCCTTTCGGTCTGACCATCTGTCTGCGGATGATAGGCTGAACTAAAATTCAGATGTGTACCCAAGGCTTCATGCAACTGCTGCCAAAAATGAGAGGTGAACTGCGTTCCTCTGTCTGACACTATCTTCTTTGGCACACCATGAAGACAAACGATCCGAGACATGTACAACTCTGCCAATACTGCACTGTTGTAGTTGGTCTTGACAGGTATGAAGTGGGCTGACTTGGTCAAGCGGTCCACTACTACCCAAATGGAATCGTAGCCGGCTCGAGTGCGAGGCAATCCGACTATGAAATCCATACCGATTTCATCCCATTTCCACTGAGGAATTTGCAACGGTTGCAACAATCCAGCTAGTCTCTGATGCTCTACCTTGATCCGCCGACAACTATCACACATAGCCACATGCTCTGCGATTTCCCTTTTCATTCCGTACCACCAGAATTTGCTTGGTCGAGCGGCCCAACTATCACACGAATAAGACAGGGGCGGCCCAAGGCGAGGTGCTTGGCCGGATGTATCCTTTCTCTAACAACTCATCGATTTGCTTCTTGAGTTCAACCAACTCTGGTCTGGATATTCTGTAAGCTCTCTTAAAGATGGGGGCGGTTCCAGGAAGAAGCTCTATAGCAAATTCAACTTTCTGCTCTGGTGGCATACCTAGTAGGTCCTTTGGAAACACATCTAGGAACTTAGACACAACCTTGATAACCTCCAATGGGTCTCCTTCACTACTATCAACAGCCATCTGATAACAACTTCCTTTCTTCGGCTCAGGCGGGACTAACTCGGTCACCACTTCCTCTCCTAGTGGGGACACCAACTTGATTGTCCTCTTATCACAACTAATAACTGCCTGATATCTGTCCAGCCAATTCATCCCTAGGATGACATCTATTCCCTGAGTACCCATTACTATGAGGTTAGCGGGAAACACTATCCCCATTATTTCCACACATACATTCAAACAAATGCTATCGGCTTGAATTCTACCACCGGCTGAGTCAATTTGAATGGGGGTTGACATGGTAGTTATTGGAAGATTATGTGCTTCTACTCATGATGCAGTAATGAATGAATGCGTTGCTCTAGTATCAAATAACACTTCTGCAATATGAGAGTCGACTGGAAACATACCTACTATCATGTCGGGGGTCTCCTGAACTGCTTCAGCCTCCAAGTGGTTCAGTCTCCCATGGTTATAACGTGGCTGAGAGCGGTTGCCTGCTCTAGGCTGAGACACATTCTGCTTTGCTGGGGCATTTGGGCCTGACTGCTGCTGGGCTGCCTTCTTCGGACATTGCATCACCCAATGGCCTTGCTCCCCACAGTGGAAACATGCTCTGTTTCCAACCTGAGTTGGTGTTGCTTGATTGTTCTGCTGAGTTGCTGGGGCAGGAAGACGAGGTGCCTGCTGATTCTGCCTCTGAAACTGACCTCCTCCTGACTGATTGTTCTGGCGATTCTGATGCTGGTGCTGAGGATACTGCCTTTGGAATTGTTGATGCTGAGGTGGACGCTGGTTCTGTCTGAACTGTTGAGGTTGATTGCCTGAGAAACGAGGGCGATTGCTGCTTCCAGGCTGGGGTCCACTGATCTTGCGCTTGCGATCTTCCATCTCTTTGCGCTTGCTCTCTGTCATGATTGCTCTGTCAATCAGGTGCTGAAATGTCGGGAAGATATGATTCATCAGCTCATACTGAAGAGGGTCGACCAAGCCTCTCAGGAAACGATACTGTCTCTTGGCGTCGGTGTTGACATCTTCAGGAGCATAGCGAGACAACTGCAGAAACATGTCCCGGCACTCACTGACAGACAATGACCCTTGCTTGAGGGCCAGGAACTCCTCCTTCTTCATTGTCATCAGACCTGCAGGAACATGGTACTAACAGAAGCTACCTCTGAATTCTTCCCAGGTGATGGTGTCGGGGTTGGCATGGGTGGCGAGATAAGACTCCCACCATGACTGGGCTGCTCCTCTCAACAGACGGGGACCATATAGAACTTTCTCCTTGTCATCACACTGAGCGGTATGCAACTCCCGCTCCACAGTGCGCAGCCAGTCTTCAGCATCCATGGGGTCAGAAGAGTGAGCGAACGTTGGGGGATGACCTCTCATGAATTCAGCACGCTTGTCCCTAGGCATTTGAGACATTTGAGGCTGAGGTGGTGGCCGTTGCTGCTGCTGCTGAATGGCGGCCAAAGTCTGACCGATGGCTTGAACTGCCTGAGTCTGCATCAGGAACATCTGCTCGATGGACATCGGGGGCGGCAGTTGTTGTTGCTAGGGTACCTCATCCTGCTGAGCTGCTTGCTCCTGCTGAGCACGCCTTCCTCCTCTGCGCCTGTTTTCTGACATCTGCAGAATGCAACCACACATCAGAACTGATCTTGCAAATCTTGCAGCATAAGAAAAGAGTATAGAATTCTCCAAAACACTGAACAGATGAGCATCTTCACTGATCTCCAACATAGACCAACACAGCTTCTTAGATAAAGAGGAAAGTGGAATAAAAGGCTTCCCAACTAGATAACTAACTTCATTAACATATAACAAGTAAACCAAAATGCAGGGGATACCCACACTCTGGTGATAGTCATTACAAAGATCCAAATCAAACATAGTTCATCAAGACAAACATAAATGCACAGGATAAGCAAACTACCCTGTCTAACTAAGACTGACTAAGAGCGAGACTAACGCTAAGACTATAACTTCTATGCATATATTTTCGTATTAATTACAAGATCCGACTCTCACGATCTATGGTTCTAAATTTATTTTGGTCCTGCAGTCGGGGTTGCCATAAGACTGGTGTCCACGCCGAGGTGAGCGGTACGGGTGCTGAGCCCCGACGGGAGCGGGGGATCCCTCATCCAGGTGACGACGCTCCACGCGCTTAGCCCGCAGCTAGGCGATCTCAGCACGAGCCCTACTCAGCTCGTCTAATGCATGGTCCAACTCCGTGTTTAGCACGGCAGCTAGGTTGACTGTGCTGCTCAACCTAGGATTGTCCTCACCAACAGCTGAGGCAATCACGCCTCCTGTGCTGCCAGATGGACGGTGGGGGTAATACTTCAGGTTGAGACCGTCAGCTACCCCACCGAGCACTGAGCAGTAGTGCGAAAGCGCACGCCGTGCGGCATCTTGCATGGTCGCCTCACCTAAGTCCCGCTCAGAGATGGAATAGTGCTCTGAGCAGACCTCTGCACCCCGGAGACTGTTCTCCGGACGACGCACCAAGCAGGTCGCCTCCTAGCGGTCCGGGTAGACCTGACTGTGCTGGAAGACCACACAGCGATACTCGATAGACCAGGTACGTCGGTCAAGTGCTCGACGTAGCAGGGTGTCGAGCGCATCGTGGAAGTGACACCCGCGAGCAGCGTCGCGAGTGATGGGTCGAGCAACCCATCCTTCCGGCTCCTGGTCTGCAGAAAAGTCGGTGTCGTGGCTCGAGCTGTCGTCGCCACCTCCGTCGTCTGGGTCTCCTCCAGCAGCTACTCCAGGGGCTGGGGCGCTCAGTGGTGGTGCAGGGGGCGCCTCTAGGGGGAGTACAGGGGAGCAGCTCCTCACAGACTCTATCTCCTGCTGGAGCGAGAAAGAAGAGCCCTGCTGCTCCTGCCGTCAACGCTCCTGCTCCTCATGCAGGCGGTGGTGCAGCCTCTCCAAGTGGCTGGACTGACCGGTCACGGGACGGCGAAGTGGACATTCCGCGAGACGGGAGGGTACGAAGGGGATGACAGACTTCCGTGCAGTGTGTCTAAGACGAGCCATCTACAAAAGACACCACAAGCATAAGAGTGAGAACAGAACTAGTATGACTAGCAAGTAATGAACCATAAATAAAATGAGGAATTAGAGTAAACAAAAAGATTTTTAGCAAGCTATAATATATAGTAGAACATAGGTTTGGTCGATATGACCAACTTTTGAAGGGATACCAAAGTCAAGGCATGGACAGAGGTCTATAATCTTTAGAACGACCATTCTACTCTAAGTTAGCGGTCCTACAGTCAACACGGCTTTGATACCACCTATGTCACACCCGGTTTTAGAAGGCAAACCGAATGCGAACCACGTACGTGCCAGGATCAGCAATTCACGTACACAGCAGTTACATAACTGGAAATCATCACACAGTGCTCAAATGATAACATAAAAGGGTAATAATAGTCAATTACATCATATGTCTGAGACATCCACATAGTCTTTACAATAATCAAAGTGCGAAAACGAAACGTAGATAAACGTGGCCTTCACAGGCAGTCGACTGGGGGTTGCCGCTAACCCACGCCTAGAACTCGTCGTAATCTTGGAACTCCTGGAAGTCTCCTTCCACGGCTTCATCTTCTCCTGAGTAGTGGTTGCAATGCTGACAACCTGGGGGGTTTGGTGTGTAGAGCAAGAGTGAGTACACATCAACATACTCAGCAAGTATCCTGTCTAGCTGTAGTGGACTAGCTTTATGTGGGGGTAAGTCAAGGAGTTGCTTTTAGTTGGTCAGATTATTATTACTAGTAGAGAAAGCCAAGTTTTAGAATTAACCCATGTTATTAACCCAAACGTACTCCTTTCCAAACGGAAAGAGTACCACTTACCATTACCAGAGTCAATACCAAGAACCATCAATCTCATTGCCACCTGTAATCCGAACATCTCTGATCAAGTACCACTAATTACTGGAGCTCCCTTGGCCGCTCATAACCGCGAGCACGGCTGATATATCAGTTTTCATACACTCTGCAGAGGTTGTGCACTATACCCACAAGCCGTGATTCCCTTTCTGCCCGGAGATCATGACTCTCCATTGATCACTACCAAGGTGACCCAGCAGGGCATCACTACGTAGCCTTTACAAAGATTCCCCCGGGGCTATAGCCGCCCGTTAGGTTTCCTAAATGCACCACACTCCTCCCCAAGGGGCGAACCCAAACTTGGCAGAGCGAGCCGCATACACCGAGCCCCATTAACGGCATGACGGCTAAGCGAACTACACCCCAGTTCCTCTAATTATTCAGCTAAGGGCATCCCATTCCACCCTCATGGTTGCACTGTTTTCCCGGGCGGTCATCCAACGAACAGGTCCTTATGGAGTGGCACTCGAGAAACCACTCGAGCCCCCTTGGATACCACAAGTATAACATCATAATAAAGGAGGGGAAAACAGCGTATCATTGATAATTCTCATCATGTTCATTGATTGGAGTTGAGCAATAGCATAAAGCTAAACAATAATAATCTAACTCAGATAGGTAAACAAGGACATGGATAACAAAAGCTAGTCAATCCTTAGGTATAAATGTGAAATGCGGGAGGTGAATTAAAGAATGTATAGGACAAAGATAGGTCAAGGGACACTTGCCTCCACCAACCGACTGCTGCTCAGGGGCTTCTCCTGCGAGTTCTTCGGGCTCCTCAACCAGATCGTTCTCTATGCGAGCGCAAACATACATACATCCATTCGAATTAGGAAATAAACAATACACCATACAAGAGAACAATTAGATTGCATATGCATAGAGTATGACATAAGATATTGCATTCGCCATGGCTAGAAAGAGAAGAAAGAAGGTCTCGCAGTGGTTAAATCTATACTCGAAGCGTATTACGGGTAGATGCATAACTAATCGTTACGTGATCTAATTCCATCGAGTTACACTAACAAGTATTAGCCACATGCACTAATATAATTATAACTATTTTCAATTGATCAACATAAACGAGGTCCAAGATTAGCTACATGAAATAATTAACGTAACCAATTTCTAAATTGAGTTCCGTTTATTGATATAAATAAAGCGATCACTACGCATGAAGTACACGGGGGGTAGACGGGCACGTCTAGGGGTAGACGAGCGCACCGAGGGCACGGCGAGCTGTGCCAAAGCACCGCGCGCGCCTCGCGAGCACGCGCGCGCAAGGCCGCGCTGACGCGTCGCGAACGGGTCGCGCACACGCTGGGGCCGAGCTGCGCACGCGTCGCGCTACGCAGGGGCCATGTCGTGCAAGGGCAGGGGCCGAGCCGCGCCATGGCAAGTACGCCAGGGCGGCGGTTGGGGCTGGGGAGCCATGCCGGGCGGGGGCACGCCGCGCTGCGCCGCGAGCAGGGGCGGCGAGCCGGGCGGGCGCGCCACGACCGCTCCGGGCAGGGGCGAGGTTGGATGGGGGCGAGCCGCGTCGGGGCGGGGAACGCCGCGCCGAGCAGGGGACCGCGCCACGGCCAGGCACGGGGGCCTCGCGCCGGGACGGGGCCGCGCGAGCTAGGGCGGCGAGCGCCATGGCCGCGGGCGCACCGCGCCGGGCAGGGACAGGGGCGGGGGCTGGGGCCGGGGGCGCGCGCAGGGCACGCGCCGCGCCACCACGTCGGGGTCGAGGCGGGGGAGGGGGAGCGCGCTGGGGCCGCCGAGGCCGGGCCGTGCCACGACCGAAGCAGGGGGGCCGCGCGAGCGCGCCATGGCCGGCAAGGCCGGGCCGCGCCGAGGCCGGGGCAGGGGGCCACGCGGGCGCGAGGAGGAAGGCGCCGAGCCGGGACCGGCGGGCCGGGGCCACCGTGAGCGGGCGCGGGCGAGCGCCTTCGCCGTGAGCCACGCGGAGCGGGACACCGTGGCCACCATGGCCGCGTGCCAAGCGCACGGCGGCGGGCGCCGAGGCGACCCAAGCCGAGGGAAGAAGGGGGCGAGGAAAGGAGAGGTAGGGAGGACCGGGGCTCACTGCGGGCGGTCGGACGGCAGCGGCGTCGGGTGAGGCCGGGATGAGGCAGGGGCGGTCGCGCGAGGTGGGGAGGAGAGGGATCATGCACGCGGGGGGTTAGGGAAGGGAGAGGGCGATTTGGGGGGGGGGGGCTGGCGGGTGGGCCCCACATGGCAGGGCGGCGGCGGCTCCAACCGGCCACGCAGGGCGCGGCGCGCGCGTAGGTGCGAGGCGGCTGGGCCACGAGGGGGCGCGAGGCAGGCCGCAGTTGGGCCGCCGAGCCGGCTGGGCCGCGCTAGGGCGCTGGGTGGGCCACCAGGAAGCCGGCCCAAAAAGAGGGGGGGTTCCTTTCTATTTCCCATTTCCTATTTTCATTTTTAAACCTATTTTCTAATTAAATGGTTTCACAGTTTCACTCAATCAAAACAAAAGCATGGTTCGGCATGGTGCAACAAACAAACGAAAGTATTTCTAGGGTTTACTTACACGAGATCTCAAGCCGAATCTCGCTATAACTTTGGAAAAGATCAAGGCTTAGCGAGGAGAAAAGGAAAGGGTAACGCCCGAATTCGGCGAGTGAAGAAAAGAAAAAATTCAACTCCAAAATTCGGGGCGTTACAGTTCGTCTTTCAAATCCACTTCTCATATGTGCTTTATCGCTATTGGGAGTGACAGTGAAAGTGAAAGTGAGGATGAGGAGGAGCATGAAAGTGATAGTGAAGATGAGGATGATCTTCAACTATTCTTCACTCAGCTAAGCAAGAAAAATCGGATGAGCTTGCTCAAACTCATGAAAAGAGAGGAAGAACAAAAAGAAATGCTTCATAAGCAAGAAGACTACCTCATCAGAAAAATCGAAGACTTAGAGAAGTTGACCAAAGAGCATGAGAAGCTAAAATGCTCTCATGATGATTTGGTCCAAAGGTATGAAGACATTTCAATTGAGCAAATTAAAGCTGTTAATCATTCATCATATATTGCTCAATTAGAAAATAAAAATGCTATGTTCAAGAACACGATAGAAAGGCTAAATATTGAAAATCTAGCTTTGCAAGAAAAACATGATATGCTTGTGTTCTCTCATAATAAATTTATAGATTCACATATCATGCTAGAAATGGCTCATGAGGTTGTGTTAACTAATTTGAAATCATACCAACCTCACATATGCACATGTAGTCGAATAGAAACTATATTATCATGTGCTAACAAATGTTGCTCTCAAGAAAGCCAATCTTCCATTGAGCTAGAAATTTCAGAAATTAGTGATACTTCTATCACACAAGAAAATAAAGTGCTCAAGGAAGAAGTTGGAAGGCTAAGAAGGAGCCTAACTCTTTTGAAGGGAAAGTGTCATGCTCAACCTTCTCACGATAAATGTGATAACATGGTGAAGAAGCTTGAGAAGGGGACAACCAAAACATGCACAAAACCCCTTCAAAAGAATACCAAGCTTTCCAAGAAGGGCATGAGCAAGATTCATGGTAACAAAATTAATGCTCATACTATTTGCTCTAACAATGTACCTATGTGCTTCAACAAAGAAAGATCAAAGAGAAGCGATGGAAGGTGCTATGGATGCAAGGAGAAAGGTCATGAAATTGATTCATGCCCCCACATGAAAAATCAAGACCTTGCACGATCAAGAAAGATGACCATCAAGAATGATGAAAGCAAAAGGCAAATGCATTGCAAGGACAAGCACCGCATTTGCTACAATTGCCGTGAAAAAGGTCATCTATTCAAGGTTTGTCCAAAGGGTAAAATTCCTAAGCCTAACTTGTCAATACATTCAGATATGCGTAGGAGACCTAAATTTGACTCTTGTGCTAGAAAGGTGATGTCGGGGACCATAATTAGGGGTACCCCCAAGACTCCTAATCTCAGCTGGTAACCCCCATCAGCACAAAGCTGCAAAGGCCTGATGGGCGCGATTAAGGTCAAGGCTCAGTCCACTCAAGGGACACGATCTCACCTCGCCCGAGCCCAGCCTCGGGCAAGGGCAGCCGACCCCAGAGGATTCGCGTCTCGCCCGAGGGCCCCCTCAAGCAACGGACACACCTTCGGCTCACCCGAGGCCCAGTCTTCGCCGAGAAGGAACCTTGGCCAGATCGCCACGCCAACCGACCATATCGCAGAAGCCTCGACCTCGGAAGACAGACTCGACCTCGACCTCGACCTCGACCTCGGAGGAGCCTCCGCCTCGCCCGACCCAGGGCTCAGACCGACCACGTCACAGGGGGGGCCATCATTACCCTACCCCTAGCTAGCTCAGGCTACGGGGAACAAGACCAGCGTCCCATCTGGCTCGCCCCGGTAAACTAGTAATGATGGCGCCCCACGTGCTCCATGACGACGACGGCTCTCAGCCCCTTACGGAAGCAAGGAGACGTCAGCAAGGACTCGACAGCCTCGACAGCTGTCCTTCCGCAAGGCTCCAGCGCTCCTCCGACGGCCACGACATCACATGAACAGGGTGCCAAAACCTCTCCAGCTGCCACGACGGCATGTACTTAGGGCTCTAGCTCCTCTCTGCTAGACACGTTAGCACACTGCTACATCCCCCATTGTACACCTGGGCCCTCTCCTTACGCCTATAAAAGGAAGGTCCAGGGCTCTCGTACGAGAAGGTTGGCCGCGCAGGAGGACGGGCCGACGCGTAAGTCCCTCGCTCTCTCCCACACGGACGCTTGTAACCCCCTACTGCAAGCGCACCCGACCTGGGCGCAGGACAACACGAAGGCCGCGGGTTTCCCCTTTCGCCTGTCACCTTTTCCCCCCTTCGTGCTCCATCTCGCGCCGACCCATCTGGGCTGGGACACGTGGCGACAATTTACTCGTCGGTCCAGGGACCCCCCGGGGTCGAAACGCCGACAGTTGGCGCGCCAGGTGGGGGCCTGCTGCGTGTTGACGAACAGCTCCCCGTCAAGCTCCAGATGGGTAGTCTCCAGCAACCTTTCCAACCCGGGACGATTCTCCATTTCGGGAGTCTTGAGTTCATGTCCCTCGACGGCGGCTACGACATGATACTCCTTCCTCCGCCGCGCGACAGTGACAATGGCGGCCGACAGCCCGCCCGCCGCCGGCGGAATCAACGACGTCTTCCCCACGTGGCGGAAGAACAACATTCGGGTTTGTCCCGTCGCCTCCCCCGCCGACGGAGGAGGAGGCGGGGCAACCATGGCCAAGCAGGAGGCGACACCTCGTCGGCTGTCGAGCAAGTCGACGGCACCGGCGCCCCAACGGGGGACGCGTCGGGCGATGACCTCGCGTCTGAGACGAAGACGAGCGCCGTTTCCCCGCAACACGCCGACTCCAAGCGAAGGAACGATGCCAGCACGCTCGCGAGGGACTTGCTGGGCGTCACCCTCGTACCTGAGACGACGGTGCAGTCCGCCCCTGACGAGACTTCGTCACCGCCTGTCAACCAAGAGGTACCGACCGATTCCCATCTCGTGCCTTTTGGATCCAGCTGCGACCCACCGAGCGACCCCGCTTTGGTGGACGCTTTTATAAAGGCATGTTCAAACCCTCCGGGGTATCATATGCGGTCACCCTAGGACCGGCTGACGGCCGTCTCGACCTACGGACCCTCGGGTTCCGAGGAAGACGACGAGCCCGACTTTTGTTGGGATTTCTCCGAGCTCGGTAACCCCAGTGCCATGCGGGACTTCATGACCGCATGCGACTACTGCCTCTCTGATTGTTCCGATGGAAGCCGCTGCTTCGGCGACTAGGACTGTGGCCCAAGTCGTGAATGTTTCCACGTCGATCTAGGGGGCCCGGTGAAGGCGACCATCTTGGTATGCCGAAAAACGGCGATCCCCCTAGGCCTGCGCCTCGCGTTGACATCCTTCGGGAGCTAGCTGTGGTCCCAGTCCCTGTGGGGGGTCAGGACGCACAACTCGAGCAAATTCGCGAGGTGCAGGCCAGGCTCGACGAGGGAGCAGGAACACTTGAGCAGTTCCATCGGAACATCGGGCAGGAATGGGCAGACCGAGCTCCGGCCGGAGAAGCGCGTCATCTGCCCCAAGGCATCCAGCTCCGCATTGCCGACGATGTCAGGGCAAGGCCGCCACCGGCTTCCAGCGAGGTCGGCCAGAACCTGGCTGTAGCAGCAATACTTCTCCGCGCGATGCCGGAACCATCGACCACCAAAGGGCGGCGTATCCAGGGAGAGCTCAAGAATCTCCTGGAGGATGCCGCGGTTCGACGGGCCGAAAGCTCTGCCTCCCGAAGGCAGGGGTACCCCTCGGAGCATCGTGCCGCGACTTCCCGATTTATGCGGGAAGCCTCGGTCCACACCGGTCGCATGCGCAACATGGCGCCTGCGGCCCTGGGTCGCCTCGGCAACGAGCACCACCACCGCAACCGACGAGCCTACCTCGACGAGAGGGTGCGCCGAGGCTACCACCCCAGGCGTGGGGGACGCTACGACAGCGGGGAGGATCGGAGTCCCTCGCCCGAACCACCCGGTCCGCAGGCTTTCAGTCGGGCCATACGACGGGCGTCGTTCCCGACCCGGTTTCGAACCCCGACTACCATCACGAAGTACTCGGGGGAGACGAGGCCGGAACTGTGGCTCGCGGACTACCGACTGGCCTGCCAGCTGGGTGGAACGGACGATGACAACCTCATCATCCGCAACCTCCCCCTGTTTCTCTCCGACACCGCTCGAGCCTGGCTGGAGCATCTGCCTCCGGGGCAGATCTCCAACTGGGGCGACCTGGTCCAAGCCTTCGCCGGCAACTTCCAGGGCACGTACGTGCGCCCTGGGAACTCCTGGGATCTCCGAAGCTGCCGCCAGCAGCCAGGAGAGTCTCTCCGGGACTACATCCGGCGATTCTCGAAGTAGCGCATCGAGCTGCCCAACGTCACCGACTTGGACGTCATCGGCGCGTTCCTCGCCGGCACCACCTGCCGCGACCTGGTGAGCAAGCTGGGTCGCAAGACCCCCACCAGGGCGAGCGAGCTGATGGACATCGCCACCAAGTTCGCCTCTGGCCAGTAGGCGGTTGAGGCCATCTTCCAGAAGGACAAGCAGCCCCAGGGCCGCCATCCGGAAGATGTCCCCGAGGCGTCCACTCAGCGCGGCACCAAGAAGAAAGGCAAGAAGAAGTCGCAAGCGAAACGCGACGCCGCCGACGCGGATCTTGTCGCCGCCGCTGAGTACAAGAACCCTCGAAAACCTCCCGGAGGTGCCAATCTCTTCGACAAGATGCTCAAGGAGCCGTGTCCCCAATCATCAGGGGCCTGTCAAGCACACCCTTGAGGAGTGCGTCATGCTTCGGCGCCACTTTCACAAGGCCAGGTCACCTGCGGAAGGTGGCAGGGCCCACAATAACGACAAGAAGGAGGATCACAAGGCAGAAGAGTTCCCCGAGGTCCACGACTGCTTCATGATCTACGGTGGGCAAGTGGCGAACGCCTCAGCTCGCCACCGCAAACAAGAGCGTCGGGAGGTCTGCTCGGTAAAGGTGGCGGCGCCAGTCTACCTAGACTGGTCCGACAAGCCCATCACCTTCGACCAGGGCGACCACCCCGACTGCGTGCCGAGCTCGGGGAAATATCCGCTCGTTGTCGACCCCATCATCGGCAACATCAGGCTCACCAAGGTCCTCATGGACGGAGGCAGCAGCCTCAACATCATCTACGCCGAGACCCTCGGGCTCCTGCGGATCGATCTGTCCTCGATCCGGGCAGGCGCGGCGCCCTTTCACGGGATCATCCCCGGAAAACGCGTCCAACCCCTCGGACAACTCGATCTGCTCGTCTGCTTCGGGACTCCCTCCAACTTCCGAAGGGAATCCCTCACGTTCGAGGTGGTCGGGTTCCGAGGAACCTACCACGCAGTACTGGGGAGGCCATGCTACGCCAAGTTCATGGTCGTCCCCAACTACACCTACCTCAAGCTCAAGATGTCGGGCCCCAACGGGGTCATCACCGTCGGACCCACGTACCGACACGCGTACGAATGCGACGTGGAGTGCGTGGAGTACGCCGAGGCCCTCGCCGAATCCAAGGCCCTCATCGCCGACCTGCAGAGCCTCTCCAAGGAGGCGCCAGACGTGAAGCGCCATGCTGGCAACTTCGAGCCAGCAGAAACGGTTAAGTCTGTCCCTCTCGACCCCAGCAACGACGCCTCCAAGCAGATCCGGATCGGCTCCAAGCTCGACCCCAAATAGGAAGTTGTGCTCGTCGACTTTCTCCGCGTGAACGCCGAAGTTTTCGCGTGGAGTCCCTCGGACATCCCTGGCATACCGAGGGATGTCGCCGAGCACTCGCTGGATATCCGAGCTAGAGCCCGACCCGTGAAGCAGCCTCTGCGCCGATTCGACGAAGAAAAGCGCAGAGCCATAGGCGAGGAGATCCACAAGCTGATGGCTGCAGGGTTCATCAAAGAGGTATTCCATCCCGAATGGCTTGCCAACCCTGTGCTTGTGAGAAAGAAAGGAGGGAAATGACGGATGTGTGTAGACTACACTGGTCTAAACAAAGCATGTCCGAAGGTTCCCTACCCTCTGCCTCGCATCGATCAAATCGTGGATTCCACTCCTGGGTGCGAAACTCTGTCTTTCCTCGATGCCTACTCAGGGTATCACCAAATCAGGATAAAAGAGTCCGACCAGCTCGCGACTTCTTTCATCACACCTTTTGGCATGTACTGCTACATTACCATGCCATTTTATTTGAGGAATGCGGGTGCGACATACCAAAGGTGCATGAACCACGTGTTTGGCGAGCACATTGGTCGAACGGTCGAGGCTTACGTCGATGACATCGTAGTCAAGACGAGGAAAGCCTCCGACCTCCTCTCCGACCTTGAAACGACATTCCGGTGTCTCAAGGCGAAAGGCGTAAAACTCAATCCCGAGAAGTGCGTCTTCGGAGTCCCCCGAGGCATGCTCTTGGGGTTCATCATCTCCGAGCGGGGGATCGAGGCCAACCCGGTGAAAATCGCGGCCATCACCAACATGGGGCCCATCAAGGACTTGAAAGGCGTACAGAGGGTCATGGGATGCCTTACGACTCTAAGCCGCTTCATCTCGCGCCTCGGTGAAAGAGGCCTACCTCTGTACCGCCTCTTAAGGAAGACCGAGCGCTTCACTTGGACCACCAAGGCCAAGGAAGCCCTCGGGAACCTAAAGGCGGTCCTCACGAACGCTCCCATCTTGGTGCCCCCGCTGCCGGAGAAGCCCTTTTGATTTACGTCGCCGCTACCACTCAGGTGGTCAGCGCCGCGATCGTGGTTGAGAGACGAGAAGAAGGGCATGCATTGCCCGTCCAGAGGCCGGTCTACTTCGTCAGTGAGGTACTATCCGAGACCAAGATCCGCTACCCACAAATTTAGAAGCTGCTGTACGCGGTGATTCTAACGCGGCGGAAGTGGCGACACTACTTCGAGTCTCATCCGGTGACTGTGGTGTCATCCTTCCCCTGGGGGAGATCATCCAGTGCCGAGAGGCCTCGGGTAGGATTGCAAAGTGGGCGGTGGAAATCATGGGCGAGACAATCTCGTTCGCCCCTCGGAAGGCCATCAAGTCCCAAGTCTTGGCGGACTTTGTGGCTGAATGGGTCGACACCCAACTTCCAGCAGCTCCGATCCAACCGGAACTCTGGACCATGTTTTTCGACGGGTCGCTGATGAAAACAGGGGCAGGCGCGGGCCTGCTCTTCATCTCGCCCCTCGGGAAGCACCTCCGCTACGTGTTGCGCCTCCATTTCCCGGCGTCCAACAACGTGGCTGAGTACGAGGCTCTGGTCAACGGGTTGCACATCGCCATCGAGCTAGTGGTCCGACGCCTCGACGCTTGCGGTGACTCGCAGCTTGTCATCGACCAAGTCATGAAGAACTCCCACTGCCGCGACCCGAAGATGGAAGCCTACTGCGATGAGGTTCGGCGCCTGGAAGACATGTTCTACGGGCTCGAGCTCAACCACGTCGCCCGGCGATACAACGAGACTGCGGATGAGCTGGCTAAGATAGCCTCAGGGCGGACAACGGTTCCCCCAGATGTCTTCTCCCGAGACCTACATCAACCCTCAGTCAAGACCGACGACACGCCCGAGCCCGAGAAGGCCTCGGCCCAGCCCGAGGCACCCTCGGCTCAGCCCGAGGCACCCTCGGCCCCCGAGGGTGAGGCACCGCGCGTCGAGGAAGAGCGGAATGGGGTCCCTCCTAATCGAGACTAGCAGACCCCGTACCTGCAATATCTCCACCGAGGAGAGCTGCCCCTCGACCGAGCCGAAGCTCGGCAACTGGTGCGGCGCGCCAAGTCGTTCGTCTTGCTGGGGGACGAGAAGGAGCTCTACCACCGTAGCCCCTCAAGCATCCTCCAGCGATGCATACCCATCGCCGAAGGTCAGGAGTTATTACAAGAAATACACTCGGGGGCTTGCGGTCATCACGCAGCGCCTCGAGCCCTTGTCGGAAACGCTTTCCGACAAGGTTTCTACTGGCCGACCGCGGTGGCCGACGCCACTAGAATTGTCCGCACCTGCCAAGGGTGTCAATTCTACGCAAGGCAGACCCACCTGCCCGCTCAGGCTTTGCAGACAATACCCATCACCTGGCCTTTTGCTGTGTGGGGTCTGGACCTCGTCGGTCCCTTGCAGAAGGCACCCGGGGGCTACACACACCTGCTGGTCGCCATCGACAAATTCTCCAAGTGGATCGAGGTCCGACCCCTAAACAGCATCAGGTCCGAACAGGTGGTGGCATTCTTCACCAACATCATCCATTGCTTTGGGGTCCCGAACTCCATCATCACCGACAACGGCACCCAGTTCACCGGCAGAAAGTTCCTGGACTTCTGCGAGGATCACCACATCCGGGTGGACTGGGCCGCCGTAGCTCACCCCATGATGAATGGGCAGGTAGAACGTGCCAACGACATGATTCTAGAAAGGACTCAAGCCGAGGATCTACAACGACCTCAACAAGTTCGGCATGCGATGGATGAAGGAACTCCCCTCGGTGGTCTGGAGTCTGAGGACAACGCCGAGCCGAGCCACGGGCTTCACACCGTTCTTTCTAGTCTATGGGGCCGAGGCCATCTTGCCCACAGACTTAGAATACGGTTCCCCGAGGGCGAGGGCCTACGACGACCAAAGCAATCGAACCAACTGAGAAGACTCACTGGACCAGCTGGAAGAGGCTCAGGACATGGCCTTACTACACTCGGCGCGGTATCAACAGTCCCTGCGACGCTACCACGCCCGAGGGGTTCGGTCCCGAGACATCCAGGTGGGCGACTTGGTGCTTCGGCTGTGACAAGACGCCCGAGGGCGGCACAAGCTCACGCCTCTCTGGGAAGGTCCATTCGTCATCGCCAAGGTTCTGAAGCCCGGGACATACAAGCTGGCCAACAGTCAAGGCGAGGTCTACAGCAACGCTTGGAACATCCGACAGCTACGTCGCTTCTACCCTTAAGATGCTTTCAAGTTGTTCGTACACCTCGTTCACATACAAAGTCTAACCATCAAGGAAGGGTCAGCCTTGCCTCGGCAAAGCCCGACCCTCCCTCGGGGACTAGAAGGGAGGAACCCCCTCTGCGTCAAAATTTTCCTCATAAAAGGTCTTTCTGTCGGAACGTCTTTCATGCTTTTCGACTACTTCGAAAGTGGGATCCTGAAAACGACGGAGTACATGTAAGCAGCCAAGGTCGATCGAGCCGAGGGACTCCTACGCCTCTGGGATACGGATACCTCGCTCGTCACCTTCTGTGATAAGTAACTCACGCTCGGATAAGCGATTCCTCTAACCGAACAAGTCTTAATGCTCGGGAACTTTTCTGCCGAAACGATTTTTCGTGCCTTCTCGACTATATCGATAGCAGAATCCTACGGACGATTAAGAGTACACGTAAGCGGCAAGGCCGACCGAGCCGAGGGACTCCTACGCCTCCGGGATACGGATACCTCACTCATCACCTTCCGTGAAAAGTAACTCTCGCTCGGACAAACAATTCTGTTACCGACAAATAAGCTTGATATTCGAAACAAGAGGAAAAGAAACGCAGCTTTACAACACAACGACAATATGTTTGGGCCTTGGCGGCCGCAGAAAACATACGCACACTACAAGATAAACCGATCCTGCAGGCTCAGACGTCGATAGAGGGGGAGCGGCAGCACCCTCGGCGTCAACTCCACCTTCGGCGAGGTCCGACCGAGCCTCGGACGGCAACACAGGCGAAGGATCTTCGCTCCGAAGGACGACATCAACGCCACGCCCGGGCTATCGCCGCCAGGGTCTCCTCCAGGAATCCGGCCCGAGCAGACGGCTCGGCCGGCTGCCCCGAAGCCTCAGCCAGCTGTCCCCCGAGGACACCAGCCCGGCTCACGGCCTCGGCAACTCGACTTCGGCGCTGGTCCCGCCAGTGGACAGCCCGGCCAGGCTCCGGCCGACGAAGTCTTCTTTTCGAGCCAACTCTGCCTCTGTCCACACTGACACCGCTGCCTCCGGCTCCGGCTCATCGAAGAGCGGCCGAGGGTTCCTTTAACTAAGCAAGAGAAGCCTCGGGCGGCAAGGCCGACCGAGCCGAGGGACTCCTACGCCTCCGGGATACGGATACCTCACTCGTCACCTTCGCACGAGGCAACTCACACTTGGTGAAGCGGTTCAGTTAGCTGACAGGCGAGTCCTAGTGCTCGAAATGAGGAAAAGACACGGCTTCATGCCAAAAATACATACATGTTCAGGCCCCAACAGCCACAATGAACAGACACCGGCACTCAAGGTGCCATTACAAACGGAACTCTAGTTCCGTCCCCGCGGGTATGAACAACCTCCACACCGGAGAGCCTACGGGGCGACGAGCTCCGGGCGACTCGCCGGCAACCTCTGCGGCAGCAGCGATGGTCCCAGGACGGACGCTGCAGCTGGAAGGCTCTCATTCGCGTCCCCACTCATGGGACGCGAACCAGACATTAAAGCCAAAGAGCCGGAGGTCGGTCCGCGGGTAGCGCTGGCGGGCTTGTCGGCGGGGAAGCTTTCTCCGGCTGCCACCACGTCAGCACCGACGGCGGCGTCCACCTGTCCACCCGCGCTGCACCAGCGAGCGCCGGCCGCCCCAAAGCGCACCGGCAGGTCCTCACTTCCGTCCTCATCACGAAAGTGAGGACAGAGGACGGAATGTTGCATCCTAGCTAGGCAGCAACAGTCCGCCTTCCCCTGCATGGCTGGAGGACGCCTCCTCCGCAGAGCTGGAGGATGGTTTCCACCCCCAGGAGCTGGAAGAAGAGGTGGCCAGCCGACTCGTGCGGGAGGTAGAGCTCCGGCTCACCTCGCTCTCCGCCCCAGCCAGGATGATGAAGATCCTTGAAGCTGAGGGCGGGGCACAGGCCGCAGCCTAGCTCGCTTCTCCCCACCATCGAACTGGTGGTCACCGTCTTGGGTGACCACCGGCGAGGGGATGCAACCGGGCTGCCTGATGAAAATCCTTGAAGCCGAACGATGGCTGAAAGGTACCAACTTCCGCGAAGTTGCATTCCTCCAACGACGACAAGGCGGAAGAACCGTGGGCGCTCCCCATCCGGGGGCTCGGAAGGTGGAAGGACGCGTGATGCGTCACGATGCCCGATCTTCACGACGTAGGATCAATCTTCAGATAACTAGCTTCAAAGAAGCCAAGATAACTTGCTGCAAGCAGCGATAACTAGTGCAACCTGACAAATAAAACTCGAAGCCAACCACCGTCTTTAACCGGCAGCCTGAATCGAGGATTCGCCCAACCACACTCTCAAAGAACCAACCCGCCCAACCACACTCTCAAAGAACCAACCAACACAGCCTACAATCAATCGAGGAGACCTCGAAGGGAGTAGGAGCACCAATTGGGAGTGGATGAAGCCGCCGCTTCTGCAATCCCGCGAAGGAATTCACAAGAGCAAAGGGGTAGAGATCACTCTCAATATTTGTTAGCACACAGCTGAACAAAGGGGTTCTGTTTTAGATTATCATAAGCTGCCTTACATCATAGACATAGGGGGGTATTTATACTAGTAACAACCAGCATTAGCGAGGTATAAACACAAAACAAAAGTATTTTCACGAGCTAATGTGAAGGAGCCTCTTCGGGAGATCTGCAGAGTTGATTTCCGTGTGGCTGTTTGACTTCTGCGCAGTCTTCAGTATTTTGGCAATAACTTCTTCTAGAAATCTTCAAATGACGTGGGACTGGTTGCATTGGAAAGCTAACTTGATAAGCTTTCTCACCATATATAGCATGCTTAATGAAACTTCGTAGAATGATGCAGTTTAATACGAAAACTTGGTCATCAAGCTGACTGTTGACCTTCTGACCAGTCGTCACTAAAGTAGGTCGGCTGCCTTTCTGGTAGATGTGGTTAAGTCGGCTTTAGAAGCATTGGAAACTAGACTTCAAGAGCTTTCCAAAAAGTACTTATGGGCCTTCATAGCTTTTGGGAATCAAAAGATATGACTGTTTCTTTTGGACGGTTCTGTTGCGCTCGACTGACTCGGATATAGCTCTTCTTGCTGATTCGCCCTTGATATGTTTTGTCCTTCCTCTTTGGTGAACCTAAGTAATATCAACATACACGACTTAGGTAGCATAAAATTCTCATTAGTGTTTAAATAAAATTCATAAAGTAGCGCGTGCACCTCTTGTTGTAGCTTCTTAGCTCGGCTACGTGTAATTGGTCCATCAAAGACTTGGGTTGGTGATGATGTTGGTTGTACTTGAGTTGATGTAGTATGACTTGGGGGTTGTAACATGTTGCTTAATGGCGTGGTCATATCATCCTCCTCCCCTTGAAAAGGAGTCGTCCTCGACTCTGAAATGTCTTCGCTTGTATATGGTAAGAGGTCAGCAACATTGAACGTGTTGCTCACGCCATAGCTTGGTGGAAGATCTATCTTGTATGCATTATCATTGATCTTGGCAAGAACACGAAATGGACCATCCCCTCGTGGCATCAATTTGGATTTGCGCTGATCAGGAAAACGCTCCTTGCGCAAGTGAATCCAAACCAAGTCCCCCGGCTCAAATAACACTTTCTTCCTATGCTTGTTCATACTTGCAGCCTTGCGCACTGCTTTGAGCTCAATTGCTTCCTTGGTCTTCTCATGTATCTTTTTTATATATGCAGCACGCTTGAAAGCTTCCATATTGGTTCTTTCCTGCAATGGAAGGGGCAACAAATCTATGGGAGCAATAGGTTTAAACCCATATACAATTTCGAAGGTGCATAAATTAGTTGTAGAATGTACTGTCCTATTATAAGCAAACTCCACGTGTGGCAAACATTCCTCCCAATCCTTCAAGTTCTTCTTTACCATTGTTCGCAACAGCATTGACAATGTACGATTCACCACTTCAGTTTGGCCATCAGTTTGGGGGTGGCATGTGGTGGAGAACAAAAGTTTAGTCCCAAGCTTTGCCCACAATGTTTTCCAAAAATAGCTCACAAACTTCACATCACGGTCAGATAAGATGGTCTTGGGCACTCCATGTAGTCTCACGATTTCTCTGAAAAACAAATTAGCAACATGTGAAGCATCGTCGCTCTTGTTGCATGGAATAAAATGAGCCATTTTTGAAAATATATCAACCACAACAAAAATAGAATCTCTCTTTTTTCGAGTCATCGGCAGTCCTAAAACAAAATCCATGCTTATGTCTTCCCAAGAAATTTTAGGAGCGGGTAAAGGAGTACATAAACCATGAGGGTTCAATTTTGACTTAGCTTTGTGACAGGTGACACAACGCTCCACAAATCTGATGACGTCTCTCCTCATCTTGGGCCAATAGAAATGATCACTGAGCATTTCATAAGTCTTCTTTTGTCCAAAATGACCTGTTAGACCGCCTCCATGTGACTCCTGCAATAAAAGCAATCTAACCGAAGAATTTGGTACACAAAGTTTGTTAGCTCTAAACAAAAATCCATCATGTATATGATATTTTTCCCAACCTTTTCCATCTTTACAATGATTGTATGGTTCTGAAAATTCAGGATCATCATTATACATTTCTTTCAAATTTTCAAGACCCAAAACTTTTACCTCTAGTTGATTCAACAACACATTCCTTCGAGACAAGGCATCAGCGACCACATTGTCCTTACCTTTCTTATATTTCATAATGTATGGAAATGTTTCGATAAACTCAACCCATTTGGCATGGCGACGGTTCAGTTTGGCTTGCCCTTTCAAATACTTCAAAGCTTCATGATCGGAATGAATAACAAACTCTTTTGGCCATAAGTAGTGCTGCCATGTTTCAAGCGCTCGGACCAAAGCATACAATTCTTTGTCATATACAGAATAATTTAATTGAGCACCTCCCAATTTTTCACTAAAATATGCTATAGGTTTTCCTTGTTTCATTAAAACTCCTCCTATCCCAATCCCACTAGCATCACATTCTACTTCAAAAGTTTTAGTGAAATCAGGAAGAATAAGTACAGGTGCTTCAGTCAAACGTTTCTTCAATTCTTGAAAAGCATCTTCTTGTGAGTTTCCCCATTTAAATTCAACACCTTTCTTTGTCAATTCATTTAAAGGAGAAGCGATAGTACTGAAATCTCGCACAAATCTTCTATAAAACCCAGCAAGACCATGAAAACTTCTTACTTGACTTACATTTGTTGGAGCTGGCCAATCCTTGATGGCTTTCACCTTGGATTCATCCACCTCTATTCCTTTTGCTGAAACAACAAAGCCAAGAAACACAACATGGTCTGTGCAAAAACTGCACTTCTCAAGATTAGCAAATAATTTCTCCTTTCTTAGCTCATCTAAAACTTGTCGAATGTGTTTCAAATGTTCATCAAAAGTCTTGCTGTAAATTAGAATATCATCGAAGTAGACAACAACAAATTTTCCAATGAAAGTTCTTAAGACATGGTTCATTAATCTCATAAAGGTACTAGGAGCATTAGTTAACCCAAAGGGCATCACTAACCATTCATACAACCCAAATTTTGTTTTAAATGCAGTCTTCCATTCATCTCCAGTTTTCATTCTTATCTGATGGTATCCACTTCTCAAATCAATTTTAGTAATAATTGTGGAACCACTTAATTCATCAAGCATATCATCTAGTCGTGGAATAGGATGGTGATAGCGAACGGTAATATTATTTATAGCTCTACAATCAACACACATCCTCCAAGATCCATCTTTCTTAGGTACTAAAATCACAGGAACAGCACAAGGGCTTAAGCTTTCACGAACAAAACCTTTATCAAGAAGTTCTTGTACTTGCCTTTGTATTTCCTTAGTTTCTTCGGGATTGGTTCGATATGGTGGATGGTTAGGAAGTGCAGCCCCTGGAATAAGATCGATTTGATGCTCAATCCCTCGAATTGGAGGTAGTCCAGCCGATGTTTCTTGTGGAAATACGTCTTCATAGTCCTGCAAAAGATCAGCCACAACACTAGGAAGAGATGTTATGTCGTTAGGAGAAATCAAAACATCTTTGTTCACAAGTACAAAGAGCACTTGATATGGGTTGTTCCTCACTTCTCTCAGCTCGGATTTTGTGGCTAGCATAACTAGGTGTTCTCCCTCTTCCTTCTTTTTATCTTTGGAATTTGGCTTGTAGCACTCACTCACCGAATTGTGGATGGCACTCAATTTCTTTTGCTCTTCTCCTCCTCTACTTGCTATACTAATTTCAGTTTTCTTTTGTAAGTGTTCAGCCATGATTTGTTGAGGGGTCATAGGCTTGAGTACAAACTTTCTCCCTTTCAGATCTAGCGTGTATTGATTTGTTCTTCCACAATGTTGAGAATATCGGTCATATTGCCAAGGTCTTCCTAGCAGCATGTGACACACAGACATGGGTGCAACATCACACTCCACTATGTCAACATACTCTCCAATCTTGAATGGAACTTTCACTTTATAACCAATCTTGATATCTCCCGATTCATTCAGCCATTGGACATGATATGGATGAGGGTGTCGCTGCAACTTCAAACCAAGCTTTTCAACCATCTCACGACTTGCAAGATTATGACAGCTCCCTCCATCAATGATCACCTTTACTACTTTGTCTTGCACTTTTGCTCGTGTTTGAAAAAGATTATGTCGCTGTCCAATTTCAGCTTCTTTCATTTGAACACTCAAGATTTGTGTAACCACAAGAGTAGTACCATGCTCAAATTCACATCCCGTATGTTCTTCAGATTTATCAATGTCATCTTCATTTCCTGCTTCAGCTTCCTCTTCACTAGCTGATGTATATTCTCCATCATCAGTCACAAGGATCACACGATTATTTGGACACTCCTTTATGACATGACCACGACCTCCACACTTGAAGCACTGAATACCACTACTCTTGGTTGTTGAACCCACTGACGTTGAAGTGGAGGCTGCTGGTTTATAACTCGTGTTTGGAGCAGCACCGTTCTTTCCACTAGAATTGCCTTGAATATTGGATCGCAAGCCTCCAGTTGAATCTTTTGTTGCTGAGGATGCAGCAGTAAACCTTGAGATCGATTTGCTTCCTCCAGTCATGGTTCGTGCACCATATGACAAGGGCTTGCTGCTCTTAGCATCTTGTTGCAGCTGGCGTTCAGCTTTGGTGGCTTGATGTACCAAATCAATAAGACTTTGGTACGGCTGAAACTCAACAATACGCTGAATGTTGCGGTGTAACCCAGCCATGAAACGTGCAATGGTTTGCTCTTCGTCTTCATACACATTGGCTCTAATCATGGCCTTCTCCATCTCCTTATAATACTCCTCAACAGAGAAATTTCCTTGCCTCAAATTCTGCAATTTATCAAAAAGATCACGCCGATAATGCTTCGGCACAAAACGAATTCTCATTTCTCGTTTCATCTCTTGCCAAGTAATAATAGGGTCCTCTCCATCTTCTTCACGATCACGAAGAAGTTGCTCCCACCAAATCAGAGCATATCCCTCAAACTCAAGAGATGCCATTGCGAGTTTCTTCTCCTCTGAATAATTATGTAGGCGGAAGATTTTCTCCACCTTCAATTCCCATGTGAAATAATCTTCAGGATCAGACCTACCATCAAATTTTGGCATGGTAAACTTAAGTTTCCCAAATCTCTCTTCTTGGTTGACACCTCTATGATGACGACGACCATAGCGATGTTGAGACTGATCATCCCCAAATTCAGATTCTTCATTGTCATTATTTCTTCGATTCCGGCCTCTTCCTCTACCATATGCAGCACCTTGATTTCTCCTCCCATGTTCACTTGCTCTTCTAGAATAATTTCCTTCATCTTCTTCCCCATCTTCATCATGGTTTCTTACACCGTCGGGGAGTCGACGACGACCTCTGATTTCAGCCATAAGTGTTTGAAGATCTTGTGCCAACAGATCTTGCTTGGCTTCTATGCTTTGTTTGAGCTCATTGAATTGTATCAGGGTGACACATTCTTCAATCTCAACGTTGGGATCCATCTTCCTGCGAAGTTAGTGACAACAAGGCAACAAATATAGGTGGAATATGAAGTTATATAGAATCTCACAACCTCACCACTCTTACCAACCAAAGCTCTTATGAGTTCCCTGCGGTTTGCAAGAAAATGTGTGGTGGTAACAAGAAAGTGGTGGTTAAGCGAATACAAGACCAGAGTACCGATCACGATGGCTTATATGTGGAGCTTGGTGGGGATTAATAAACAAGGGATACAATCTAAATTCTAGTTGTTGTTAAGTTAAATAACCATCCGACTAGAAGTTCCCTGCCTAGTGCTGACCACAAGATACGAGTGATGTAAATAGATCAAACACACGCGTAAGAAATTTCAGATTTGATGCAGACAAGGAGTATGATTGGAATGCAAGTGTTGCAATCAGATCCAACCAAAATTTTGCACCAAATGACAATAGCAAACTGGTTGAACAACTTGATAAAATTTTCAGCACTTGTGCACATAAACAAACTAATTGTTTTACTTTTCTTTCACAATCTTGTTCAACACTTTTCTTTGGTACTTTTCTTTCTTCTCTTTTTTTGATACTTTTTTTATAGAACTAAACACAGAGATCTGATAGGATATTGCACACTTTATAATACTTAACAAAGAACTTAACCAGCAGCTATAACTTAAATAGGATCAAAGTTAACGCGAAGGTAATGATGAGGTTTTTTTTCAGAATTCTTTTTGTGGATATTTTCAGATATATATAAGAGGCTCAAAGGAAACACAAAGGATAGAGTGACCAGCAACTAAACAAAGATTCTAAGGACTGAAACTTAACAAAACTCACTGGAACAACAGATTGAAAGAAAAGGCTATGGCAAAAATATTTTATGGCTTTTTGGTGGATAGGACGAACACAAAATATATGTAGCTAAGGGTAAAGAATCCTACCGTGGCAACTGAGGCTTTGATACCAGATGATGCGTCACGATGCCCGATCTTCACGACGTAGGATCAATCTTCTGATAACTAGCTTCAAAGAAGCCAAGATAACTTGCTGCAAGCAGCGATAACTAGTGCAACCTGACAAATAAAACTCGAAGCCAACCACCGTCTTTAATCGGCAGCCTGAATCGAGGATTCGCCCAACCACACTCTCAAAGAACCAACCAACACAGCCTACAATCAATCGAGGAGACCTCGAAGGGAGTATGAGCACCAATTGGGAGTGGATGAAGCCGCCGCTTCTGCAATCCCACGAAGGAATTCACAAGAGCAAAGGGGTAGAGATCACTCTCAATATTTGTTAGCACACAGCTGAACAAAGGGGTTCTGTTTTAGATTATCATAAGCTGCCTTACATCATAGACATAGAGGGGTATTTATACTAGTAACAACCAGCCTTAGCGAGGTATAAACACAAAACAAAAGTATTTTCACGAGCTAATGTGAAGGAGCCTCTTCGGGAGATCTGCAGAGTTGATTTTCGTGTGGCTGTTTGACTTCTGCGCAGTCTTCAGTATTTTGGCAATAACTTCTTCTAGGAATCTTCAAATGATGTGGGACTGGTTGCATTGGAAAGCTAACTTGATAAGCTTTCTCACCATATATAGCATGCTTAATGAAACTTCGTAGAATGATGCAGTTTAATACGAAAACTTGGTCATCAAGCTGACTGTTGACCTTCTGACCAGTCGGCACTAAAGTAGGTCGGCTGCCTTTCTGGTAGATGTGGTTAAGTCGGCTTTAGAAGCATTGGAAACTAGACTTCAAGAGCTTTCCAAAAAGTACTTATGGGCCTTCATAGCTTTTGGGAATCAAAAGATATGACTGTTTCTTTTGGACGGTTCTGTTGCGCTGGACTGACTCGGATATAGCTCTTCTTGCTGATTCGCCCTTAATATGTTTTGTCCTTCCTCTTTGGTGAACCTAAGTAATATCAACATACACGACTTAGGTAGCATAAAATTCTCATTAGTGTTTAAATGAAATTCATAAAGTAGCGCGTGCACCTCTTGCTGTAGCTTCTTAGCTCGGCTACGTGTAATTGGTCCATCAAAGACTTGGGTTGGTGATGATGTTGGTTGTACTTGAGTTGATGTAGTATGACTTGGGGGTTGTAACATGTTGCTTAATGGCGTGGTCATATCAACGCGAGGCATGAAGGGAGTGCGAAGACATGGTTGCCTTCCAAGGGGGTCACCCTCCTTTTAAAGGCAACTCTCCCCACTTGCGTCCTCAGCCGTCGCGGACCAAGTCTTCTCCAACGCGCTCCAAGGTCCTCCCCCTACGACACGGGGGCTGGGCCCCACGCGACATGCAAGCTGGCCCAAGGCGGAAGAAGCCAAACCGCCGCGCGCGGTGCACGTAACTGCCCAGCGGTTACAAGCGCTTCTCCACTTTCGCCCAGACCAACGGGTGAAAGAGCGGACCGCCATGCAGGCGGCATGCAACCGCACCAAGGGGGCGCACCGTTTCGACTTCGACGCGTCCAGCATGGAGGCCCAGGCCCACACGTCATGTAACCGGCGCGCCGGTTACTACGTGTGAGAAACTGCACCGCCACTCGCGCCAGTACCGCGCCTTCTCGACTGCGGAACCGGTGCCGCGACTTGATGCGACCCTGCGCATGACCCGACAGTGCCAACCGAGCACATCGGTCACGAGTCAGTCAGCCGTGGGAGAAGGCGCGACGGTCGATACGGCCAGAAATGGGCCGGCAGTAATGGCGGTGGCAGGCGGGCGGAAGCAGCAGTCAAGTCGTCAGCAAGCTCACGTCCCCTCCTGGGACAGCGGGAGAGCCCTCTCCCACGGTGTGAAGACGACGTGCCCGTGTTCCGTTCCCCGAACGGCTCGCGCACGCACAACGGCTGCCCCGCGAACCACTCGTCCCGTCGCATTAATTCTGCGGCAGGACAGACGGCACCTTTGGCAGGCGAAGCAGGCGACGCTTCACCTCCGCCATAATGACTGCGTCAAAAAAGGTGCGCCACGTCATTCGATTTCGTATCCTTTTCCACTCCCTCTTTCTCTCTCTTGCCACAGGGACCGGGAAAGGGGATACTCCGAAAGGGATCCTTCTCCGTGAAGGAAGCGGGCCCCGAGCCCCCCTACTGATCAGAGGTTCGAAGGCTGGCCCCTCGGAAGGGTTCAACAGCCGCCTCAGAGCACTCGGGCTCCGCGCCCACTACTGGTCAGAGGTTCGAAGGCTGGTCCCTCGGAAGGGTTCAATGGCCGCCTTAGGTCACTCGGGCTCCGCGCCCACTACTGATAAGGGGTTCGTAGGCTGGCCCCCGAAGGGTTCTGACAGTCGCCTCAGAGCATGCAGAGCGAGGGATGACCCTGGGTACGTTCGATACATAACCAAGGCTCGGGCTACGCTCCCGAGGTACCCTAGGACATTTCCGAGACCGACGGGAACGATTTTGTAACGGAATCCCACCAAAGGGAGGCATCGAGCCCTCGGACCCCGTCAAAAGGGGACCGGGTCCGGCAAATCACCCGCAGGTACTTTTGGAGCGCGCCTCCGGGCCACTAGCCGACCCCTAACAAATGGGGCACGGGCGTCCACTCGGATTACCCGTTAGCAACTCACTGGAGACACCATGTTCGGCGCCCTCCGAGGGCAACATGGCGCTTTCCCCCCTCCTCCTTGCGGAAAGGCGACGCAGGGGCGTATGTAAAAAAGCCGAGTCTGTCCTTGACCGTCCTCTCACTCTGTGCGGAGGCTCGGGGGCTGCTCTCGCAAACCCGGCTCCGGCCAAACCGTTGACAGCGTCAACATACCAGCCCGAGAACTTGGGACTCGACTATGCACCCGGGCTACGGCCAGTTCGCATGAGGGAACAACCAGACCGGCTGAAGCATCACGAAACGCGCTAAGACCTCGAAGGAGTCAAATCACTCCTCCGAGGCCTCGGGGGCTACACCCGGCGGGTGCGCTCGCGCGCACCCACCGGAACGAAACGCAGCCGAGAAAGGCCGGTCCCCTTGCAAAAAAGTGCGACAAAAGCCTCCAAGCGAGTATCAACACTCCCTTCGAGGCTCGGGGGCTACTATCGGGGACCATAATTAGGGGTACCCCCAAGACTCCTAATCTCAGCTAGTAACCCCCATCAGCACAAAGCTGCAAAGGCCTGATGGGCGCGATTAAGGTCAAGGCTCAGTCCACTCAAGGGACACGATCTCGCCTCGCCCGAGCCCAGCCTCGGGCAAGGGCAGCCGACCCCGGAGGATTCACGTCTCGCCTGAGGGCCCCCTCAAGCAACGGACACACCTTCGGCTCACCCGAGGCCCAGTCTTCGCCGAGAAGCAACCTTGGCCAGATCGCCACGCCAACCGACCGTATCGCAGGAGCATTTAAAGCAAGGATCACCTGACACCTTATCTTGACGAGCGCTCTTCAGTCGACAGAGCCGAAGTGACCGCAGTCACTTCGCCGAACACTGACCGACCTGACAAGAAGACAGCGCCGCCTGCGTCGCTCCGACTGCTGTGCCACTCGACAGAGTGAGGCTGACAGCAGCCAAGTCCGGCCTCGGGCGCCATAGGAAGCTCCGCCTCGCCCGACCCCGGGGCTTAGCCCCCGTCTCGGTCTCGGACGATGGACTCCGCCTTGCCCGACCCCAGGGCTCGGACTCAGCCTCGGCTCCGGAAGACGACGAACTCCGCCTCGCCCGACCCCAGGGCTCGGACTCAGCCTTGGCCTCGGACGATGGTCTCCGCCTCGCCCGACCCGGGGCTCGGACTCGACCTCGACCTCGGAAGACAGACTCGACCTCGACCTCGGAGGAGCCTCCGCCTCGCCTGACCCAGGGCTCGGACCGACCACGTCACAGGGGGGGCCATCATTACCCTACCCCTAGCTAGCTCAGGCTACGGGGAACAAGACCGACATCCCATCTGGCTCGCCCCGGTAAACTAGTAATGATGGCGCCCCACGTGCTCCATGACGACGACGGCTCTCAGCGCCTTACGGAAGCAAGGAGACGTCAGCAAGGACTCGACAGCCCCGACAGCTGTCCTTCCGCAAGGCTCCAGTGCTCCTCTGACGGCCACGACATCACATGAACAGGGTGCCAAAACCTCTCCAGCTGCCACGACGGCATGTACTTAGGGCTCTAGCTCCTCTCTGCTAGACACGTTAGCACACTGCTACATCCCCCATTGTACACCTAGGCCCTCTCCTTACGCCTATAAAAGGAAGGTCCAGGGCTCTCGTACGAGAAGGTTGGTCGCGCGGGAGGACGGGCCGGCGCGTAAGTCCCTCGCTCTCTCCCACGCGGACGCTTGTAACCCCCTACTGCAAGCGCACCCGACCTGGGCGCAAGACAACACGAAGGCCGCGGGTTTCCCCTTTCGCCTGTCTCCTTTTTCCCCCCTTCGTGCTCCGTCTCGCGCCGATCCATCTGGGCTGGGACACGCGGCGACAATTTACTCGTCGGTCCAGGGACTCCCCGGGGTCGAAACGCTGACAGGTGATGAGTTCACCACATTCTAGGACCAAGGCTATTTGGGTGCCTAAGTCCTTATTGGCTAACCTTGATGGACCCATCATGAGATGGGTACCAAAATGTACTTAATAAGTTTTGCAGGTACCTAGAGATGATATGAAGCTTTGGGGTGCTTGAGCGGTTTAACTCAATTCTTATCTCAAGCTATCGATCTTACATTGTCTATCCTTTAAGATTGACCCAAAGATAAATTGAGTTGTTATATCACTAACTTCATATTCATCTCTAGCAAGAACTTGTGTTGTAGTGAATAAGGATTAACCTTTGTGGGAATCAAGCAAAAGGCCTACAACCAAGTGATATCCAAAGGATGGTAACAATTAATTCTTAAGTGCAAATTGCTTTTAATTAGTATATTCCTTTGTGTCTTTTGTAGCCACATAGGAAAAATGAAGCACTTGAGAATGAACTTAAAATATTTTACCGTGCCTTGGAAAAGTTCCAATCATATGGTAGATTGCAAGTTTATATTTTTATATTGTGACAATCTACATGCTTTAAGTTGGTTGTATGTATCTTGTAGCATATTTCAAGTTTATTATCGTATTATTGCCATGACCTAGACATAAAGAGGATTATCCCATGTTCTTAAATGAATAGAGTGCTAAGTAAGAAATTCAAATTCTTAAAGCACTTACCAAAAGGGGAATTCTCTATATGACTAGAGTTGTGAGACTAATGTTTCTATCGAAGTGTTTATGTAGTCTCACAACATGAGAATGTGTTTCTCAAATGGAATGTGTCATTCAACATTCAAAGAAGATCAAACCAATACTATGTGATGTATTCCTTCTTGTTTAAATTGGTTTTGAGTCTTCTACATTAATCACTCACCATGCTATGAATTTAACTTGCCCTGTAAACTTAATTAAATAATCATGCTAGTTCATCTTATTTCAATTGATGTTATGCATGATGCTTGTAAGGGTAATTTAGTTCATATCATGAGGTTTTCTTATTTTAGTGACCTTCGTGTCATTCATATATAGAGGTTTCTAAATAAGAAACTATTGCTTGTGTTTCAAATGCAATCTCTATTAAGATATTTCATGGAAATTCATAAGTAGAGATTGTGCACTTTCAATTG
Source organism: Zea mays (assembly GCF_902167145.1). NCBI lineage: Eukaryota > Viridiplantae > Streptophyta > Magnoliopsida > Poales > Poaceae > Zea > Zea mays. Next base: position 30,778,947 of record NC_050100.1, on the reverse strand, counting down.
GTAAAAATCACAAGCATTGAAGGTTAATCTTCACCTAAAAGAAAGATTAGGAATGCTCAAGGCAAAGGTATGGAACTAGTTGTTTCATTTGGTATGTGACCAATAATAGTTCCTTTCAAGTGGCATTCTTTCAATTGGTAATAATCTATTTTATGGAAAGAAATGCCAATATGAAGGTTAAATTCCTTTTGGCTTAAATTTGTAAAACTTGGTGCATATTATTAATTCACTCATCCATGTGCATTAATTTAAAAGGAAATTAATTTATGCCTTTATGCCTCATAAATGATGATTTGTTTACCATTCATATATAGATATCATCATTCATTAAATACTTCCTTGTACTACTACTTTTCAAAGTGTTTTATCGACTAGTTTAAAAAGGAAAAGAGATAACAAAGAAGGAAGTCTCCACAAATGATGAAAAGAAGAATACTAAGGTGACACCACCACAGATAGTAAGATCTGTCAAATTGGTATAACAAATGGTACGTTCTATATGGTGGTAAGTATTCTTAGGCATAAGTTAATTCATTGCAAATTTGTCATGCCTTGACCATGATATGTAATGTACTCCTCATGAGACTCTTAACTGAATTGAAAGTGCATGTGGTAAGTCATTCAAATACTTGATGCACATATCTAGTAGGAGCACATTATATATCTTGTGTCTTAGAGAATAAGTTTCTCTTTAGTAAGCTATACTAACTCAATCCTTAATGGTAAATTTGTATCTCATTCATATGGATTGTAATCTTTGGTTTCTAAATAGCTACTCCTAAGGCAGTTTAAAATTCCCTTATCAATAAATCTAAAAGTGCAAAAGAATCCTTTTTGTTGATATTTATGACATACATATGCACTAACATGGATATGATTTTTAAACTATAAAAGGTACAATTAGTGATCCATACTCTCTAAATTTTGGAAACCCATATTTTGATATCTTAAAAATCTACTTAAATCGGTATCCATATGCTTCACATTGAATTGAATCACTAAGTTGTAAATTCCATGCATAACTTGTCTTTATGAAATGAATGCTTGTGCGACTAACCTTGATAAGCTAGGTGCACCCAGGGTCAAGCTAGGTTCATCATCAAGAAGGCAACACAATGATGTATCAAGAAAAGGAGAAAAGGCTCCTATTCTTAACTCTAGCCTTTATCTGTGTGATTAAATATTGACTTGAAACCATGTAAGATGGTTGTCAAGTATATGTGGGTGCTTACACAAAGAGAAAGGCCACAATAAGGATTGTGTGGGTACTCAAGGCTCTTACTACTAATCTCAAAGGACCCAATTCAAATTGGGTACCAAGATATGAAGCTTAAACTTGTTTTGCAGGATCACTCCTTCAATGGATCAAGTTGGGTGCTCGATAATGAATGTATAAATCATATTTGAAGATAGTAGCAAGGGTGGTAACAACTGAATCTCAAGTGCATATTATTTTCAAATCTTATCTCTTTTGTGACTTGTGTAGCCACTAAGGGAAAAGAAGTACTTGAGGATATACATCAGTTATTGATTATGAAATAAAGGTCCAATTGAAATATGAATGAATATTATCATATGGTCAACAATCCAAAATTATGTGACGTATTCTCTATCTAGTTAATTTGTATTTGATTCTTCTTTATTATACACTCACCATAATATGGATTAAGTCAGCCCTTTAGACTTCATTGAATAACCATGCATATTATCCATGTCATTCGAAATATATTGTGCATGAGGGCTCAAGGGAAATTTAGTCCATATTATGAGGTTTCTCTATTTTAGCAACTCGCTTGCCTTCCACATATAAAGGGTTGCAAAATAAGAAACTAGTGCTTGTGCTACTAATGTCATCTCTTGTGTTGAGTTTATCCATAGAAAATCTATGTTAAGAGATGGTGCTTGTTTTAAATTGGATAAATCACAAGCTTAAAGGATACTATTCAACTAAAGTAAGATGAAGTTGATAAGAGGCCAAGGTATGAAAACTTACTCTCATTCAGTTGCTTTAGTATTCTATCCTTAGTGGGATGTACGATAGTATAGGTTAATTTCCTTGTAATATAAAATGTTCAATAGTGAATACAACTTTGACATCAACTATATGTGTGCACTAATTTAAAGGAATTTAGTCTATCCTTTTGGGTTTCAATATTGATGATTCATTTGTCATCCACATATAAGGATAATCATTTGTGAAACCCTCCCTTGTGTTTTTAATGCTCTCTTTTCTAAGTGTTTCAACAAGGTCCTTCCAAGTGCTTTCAAGATGGATTAAAAATCTACGGATATAAGAGTCTTGGTTCTTTCAATCATTGAGTTTCAATGGGTCTCATATCAAGTATGATCCAACCAAGCAAAGATGAATAAAGTTCAAGATCACTTGGTTGGATGAAATCATAAAAGAAAAGAAAGCACAGTCATTCAAGAAGGGAGTTACATTTTTTGTCAACCAAATATTGAAGATGTAGTGACATATTTATATGATATCCTTCATTATGAGGTTTGAGGTTCATATTAGCATGCTTTACCCTTTAGGATTTCAATTGATATACTTTCAGTTCTTAAACTTTCAATTGGTTTGATTTTCATCATCTATGTAAAGCATGTTATGTTAATCCAAGATATAGCGCAAACTTCACCTTTAACCTCGTATTGTTGATGTGCATAAGTGTACTTTGTGTACTCTTGCATGCACAAATTGAGGAAGAGTTTAGCCTATATCTTGTGAGGCTAATGATTTCTTCAAGTTCATGTTTTGTAGTCTCACACCTTGGAGAACATCAAATGAGGATGAGTGGTTCCAAGGAAATGATCAAATATTTACCACATGTCACCCCATGGATTAGTTCTATTGGGGAACGATATGTGTTCTCTACCATAAATTCAATTGTTTCAAATATATTATGCCTTGACCAAGATACATGATGAACTCCTCTAAGAATCTTAATTGAATCAAGTGCATGTTACAAGTAATTCGAGTACTTGATGCATACATTTAGGGGGAGCTCATTCTATATCTTATGTCCTTAAAGACTAACATTTTCTTTTAGTGAATTTGTGTAGTTCTTTGAAGAGAATGAGTTTCTCTTGACCGTTTAAAGAGGATAAGTTTCTCTTTGAAATGTCAAGCCTATCAAAAGCTAAGATAGAAATTCAAGATTATAATGAAGACCATATGGCAAGAAACAATTGTGTGTCACTCCATGAACTATTGTATTACATTTGTGTATCTAGGCTCTTACAAGTTAGTGTATGCATGTATATGCAATATCTTAAGTCACATCATAAGGTTGCACTTGAATCTTGGCTTAAAATATTGCATATCATGTCTATTAGTATACCTTTTGTTTATGAGTAATTCCTTAAATTGGTGCAATTTCATATTTTCATACTTTATTTGTACCAAGGTTCAAATTGTAGAACTTAATCCCCTAGCCTCACAAGTCCAAGTGCATAAGCTAAACAAGTATTCATCACTTGTATGCATACATTTAGGGGGAGAATGGTCTATAATTTGAATCTTTGAGACTAACTTAATTTTCAAGTCTATTATGTGTGTAGTCTCAAATTAGAAAGGAATCTTCAAGCAAAGACAATCGCTTCCACTGCAAAATTTGATGGGTATCAAAGATTCTTTGCCCCAATAAATGTATCTTCTATACATTTCATAAGAGAATGAGTTTCTCTTGTATATGCTACTCCAACGTCATCTAAAATTGGTAAATATGTATCACATCCTTTTGGATTGCAAATGTATGAAGTAGCATAGCTTATAAATTCTCTTGTCTAGAACTTAATTGATTAAATAGTGCACATGTTCCTTATGTTGCATGATTATGTTCAATTGATACTCCTTGTATGCCAATGGTACTTTAAGTTGCAAATGAGTACTCACAACAGGTATCAATTGAATTCATATATATGTGTGCACTAAAACTTGAGGAGAACTTAGTGTAATATGCAATTAGTGATCTGATTATCTATCAAATTTTATCAATTGGTGGTTTTCAATTGATATTTTTTGTACATGATCACTAGTTGTATAATCCATACTTGTGCAATTTTCATGTTGCCTCTTGTTATGATAAGAAAATGCTAGGTGACATCTAGACTCCAGGTATCAAGATTTATCTTTCAATTAGTATGACAATATTCATTTGATATCTTGGACCTATGTCACAATTATGCCAACAAGAGATTGCAAAATGAACTCTAAATACAACACAAGTGTGGAACACCCCTTTGAAAAGGTAAAACGCAAAGGTACATCACTTATGACACTTCTCCATTACCTTTGTGCCATATAAGGACCCTTTTCATGATAGTGTGTTCAAATCTTGATTAATCATAATTTCTACCCTTTATATTCTTTATATCTTTTTTGGAGATTTATGACAAAGGGGGAGAAATTGTGCATTAAAGCTTACCTTTAGTCTTCTGTAACTAAGTGTAAGAAGACTTTGAAAAGGGGGAGAAATAATTGACAAAAGGGGGTTGAATCATAAGTAAAACATAAGATGAAGGAAATTGATGAGTGCATAATATGTCATGAGCATCACGTTTATTTATGACACAAAGCACCCTATGAATAGTATGATATAAGTTGTCTTCACTCTTTGACCCAAATATGTGCTTTTGACATTTGAGCACAAAATTGGTATTTTCTGAAATGCACATATTTAGGGGGAGGAAACTATCATAGGATTCAAAATCTTATTTATCAAATCTTATGTAAGCTTTAAATGTGTTGTCATCAATCACCAAAAAGGGGGAGATTGAAAGTGCATTCATCCCTTTTGTGAGTTTTGGTGATTTGGATAACAACACATTTAAAGGTCTAACAAGTTTGCTAAGTGTTGAATAGGAAATTCAGTATGATGAACATACTTGAATAGTGTATAATGATTAGTGAACAAGGTTCAACACAGGGTCAAATAACTAGTGAGACAATGCAAATGGATATAATATGGTCTCTATATTGGTTTGAATATATGGACAAGTCCTAAGAAATCACTATGCATAAATATGATCATAATAGAGGTTGAAGTGATTAAGAGGATTGGTCAAGCCAAAGTGAATAAGATATGAGGAATCGTGAATTGGCTTGACCATATTACTATTAGTCCATATATGAATATATGAGAATCAAACTAGAGCTTAGAGCTTGATTGACCTTAGCAGTTATATCTAGATGACATTCAAGCAAGGTTCACAATATTGAAGAAATGATTCTCTCAATGGATGCTCAATAGGATGTGACTCAAGAATGGCTTGATAGGGTGAAGATAGCAAGGAAAGGGCTTCGAGGAACTAAGCGAAGGTGAAGGCCAAGCGACGGCTTGTAGACCGAGGTACCATGGCTAAGGTGAAGAAGAGAGTACTTGCACTAAGTCGATGAACTAATCAGCTATAAAGAGTTACAACATGTTGATGCATCAGTAAGGTGACTTGAAGCCATGATTTGAACTCATATATGGTGAAATGGCACAAGTCACAGGCTCGATTTGTGTTTGCTTCAAAAGGTGAGACAAAGATGTTTGTGATCCTTATGAAGCAACACCGTGGAGAAATCACACTTGAGACACCAATGACTCAAGGAGTTTACTTAACTATATTTTATTTAACTTGAGTATAGGAATCGTCGTACTATCAAGGGGGGTCCATAAAAAAGGTTGGTGTTGGTACTAAAGCTCAAAATCCTTGATCTAAAACTTCCATTTTACCCTTGTTTCACTTCAGTTTTCTCAAAATCTGTGCAACAGTTTCAAAAATCGGTTCAACCGGAATTAAAACTGGTTCAACCGGTTTCTGCACTGTTCCCCACTGTCACTGTCTGACCTGCCAGTCTGCCAGTCAGTCCTGTCAGAAAAAGTCGTGTGCAGATTTTTGGAAAAACGGTTCAACTGAATTTTGGCCCCGCTCAACCGGATTTGCAACCGGTTCAACCGAATTTTGGCCTGGCTCAACCGGATTTGCAACCGGTTCAACCGAATTTTGGCCCGGCTTAACCGGATTTGCAAACCGGTTCAACCGAATTTTGGTCCGGCTCAACCGAATTTGAGTCCGGTCCAGTCTCAAGCTGAGTCCGCCAGTGAACCGAAAACCCCTGGTGGAATCCGGTTCTACCGGTTTCACAACCGGTTCAACCGTTTTTCAGTCAGATTTTCCCAATGGCCACTAGCTTTTGGGGGCACCTTTATATACACCTCCCACACTCTTCCCCACAGTAGAGCACGACTTGGACTCCATTTCTAACCTGAGAAACACCTCCCACTCTCTCTCACACACCTCTTGCCTCTCCCATTTCAAATCTTTGGAGAGAAATCTTTGAGTGAGATTGAAGAGCTGCGATTTTTGTGCTTCATCTCCAAATCTCTCTTGCTCTTCCTCATTCGAACTTTGGTACTACATCGAGTTCTTTGTGGATTCATTACTCTTGGAGCTTCTAGCTCCTAGACGACTAGGTGTCTCTTGTGAGTCTCCAAATCTTGTGGAAGACCACAAGAAAGTTTGTATTACCCGCTCGTTTGAGCAAAGATTAGTGTGTGGGCTTGACCTTTGTGGTCGGCAAAGGGAGGATTAGAGTTGAAAGAGACCCGACTCTTTGTGGGCGCCTCAACGAGGAAGTAGGGCAACTTGGTGGTGTGACCGAACCTCGGGATAAATCTTGTGTCTCTTGTGTTCTTGCTCATTGTGCTTGTTTGTGTTCGTCGTTCTCTCACCATTCCGTGAAAGATTTGTTTATATCTTTTTGGTGTGTCGATTTTGAGAAGTGCCCTTCTCAGATCTACTACCTTGAACCCTATGGACCATTTAGAACATCTCATTTCCAAAGTTAACTGGGTAGATTTCGAGATCAATTCAGTTTTATATCTCATTCTTTAGTTGAGCTCGTGCAAACCGGTTGAACCGGTTTTGACACTGGTTGAACCAGTTTTACCCAGTTCGTTTCTAGTTTTGTTGAAAAAGTTTTAACTTGCCTATTCACCCCCCCCCCTCTAGGCAACTTTCACATATGTATCATGCTATGGCATAAAGCTTTATCAAATGGATGTAAAAAGTGCATTTTTAAATGGCTTCATAAATGAACTTGTATATGTTGAGCATCCACCCAAGTTTGAAGACCCTAGATATCCTAATCATGCTTACAGGTTGTCCAAGGCGCTATATGGGCTAAAGCAAGCTCCAAGGGCTTGGTATGAGCGTCTTCGCGACTTCCTCATCGAAAAGGGCTTCAAGATCGGGACCGTCGACACAACTTTATTCACAAAGAAACATAACAGTGATATTTTCATTTGTCAAGTTTATGTTGATGATATAATCTTTGGCTCGATAAATGATTATCATTGCAAGGAATTTGGTGAGTTGATGTCGAAGGAGTTTGAGATGTCAATGATTGATGAGCTAACGTACTTCCTCGGCTTTCAAGTCTAGCAAATGAAAGATGAGAACTTCCTCTCACAAGAGAAGTATACCAAAGACTTGTTGAAAAGATTCAACATGGAGAAGTGCAAACCAATCAAGACACCCATGCCTACTAATGGACATCTCGACCTAGATGAGCGAGGTAACCCGGTTGATCAAACTCTCTACCGTTCCATGATTGGCAGTTTATTGTATCTTACCGTATCTAGGCCCGATATCATGTTTAGTGTCTGTATGTGTGCTCGATTTCAAGCAAACCCTAAGAAAGCTCACCTTCGCGCTGTTAAAAGAATTCTAAGGTATCTTAAGCTCACCCCAAGCGTTGGCCTTTGGTATCCCAAAGGAGCTACTTTTGATTTAATTGGATATTCCGATTCGGATTATGCCGACTGCAAAATTGATAGAAAAAGTACATCCGGGGGATGCCATTTGCTTGGGATATCACTAGTTTCATGGAATTCTAAGAAGCAAAATAGTGTTGCCTTGTCAACCGCCGAAGCGGAATACATTGCCGCGGGTGCTTGTTGCACACAAATTCTTTATATGAAACAAACTCTTTATATGAAACAAACTCTTCTAGACTATGGTGTAGTTCTAGAAAAGGTACCTTTGTTGTGTGACAATGAGAGTGCTGTTAAAATTGCTAATAATCTTGTACAACACTCTCGCACCAAGCACATTGATATCCGTCATCACTTCCTTAGAGATCATGTTGCTAAAGGAGATATTATTTTAGAAGGAGTGAGATCGGAAGATCAATTAGTAGACATTTCACAAAGCCACTAGATAAAACCTGCTTTTGTATGTTGAGGAATGAGTTAAATATTCTTGATCTCATAAACTTCACTTAATCTCAAAGTGGTGTTGTCAAGCCTGCATTGCATATTTAAATTTCTTGTATTACATCTAGGGCTTGTCTAACCTAGTTAAAATAACCGCCAACAAAGCGAGTGAAAAAGCTTAACTCAGGTTAAAACTTGACAAGTCTTAGCATTTAAGCTTTTTTGGTACTTAAAATTTCATTTACTATGCAATTGTTGGTTCTTGAGATATGCATGTGGCACTGCACTTAGGGGGAGTATTCAAAACTCAAGTCGTTCATGAAACCCCTAGTGCAAAGCCACAATGCAAATCTCACCATTTGACTATTTTCTCTAAAAACTATCTAGCCTATGGCAAAATATTTTGAAAAATATGAGAGAATATGTGAGGGTACCAATATCTGTCCCAACAGGTGTTCTTTTGTGTGCTTATAAGTTGGGATTTGGTTTGGTTCAAAATTAGCTAGAAAATTCAAAACTCCCTCTGTCTGGGCTCACCGGATAGTCCGGTGTGCACCGGACACTGCACTATGCAATGTCCGGTGCACCGGCTGAGAGCGCGCATATCTCCTCTGCTGCATTGTTGGGTGGTTCACCGGACAGCTACTGTGCGCTGTCTGGTGTGCACCGGACAGGCACTGTAGACTGTCTGGTGTGCCCATAACTGGTTTTTAAAAAATCCTTCCCCAGCCCGAGCCCGAGCCAGGCACTTTTTCACTCGCGCGCAGACTGCCCTCTGGCACTGCCCTCTTGCCGTTGTGCTTCTCGCCGACAGCGATCGCCGCCATCCAAGCTCCGGCGAGCTTCCCCTGCTCTGGCTTGGACTTCCTCTTCTCTCTAGTGAGCAGCATCTGCCTTTTCTTCCCCCTTTTTCTCTGTGCAGTGAGCTCAACCTCCCACCTTTTGTGCACAAATCCAATTATTGTCCAAATCTATGACTCCAAGTGGTTGTGTATGTGTCCAATGCTCCATTGAGTTCCTCTGTAGGTTTTGAGCTGCCTAGGGAGGGTTTAATCCACTCAAACATCCATTTCACCCTCTATTCAAAACCCCGCACGCCAAGTGCTCGGTGAAATGCCCAAACCAGCCAAACTTGCTCAAATCGACCCCATATTTTTCCAGCACCTTCATGACACCTCAAGTAACATATTCACCAAATTCCATGCCAATCCAATATCCCAGACACCGATTTACCATAGATTCCCATTTATAGAGTTTGATTCTGAGCCGAGTGCCACAAATCCATTTTCTTCGTCAAATTTCAAACCAAACGCACACTTCACTCATTTGTATTCATATATATCTAATCGTGAAGTATCAGCTCAATTCCAAGTCATTTCATGCTCCATTTCCAATTTCAAACCTTCTATGACATATTTCCTCGTTCAAACGTCGTTCTCGCATCGTTTGACCTCAGTTTCTCCAAATCACTCCATTTCTATGTCATAACTCTCTGTGTATGTATTTATTCACATTTCATATACTTATGACTATATGACTAATACGTGCTCACCTCTTCTGTCATTTCAGTGATCTCTCCTGCCTGCGTGCCCGTCTCCTGTCCTGACTGGATTCTCTCTTTCTCGTGAGGTTTCCAGTTAGCTATCCTTTCATTACTAATCTTATTAGCTGCTATCTACTCGTGCTTAGCTTTTCACTCACTCGTGCAGCACTCAGGTCAGGATGGTGCGGACGAAGAATGTCTCAACGCCTGGGGGAGGAGACGACGAGGACCCTCCTCTCCCCTTCAGGCAGATCAAGGGCATGACAGTGTACCTTCAGCACCAGGAAGGCCAAAAGAAGCAGTGTATGGACAGAGCCGTCCGCGCAGCACTTGCAGTGGCAGCGGCAGTAGAGCAGGCAGAGCGGGGAGGACAGTTGCAGATTTCCTCTGACCAGATTGTTTACAGAGTTCGTCGCCTCGCATCTCGGTATCGCTCCTCTGCTCCCTCCACACCCTCCACCACAGCTACTACTCCACCTCTCACTTGGTCAGCTCCTGTCGCTCTAGAGCCATCCACCACTTCCGCCATACCCACCACCTCCACCACTCTAGCTTCCATTGTTCCACCTCCCGCTCCCATTTCCGCTCCGCCCATTCCACCACCTTGCTTCAGGGAGCGAGTCGAGACTGAGGTGCGACCCCTTGTTGCTGATCCTCGACTACTTGACCTTCAGCGTGCCACTGTAGCCCGGGTACGTCAGTTCAGACACGTACCTGTGGAGTCCTGGTTGCCGGCTCAGAGGAACCTGCAGCGGTAGCTCTATTCAGTACCAGGACTCAAGAGTCCTTCTTTCGGGCACAGTTGTCAGCGCAGATCACCCTGCGAGCGCACCGGCTATTGGATCTACCTGCTTTTTTGCTCGCAGCCGGTGCCGATTCAGATATGCATCTCTCTTATCTGCCAGGATTACTTTCACTACTGACTGCGAGTGGCAGATACATTGAGGAGTGGGTCAGAGTGTTTTATGCTACAGTATGGATTAACGTCGATCATCAGTGGATGAGGTTCCGCTTCGAGCGAGAGGATGTCACTCTGCATTCCAGCCAGATACGCTAGCTCTTTGGATTTCCAGAGTCATCGACTCGGCTCCATAGTCTGTGTTATGGTACCTCAGATCCTCCTCGTCGCCCTCACGGTGGAGTTGCACCATCCACTACTCACGTCGCGACCCTGTTCAGACCTCCTTCCATAGATGGGTTGCGACGCTCTCCAGCTGACTTCACCACTGTAGCGAAGTATATGTATGAGCTGATGAGACGGACACTTCTACCCAGGATGGGATATAGATAGGCCACTACACATATTCTGCTTTGGCTTCTTGGTGCCTTGATCTCACATTCAGAGTTTGATGTGGTTGACATTCTTATCTGTGAGATCGAGGACATGATATTGGATGGTCTCTGTGCTCGCCGTCAGCTGTCGTATGCACATTTCCTTTGTCACATCTCCGCGCAGCTGATCAGGCCGCCTCAGTTCTAGGGCACCCTCGAGGCCTCTAGCCTCCAGTTTGGTTCATATCGTCCAGCCCCTGAGGACCCAGTCCCAGTACCAGATCCAGTGCTAGATATTCAGGCTGAGGATGAGGCGTTCAGATAGTTTGAGACCCAGGGTACAGCTGCCGATGATGATGATGATGGCTTTGGGATTCCGCCGCCGCCTCCTGTGCCTCCTCGCTCACATGATCACGAGGCAGGGAGTTCCAGTGCTACCCCTACTGCCCCTCCTACTATTGATCCTGCTCTGGCTGTGATACTTCAGTCTCTTACATAGCGGCAGGCTCATCTGGCAGCTGAGCAGGCTCGACAGGCAGCTATCCAGCAGTAGATGTCCGAACGGATGCTATCTATGTTTCAGACCATTCAGGATCGTCAGGACACTCTGCAGCAGCAGCTCTTGGCAGACAGGGCTGAGCACCGGGCTTTTATGACTCATATCCTTCAGCATACCGGTGTTCAGCTCCCACTAGTTCAGTCTGCCTCTCATCCAGCTCTTCAGGCAGCTGTTTTGCCAGGTATTCAGGCAGGACCCCCACTTCCTCCTTTTGGTCCTTCTCCCTCTCCACTCCGATCGGTCACACTAGACTTCTCGTCGCCGGTCGTCAGAATCGTCAGTGCTTAGCCGCTAGTGCCACCAGCGCCCGCTATTACCACTGCTGTTGTGGCGAAGACCGTGACTGCTTCTGCTCCGGCGGATCCTGTATCGCAGCCTCTGTCAGAGTCAGTACCAGCTCCAGCTTCTACTATCCGAGACTAACTCTGACCCTCAGCTTGTGTTGCACTTCTGCCTCGACCACGACCGGATGCGTCGTCGCCCCCTCCTTCCTCCTCTGGTGTTTAGGTTCGGGTAACCCTTTTGGTGTTCGACGCCAAAGGGGGAGAGATATGAGAGTTGTGAGAGCTAGGGGGAGTTAGGGAGTTAGTTGAGAATGCTTTTTGTATTTTGATGTAATATATTTGCTTGATACTCTTTGTACTAGCTCCCCTTTTGTATGACGCTTAACTCACAAACTCTATGATATGCTCTCAATGTTTACTATTGACTGTGTGTGTATTGTGTTTTCATCTAAGATGTTATCACCAGTCTTTCAGTTCTCGTTCATCAATTTTGTTTCATTCTTATATGAACAAGAAACTTATGTCGTGTATGCGCCTATATTTATTATTCCTTTACACGCATCTTTTTGTCAAAATTGTTGAGTGTAACTAACCATCTTCTCTATTGACAGAAAAACAAACAAAATACTCTCACACTCTTGTAGGGTTGTCATCAATCACCAAAAAGGGGGAGATTGAAAGGATCTAGGCCCCTCGTTGGTTTTAGTGATTAATGACAATGTAATATTATATGTGACTAACGTGTGTTTTGCAGAAACAATGGTAAGTTAGGTCGCATTACAAAAAGTTGTACTACAACGGTTCCTCGAGATGAGAACTTGAAGCGGCGACTGAAATGACGAATCAAAAGATGAAGGTCTTCGTATTCCGAGTGTCAAGGAGTTGCGGACACTCGGTATAGAGTTAGGTCTTCTATTTTATTTTAGTCGTACTATAAAGAGGGGTTATCGATGAGTAGTTTGACCAAGAGAGTTCTAGTGTAGTGTTGGTGCATATTCACAGTCACATCTAGTGCTAGGTGTCACTCTATAACACACTCACGGGTTAGAACGAAAACAGATTCGAAAAAGGGTTTCTGTCTTAGGGGCACCGGACTGTCCAGTGTGCACCGAACTGTCTGGTGCGCCCTATGACAGTGGGGTCAGTCTGGCCCTGGGAAGAGCTTCTCCCGCGCAAAAACACGAGAGCAACGAGTTGAAAAATGGAATTTTAGCCATCACACTGGACTGTCTGGTGTACCATCAGCTCAACGGCTATCTGTCAGAACTAGCCATTGAATTCAACCGTTGGCGCACCAGTAGCGCACCGGACTGTCCGATGCGCCCATGCGCAACAAACCCAGGTAACGGCTAGTTTGGTGGGTGGGGTTATTTATACCCCCTCCACCCACCATATTGAATGTCTTGTTGTCCACATTGATGATCATACATTGCTAGAGCATTGCAAGCACCACAAAGCATAGTGAGGTGATTAGAAAATCTTAATCCCGCATTAGGACCTTGTTAGTGTAAGTGAGAGCCACCTAGAGCACACACCGCATGCATTAGGCTTCTCTTGGTCAAGTGAAAGTCTACGGCTTGTTACTCTTGGTGATCGGCGTCACCTAGACGGCTTGGTGGCGTTGGGAGCACGGTGATCACCTTAGAGGATTTGTTGGTAACCCGGCTCGTGATTGTAAGCGGTCATGAGGGATCCACCACGCCGAAGTGGCAAAGGATCATCTCATAATGAGCACTTGGTTCTTGCGAGGACCAATGAGGAGTGATACCCTTGCGCGGGTGCTCCAACGAGGACTAGGGAAGAGTGCCGACTCTTCGATACCTCGGGAAAAATTGGAGGAGTCTTCTAAACTTTGCTTTATATTCCGCATTTAATTCAAGCTCTTTACCTTGTTTATTTGTTTAGCAAGTAGTTGAAGCAATATTTTAGTATTGTTGTATTTTTATTAGTATTCTCTTATTGCTAGTTGTTGGGTGATGTTGGGCTCTTGTTTAGGGTTTAATTGTTGTTGATTTTTAGAAAACCCTAATTCACCCCCTCTTGGGCATCATGATCCTTTCACGGTTGTTGCGGTGGCTCCCCGATCTGGACGCGCTGCGGCGACGGTTCCTCGATCCGGAGTCGTGACGGCGGTTCCCAGATTCGGAGGAGCGGTGGCGGCGGCTCCCCTTTCCGGAGGGAGAGCGACGGTAGGGCCCTGGGGCAGGCAAGCGACGGCGACCACGGAGTCCCGAGGCGGGCCGGCAAGCGGCGACAGCGCTCCTGAGGCGGGCGAGCAATGACGACGCACCCCTAGGCCCGAGCGGCGGTGGCACACTCTAACCCATGAACGACGGTGGCACCCCACGATGTGCGAGCAGCGATGGCGCCGTATGAGGCGCGAGGATCGAACGGCGTCCATGGAAGGCGAGGTGCGCGTGGCGACGGTCGCGCGTCACATGCTCCGATCCGGCGCAGTTCGGGCGCCCTAAGTGACAACCTTCCTCCGATCTTGTGTCCTCGACGGCATACTGAAATGGAAACGACCTCCTTTGGCTTATGGTCGTTTGGTAGCCTGCTGCGTCAGGCATGCTGCTGCTTCTGTTCTTGTGAAATATGTTTTCTATGTGTGCCTGTGTTTGTGAAATATGTTTTCTATGTGTGCCTGTGTTTGTGAAATATGTTTTCTATGTGTGCCTGTGTTTGGGGTTTGTGTCTCTCCTGGGGTTTCTCTTAATCCCCATCCCCTTGTGTAGCCTTACAATCCAAGAGAACTAAAGAAGAAGAAAAATGAGCGTGTGACTCTGCGTGCGTCTCTGCGTAGTGCGTATGGGCGTGACCATCTCGTTCAGAACTTGAGAAGCGAAGGCAAGTGACGACGGAAGCGGTTGGTTTCTGCACTGGACAACCGAACAAACCCAAGACGAAAAGCCATTCCTGTTTTGCTTCTCCCGCCGTCTCCTCGACTGGCCTCTGCACTCCACGCAAGAGCAAGAGATACTTCCACGCGAGGACGCAACCGATGCGATTCGTTCCCCTTCCGTGCACTCCGCCCTGGTATCTGCACTGCATATCCTCTCCAGTAAAAGAACCCTTTTGCCAACCGATTCTGGCCTGACGGACCAAACTCTCCTCGCCTTTGTTTTGCCCACTTCGTTCGTCTCTGGCTCGGCGGTTGCTCGCTTCGCTTGGCTCGTTTGGTGGGAACTCTCTGCGCGCTTGGTCGGCGGCCATGGCCAAGCGGCGGAGTACATTCGGTTTGGCTAGGTATATTATCAGCCCCAAATGGGGTTACGGGTTCTTGCTTTCCTCGATTCCATTATTCATTTTGGGTCAGAAGAAAAGGATCTTTTCTTTTTGAAGGTACAGGTACAGTTTCCGTAGGAGTATATATATATAGTTTTTTTTAAAATGGTGCTCTCAGTTTTGTTGGTGTACTTAATTTTAATCTTAGTCATATTTTTTACTCTTTTTTATTTATGTTCCATAGCACTAGAATAACAAAACTGAGTAGAAAAACACGACTATAATATTAATTCGGGGAACGTCCAAGACTCTAAGCTCTGCCCAACGGGCTTAGTGTAAATTCAGTTTTGTCGGTCTCCACTTCATCAGGATGATGTATGTGGTTGGGAAAATGTAAAGTTAGGAGAAAGAGAAAAGCAGCAGCGACTTCAGTTAGGGCCGGTTCGATTCCAATGAATTGAGCATCCGGAATAATTCCTAATTGGATTGTTTGTCTAATTTATATAAAGGTTGATGAGCTGGAATGATTCTTGGCCAAATTCGGCATAAACGAACACACCCTTAGGCTTGTTTGTTTCATCGTTAATTTATATGGATTGAATATGTGGATTGAATAGTATTGAGTTGATTTAAACCTTAGTCTATTCTAATACACTCTAATTCATATGGAATTGAAATAAAAATTGAAATAACCGAAAAAGTCCTTATGTGGCTTTCTTCGGCTTGCCATTCCACGGTTTTGCGATTGCCAGCTTAGCGCCGCGTGCTGTTTTGCCCTTGCTAGGTTCGGCTGCTGCGGGAGCCAACAAGCTCGTGAGGAGAAGATGACAGAGGTAGGCGACAGCTTCACAGCTTCTGGCCCTCATGCTCCTTGCTGAGAGACTACTGATGAGAGTGAGTGATGAATGACCTGCATGCATCGCTGTACGCAGGATGGGTACCCGGTGAAGCTGCACGTCTACGATCTTAGCCAAGGCATGGCGCGGCAGCTCCCGGCAACGATCGTCGGGAGGGAGGCCATCGAGGCTATTTGGTACGCATCCCTGGTTTTGTTTCCTTGTTCCTGTTGATCATCTTGCACGCAAGCCTTGCCATTGATAGAATCCAAGGAGTTGTGTTGCAAAAGATCGTTTTTTTTCCTGTCTTTAATTTTACGAAAGGAAAGGTGAAGAATTGTACGCAGCTCTCCTTCATGGAAAAACGCTCATGGTGACGCTATGTTTACTTCTCTACTCAATAAATTTTTAATTTTCCTGACTGTGCATGTGTAGTACATGTCTCTTGGAGGCCAAACTCCACCTGAATATATGTCATGATTATATTATATCACCACATGAAGACTCGTGTATACAGATTCACTATCACAAACAGATCATGAATTGCATAAAAAATGCCGTTCAGCTGTTCCTCTTTTTGCTTTGTACAGACTCATACAGTTTCACTATCATCTCCTCTTTGAGTGCCCTTTCAGTGAGTGAGGAGTGTTGGAATCATGTGGATATACATTGGGATCACACCACCCTGTATTTCTTTCATATGATGGCGGCTTCAAGATCTCAATTTTCAAACGTTTTCTTTATGAAATTTTTGGCTGTCCCGGATTGAGAAATCTAGAAGCAGCGGAATGCGCGCGGCTATTTTTCGAGAATTTGTCCCGTGATCCCGTCTTTCAGCTCTTGGAAGACTTGCTTCAATACCACGCTGAAGCTTCAGATGCTCAGATTTAGCACCGACCTAAAGCTGCTGGTTGCCTGGTTTCCCTCTGGCTATCCGCTCTTTGATTGATCAGCACATTGTATTTTCTTTTCTTTTCATGGTTATTTGTACAGTTCTCTTATATTTTATCAATATATCCTTCCTGCTGTGGGGTTCCCCACAGCCTTTTACTGTTAAAAAATTGCATAAATAAGCGCTTTTGTTCATCCACCGTTGACATTGCTATCTCAGGCACACCGGCGTGGTCGTATACGGGCGGGAGTACTACTTCGGCGGTGGCATCCAGGAAGGCCAGCCCGGCCGGACGCCCTACGGCACGCCCGTCCGTGTGGAGGACCTGGGCGTGACCCACGTCCCCAGGGAGGTGTTCGAGGAGTTCCTCCGGGAGATCGGCCCGCGCTACTACACCCTGGCCACCTACAAGCTCCTCAACCACAACTGCAACAGCTTCAGCAACGAGGCCGCGCAGTTCCTCGCTGGCAGCGCCATCCCCAGCTACATCCTCGAGCTGCCGAACCAGGTGATGAACAGCCCCGTCGGCGCGCTGATACGTAAGGGCTCTGAGTAGCTTCTGTTGGCATCTTAGAATCCTGCGTCAGGTCGCCCCAGTTGATTGTCCACCGTTTTGATGTCGCAGTGCCGATGATCCAGGGGCTGGAGGCGAGCTTGGGAGCTGGGGCTGTGCCGCAGCCGCCGCAATTCAGGCCGGTTCTTGCCCCTCTTGGCGCCGCCACCGTGGCTCTGCCGCTGACGGATGACGTGGAGCCAGGATCGGCTGCTGCTGATGAACCGGAGGCTGCCAAGATAGCGGGCGCCAGTGACGGCACGCCCGTTCCACTGTCAGTGCAGCCCGCAGCAGCACCGGCAGCCGCCGCCGCTCAGGCGAGCGCGGTGCCTACGGTTTCATCTATGTTGGTGCCTCCAGACCCCCATGCGGAGGCCAAGAGCCGGGTGCAGGAGGAGATAAAGCGCGAGTTTGCGGACATCATGGCGGCCGGCACTGCGCGTGCCGGCGAGGCGGCCGCGCTGGCAACGCGCAGGGTTATGGAGCGGCACGGCGCAGGGTCAAAGGAGCAAAGTCTGACGATTGATTAGGTGGAACTAGCAAGACCGGTTTCGACAATGATCCTCCTCTCTCATGATCAATAATTATGTTGTACAAAATGATACATATATGCATGATCATACTAAGTATTTGGTGGAAAAATGACCTAAGCTAGCAAAAATATGGAAGCGAGCCTCAAGAATTCTAAATGCCCTCCCTACGTCCTTCTGTACGCCCTACATCATGGCTCTAGGGGCTAAGGTGTAGCCCTAGTGGTCGAGACGGAGAAATCAAGGTCAGTGCTCGAGAGTGCACCAAAGGTGCGCTCCAGTACATTGTAGCCTTCTCTAGACGAGACTCCATAGAGAGGGAATAGCTAAGGTTGGCCCTAACGGCTACTATAAACCTAGCAACATATTGTCACCACTATTTAGCAGCAACTTCACTAGCATTTAGGGTTGATGGATTGTAGAGAAGAGTTTTTATGGCCTTGGGGGCAACAACACCATCAACATCGAAGTCGAGGCATCGACGAGGCTGTCGAGTCGACTAGTGCAGGGAGAAGCCTTTATGCTTAGAGATTGATTCGCCTTGGTCATGGCATGACACTAGGGGAGTGACACCTCATGACACTAGGGGAGTGACACCTGTAGAAATATTCACGCTCCCTCAGGGCCCATGGGGCAGATGATTTGACACCCCTAGGGCACTACACACCTCGATGGGGCATGTGTAAGAGATTGGCCTACGAGGATCGCGTTATGCAGACCCATGGAGCCAAAATTCATCCAACAGAGATTGTAATATTGAGGACTGCATGAGATTCCTATGCCTCCTATGACATGCATGTTGCAAAGTATGAGTTGCTTGAGTAGGTGTCTAAGATATCTACTCAAACCAACAAACATGTTGATGTCGCCATATAGTCATGTTGGACATCAAAACACAACAATCTCAAAAGAAAAATGCATCAATGTCCCCCACCTGTCATGCCAAATATCAATGTGTAACAACACTATAGTACCAAAGGTACTAGAAATAAAAAGAGTTAGGAGGGAGCATGACATAAGTTGGTGGTTGTGTTGAACATGTGCATAAGTGGGAGTCAGCACACGAGCAGTTAGAGAGTTAGGTGCTATAATGTGTATAATACTCTATGTCCACTTGCTACTCATTGATTGATGAACACAAAGGAGGAAGAGATTATAAGCTCAAATACTATTGAGCATCAAGATCTTATAGTTCCCCCTCACCTCATGGCTATGATGAGAGTTTTAGGCTAATGGTCCTAATCCACCTTTATGCCTACCCTTGGTGTAAGGAAACTCTATTGACAAGGGTTCACTCTAGGTCCCATCAAATTGAATCCCCTTAAACATTGCTCGTCCCATCCCTTTATAGTCCAAGGGAGGAGAGAGGTTACATGAAACTCATATTCCACTAGCTAAGATCTAACTACCTTGTTCTTATCTTGTTCCTAGAGTCATATCAGGGCCCATGCCCCTAGTCATGACATAGTGTTAGAGACTTCATTTCTGTAGGCAATTACCATACTTACTGCATGGGTAGATATTATATGTTGTGTTTCGGGCGCATGGGCATGCGCCACCTGTTATGATGTAGTTGGTTGCCGATGAAGACTTTTATACTTGATAATGATTCATAGTCCACTTTATGTGTGTGTGCACCTAACTATAGGATATAGGTGTCAAAAGTTAGATATAAAAATCATGGGAAGACATTTCTGGTCTACACCTATAATATTGGAGTCAAGCATGATAGATTTGATCCATGGCATGGTTGAAAAAATGGGATGTTGTTATACATTGTGCCAGAGGATCCATACAACTCACTAGCCCCGAGGAGAGAGATTTGAAGTCATAGCCACCCTATCTCCAACAACTGATCACACAATATATCAATTGGAGGGCAAAGGTTTGGATGATATCCATATAATTAGTGAATATCCGGATGTGTTTCCAGAGGAATTACCAAGGATGTCACATGATCAAGATGTGGAGTCTATTATCGATCTCTTACCTAGAACTGCCCCTATTTCCAAGAGACCCTATAAGATGTTAGTTGAAGAATTAAAGAAACTTAAGAGGCAATTAAATGATTTACAAGGTATGGGATTTATTTATCCTAGTTCCTTGCGCTGGGGAGCACTCGTCTTGTTCGTCTAGAAACAGGATGGATCCCAAAGGATGTGCATGGATTATCGGTCATTCAATAAGGTAACCATCAAGAATAAGTATCCCATGCCTCATAGTGAAGTTCATTTTAATCAAATGAGAGGATCCAAAGTCTTTTCTAAGATAGATCTAAGATATGGTTATCATCAGATGAAGATCAGGCCTTCTGATATTCCCAAGACAAACTTCTCTACCTGATTTGGACTATATGAGTACACAATCATGTCGCTCGAATTGATAAATGCACTAGTCTATTTCATGTACCTCATGAATAAGGTGCCCATGGAATATCTTGACAAATTCATCATGGTATTTATCGATGACATCTTAGTATATTCCAAGGACACGGAAGAACATGACGAACATCTAAGATTGGTACTGCAGAAGTTGAGAGAGAACCAACTCTATGCCAAATACAAAAAATGTGAGTTTTGGTTGAATGAGGTATCTTTTCTAGGACACGTCATCACCAATGAAGGAATAATTATAGATCTAGACATGGTCAAGAATGTATTAAAGTGCGAACCACCCTAGTTAGTCATGGAAATTCGAAGTTTTCTTGGGTTCGGTGGACATTACCGACGCTTCATTGAAAGATTTTTTAAAACAGTGAAACCTCTTACCTCGATGTTAGAAAAAAGGGAAGGAGTTTAAATGGACTCAAGCCTGCCAAGAGAGTTTTGAGGAGTTAAAGAAGAGATAGACAGCATCACCAGTACTAGTGATACTTGACCTACAGAAGAGTTTTAACATGTATTGTGATGCGTCTCGACAAGGGATAGGATGTGTTCTTATTTAGGAAGGATATGTCATCGCCTATGCATCTCGACAGTTGAGGAAGCACAAGTTGAATTACCCCACCCATGACCTAGAACTTGCAGATGTAGTGCATGTTCTTAAGATCTAGAGACATTATATATTAGGAACCAAATGTCAGATCTATACCGACCATAAGAGTTTAAAATATATTTTCACCTAGAAGGAGCTCACTCTAAGGAAACACTGTTGGTTGGAACTTATTACGGATTATGATTTGGAAATCAATTATCATCCCAGCATGGAGAATCTAGTTGCAGATTGTAACGCCCTGAATTTGGGGTAGAATTTTTTCTTCTTTTCTCTCACCAAATTCAGGCGTTACCCTTTTCTTTTCTCGTTCCCTCGCTAAACCTTGATCTTTTCCAAAGTTAGCGGGGTTTGGTTTGGAATTCCCGTGTAAAGAAAAACCCTAAATTACTTTATGTTGTTTGATGCACCATGCCGAACTATGCATTCTTTGATTGCTTAGAGATGTAAGTGCATTCACCTAAGAAGATCGGATTTCGAAAAGGAGAAAAACATTTTCTTTCTTTTTCTTTTTCTTTCTCTTTCTCCTCCTTTTTCTCTCTCCCGCGCCGTGGGCCGCCCCAGCCGGCCCAGCCGCCCCCCCCCCCCCCCCCCCCCGCGCCCCTTTGGGCCCAGCTGGCCCAGCCGCCCCTCCCTTCCCCCCCAAATCCCTCTCTCTCCCTCCCTTTCTCCCATTTTCTCTCTAGCCGCCGCCCCCTGCCCTAGCCGCCGCCCCCTGCAGCTCGGCCGCACCGCCGCTCGGCCGCCCCGTCCCCGTCCCCGGTGAGCCCTACCCTCTCCCTTCCCTCTCCCCTCCCCTCCCTCTCCCCGGTCAGGCCGCCGCCCGGCCCAACCGCCCCTGCCCGCGCGCCCAGCCGCCGCTCGGCCGCCCCTGTGGCCGCCCAGCTCGGCCGCCCCTGTGCCCGCCCGGCTCGGCCACCCGCGCCGCCGCTCGGCCGCCCCTGCCCACGGCCCAGCCGCCCTAGCTCGGCCGCCCCGCGCCCTGCCCAGCCGCCCCTGCCCCAGGCCGGTTCAACCACCCCCTTGCCGGTTCAACCGCCCCCCCCTTTTTTTATTATTTTTTTTATTTTATTTTATTTTCTTTCATTACTGTTATATATTTTATTTTAGGCAGGTTAATCATTGTTCATGTTATTGAAATAGGAAACTTAATTTAGAATTCCGTTACGCTAGTTGATTCATATAATCAATTATTTATCCAGTTCAACGTTGATCAACTAAAAATGACTAGGTTTCCATTAGTGCATATAACTAAATTCTTTTGTTAGAACCAATTGTAACTAATCATTAGTGCATAAGCTTTAACCCCCCCCCCCCGCGAGACCCTTTCCCGTTTCTTTCTAACCATAATGAATGCGATATCGAATGTCATACTTGATGCATATTTACTTTATTTGTTCCCTTGTATGATGTACTGTTTGTTTCCCAATTTGAATGGATGAATGTATGTATGCTTGCAATCGCATAGAGAACGATCCGGTCGAAGAGCCCGAGGAACTCGCAGGAGAAGCCCCTGAGCAGCAGTCGGTTGGTGGAGGCAAGTGTCCCTTGACCTATTCTGTCCTATTCATTATTTAATTCACCTCCCGCTCTACACATTTATGCCAAAGGATTGACTAGCTTTTGTTACCCATGTCCTTGTCTACCTATCTGGGTTGGATTATTATTGTTTAGCTTTATGCTATTGCTTAACTCTAATCAATGAACATGATGAGATTATCTATGATACGCTGTTTTCCCTTCTCTTATTATGATGTTGTACTTGTGGTGATACTTTAGGGGGCTCGAGCGGTTTCTCGAGTGCCTCTCCGTAAGGACCTGTTCTATGGATGACCGCCCGGGAAAACAGTGCAACCATGAGGGTGGAATGGGGTGCCCTTAGCTGAATAATTAGAGGATCCGGGGTGTAGATCACTTAGCCGTCGTGCCGTCAATGGGGCTCGGTGTATGCGGCTCGCTCTGCCAAGTTTGGGTTCGCCCCTTGGGGAGGAGTGCGGTGCATTTAGGAAACCTAACGGGTGGCTACAACCCCGGGGAATCTTTGTAAAGGCTACGTAGTGATGCCCTGCTAGGCCACCTAGGTAGTGGTCAATGGGGAGTAGCTCTCTCCGGGCAGAAAGGGAATCACGGCTTGTGGGTAAAGTGCACAACCTCTGTAGAGTGTTTGAAAACTGATATATCAGCCGTGCTCGCGGTTATGAGCGGCCAAGGGAGCTCCAGTGATTAGTGGTACTTGATCAGAGACACTTTGGTACATGTGGCTATGAGATCGATGGTTTTGATTATGACTATGGTGCTGGTAAGTGGTATTATTTCCGTTTGGAAAGGGTACATCGGGCTAATAATTTGGGTTAATGCTAAAACTTGGCTTTCTATTAGTAAATAATAATCTGACCAACTAAAAGCAACTGCTTGACTTATCCCCACATAAAGCTAGTCCACTACAGCCAAACAGGATACTTGCTGAGTATGTTGATGTGTACTCACCCTTGCTCTACACACCAAACCCCCCCCCCCCCCCCATCCCCAGGTTGTCAGCATTGCAACCACTGCTCAGGCGAAGATGAAGCTGTGGAAGGAGACTTCCAGGAGTTCCAAGACTACGACGAGTTCTAGGCGTGGGTTAGCGGCAACCCCCAGTCGGCTGCCTGTGAAGGCCGCGGTTATCTACGTTTCTTTTCCGCACTTTGATTTATTGTAAGAACTATATGGACGTCTCAGACGTATGATGTAATCGACTATTATTTCCCCTTTTAATACTATTTTGAGCACTGTGTGATGATGTCCATGTTATGTAACTGCTGTGTACGTGAATAATTGATCCTGGCACGTACATGGTTCGCATTCGGTTTACCTTCTAAAACCGGGTGTGACACAGATGCCCTAGGTCGGAAGGGCCAAGCTCATGTGGATTTGGTCGCCCAGATGCACGATGAGTTAGCAGAAGAATTTGAGAAGCTCAACATGGATATAGTTACTCATATGGAATGAGTAACTACAGAGGTGGAACTGACTCTAGAACAACAAATTCAGAGAGGCCAGATATGGGATGCCAAGATCTAAGAAAATCAGAGATGATAGCAGAAGGCAAAGTCCCAAACTTTATGGAAGATGATCAGGGCACAATCTGGTTTAAACTCAGGATATGTGTACCTAAAATATATAGTCTCCAAGAAACTATTCTAAAAGAAGCCCATGACTAAACTTAGATTTGAAGGAGAAGTCTTGGTGGTATGGAATGAAGAGAGATGTAGCCTCGCATGTGACCATATGTGATGTTTGTCAGAGGGTGAAGGTTGAACATCAGAGACTAGCTGGGTTAGAAATACAAGAATAGAAGTGGGAAGAGATTGGTACGGATTTCATAGTTGGGTTACCCGCACCCCTAATGGTTATGACTCCATATGGGTGATTGTGGACAAATTGATTAAAGTAGCTCACTTTATTCCGGTGAAGACCACCTATAAGGAAGCCAAGTTGGTGGAGTTATACATATCCCCGATTGTGTTCCTACATGGAGTACCTAAAAATATTGTCTCTGTCAGAGGATCATTGTCCACTTCAAGATTTTGGAAAAGGTTGCACCAATGTATGGATACAAGGCTAAATTTTAGCTCTGCATACCACCCACAAGCAGATGGTCAAATAGAAAGAACCAATTAGGTGTTAGAAGACATGTTCAGAGCATGAACATGGTGATAGTTGGGACAAGTGTTTGCCCTATATTGAGTTTTCTTATAACAACTATCGGACCAGTTCAAAAATGTCCCCCGCTTGAGGCACTATATGGGAGAAAATGTAGAACCCCATTGTATTGGAACCAGATGGGAGAGAGATAGTTCTTTGGACCAGAAATCATTCAAGAACTTGAAAAACAAGTCTAGATAATCACGGAAAATTTAAGAACGGTTGTCCAGATAGAAGAGTTATGCTGACACTAGAAGAAGCCAACTACAATTTGAAGAAGGTGATCATGTGTACCTAAAAGTGTTGTCAATCAAAGGCATGAGGAGGTTCAAAGTCAAAGGGAGGTTATCACCTCAATACATTGGACCATTTAAGATTTTGAAACAATATGGTGAAGTGTCCTACCTACTAGAGCTACCTAGTCATCTTTCTGATGTGCACGATGTATTTCACATATGACAATTGAAAAATGCCTTAGAGTCCCAGAACAACAGTTACCTATGGAGGAACTAAGTGTTCAGGGTGATCTAACCTATACGGAGTATCCTATTAAAATCATAGGTGCCCTAACCTGAGTCACAAAAAACAAAGTGATCAGGATTGCAAAGTAAATGGAGTCACCATGCAGAAGACTAGGCAACCTATGAAAGAGAGTATGAATTACAAGCAAAATTTCCCCATCTTTTTCCTACCTTAACTTAATCTCGAGGTCGAGATTCTTTTTAAGGGGGTAGGATTTGTAACACCCAAATTTTGAAAAAAAAGAAATATTCTAATCATGTGATTGTGTGAATTATCTCTCCGTTAATTCAACCTTTTCAAGTATTTATTTAAATAGGAAAAATAATAAATAGATAAATAAGTAAATAATTTACTTTTGCATATCATGTTGTATTTTGTGTGTGCAATTAAAACTTTAAGTTACAATTCAAAACTAGATTTGAATTTGAATTAAATTGAAACCTTGGTATAAAAAGGGAAAGAAAACACACACAAAATAGAAAAAAAAGAAAAACCTTGTATTATGCCAATTCCTTTACCTTGGGTCTATCTTTTTGTTATCTACACCAGCCCACCTAGCCACATGTACACGTCGACAGGCAGGACCCATATGCCATCCTCACCTTACCTCCCCTTACATGTACCAGATGCATCGCTGACTCGTCCCACGTGTGTCTGCTTCTCCTAGTTGTCGCCACCATGTGGGACCGGGTCGTCAGTATCGCCTTCGTAACTGAATTCGTAGCAAACTGGAGCTCCATAACTGCCTAACGGCCGCTAGCTCATGCAACAGTGCAGACCATAGGATCCAGGTATATATATGACTAGGTCGCATCCCCTTCATCATTGCCTGCCTTCAACCCACGCTCACGTCGAGTTCTCATACCACTACCATCGAGAGAGAGAGAGATAGGAATACTCGACATCACTGCCATGGTCAGTTCACATATACACCGATGTTAGATCCTCGAAGGCTAGCCAAGGAGCTTCACCGGGTCACAGGGTTGGTGCTCATGGTCTCACCGAGTCAGTATCGAGGTCGGAGGACCTAGGATTGCTCGCTATAGTCACTGCACCACCGCGGACCGCCGGACCCGCCCTTCGATGAGGACAGGGGCATGCGCCACCATCTATGGTGAGAACCTCTCTGAGCAATTGGCCTTCATCTTCGCATCACGTAACACTAAGCGTTGTAGGGATTAGCACACCTGAGGGTTAGCAAATTTGTCGCTAGAGTCGTGGCACCGCCGTGCAGCCACGTCGCACCAGGGATAACCATCAATCTTGACTTCACCATCTGTGAGTCCACCACTCATGTGTTCATCGTGATCCCCGTATCGTTTAGCACTAGTTGGCTCTGAGTTTGGGGCCACAGATCGCCATGGAGTAGAGCGTCGGTGAGCCCTCCACCGTGAATAGGGAGCCACTATTGTCCATCATGGTCGGGCTAGAGATGAACAATACGTGTCATCTAATCACATTCGAATGGGTAGGATGAGAAGCATGTAACATTTCGGCTAGAAGAGATTGGGGTTGTTGATATGGGATTAACGAATTTGGTCGATGCCCACGTAACTGCCATGGCCATCTTGTTAAAGAACCCGTGGGTTTCCTTAGAATAAACCCACAATCCTATGTTATGTAAAAACCATTACAACTTAGTCCTGGACTTTGCGGATTTAAACCTGAGGTTTTAAATAACTTGACCTGTTGTCCTAGAGGGGTAGTTTTACACCAGGAACCCTATGTTCTGGTATACAATTATGTAAAGGTCCCCGGATTTCACATATAGGTCCTTAGATTTCACAAAATAGCCCCTAGAGATATTATTTTAATATAAATAACCCAAAAACTTGTTTAATCTATAACTTTCATGTTTTAACTCCGATTTTAGTGGTTCTCATACCTACATATTCATCTCAACATGTAGATTTATTTTATGCAACTTGTTTCTCTGTTTGTTATGATCTTATTTTTATTTATATTTTTGTTTGTTCGTATTTCTATGAATAGACGAGCAAGTATACGAGGGATCTAAAGTTCAACATATTGAAGAGTCTAAGTAGGAGCTCACAATAGAAGGCAAGTTGTGTCCTTAGTCACATTTATGTTGACCTAATAATATTTACTGTTATGTACTCACTTATGCACGCAAAATTAGGTTAAAATGATGGAAACCTAATATGGTACCTAGACTTGTTTTTGATACCTTGTTATTACCTAGATCTACATATTGGGTAGATTTATTGTTGCTCTACTTGGTTATGGGATAATTCTACATGTGCAACATTGATCATGATTCATTATTGTATGTTTACTTATTATGCATGATATGTTTACATTGTTTAATTGGAACATGGTGTCGGTGTTTTGGGTCCGACCGCACACCCGGGGTTGCCCCTCAAGGTGTTTTTAGGAGTAGGACGGTGTCGACGACTGTAGCAAAATGGTTCGTGCCGATCGCACGAGGGACAGTGGACAAGATTTACAGGTTCGGGCCGCTTAGAGATGCGTAACACCCTACGTCCTGGTGAGTATGTGTACGTGGTTACAAGAGGGCTCTCTGGATTGAAAACACAGAGAGTTGAGGTGGGTGGCTAAGTAAGATAGGGTCGATCGTTCTGAAGGGGTGCCCCCTAGGCCTTATATACTCGACCGTGGGGCAGTACATGTGGATATGATAACAACAAGTAGCTAAAAAGTGGTGAACCTCTTGAGTTTATCCCTACGTAACCCTCGCCGACTTATCCTCGCATGGCTCCGTTGCATGGGGGCTTCAGTGCGGGAAAGTCGGGTCTCTGTTGTGATTTACTTGCTCGACGTCGTGGGCCACCCGAGCTTGCACCAATCCGGTATCACGTCGCTTTTGCCTTGTTGGTTGTTTCTCCCCAGGCCCACGAAGGAATGACCTCATGATTTATCGGGCCCTTGGGCCTTTCGTGAGGTCTTTCACTCCTCTAGTAGACCTGGGGGATATCTATCCCCCACAAGCCCCCGATCTTTGGGTTAATTTAGAAGTAATCAGCCCAAAGATCCCAGGTCCAACTTGCGGGTGTTTTGAAGAAGAACGTCTTCTTGCTGTCTTCTCTTGCTCCGATCACTCATTTGACCGAAGCTTGGTTTCATGCTTGTGCCTTAGAGGTCGGCGTTTCAATTTTGTAGGATTCTGAACTTCATTGGGTGCACCGGAGGTGCACCCAATGGGTGTAGCCCCCGAGCTTTGAGTAGATTTTTAGAAAACAATCTACTCAAAGGTCTTCCCCAGAAATTATCTCCATTTGTGCTCCTGCATCTTGGTTGAGGGTTGGTCTTTTAATCTTGTCCCTCGCCTTAGAAGTCGGCACTATCTCGGTTTGGAATGATGATCCATGGGGTGCACCGGAGGTGCACCCAATGGGTGTAGCCCCTGACCTTCAAATGGATTTTTTAAGGATAATCCATTCGAAGGTTTTCCTTTCGTTTGTAAAAATTGGTATGAAGCTATTTGCATTATGCTTTGGAGGTCAGCATTATGTCATCAATATTTTGCCGCGGAGGTCAGCGTATATTTTGTCTTTAGCAGCCGAGTTTGCAATCCATCCATATCTTGCTAGGTAGTGCAATTTATTTGCTTCTGCGACTGATTGGACATTTGATGGACGTTCTCTGTCTAGTCTTCGCGTCGCTTTTGTCGGCCATATCTTGTACTTCGCTGGCTATATTTGGCTTTCCTCTGATCCTTACTAATATCTCATTTTTGTCTTGAGGTATTCACTGCGTGCCCTGCACGGATGTGACCGTTTTGAAAAATATACTGATAATTCCTGGGCGTCCCCCCCCCAATGGGTGTGGGCAAGGGACGACTTGGTACGCTGAGTGTTTTAGCCGGCTGCTTCTGAGTAGTAATGTGATGGGACGGCGAGTGTAATTATATCCTTTGCGCTGTTGACTGGAGTCCCAATGGGTGTAGTGTTGCATGAAACGGCGTCAGCCGTCTGACGTGTCTTCAGACGAGTAGAAGTGCTTATTGAATGCTTTTGCGACTGTTCGGTGACCACGGTTGGAGGTGAGCGGTTGCCTTTCCCTTCTATAAATAACGCCATTGCTCCTCTGGTTTTTTCACATCTCTTTGTTGTTCTTTACTGCATCCTTCTCTTCCCCTCTGTCTGCTTCCGCCATGGGCAAGAGTAACAAACGCAAGCGTGAGCCGACTCCTCCGTCGGAGGACTTCGGCGATTCGGAATACTCGGAGGAGGAGTTCTCCTCCGAGTCCGAGGGGTCTCCGACTCCCGTCTCTCCCCCGGCGTCGTCTGATGATTCAGATGACTCCCAGGGGATTGCCGCGGAAGTGTGGACGTACATCCGGGCCGTCGAGCGCTCCGGGCTTGAGGGCTCGGATGAGTCGGAGTTCTCCTCGGATGAGGAGGACTCGGACGGCGGCGAGGACGAGGATGATGACGACGACGACGGCGACGACGACAACGGTGGCGACGGCGACGGTGACGGCAGCGGCAGCGGAGGGGGCAGCGGCGGCGGCGACGGGAGCAAGGGCTGCACCAGAGGCGGCAGCAGCACGGGCAGCACCAGAGGCGGCGGCGGCGGCAGCAGCAGCAAGGCCAGTGGCTAAGCGTCACTGGTCTTTAGATATTAGTATAGTGTAGTTAGAATAATGTAGTAGTAATGTAGAGTAGTATAGTGTAGTATAGTAGTAGTAGTAGTAGTAGTAGTGTAATGTAGTAATAATAGGGAAGCATCAACTCGCAAAGAGTTGATTTGTAAGCTTATTGTCTTCCTTTAATGAAAGAATGATGTTGGCTCCTTCTTGATGTCTCGCTTTGCTTGATTAGAAAACTGATTCTTTTGAGACAGTAGACGAATAACTTGGGCATCACTCTGATGCTTCCAGAAGTAGCTGCCGAGTAATCTTGTAGTCGGTATCGGCGTTTTAGAGGCAACGCCGAGCGATTGAAGGTCGACGTCGGCATTTCAGAAGTAATACCGAGCGATCGAACACGAGATCAGCGTTTTAGAAGCAACGCCGAGTGAGTGAAGGTCGACGTCGGCATTTTGGAAGTAATGCCGAGCGATTGAACACGAGATCAGCGTTTTAGAGGTAACGCCGAGTGATTGAAGGTCAACGTCGGCATTTTAGAAGTAATGCCGAGCGATTGAACGCGAGATCAGCGTTTTAAAGGCAACGCCGAGTGACTGAAGGTTGACGTCGACATTTTAGAAGTAATGCCGAGCGATTGAACACGAGATCAGCGTTTTAAAGGCAATGCCGAGTGACTGAAGGTTGACGTCGGCATTTTAGAAGTAATGTCGAGCGATTGAACACGAGATCAGCGTTTTAGAGGCAACGCCGAGTGACTGAAGGTCGACGTCAGCATTTTAGAAGTAATGTCGAGCGATCGAATACGAGATCAGCGTTTTAGAGGCAACGCCGAGTGACTGAAGGTTGACGTCGGCATTTTAGAAGTAATGTCGAGCGATTGAACACGAGATCAGCGTTTTAAAGGCAACGCCGAGTGACTGAAGGTTGACGTCGGCATTTTAGAAGTAATGCCGAGCGATTGAACACGATATCAGCGTTTTAGAGGCAACGCCGAGTGACTGAAGGTCGACGTCGGCATTTTAGAAGTAATGCCGAGCGATCGAATACGAGATCAGCGTTTTAGAGGCAACGCCGAGTGACTGAAGGTCGACGTCGGCATTTTTAGAAGTAATGCCGAGCAATCGAATATGAAATCAGCGTTTTAGAGGCAACGCCGAGTAACTAAAGGTCGACGTCGGCATTTTTAGAAGTAATGCCGAGCAATCGAATATGAAATCAGCGTTTTAGAGGCAACGCCGAGTAACTGAAGGTCGACGTCGGCATTTTAGAAGTAATGCCGAGCGATCGAATATGAAATCAGCGTTTTAGAGGCAACGCCGAGTGATAGCCGGCCTCATGAGTTTATTTTGAGGATGATAACCGAGTGATGAGGTGGCGCATCGGCTTTTTAGAAATAACTGCCGGATGACCACGTGGCATGCTGAGGTTTCGGAAATAACCATCGGGTGATGACTGGGCACTTTTTGAAACGGTATCTGGCTCGAGAATATCCCATAAGAGCTGCGCTTTTAGCCGCCTTTGCTTTCCGTGCCCTAGTTCTTGCATTCCCGCTTCCGAATCCTCTCTACCATTCGCCTCCTACTCTGTTCGCTGGTGAAAATCGAGATGGCGCCCAAGAGGAAAACTGCGAGCTCGTCTGTTGCGGTGATCCCTCCAATCGACCCCAACAACCAATTGCCCTTCGCAGGTAACCATATGTCCATTATTTCCGAAGCTGAACTTCTCCACCTTGTATCCATCGGGGTTCTTCCTCCGCGGGAACTCTGTTCTTGGCGGATTTGCCACGGGACTACTGTCCCGACAGAAGATACCCACGAGTCTGTAGTCTACGCTCCTTTTCTTCTCCGCGGCCTCGGCCTTCCCATCTCCCCCTTTTTCCGCGGCCTCCTTGATTTCTACCACATTAACTTGACCCATTTGAACCCTAATTCCATTCTGCAAATCTCCATTTTCGTTCACTTATGCGAAGCCTTTCTTGGCGTGCTGCCGCATTTCGGCTTATGGAAGTATTTGTATCATTGTCGCCCTGGGATGGCCGGGGGACAGCATCAGTTGGTCGGAGGTGCCAGTTTGGAGATGCGCCGCGGGCGGAAAACCGAGTATCTTGAGATTCCCCTCAAGGACAGTATTAAGGGGTGGCGTCTAGAGTGGTTCATAGTTGATAATTAAGGAAATTCTCTCCCCTCCTGATCGGGAAGACAACCAAACGTTCGCACTCCGAGCTGGACCGAGTCTCCCACAGATCAGGAAGCGGCTGAGGCGGGTGTGTTGCTGACTGAAGTTGGACTGCTGAAAGAAAGAGGTCTAACTGCTGAAGCTGTGGTCGCTGACTTTGTTTTCAAGAACATTCAGCCACTGAAAGATAGGGCCTATCCAGCATATCTGTATCGAGGGCTGGCCGACTCAACTCGGGTTACCAATAGGAGAATTCCTTCTGTAGACTTGGTAAGCCGACTTGAAATGATCCTCAGGGGTAAGGTGTCAAATGTTGGTGCTCCAACGGCATACTCGACCTGGAACCTGCCTCCTCCCAAAGCCTTCACCCTTTTTTTGTCAAATCCGCCTGTGACTGATGGCAATTTGGGCCTTAGAGTGCGACCCTCTGCTGAAGAAGTCAGTACTTTGGTTGCTTTGCTTGGGAAGATTCCTGATGATGAACGGCAGGTCCATTTTGAGGTGCCCCTGAACCCTAGTGATGCGGACATAAATGACATGCTTGATCTGCTAGCTGAGGATTCCTTCGACGCTGCTCCTGCTGGTATGTTGGCAGTGGTACCCCTTCCAGAGGTTGATACAACTTTGGATGTCCAGAAACCTGTCAGTACTCGCCCGAGGCGCCCTAGCCGAACCAGTCAGCCTGAGCCTTCTGCTGATGAGCAAAAGAAGAAAAGAAGACGCCTCCGGCGAGTATCCAGTTTTGATGAGGACGCTGGTACCTCAGTTCCTGCTGCTGAAGAAGTGCCTGCCACTGGCCTTACTGACGCTGACCCCAATGGGTGTACCCAAACTGCTACTGACCCTAATATGGGTGCTCCATCTGTTGCTGATCCCAATGGGGGTGCTGCTTGTGTTGTCACTGTGGAAGATGAGGAGGAAGAAAATGAGGCTCCTTTAATTCGGAAAAACAGTCGGCAGTTCATCGTCAGTGGTGAAAGTAGTGGGGTTCCTTCTCCTGCCTTGTCTGCCCTCATTGGTCTGCAAGAACTGTCCCTGGCCAACTTTGATCAAACTCTTGAGGATATGGTCCCAGAGGACTTGCTATCAGAGCCAGCGGATGATGATGCAACAGAGGCTTGCGCTGCCGTGCCTGATGCTGGGTTGAGGTCATCCCGTGCCTCGTCGACCTTAGAGCGCGATCTCGAGGGTCGGGATGCTGACTTGGATTGTCCTGGCCCCATGGAAGTGGTTGAAGGCCCGTCAACCTTAGAGGTGGTTACTGCGGAGAGTTTGGACCTCAAGAATGGTGCTGACACATGCCCAGCCCCCGAGGATGTCGCCGGGGATGACTTAGCTCGGGTGAAGAGTGTAAGCCACTGCCCAGCCCCCGAGGGTGCTGCCGGGGATGATCCGGCTCAAGTGGGCAGTGCCAACTATGACCCAACCCCCGAGGGTGTCCAAGCAGGGTCTCCTTCCTGCACTTCCATGGATGTTCACGCGGGATCACCTCCACACTCTGGCTGCATGGTGGTGGCCCAAACTTTGGACCAGGGAGTCGCTTTAGAGGACAGCGTCCCCGCTGATCGGGTGTTTGGCTCTGTTGAAGGCACTGAGCTGATTCTTTCTGGTCCGTTGCAAGCTGTTTCGGGTGGTGGCCTTGCGCCTGGTTATCAGCTGATTTCTCCTGATTTGGGGATCCCTTCGTTCTTTTCCAACTTCCAGATACTGTGCTGTGCTGTACTTTAGCTTGTTTTTTATGTTGCATGAACTTTTGTCATTATGTTCATCTGTTCTTCTCATCAGGCTTTGGTGGATGGGATGGCTAGCCAACTGAGATTGCAGGGTGCTTCCGTCCTAGAAGTGGCTTCGTCTCTCGCGTGTTGGAATCCTGTGTCACTTCATCGTCGTGTATCCAAGTTGGAGGCAACTAACACCGGTTGGTGCCCTTTTTCTTCTCTTCGCCTTTGTTGTGGACTGTTTTACCTTCTGACCCCGTTTTGTTTGATTACCTCTTGCTAGGAATGACTCGGCAGATTGCGATTCTTGAGGAAAAACATTCCCGAGCTTAGGCTGAATTGGTTCAACGGTGCGCTGACTTCGAGGAGAAGTACTCTCAGAGCCAAACTGAACTAAATCAGGTCTCCGCTGCCTTGGATGACGCCAATGCCCTGAGTTCCTCTCTTCATGCTCGGCTTGACTCTGAAAAGGTAACTTATAAAACTGTGCCTTGCCTTGCTATGCTCTTATTACTTGCTTGGTTTCTGAAGGAGTTGATTTTTGTTTGCAGGAAGAAAAACGTATCCTTGCTGCTTCTCGTGACAATCTAGACAGATTGTATCGTGATTCTAGCAGCTCGCTGTCAATCTTGGAGAGGAGTCACCGTTTTACAATGGAGGAACTGGACACTCAGCGTTGTAAGCTGCAAGAATCTGCGGACGAAGTGACCCGCCTTAAGCAATTGATATCAGTGAAGGATGCCACCATTAAAGAACTCCGAGCTTCCAAGAAATCCATTGCCCAGGAATTAGAGGCTGCTCGGCTGGCTGCTAAAGTTGCCGAAGAAACTGCTGCTACCCTCAAAGCCCAGCGCGATAAAGCCATGGACAAGGCTATTCGGGCTGGACGAATTTTAATGAGGAGACCCGGCGTGGTTGTTCCTGAAGACATAAAAGCTGACGTGAATGCTGCCCCTGATTCCTCGAGTCGCCCTTCTTCGTCGGTCGCACCTGAGAAAGACATTGCGAAATAGAGAAACATTTTGCGTGCTTTGAGCGCGCGGTTAGCATGATCGAGTATTTGTTAGAGGACATCAGTTCAGCATTCGAATGATATAATTACTCTTTTATTGTATCAGAATTCATCAGTTCGTAAATTTGCAGTAATGAAACGACTCACGATGATTATGAGATTTGTTTGCGGGATATAGAAGTCATCCCCTGAATTGCATAGGCATGATTATGTTGCACCGCCTTAAGTCGTCGCCGACTTAAGTCGATTGCTCCGTTTGTAGGGCATAGTGGTCACCCCGAGTTAAGTAAGCGTGAGCATGTCGCACCACCTTAAGTCGTTGCCGACTTAAGTCGATTGCTCCGTTTGTAGGGCATAGTGGTCACCCCGAGTTAAGTAAGCGTGAGCATGTTGCACCGCCTTAAGTCGTTGCCGACTTAAGTCGATTGCTCCGTTTGTAGGGCATAGTGGTCACCCCGAGTTAAGTAAGCGTGAGCATGTTGCACCGCCTTAAGTCGTTGCCGACTTAAGTCGATTGCTCCGTTTGTAGGGCATAGTGGTCACCCCGAGTTAAGTAAGCGTGAGCATGTTGCACCGCCTTAAGTCGTTGCCGACTTAAGTCGATTGCTCCGTTTGTAGGGCATAGTGGTCACCCCGAGTTAAGTAAGCGTGAGCATGTTGCACCGCCTTAAGTCGTTGCCGACTTAAGTCGATTGCTCCGTTTGTAGGGCATAGTGGTCACCCCGAGTTAAGTAAGCGTGAGCATGTTGCACCGCCTTAAGTCGTTGCCGACTTAAGTCGATTGCTCCGTTTGTAGGGCATAGTGGTCACCCCGAGTTAAGTAAGCGTGAGCATGTTGCACCGCCTTAAGTCATTGCCGACTTAAGTCGATTGCTCCGTTTGTTGGGCATAGTGGTCACCCCGAGTTAAGTGAGAATGCAAGTCAATCGTAAACGAGCCGAGTATCTTTGAAATCTCTCTTTATTGATGACATATTTCCACTTTACAGAATACATTGTCGCCCCAGCAGTTTTGAAATACAGTTAGGGATAAAATTTTCTGAGGTGCTCTATGTTCCAGGAGTTCCCAACTTCTGTGCCATCCATCTGAGTGAGGCGATACGATCCGGGCCGAGTGACTTCTGCTACTATGAAGGGTCCTTCCCATAAGGGTGATAACTTGTGCCGTCCCTCTCCCGTTAGAATTCGGCGGAGGACGAGGTCTCCTACTGAAAAGAAACGTTGCCGCACAGCCTTGTCGTGATAGCGCCTTAGAGTCTGCTGGTACCGTGCTGATTGGATTACCGCATTCAGCCGTTCTTCCTCAAGTACATCAACGTCCTCCAGCCTGGTGGCCTTAGCTTCTGCTATGCTTTCGAAGATCAACCTTGGCGCCCCAAACTTGAGATCAGCAGGTAGCACTGCCTCCGACCCATAGACCATGAAGAAAGGAGTGTTTCCATGCAGGACTCAGCTAGGTTGGGTTCTTAGGCTCCAAACAACATAAGGCAATTCTCTTATCCACTTTCCTGCGAATTTTTCATTCTTATCGAAGACCCTTTTCCTGAGTGCCTCCAATATCATTCCGTTGGCTCGCTCAACCTGCCCGTTGGCTCTTGGATGTGCTACAGATGCATACTTGATCTGAATGCTCTTTTGCTCGCAGAAGTCGAAGAATTCTGAACTGGTGAAGTTGGATCCTAAGTCAGTGATGATACTGTTTGGTATCCCGAATCTGAATATTATGTCTTGTATGAATTCCACGGCCTTAGCAGAGGTTAAAGAAGCAATGGGCTTGAACTCTATCCACTTAATGAATTTGTCAATCGCCACCAATACATGAGTATATCTCCCTTGAGCTTTCTTGAAAGGTCCAATCATATCCAATCCCCAGCATGCGAAAGGCCAGGTTACTGGTATGGTCTGTAGTTGCTGTGCTGGCATGTGCTGTTGCTTTGACAAGTATTGGCAAGCTTCGCATCTCTGAACTAACTCGGCTGCATCGTTCTTCGCCGTCGGCCAATAGAATCCTGACCTGAAAACCTTTCCGACTAGTGTTCTGGATGCTGCATGAATTCCACATTGCCCTGCATGGACCTCCTCCAGAAGTTGCTTCCCAGTGAACGAGAGAATGCACTTCATGAGGATGCCTGATGCGCCCCTTCGGTACAATTCCTCCCCAATGAGTGTATAGTGAGCCGACTGCCTGGCAATGCGCTCTGCCGAGTTCTTGTCGTCTGGTTCTTCTTCATTCTTTATGTACTTAATAATCAGCCTTCTCCAGTCATCAGAGTCTAACTCGGGTTGATTTATGATGTTGCACTCTTCTGTTTGATCCATTGAGATACTTGGCTGCAGAATTTCTTGCACGAAGACTCCGGGTGGGACCTGAGTTCGACTGGATCCGAGCTTGGATAGTACGTCGGCTGCTGTGTTCTGATCTCTTTCTACATGATGAAATTCCAGACCCTCGAATTTTTCTTCCAACTTTCGGACGGCAGCGCAGTATTTTCCCATTGAATCACTTGAACAATCCCATTCCTTGTTTATCTGGCTGATGACTACCAGAGAATCTCCGTATACCATCAATCTCTTGACGCCCAGCGATATGGCGATGTTCAATCCGTGTATCAAGGCTTCATACTCGGCTGCATTGTTAGAAGCCAGGAATAGCAACTGGAGGGCATACTTGAGGTGTTCGCCTCCAGGTGCGGTGAAGAGGATCCCTGCTCCTGCTCCCTGCAGCTTCAGCGAGCCATCAAAATACATTCGCCATACTTCTGCAGTTTCTGGATTATCTGGTACTTGCTGTTCTGTCCACTCTGATACGAAATCAACCAGTGCTTGAGTTTTGATGGCAGTGCGAGGTCGGAACTCAATGTCATGGGATCCTAGCTCGCAAGCCCACTTGGCTATTCGACCAGTGGCTTCCTTGTTGTGAAGAATATCCCCTATTGGAAAACCAGTGACTACTATGACTTTGTGGTCGTCAAAGTAGTGACGCAACTTGCGGGCAGTTAGAAGTACTGCATATAATAGCTTCTGAACTTGAGGATACTTTTTCTTCGAGGGGCCTAGAACTTCACTGATGAAGTAGACGGGATGTTGTACTGGATAGGCATGTCCTTCTTCCACTCGCTCGACTACCAACGCGGTGCTTACCACGTGAGTCGTGCAAGAGATATACAGTAGCAAATCTTCAGCCGGTTGAGTCGACATAGCTCGCCGGGGTGGTTTTAGTACTGGTGGTGTTGTCAAGAATTTCTTCAGTGCATCTAGAGCTTCTTGTGCTTCTGAAGTCCATTGAAACTTATCCACCTTCTTGAGTAGCTTGTAAAATGGCAAACCTTTTTCTCCCAGCCTGGATATAAATCGGCTCAGAGCTGCCATACATCCAGTAAGTCGCTGAACCTTCTTTTGTGACTGAGGAGCTTCCATCTTCATGATAGCTTCAATCTTATCTGGATTAGCCTCAATTCCCCGGTGGCTGACGATAAACCCGAGTAACTTTCCTGCTGGTACCCCGAAAACACATTTTTCAGGATTGAGCTTCCATCTATATCTTCTCAGGCTGTTGAAAACCAGCTGTAAGTCTTCGATGAAGTTTTCTGAATTCTCTGTTTTGATTACCACATCATCTACGTAAGCCTCCACACGCTTGCCCCAGTGATCGGCTAAGCATGTTTGAATTGCTCTCTGATAAGTCGCTCCAGCGTTTTTGAGGCCGAACGGCATGGAGGTATAACAGAAAGCACCAAACGGAGTGATGAACGCCGTTTTTTCCTCGTCTTCTTTTGCCAAACTAATCTGATGATACCCGGAATAGCAATCTAAGAAAGACAGCACCGAACATCCGGCGGTAGAGTCCACCACCTGATCTATCCTCGGGAGCCCGAAGGGATCCTTCGGACAGTGTTTGTTGAGATCAGTATAGTCGACGCACATGCGCCAATCCACTTTATTCTTTTTGAGTACAAGAACAGGGTTGGCTAACCACTCGGGGTGTAATACTTCTCTAATAAATCCAGCTGCGACCAAGCGAGCTAACTCGGCGCGAATGGCCTCTCTCTTATCGGGCGTGAAACGACGTAGCTTTTGCCGGATCGGACTCGCCTGGGGATAAACCTTCAACTTGTGTTCGGCCAGTTCTCTTGGGACTCCCGGCATATCCGCAGGTTGCCATGCGAATACATCTCGGTTATCTTGCAGGAACTGGACGAGCGCGCTTTCCTATTTGTTGCCCAAGCTGGAGCTGATGATGGCTGTCTTGCGCTCATCAGCGAATCCCAGGTTGATTCGCTTGGTTTCTTCAGTCGGTCGCATAGAGGTCGCGGCCTGAGCTTCGTTTGCTGGTACGGCGAGGTCCTCCTCAGGCTTAGAGTTCGCCAGTGTAGAAGGGACCGTTGACGGCTTGGTGGTGAGAGCCGCTTGGATGGCCACTCGGAAGCATTCTGCGGCGCCTTGGAAGTCGGCGCGCACAGTTATGATCCCTTGCGGTCCTGGCATCTTCAGTATCATGTATGTATAGTGCGGAATGGCCATGAATTTGGCCAATCCCGGCCTTCCAATGATGGCGTTGTACCCGCAGTCGAAATTTGCCACTTCAAACCTCAGGAACTCAGTTCTGTAGTTCTCCGGAGTTCCGAAGGTGACCGGCATGTAGATGTGGCCCAGCGGGTATTCCCCCTCCGTCGGCACGATGCTGAAGAAAGGAGTGTCCGATTTGTGGAGCTCTTTGAGGTGAGCCTCCAAGCCTTGGAGCGTCCGGGGGAAGGTGACGTTGATGCTGCTCCCCCCGTCCACTAGCACCTTCTTCACCCGGCTTTCTCGGATCACCGGATCAATGAGGAGCGGGTATTTGCCTGGATGGTCGAAGTTGAGCCATTGATCTTCCCGAGTGAAGGTGATCGGGTGCTCTGACCACCGGTATGGGGCGGGAGGACCGGTGGTCGCCACCAGTATCTGGCGGTCGTTGAGCTTTTGTTGCTCTTGTTCTCCTGCGACCCATGTCCGCCGAAGATGGCGTTGACCTCCCTGTCGACGCGTGGGAAAGCTCCTCCTCCTCCCTCCTCCGGCTGATGAGGTTGTCGCGGTTCATCCGGTCCTCCCCTCGGCGGAGGAGGAGGTAGAGGTTGGAAAGGTCGGCCATGCCCAACGGAGTGCTTGAAGTCCCGACAGTTGCGAAGAGTGTGGCGCATGTCCTTGTGGTATGGGCACTGGGCATCGAGGATGTCGTCCAGCGTGCGCTTGTAACACCCCTGGTGTTACTGTAACTAAAACTTGAGCATGGCATCATAAGCATTGGCATTGCATATGTTTGACACACCTAGAGTGCATTCACTAGGCAAAAATTTCAAACAAGTTGTATTGTTTTAATGTTTTTGCAAATAGAACCCTGGTTAAAGGACTTAACCCTAAATAGTGGTTAAAGGGGTAAAACTTAACCCAAGTTAAGGAAACCTAAAGACTTTAGGGTAAAAGTCATAAAATGACCCCAAGAATAAACTTGAATCACCTTTATACCCCTGGGATACCAGAAACCCTAATTGGAACCCTGGAAAACCCTGAAACCAAACCCTAGGGGCTTATGTGCAAAACTAGCCCACTTTTGGGTTAAAGTGCAAAAACCAAGCCAAATAAGTATTTTAAGTCAATTGGTTCACAAATATGTGGATTTGAAAGCCAAACCCTAAGTTTTGGACTTAAATGCAAAATGGACCTCATTTGAGTTCTATTCTAAGTCTGAAAATCAGAGAATTGGCTCAACTTTGGGGCTTTGTAACTTTCAAATTATAGGGTTTTTGCCCTAGGTCACCACATCAAAGTTGAAGACCAATCATAGGAGAACAGCTTTGTTTAAGTGTTCAAGCCATGGTCTTATGTGAAATTTGGAGAAAAACCCAATCAAAGATGGACTGTCAGGCTGCCTGAAGTCTGAAATACAGATTAACAGTGTTATGACATGAACTTTGAGCTCGATTTTGAATGGGATTCAGTGACTTTTTGTGAGAGCACATTGTAGCAAAGTTATAGAGGGATTATAGCTCTACAACTTTACTACAGAAGGTTGGCTTAGGTTTCACATGAAAATTTGAGAAAACTGGGCTCCAATTTGATCTGTCAGTCAAGCCTTGTACAGAATCCAAAGCACTGTTCATCGGTTTTCAGTAAAATCGCCGTGGATAAGGTTTTGGACCTCGCCGGCGATAAGGACGCCACGGCGGTCGGAATGGACTGGAGGCCGCGGTAAATATCTTTGGTCACGTGGCAGTAACCCTCTGTGGTGGCGGACTCCGGTTAAACGGCGTCGCCGTGCCATCCCCGGATTCTGCCGCGCGGCGAGCTCACCTGCACCGTCTGAAATCCGCGATCCTCATCCGTCGCCGGCCAGCCGCCTATAAATTAAGCGCGGGCACTGCGTCGTCACCACATTCCGCAGCTAAGCGCTTGACTCGAGCTCACCGGAAATACCCGCGCAGCCCCAATTCCCTCTCTTCTTCGTTCTTGCTCCGCCGTGAAGAACTTCTTCGTAGCCAGCGCTCCTCTGGTCAGTAATGATCAAATTACTCTTTGTTTTAGTTAGTATGTGATCTCTTATTACCCCTGGATGCAACAATTTGGAGTTTGACCGAAGCCCCTTACCGGAACGCACCTATGCGCTGTCAAACACCGCCGTGACCCCCCCCCCCCCCACCGTCGACCCGTTCTTCGGGTCTTGTTCTACCCAAATAAAAGGATGTCCGTAGACCCTAGTGCACCCATGAACCTTTTCCCAGCCTTAATTCGGTCGTCCTCGTCGTCGTTTGCTCGGAATGCGTTCATCCTCTTACCCAACCGCTCGGTCACCGTGGACCGATTGATTCGTAGTCCCAACCATAAAATTGATTTGGGGGAAATGATCCGTAGGAGTTCAAGTGTGTTCCTGTCGCTTGGGAACTTCAGCCGTCGCGTCGTCTGGCCGGTCTAGCTCGCCGGAGCTCGGCCTCCCGTGCGGAACACCGTCGGGGACTTGGTGTGGTAAAAGAATAGAACGCGAAGGGTTTTTCTGCAAACCATCAGCGACTCAGTGCAATAGTAATCGAACTCACTTCGGATTAACCAGAAACGCGGGGGCCATTCTGCAAAACCGTCAGGGCGCGGGCGCGCGCGGGCGCGTTTTGCCCTGGTCCTGGGCCGTTTGGGCCAGAACCGGCCCAGCTCTGTTAATCCTTTTCTTTTTCTTTTTCAGGAAAACTTTAGAAATATGTAGAAAAATGTAGAAAAATGCTAAAATTGTGAAACTAATTTTCCTAGGTTTGTTATTTTCATAGTATTTAATAAAAATAAGTTTGTGATTTTTAGTGGAAGTAAGAAATTTTAGAGTATTTAAAGTAGTTAAAAGTATTGGTTATGGATTTTTAGAAAACAAATGGTAATTCCAAAAATGCTCAAAATTTTTATATGAGTTCCTCATAATATTTAGAAGCCTTGGGTAGGATTTGAATTGATTTGGACCTTGTTTGATCACCAAACCCCAAAACACCCCCCTGCCCTATGAACTCCTTTACCGACTCCGGAAACCCTAAGTTCCCGGAACTCCGTGAAGGAAAGTTGTATTCAAGACATAGATAAT
This sequence comes from Zea mays, assembly GCF_902167145.1. Classification (NCBI taxonomy): domain Eukaryota; kingdom Viridiplantae; phylum Streptophyta; class Magnoliopsida; order Poales; family Poaceae; genus Zea; species Zea mays. The sequence continues at coordinate 30,736,775 of NC_050100.1, read as the reverse complement.
AAATTTATATTATCTTTGCATCCTCATGAGCATCCCATGGCATCCATTCTTATACTTATGTATGGTTATGATTAGAACGTGAAGAAGAGGTAGAAGTCCCCGAAGACAGGACACCACCACCTTCGGAATCCCAGGCCGGGAATAGTTTCTACTTCGATATCTGTGGATCCGAACCCGAATCACCTGTAAACGAAGGCAAGCCCCGGTGCATTTGCCACCTTCCTTGCTGTTTTAAAATCTTTCTCACTTGATTGCTGCATTAGGTGATAGGAGTTGCTTGCTAAAGCCATTCCTGCATTACCTTCCTTGAATTTGATTACCTTCCTTGATCACCTGTTTTACAAAAGCTTTTTGATGCTTAGCTTTGCTTTAGAAAAACAAAAGGTTTTGTTTTTACAAAATATGATGTGGCAAAAGTGGGTGGGATGTTTTTCGAAAATAAAACTTGATGATGGATCTATCAAAGGCCTTGATAGGTTCAACATCGGAAAAGATGTACCTCTGCCAGGTACCAAACTTTGGGTTTGAAATAATTAAGTTGAGACCGGGCGGGTGACTTGCACGAGAAGAGAGTCTCGGTGTAGTGTCTCCGTCTGAGTCGATTAAGGACCTTGTCGATGTAGGCTTGATGATCGAGGACCCTTTAACTGGTCACATGCCTCGTCATGGGTAAGCCTTGCCTCGGGCAGACTAAGGCCGGAATAAGATAACACGAAATGGGCGTGGAGCGGTGGCGAGAGTAGCGTGTACCCTCCGTGGCAAGAGGCTAGACGGTGGTGTATCTGTGCTCTCGGTTTGCGTGAACCTGATCCGGTCTTAAGAACCCCGGTGGCGGGTTGACATATGCAAGGGTTAAGTGCTACATATGTTGTGTGATTGGAGATCCTCAGCTGAGTATAATCGATTCGGATCGCCGTACCTTCGCGGTTATGAAGACTTGGTCACTGCCCTACACGTAGCATTCCACTAAAGACGATGGGCTTTTGTTAAGAAATTGGCTAGTACAGGACCAGTGATTGAATTAGGGTAGAAAGAACTCTAATGCAGGTAATTTTACCTAACTTGACAAATAAAATTGGATTTTTAAGGATCCACTTTAGTAAGCATTTCTGCAAAACAGAGTCTTTGATTATTGAAAAGCCTTACCTTGACTCCCATATAACCAGCATACCCTTGAGAGTTTTTTCTTTAGTCGGGTAAGTCTTGCTGAGTAATTCCATACTCAGGGTTTATCCCTTCGTTGTTTTTAGGTGAGGAAGTAGCAGACTTTTGCTGCTTCTGTGCCAAGGTGGTTCCAAAAGAAGAAAAACAAGACTGAAGTGCGGGAGGACTCGGTCCTCCACTTAGGACCTTTTGCTTAAGAACTTATCGGGAGGAGTTTGTGCCTCCCTTGGTTTGTATAATATTACTACTCTGCACTCACTTTTAGTCTGGTCTGTAATAAAATAACTCAAGCTTGCTTTTGAAATAAATGTAAGTTTATGTAACTGCTTCCGCATTTCTTTATCTCCGATGTTCTGTAATGTCTGCAAGACGGGTGAGACGTTCCTGGTAAAGTAAGGAAAGATACCGAACTTGTCAAGTGACTTAGGAACATCTACAGGGTGTCTGATGTCCGTTGGACAAGGATAACTGTAGGTGGGCCTAATTACTTGGGAGGATCCGTCACAGCTGGTATCGGAGCGTAGCCCTTCTTGGCAGATATTATGAGGCATCTTCAAAAGGATTTTCAAAAGACTTACCTCAAAATTCTTTTCTCTTCTTACCTAAGTATTCTGAAGAGTCTATCTTAAAGACCAGATAGGGAGAGTGCAACGTATAGAAGGTTGAATCGACTAAGGTTGATTCAGTAATTATACATGCATCATGCTAAGCACTATACTAATAACATTTTCCCCCTTAGAAAAGATGCCGCCACGCACCAGGCTAACGGCACGCAAGTCTACGGGACCAATTGGGGTGCCTCGGCATCAATTGGCTCCCCGACATGAAAGCAGCAGCAGTGGAACTAATGACCCCATCAGAGACCTTGAAGCTCGTGTGAGTCGACTTCAAGCAGCGCTGCAACACAGGACCGATGCTTGGGTCGCCGACGGAGATAGAATCAATGAACTACGAAGGGACATCCAACATCTGCAGGATCAGCTCGCTGATCGAGACTTAGCACTTGACTGGGCCGTACAGTCTCGTTTGCTAATGTGTGCTAAGGAAGCAAGGGCTCAGGCCCGAATTAAAGAACTTAGCTCAACGGTTGATAACCTGCAGGTTTACTGCAATACGTTGCATGGGGAAGTCCATATACTATACTCACAATTACACCCAAGTGAGCCTGCACAACCTGCTGAGGCAGAAGCCGGACCATCTCACGTTGCGGGACGTGCGTTGGGTGGGGAGTTAGACCTTTTTGAGTCCCCTCCTTCTTTGAGGTTGGTTGATGTCTGGACTCCCACACCTGACGATGAGGCCGCCAAGACCAATGGAAAGCAGGAATAATGGTGTAATAGAAGTAAAAGTAGAGTAGGGTATTGTAGGGTGTACTGTTGTATAATAGGTTGAACTTTTGTATAATGGGTATTGTATCCTGTTATGTAATATCGAGTCTGTATCATTACTTTTTATAGTAATGTAAAATGGAAGGTTTTCTCTGGCACATTATGTTTACTTCAAATGTTCTTTGCCATAGATGCCGACCAGGACTCGAGGACAGGACGCAGCCGGAACTTCTGGGGGCAGGGATGTTACCCCAAACCCACCTCCGGTTCCTCCCACGTTAGCCGAGGCGATTGCCGCCTTGGTGAATGCCACCGCAGATAATACCCGCTTCCTTAGGGAAATGGCGGGTCAGCAGCAATTCCAGCAGCAAGCAGGAAGGGGTTTTCAGCAAGGCCCCCGTGAAACCACCTATCTGGACTTCTCTGAAACCCGTCCACCCCTATTCGTCAAAGCTGAAGATCCCCTAGAAGCTGATGAGTGGATTCGGGTTATTGAACAAAAGTTTGGTCTTCTCCGTTGCTCAGAGACGCAGAAGCCGTTGTTCGCAGCACAACAACTCCGTGGTCCTGCTAGTACTTGGTGGGGAAATTTTGTGGCTATTCAACCTGTCAACCATCAAGTCACCTGGGATGAGTTTAAAGCAACCTTCCGTGAACACTACATCCCCGAAGGAGTGCTGCATATGAAACAAGAGGAGTTTATGAAGTTACAACAAGGTGGAGATACCGTCAACCAATATCTCAACAAATTTAATCACCTGTCGCAGTATGCCATCGACCAGGTGAATACCGATTTAAAGAAGAAGAACTGTTTTATGCGGGGACTGAATGATCGGCTACAAAGGAAAATGGCCACATGCATAGATCTCACGTATGGAAAGGCTGTCAGCACAGCCTTATCTGTTGAAGCAAAATACACAAATTCTGGGAAGAATAAGGGATTCGGTGGTGAGAGGCCTAATCAGGGCCAGGCGAAGAAGCAACGGTTTGTGATCCGACCTTCAAACCAAAATCGCCCTTTTTCTCGTCCACCCTCATTCCCTTTCAAACAGCCTATCATTATTCGCCCCCACAATACCCCCACTACCCCAAATCAGCCGGGTGCCCCAGGCACTCGATTCCATGCCTTGTCTAGTTCTTCAACTGGGTGTTTTAATTGCGGCAAGTCGGGACATTTTATCAAAGACTGCCCGTATCCTAGGCAAAATCAATCTAATGCTTCACAAGGATCTGGGAAATCAGCTCAGCCTAAAGGAAATGTTGTGGGGAAGAATACAAAGAAGACAGGGCGTGTATATTACACTCAAGTGGCTACTACACCGGAAGGAGAGCCGGTGATGATGGGTACGTTTCCCGTGGCCAGTCACCCAGCAATTATTCTTTTTGATTCTGGTGCTTCACATACATTCATTAGCAAGACATTTGTGGAGCAACATCATATTGCATACCATGAATCAAAAGAGGGATTTAAAATTCATTCACCTGGGGGACACATTTATACTAGAGAAGTGGCCTATGGAGTGCCAGTAACAATGGCCGGACGGAACTTTCCTGCTAACATGATTGTTCTGAAGGGCCAGGATATAGATGTAATATTGGGTATGAATTGGTTAACCCAACACAAGGCAATTCTCAACACTGAACTCAGAACCGTCAGGTTGAGCTATAATCAAGAAGAGATTCTTTTGACTCTCCCCGCAACCAACCCAGCCAAAACTTCTGGTAGAGTATATGAAGCCATTGTACCGGAGATCAAGAACATTCCGGTAGTATGTGAGTTTCCAGATGTATTTCCGGAAGATTTGCCTGGACTGCCCCCTGAAAGAGATGTAGAATTCGTAATTGAGCTAAAGCCCGGTACGGCTCCCATCTCCCGAAGATCGTACCGTATGCCCCCTAATGAGTTGGCGGAATTGAAAATTCAATTACAAGATCTACTGAATAAGGGATTCATCCGGCCAAGCTCGTCCCCTTGGGGTTGTCCCGCCATTTTTGTTAAGAAGAAGGATCAAACCTTGCGAATGTGCATGGATTATCGACCCCTAAATGAGGTCACTATTAAGAATAAATACCCTCTTCCAAGGATCGACATCTTATTTGATCAACTGACTGGGGCGAGGGTATTTTCCAAAATTGATCTCAGGTCGGGCTATCATCAAATCCGTATTCGGCCCGAGGATATACCGAAGACCGCGTTTACTACGCGATATGGATTGTTTGAATACTTGGTAATGTCTTTCGGGCTCACAAATGCTCCTGCCCACTTCACCTATTTGATGAACTCGGTGTTCATGCCCGAGTTGGACAAATTCGTGGTAGTCTTCATCGACGATATCTTGATATATTCTAAGAATGAAGAAGACCATGCTCAGCATCTACGGATTGTATTGACGCGCCTCAGGGAACACCAGCTATATGCCAAGTTCAGCAAGTGCGCGTTCTGGCTGGAAGAAATTCAATTTTTGGGGCACGTGTTATCGGCTAAAGGAATTGCGGTAGATCCTAGCAAGGTCAAAGATATTCTGGAGTGGAACCCCCCAACAACTGTTCACCAAGTCCGGAGTTTTCTTGGACTAGCTGGGTATTATCGCAGATTCATACCAGATTTTTCTAAGCTTGTGAAGCCAATCACAAGTTTATTGAAGAATGACATTAAGTTCAATTGGTCTTCTAAGTGTAATGAAGCCTTTGAGCAACTGAAGACACTATTGACCACTGCTCCAGTATTGGCTCAACCGGACATCACTAAACCTTTTGATGTATATTGTGATGCATCTGGCAGTGGGCTCGGCTGTGTACTGATGCAAGAGGGCCGAGTGATTGCGTATGCTTCAAGGCAGTTGCGCCGACATGAGGAGCATTATCCAACTCATGATCTGGAGCTAGCTGCTGTGGTTCATGCCCTAAAGATTTGGCGTCACTATCTGCTGGGAAATATCTGTCATATATATACAGATCATAAAAGTTTGAAGTACATCTTCACCCAGTCAGAGTTAAATATGAGGCAAAGACGATGGCTTGAGCTCATTAAAGACTATGAACTGGAGATCCATTATCACCCAGGCAAAGCCAATGTGGTAGCAGATGCACTGAGTCGTAAGACTTTCTGCCACTGTCTTATGGCGAAGACCTCCGAGAACACTCTATGTCAAGAAATGGAGAAGCTAAACCTGGGGATCATCCAACAAGGGACTCTAAATCAACTAAAGCTTGAGTCAATCATTTTGCAAAGGATAATTGATGCTCAAAAGGATAATCTGGGTATGAAGCACATACGAGAGAAGATAAGAGCTGGAGTAGCCAAATGTTTCAAGGAAGACGATCAAGGTGTGATATGGTTTAAAAACCGCATAGTTGTGCCAAAGAACGAAGAGCTCCGCCAGCAAATTCTTGATGAGGCACATCTTAGTCGCTATTCAATTCATCCCGGAAGCACTAAGATGTATCAAGACTTAAAGCAACATTACTGGTGGACAAAGATGAAGATTGAAATTGCACGCTATGTGGCTAAGTGTGACACTTGCAGACGTGTCAAGGCCATACACATGAAAACTGCTGGTCCATTACAATCTTTGCCAATCCCAACATGGAAATGGGAAGACATCAGTATGGACTTTATTGTGGGATTGCCCAGAACCGCAAAAGGATATGACTCCATTTGGGTTATCATTGATCGACTCACAAAGATCGTCCACTTCCTCCCTGTCAAAGTAAAATATCCCGTCATTACCTATGCGGAGTTATACATTGCCCGTATTCTCAGTTTGCATGGTGTTCCAAAGACCATAGTGTCGGATCGTGGACCTCAATTCGTATCCAAGTTTTGGGAAGAACTTCATAAATCCTTGGGTACCAGGTTACTCCACAGTTCGGCCTATCATCCTCAAACCAGTGGACAAACTGAGAGAGTGAATCAGATACTCGAGGATATGTTGCGGGCATGTGTTCTGGATTTCTCACCGAAATGGGATGAATGTTTGCCTTTGGTGGAGTTTTCATATAACAATAGCTATCAAGAAAGTATCAAGATGGCACCCTTCGAAGCGCTATATGGACGACGGTGTCGAACTCCGCTAAATTGGTCTGAGCCTGGTGAAAGGTGCTTCTTTAGGCCTGATATGGTGAAAGAGGCCGAGGATAAGGTTCAGAAAATTATTTATAATATGAAAAAGGCACAAGCTCGTCAGAAGAGTTATGCAGACACACGACGAAGGCTCTTATATTTCTTGGAAGGAGACTATGTTTACCTGAAGGTCTCACCAATGAAAGGTGTATCGCGTTTTGGGGTTAAAGGGAAACTTGCACCCAGGTACATTGGCCCATTCCTGGTGATTGAACAATGTGGACCAGTGGCATACCGACTTCAGCTCCCCGACGTCTGTTGTGCATAATGTGTTCCACGTGTCACAATTAAAGAAGTGTCTTCGGGTTCCTGATCGAACCATTGAAGTGACTGATGTTGTCCTGGAACCAGATTTAACATACTCGGAACATCCTATTCGAGTTCTGGATCAAAGGGACAGGGTTACCCGGAGAAAGACTCTCAAGTTCTACAAGATACAGTGGAACCAGCATTCTGAAGATGAGGCTACATGGGAAACCCAAGACTTCTTGAATAAGAATTTCCCAGGCTTTCTAGCCTCATGTAATTTGTAAAGTGTATATAGTTGTTGCAATAAAGAAGTGACCCCCACATCACCCCTGCCTTGTACCAGAATTTAAGAAATAAAAATGTGATGCGTTTCCTTTACCATTACTTACCCTAGGACTTTTAATCTCGGGACGAGATTCTTTTATGGGGGGAAGGATGTAACACCCCTGGTGTTACTGTAACTAAAACTTGAGCATGGCATCATAAGCATTGGCATTGCATATGTTTGACACACCTAGAGTGCATTCACTAGGCAAAAATTTCAAACAAGTTGTATTGTTTTAATGTTTTTGCAAATAGAACCCTGGTTAAAGGACTTAACCCTAAATAGTGGTTAAAGGGGTAAAACTTAACCCAAGTTAAGGAAACCTAAAGACTTTAGGGTAAAAGTCATAAAATGACCCCAAGAATAAACTTGAATCACCTTTATACCCCTGGGATACCAGAAACCCTAATTGGAACCCTGGAAAACCCTGAAACCAAACCCTAGGGGCTTATGTGCAAAACTAGCCCACTTTTGGGTTAAAGTGCAAAAACCAAGCCAAATAAGTATTTTAAGTCAATTGGTTCACAAATATGTGGATTTGAAAGCCAAACCCTAAGTTTTGGACTTAAATGCAAAATGGACCTCATTTGAGTTCTATTCTAAGTCTGAAAATCAGAGAATTGGCTCAACTTTGGGGCTTTGTAACTTTCAAATTATAGGGTTTTTGCCCTAGGTCACCACATCAAAGTTGAAGACCAATCATAGGAGAACAGCTTTGTTTAAGTGTTCAAGCCATGGTCTTATGTGAAATTTGGAGAAAAACCCAATCAAAGATGGACTGTCAGGCTGCCTGAAGTCTGAAATACAGATTAACAGTGTTATGACATGAACTTTGAGCTCGATTTTGAATGGGATTCAGTGACTTTTTGTGAGAGCACATTGTAGCAAAGTTATAGAGGGATTATAGCTCTACAACTTTACTACAGAAGGTTGGCTTAGGTTTCACATGAAAATTTGAGAAAACTGGGCTCCAATTTGATCTGTCAGTCAAGCCTTGTACAGAATCCAAAGCACTGTTCATCGGTTTTCAGTAAAATCGCCATGGATAAGGTTTTGGACCTTGCCGGCGATAAGGACGCCACGGCGGTCAGAATGGACTGGAGGCCGCGGTAAATATCTTTGGTCACGTGGCAGTAACCCTCTGTGGTGGCGGACTCCGGTTAAACGGCGTCGCCGTGCCATCCCCGGATTCTGCCGCGCGGCGAGCTCACCTGCACCGTCTGAAATCCGCGATCCTCATCCGTCGCCGGCCAGCCGCCTATAAATTAAGCGCGGGCACTGCGTCGTCACCACATTCCGCAGCTAAGCGCTTGACTCGAGCTCACCGGAAATACCCGCGCAGCCCCAATTCCCTCTCTTCTTCGTTCTTGCTCCGCCGTGAAGAACTTCTTCGTAGCCAGCGCTCCTCTGGTCAGTAATGATCAAGTTGCTCTTTGTTTTAGTTAGTATGTGATCTCTTATTACCCCTGGATGCAACAATTTGGAGTTTGACCGAAGCCCCTTACCGGAACGCACCTATGCGCTGTCAAACACCGCCGTGACCCCCCCCCCACCGTCGACCCGTTCTTCGGGTCTTGTTCTACCCAAATCAAAGGATGTCCGTAGACCCTAGTGCACCCATGAACCTTTTCCCAGCCTTAATTCGGTCGTCCTCGCCGTCGTTTGCTCGGAATGTGTTCATCCTCTTACCCAACCGCTCGGTCACCGTGGACCGATTGATTCGTAGTCCCAACCATAAAATTGATTTGGGGGAAATGATCCGTAGGAGTTCAATTGTGTTCCTGTCGCTTGGGAACTTCAGCCGTCGCGTCGTCTGGCCGGTCTAGCTCGCCGGAGCTCGGCCTCCCGTGCGGAACACCGTCGGGGACTTGGTGTGGTAAAAGAATAGAACGCGAAGGGTTTTTCTGCAAACCATCAGCGACTCAGTGCAATAGTAATCGAACTCACTTCGGATTAACCAGAAACGCGGGGGCCGTTCTGCAAAACCGCCAGGGCGCGGGCGCGCGCGGGCGCGTTTTGCCCTGGTCCTGGGCCGTTTGGGCCAGAACCGGCCCAGCTCTGTTAATCCTTTTCTTTTTCTTTTTCAGGAAAACTTTAGAAATATGTAGAAAAATGTAGAAAAATGCTAAAATTGTGAAACTAATTTTCCTAGGTTTGTTATTTTTCATAGTATTTAATAAAAATAAGTTTGTGATTTTTAGTGGAAGTAAGAAATTTTAGAGTATTTAAAGTAGTTAAAAGTATTGGTTATGGATTTTTAGAAAACAAATGGTAATTCCAAAAATGCTCAAAATTTTTATATGAGTTCCTCATAATATTTAGAAGCCTTGGGTAGGATTTGAATTGATTTGGACCTTGTTTGGTCACCAAACCCCAAAACACCCCCCCCCTGCCCTATGAACTCCTTTACCGACTCCGGAAACCCTAAGTTCCTGGAACTCCGTGAAGGAAAGTTGTATTCAAGACATAGATAATAAATTTATATTATCTTTGCATCCTCATGAGCATCCCATGGCATCCATTCTTATACTTATGTATGGTTATGATTAGAACGTGAAGAAGAGGTAGAAGTCCCCGAAGACAGGACACCACCACCTTCGGAATCCCAGGCCGGGAATAGTTTCTACTTCGATATCTGTGGATCCGAACCCGAATCACCTGTAAACGAAGGCAAGCCCCGGTGCATTTGCCACCTTCCTTGCTGTTTTAAAATCTTTCTCACTTGATTGCTGCATTAGGTGATAGGAGTTGCTTGCTAAAGCCATTCCTGCATTACCTTCCTTGAATTTGATTACCTTCCTTGATCACCTGTTTTACAAAAGCTTTTTGATGCTTAGCTTTGCTTTAGAAAAACAAAAGGTTTTGTTTTTACAAAATATGATGTGGCAAAAGTGGGTGGGATGTTTTTCGAAAATAAAACTTGATGATGGATCTATCAAAGGCCTTGATAGGTTCAACATCGGAAAAGATGTACCTCTGCCAGGTACCAAACTTTGGGTTTGAAATAATTAAGTTGAGACCGGGCGGGTGACTTGCACGAGAAGAGAGTCTCGGTGTAGTGTCTCCGTCTGAGTCGATTAAGGACCTTGTCGATGTAGGCTTGATGATCGAGGACCCTTTAACTGGTCACATGCCTCGTCATGGGTAAGCATTGCCTCGGGCAGACTAAGGCCGGAATAAGATAACACGAAATGGGCGTGGAGCGGTGGCGAGAGTAGCGTGTACCCTCCGTGGCAAGAGGCTGGACGGTGGTGTATCTGTGCTCTCGGTTTGCGTGAACCTGATCCGGTCTTAAGAACCCCGGTGGCGGGTTGACATATGCAAGGGTTAAGTGCTACATATGTCGTGTGATTGGAGATCCTCAGCTGAGTATAATCGATTCGGATCGCCGTACCTTCGCGGTTATGAAGACTTGGTCACTGCCCTACACGTAGCATTCCACTAAAGACGATGGGCTTTTGTTAAGAAATTGGCTAGTACAGGACCAGTGATTGAATTAGGGTATAAAGAACTCTAATGCAGGTAATTTTACCTAACTTGACAAATAAAATTGGATTTTTAAGGATCCACTTTAGTAAGCATTTCTGCAAAACAGAGTCTTTGATTATTGAAAAGCCTTACCTTGACTCCCATATAACCAGCATACCCTTGAGAGTCTTTTCTTTAGTCGGGTAAGTCTTGCTGAGTAATTCCATACTCAGGGTTTATCCCTTCGTTGTTTTTAGGTGAGGAAGTAGCAGACTTTTGCTGCTTCTGTGCCAAGGTGGTTCCAAAAGAAGAAAAACAAGACTGAAGTGCGGGAGGACTCGGTCCTCCACTTAGGACCTTTTGCTTAAGAACTTATCGGGAGGAGTTTGTGCCTCCCTTGGTTTGTATAATATTACTACTCTGCACTCACTTTTAGTCTGGTCTGTAATAAAATAACTCAAGCTTGCTTTTGAAATAAATGTAAGTTTATGTAACTGCTTCCGCATTTCTTTATCTCCGATGTTCTGTAATGTCTGCAAGACGGGTGAGACGTTCCTGGTAAAGTAAGGAAAGATACCGAACTTGTCAAGTGACTTAGGAACATCTATAGGGTGTCTGATGTCCGTTGGACAAGGACAACTGTAGGTGGGCCTAATTACTTGGGAGGATCCGTCACAGCGCTCGCCTCCGCGAGGTCCTCCTCGGGCGCGAGAGGCAGGCGGTCCGGCGGCGTGTACTTCTTCGCGAGGCCTCTTCTCCCAGCGTTTGTCGGGTGGCTGGTTCGCGTCGCGTCGTGGTGCCGTCGGTGCAGGCTTTGCTCCTCCGATGAGGTCCTGAGCTCGCTCGTCGGCGGTGATGTAGAGGTCGGCTTCCCGGAACAGCTCCTCGGAAGTAGTCGGCGCCTTCTGTAGTATGGCTCGGACGAAAGCCGAGTCGTTGGATCCTCTGTAGAAGTCCTCAATCACGGCCGCCTCCGTGACCTCGGGGATGCGATTTCTCATGGTCTGGAACCTTTTGAGGTACGACCGGAGAGTCTCATCCCCCCGGCGCTTGATGGATTTGAGGTCCCATGGTTGCGCCGGCTTATCGGAGAGGGACTGGAAGTTGGCGGTGAAACGTCGACTGAAGTCTCCCCAGTCGTCGATGCAGTGTCGGGGTAGATGTCGTAGCCACTGTAGCGCATCTTGCCTAAGGACGATGGGCAGATACGCGGTCATAACGTCCTCGGATGCTCCGGCAGCCCGAGCAGCGGTGGTGTAGACGGCTAGCCAACCCCCTGGATCCTGCTTAGGCTCATATTTGTCGACATTGGATACCTTGAAGTTGGGAGGCCATTGGATGGCCCTAAGGCGCGGAGTAAGTGCGGACACTCCGCACGTGTCCTCCTGTCGTCGGGGACGATGTCTGTCCCGGGGAGGGGAGTTGTGATTGTGGTTCCTCGACCGTCCCCGGGTGGTTCCGCCAGTTGAGGCTGTTGCCGACTCAGTCCTGGTGGCCTGGCTCTGAGTCGGGATGCCATGATCCCGGTCGTACTCCTCCCGACGGCGAATCTCGTTCTCGTGCCGCCGTTCGCGCGAAGCATTGATGGAGCTTCGCGCGTCTCGGTGACTGTTGATGGCGTGTCGTAGATCGTTCGGCGGGTGAGCAAGCGGTAGAAGATGGTTGGCTGCCTGGGTGAACAGGCGTCGGTATCCCTCGGCGTCGGGAGTCCGAGGAAGTCCATCAGCTATCCGAGCTAGTACCCCTCCGACTTCGCTTGGCGTGTTCATAGCTCGGGCGAAGTCGGGATTCAGGTTGCGCCCGAAGAGCGGATTCTCCCGGCGTTGCCTTGCGTCTTGCTCGGCCTGTTCCTGAGCCCGCCGGTGATCACGTCGTCGGGAGTTCCTTCGTTCTCTAAAGACGCGTTCTTCCGAAGTTTCTCCTATCTCCGAGACCTCGTCTCGCGAGACTGGCTGCTCCGGATCCCGTTCTCTGGCCGCGTGATGTCGTCGAACGTTCCTGCGCCGGTTCCTCCGTCGGCGGGATTCTCGTTGAGGCGGTTCTTCTCCGGGCGCGGTCGGCTCGTCGTCAGAGACGGTGGGCGACTCCACTCTCCCGATGAAGAGGACGTCGGGGTAGAATGGTGCTGCTGTCGTGGCGACTTTCTTTCCGTTCTCTTTTGAGGCCAGAGGAACGGAAAGAACGACTTGTTTTTCCCTGGTCTCCTTCTTCCTCGCGATCCGTGTCCATTCTTTTGTCGGGGAAGTAGACAGCGGAGTCTTCCGGGTCAGCGAGCTCTCGGCCCCCGGCTTTCCGAAGACGATCTTTTTTCGAAGAGCCGGAGGTTGCGCCTCTCCGGCATTTTCGGGGTTTGTTGGAGGAGACTTCTTTTCCGGCGGATCCGCGATATGGTGTAGAATTCCCTCTTCATCCGCTACAGATGAGATTGTCCCAAAGCAGAACACGGATCCGGGACGCATGGTGATCTTGCTGTTGAAGGTGACGGCCATTGAGCTAGCTTGGATCGTCAACACACCCCCTACCTGGCGCGCCAGCTGTCGGTGTTTTGGGTCCGACCGCACACCCGGGGTTGCCCCTCAAGGTGTTTTTAGGAGTAGGACGGTGTCGACGACTGTAGCAAAATGGTTCGTGCCGATCGCACGAGGGACAGTGGACAAGATTTACAGGTTTGGGCCGCTTAGAGATGCGTAACACCCTACGTCCTGGTGAGTATGTGTACGTGGTTACAAGAGGGCTCTCTGGATTGAAAACACAGAGAGTTGAGGTGGGTGGCTAAGTAAGATAGGGTCGATCGTTCTGAAGAGGTGCCCCCTAGGCCTTATATACTCGACCGTGGGGCAGTACATGTGGATATGATAACAACAAGTAGCTAAAAAGTGGTGAACCTCTTGAGTTTATCCCTACGTAACCCTCGCCGACTTATCCTCGCATGGCTCCGTTGCATGGGGGCTTCAGTGCGGGAAATTCGGGTCTCTGTTGCGATTTACTTGCTTGACGTCGTGGGCCACCCGAGCTTGCACCAATCCGGTATCACGTCGCTTTTGCCTTGATGGTTGTTTCTCCCTAGGCCCACGAAGGAATGACCTCATGATTTATCGGGCCCTTGGGCCTTTCGTGAGGTCTTTCACTCCTCTAGTGGACCCGGGGGATATCTACCCCCCACACATGGAGCCCCAACCCAGGAAAACAGTGCTACCACAGGACTATTATGACTCTAGTCTTGGCTAATTAATTAGGGATGCTAGCACTGAGGAGTTGCTTAAGTATAGGGTGATTCTTGGGTTGATCTATCTGTGATAGCTTTTCGGATGAGGGATTCCTATACCACCTCTACATGAACCGTAGCAGATTTTCTCATACTAGTGGAACTTTGTAAAAGCACCATAGTGAACCCTACCTTGCCTCCTTGGAAGAGGTGCATGTGAGTCACAATTTCTTGGCAAATGGGTAACACGATCTGTGGGTAAAGATGTGAGATCTCTTAGAAGTGTAATACCGATATATCAGCCATACTCACTGTCAAGAGCGGCTTGGGCTCTCACATGATTAATATATGGAGGTAAATTTTAATCTAACATGCATGTGGCTGGTTTACGGGTAACAATTTCGTTATGATCCTTTCTCTAATTGGGTTGTTATTTAATTATACCTAGTAATTGCTAATAAAAGTTTGACCGACTTAATTAAAAGTTAATGCTTAGCCTAAGACTTTTCTTTGGTAAGCCTCGCACTACACTTTTTCCTACACGCTTGTTAAGTAACCATCATAAGTGCACTCACTCTTGATATAATTATTGCTTAGATCAGGAATGGGTACCATGAGAGGAGGACTATTATGATGAGATTAGAGAGTTCTAGGTCGTTGTCTCTCAGTCAACTGTGCCTATGGAGAGAAGTTATCTTCGTCTAGTTTATTTTATTTAGTTATTTTTATAAAAACATTTTATTTATATAATAAAGTTTGTGACATTAGATTCTATACACTGAGTTATCATATGCGTGAAACTTGATCGTGGCACACATGAGATGCATCTAGATTTGTCTAAAATTCGGGTGTGACATATATGCTTCTTATTTAGTGGATCATCTATAAGCCATTAATTCAGGACAAACCCACATTCTACCACACCCACACATTTCTTTGCCCTGACCTTTTTAGGGCATGACTGGTTCACTTCCCTAGCCAGCCTGGCTCGGATTTGGGAACCAGGCCACACGAAGCCAGGCTAGGGGGTACAACACAATTTTGATTGGTTTGTTGTATCTATTGAGGTAGATCATCGGGAGATCTTGATTGGTTTCCTTATTGCATAAGCAAATTTAAATAAGTTGATACATAACTTCATGTTTGGTTGGTTGTTTGCTTCCAGTGCCATCACCTCCTGCATCGAGTGGTGAACATACCACCATCTCCTCCAACAATTATAGTTAAGCAAGCAAAAAGCAAACAAAATACAAATGATTACATCTTCAACAACAATCAACATATATTTCACTGACACACTTATATGAGTATTAGGTACCCTAATCTCCATCTCTTTCTGACCAGAGTATAATGCTACAAAGGCTTCTTCCTTTGACTTGTATTTGAAAGGGAAATGTGCCCTTGGGCATTTCTAAAGTATTTTGGTGATTGAGTGCCAACACAAGTGCTTAAATGTGAATCTATGCCCATGGATGAACAAAGTGCAAATCAAGAGCAAAGGTATGTTTCTAAGTCTTAGTACATTGGTTTTGTGTACTAATATACTTGTCTAAGTATCAGAAACAGAAAGAAGAAGAAAAGAGAAGAGTTGGCTGTATACAGCCAAGAGGCTGTTTCGGTCTGGGGCACCGGACTGTCCGGTGGTGCACCGGACAGTGTCCGGTGCGCCAGGCTGCCTCGGGCGAAGTGGCCGCTCTCGGGAATTTGCCGACGGCGTACGGCTAAAATTCACCGGATTGTCCGGTGTGCACCGGACTGTCCGGTGAGCCAACGGTCGGCCGGGCCAACGGTCGGCCGCGCGATCTGCGCGGGACATGTGGCCGAGCCAACGGCTAGAAGGGGGCACCGGACTGTCCGGTGCGCCAACGGCTCCAAGTCTGCCAACGGTCGGCTTCGCCATTTAAGGAAGGAAATCGGGCACCGGACACTGTCCGGTGTGCACCGGACTGTCCGGTGCGCCCGACGACAGAAGGCAAGGATGGCCTTCCAGATTTGTTCTCAACGGCTCCTAGCTGCCTTGGGGCTATAAAAGGGACCCCTAGGCGCATGGAGGAGTACACCAAGCAACCTTAGAGCATTCTTGATCATCCACACTCAGTCTTTGCGCATTCGTTTGTCATTTTCAGTGATTCGAGCTCCGTTCTAGTGAGAACTTTGAGATAGTCTTTTGAGCTCGATTCTTGGCCGTGTGTGTGCGCATTTTGCTGTGGATTTGTGTGTGTTGCTTCCCTCCCTTACTCCGTGCTTCTTGTGAATTTTAAGTGTAAGGGCGAGAGACTCCAATTTGTGGAGATTCCTCGCAAGTGGGATAAAGATAAGCAAAGCAAAACACTATGGTATTCAAGTTGATCATTGGATCACTTGAGAGGAGTTGAGTGCAACTCTCGTCCGTTGGGACGCCACAATGTGGAGTAGGCAAGTTTTGTACTTGGCCGAACCACGGGATAAATCACTGTGTCTTCTCTGTGTTGAATTCTTTGTACAAGACCTCCTCTCTAGCCACTTGGCAATTATTGTGCTAACACTTAACAAGTTTTTGTGGCTATAAGTTTAAGTATCACAGGATCACCTATTCACCCCCCTCTAAGTGCTCTCAATTGGTATCAGAGCCGTTCTCTTCAAGAAAGGGACTAACCGCCCGAAGAGATGGATCCTAAGGGCAAGGGGATGGTGATCAACGACAAGGAGAAGGAGACCTTCGTCAACGAGCTCAATAATGACAAGCCCACCGACTCAGGCTCGGGCCACAAAAGAAAAGACGGGAGGAAGAAGAAGACAAGGCGCATCAAGGAAATTGTCTACTACGACAGCGACGAATCTTCCTCCTCCCAAAAGGACGACGACAACGACTACAAGAAGACGGTCAATTTGAACTTTTCATTTGATTATTCTCGTATTCCACATAGTTCGAATTCGCATTTGCTTTCCATTCCTCTTGGCAAACCTCCACACTTCGATGGGGAGGACTACGGATTTTGGAGTCACAAAATGCGTAGTCACTTATTCTCTCTCCATCCAAGCATATGGGAGATTGTAGAGAATGGAATGAAATTTGATAGCTCGGATAGCCCTATGCTTATAAATGAACAAATCCATAGAAATGCACAAGCTATTACTGTTCTATTAGCATCTTTGTGCAGGGAAGAGTACAATAAGGTGAGCGGCTTGGACAATGCCAAGCAGATATGGGACACCCTCAAGATCTCTCACGAAGGGAACGACATCACCATGCTCACTAAAATGGAGTTGGTGGAGGGCAAGCTTGGAAGATTTGCGATGATAAGGGGCGAGGAGCCAACCCAAACATACAACCGGCTCAAGACCCTTATCAACAAAATAAGGAGCTATGGAAGCACGCGATGGACGGACCATGACGTCGTCCGACTACTACTAAGGTCCTTTACCATTCTTGATCCTCATTTGGTGAATAATATTCGTGAGAATCCCAGGTACACCAAAATGTCGCCCGAAGAAATCCTTGGAAAATTCGTAAGCGGGCGAATGATGATCAAGGAGGCAAGATACGTGGACGACGCGTTGAACGGTCCAATCCATGAGCCTCAACCCATTGCTCTCAAGGCAACAAGGAGCAAGGAGGCGTTACCTAGCAAGGTGGCGCAAGTTGAGGCGGCAGGGCTCAATGATGAGGAGATGGCCCTCATCATCAAGCGCTTCAAGACGGCGCTTAAGGGTCGCAAGGGACAGCCAAGCAAGACCAAAGCCAAGGGGAAGCGCTCATGCTTCAAATGTGGTAAGATTGGTCATTTTATTGCTAACTGTCCCGATAATGAAAGTGACCAGGAACACGGGAGCAAGAGGGAAAAGAAGAAAAATTATAAGAAGGCCAAGGGCGAGGCACATCTAGGAAAGGAGTGGGACTCGGATTGCTCCTCCTCCGACTCTGACAATGAAGGACTCGCCGCCACCGCCTTCAACAAGTCATCCCTCTTCCCAAACGAGCGTCACACATGCCTCATGGCAAAGGAGAAGAAGGTATGTACTCGAGACAGTAATACTTATGATTCTTCTAGTGATGATGAGTCTAGCGATGAGGAAATAGATTACTCTAGCTTGTTCAAGGGATTGGATAGAAATAAAATTGATAAAATCAATGAATTGATTGATGCCTTGAATGAGAAGGATAGACTCTTAGAGAAACAAGAGGATTTATTGTATGAAGAACATGATAAATTTGTAGAAGCACAAAGATCTCATGCTCTAGAAGTTAAAAGAAATGAAATGCTTTCTTGTGAATTATCTTCTTGCCATGAGACAATTTCTAAATTAAGGAGCATTAATGATGATTTGAATGCTAAGTTAGAGATTGCTAGTAAATCTATCTCTTGTGTAGAAAATGTTGTAACGTGCACTAGGTGTAAAGATATTAACATTGATGCTTATAGTGAACACCTAGCTTGCATTACTAAATTAAATGAAGAGGTAGCTAGTCTTAATGCCCAACTTGAGACTAGCAAAAGTGATTTTGATAAGCTAAATATTGCAAGGGATGCCTACACGATTGGTAGACACCCCTCAATTAAGGATGGACTTGGCTTCAAGAGAGAAGCCAAGAACTTAACAAGCCATAAGGCTCCCATTCCCGCCAAGGAGAAAGGGAAGGCCCCTATGGCTAGTAGTGTGCAAAAGAACCATGCGTTTATGTATCATGATAAGAGACAAACTAGAAATACTAATAGAAGTTACAATGCTTATGATGATTTCGATTCTCATGACATATTTGCTTCTAGTTCTTTCTATGTGCATGATAGAAATGTTGGTAGGAAAAATACTGTTCACAATATGCCTAGGAGAAATGTTGTTAATGTTCCTAGGAGAGTTAATGAACCTTCTACAATATATCATGCTTTGAATACTTCCTTTGCTATTTGTAGAAAGGATAGGAAAATAGTTGCTAGGAAGTTAGGGGCAAAATGCAAGGGAGACAAAACTTGCATTTGGGTCCCTAAGGAGATTTGCACTAACCTTGTAGGACCCAACATAAGTTGGGTACCTAAGACCCAAGCCTAAATTTGCCTTGCAGGTTTATGCATCCGGGGGTTCAAGTTGGATTATCGACAGCGGATGCACAAACCATATGACGGGGGAGAAGAAGATGTTCACCTCCTACGTCAAGAATAAGGATTCCCAAGATTCAATTATATTCGGTGATGGGAATCAAGGCAAGGTAAAAGGGTTAGGTAAAATTGCAATTTCTAATGAGCACTCTATATCTAATGTGTTTTTAGTAGAGTCTCTTGGATATAATTTGCTATCGGTTAGTCAATTATGCAATATGGGGTATAACTGTCTATTTACAAATATAGATGTGTCTGTCTTTAGAAGAAGTGATGGTTCACTAGCTTTTAAGGGTGTATTAGACGGCAAACTTTATTTAGTTGATTTTGCAAAAGAAGAGGTCGGTCTAGATGCATGCTTAATAGCTAAGACTAGCATGGGCTGGCTGTGGCATCGCCGCTTAGCACATGTGGGGATGAAGAACCTTCACAAGCTTCTAAAGGGAGAACACGTGATAGGTTTAACTAACGTGCAATTCGAAAAAGATAGACCTTGTGCAGCATGTCAAGCAGGTAAACAGGTGGGAGGAGCACATCACAGCAAGAATGTGATGACCACATCAAGGTCCCTGGAGATGCTACATATGGACCTCTTCGGACCCATCGCCTATCTAAGTATAGGAGGAAGTAAGTACGGTTTAGTTATTGTTGATGATTTTTTCCCGCTTCACTTGGGTGTTCTTTTTGCAGGATAAGTCTGAAACCCAAGGGACCCTCAAGCGCTTCCTCAGGAGAGCTCAAAATGAGTTTGAGCTCAAGGTGAAGAAGATAAGAAGCGACAACGGGTCCGAGTTCAAGAACCTTCAAGTGGAGGAGTTCCTTGAGGAGGAAGGGATCAAGCACGAGTTCTCCGCTCCCTACACACCACAGCAAAATGGTGTGGTAGAGAGGAAGAACAGGACGCTAATCGACATGGCGAGGACGATGCTTGGAGAATTCAAGACCCCCGAGCGTTTCTGGTCGGAAGCCGTGAACACGGCTTGCCACGCCATCAACAGGGTCTACCTTCATCGCCTCCTCAAGAAGACTTCGTATGAGCTACTAACCGGTAACAAACCCAATGTATCTTACTTTCGTGTATTTGGGAGCAAGTGCTACATTCTAGTAAAGAAGGGTAGAAATTCTAAATTTGCTCCCAAAGCTGTAGAAGGGTTTTTGTTAGGTTATGACTCAAATACAAAGGCGTATAGAGTCTTCAACAAATCATCGGGTTTGGTTGAAGTCTCTAGCGATGTTGTATTTGATGAGACTAATGGCTCTCCAAGAGAGCAAGTTGTTGATTGTGATGATGTAGATGAAGAAGATGTTCCGACGGCCGCTATACGAACCATGGCGATTGGAGAAGTGCGGCCACAGGAACAAGATGAACGAGATCAACCTTCTTCCTCAACTATGGTGCATCCCCCAACCGAAGATGACGAACAGGTACCTCAAGTGGAGGCGCTTGATCAAGGGGGAGCACAAGATGATCAAGTGGAGGAAGAAGCGCGACTGGCACCTCCAACCCAAGTTCGAGCGATGATTCAAAGGGATCATCCCGTCGACCAAATTCTGGGTGATATTAGCAAGGGAGTAACTACTCGATCTCGATTAGTTAATTTTTGTGAGCATTACTCCTTTGTCTCTTCTATTGAGCCTTTCAGGGTAGAAGAGGCCTTGCTAGATCCGGACTGGGTGTTGGCCATGCAGAGCGCAATGAAGTTTGGACACTGGTGCCTCGTCCTAAGCAAAATGTTGTGGGAACCAAGTGGGTGTTTCGCAACAAACAAGACGAGCACGGAGTAGTGACAAGGAACAAGGCTCGACTTGTGGCAAAAGGTTATGCCCAAGTCGCAGGTTTGGACTTTGAGGAGACCTTTGCTCCTGTGGCTAGGCTAGAGTCCATTCGTATCTTGCTAGCATATGCCGCTCACCATTCTTTCAGGTTGTACCAAATGGATGTGAAGAGCGCTTTCCTCAATGGGCCGATCAAGGAGGAGGTGTACGTGGAGCAACCCCCTGGCTTCGAGGATGAACGGTACCCCGACCACGTGTGTAAGCTCTCTAAGGCGCTCTATGGACTTAAGCAAGCCCCAAGAGCATGGTATGAATGCCTTAGAGACTTTCTAATTGTTAATGCTTTCAAGGTTGGGAAAGCCGATCCAACTCTTTTTACTAAGACATGTGATGGTGATTTGTTTGTGTGCCAAATTTATGTCGATGACATAATATTTGGTTCTACTAACCAAAAGTCTTGTGAAGAGTTTAGCAGGGTGATGACACAGAAATTCGAGATGTCGATGATGGGCGAGTTGAACTACTTCCTTGGGTTTCAAGTGAAGCAACTCAAGGACGGCACCTTCATCTCCCAAACAAAGTACACGCAAGACTTGCTGAAGCGGTTTGGGATGAAGGACGCCAAGCCCGCAAAGACTCCGATGGGGACCGACGGACACACCGACCTCAACAAAGGAGGTAAGTCCGTTGATCAAAAAGCATACCGGTCAATGATAGGTTCTTTGCTTTACTTATGTGCTAGTAGACCGGATATTATGCTTAGCGTATGCATGTGTGCTAGATTTCAATCCGATCCTAAGGAGTGTCACTTAGTGGCGGTGAAGCGAATTCTTAGATATTTGGTTGCTACGCCTTGCTTCGGGCTCTGGTATCCAAAGGGGTCTACCTTTGACTTAGTTGGATACTCAGACTCCGACTATGCTGGATGTAAGGTCGATAGGAAGAGTACATCGGGGACGTGCCAATTCTTAGGAAGGTCCCTGGTGTCATGGAACTCTAAGAAACAAACCTCCGTTGCCCTATCCACCGCTGAGGCCGAGTACGTTGCCGCAGGACAGTGTTGCGCGCAACTACTTTGGATGAGGCAAACCCTCCGGGACTTTGGCTACAATCTGAGCAAAGTCCCACTCCTATGTGACAATGAGAGTGCTATCCACATGGCGGAAAATCCTGTTGAACACAGCCGCACAAAGCACATTGACATCCGGCATCACTTTTTGAGAGACCACCAGCAAAAGGGAGATATCGAAGTGTTTCATGTTAGCACCGAGAACCAGCTAGCTGATATCTTTACCAAGCCTCTAGATGAGAAGACCTTTTGCAGGTTGCGTAGTGAGCTAAATGTCTTAGATTCGCGGAACTTGGATTGAATTGTAGCATACATGTGTTTATGCCTTTGATCATGTTCATTCTGCATTTTGTTGCTTATTGTGGTGCTCAAGTTGTACAAACATTCCCCGGACCTCACAAGTCCTTGTGTAAGTGATGCACATATTTAGGGGGAGTTCTGCTACAACTTGACCCTTTGAGACTAACCATATGCTTGAGTTTGGTTGTTTTAGCCTCAAAGGAGGATTGAAAGGAAAAGGTGGACTTGGACCATGAAAGACTTCCACTGCACTCCGATGAGAGGGTAACTTATTCCAAGTTCATCTCATGTACTCTTATTGCCTTTGTATTCTTATTGACGGTTTTGGTGAGGCAATGGGGTTAAAGGGCCAAGATTGATCCTGTTTTGGTGCTTGATGCCAAAGGGGGAGAAAATAAAGGCCAAAGCAATAGATGGATCAGCTACCACTTGAGAAACTTTGAAAATAGTAGAATAGAGCTTTTGGTTTGTCAAAGCTCTTGCATTGTCTCTTTTGTCAAAAGTTGGCTTCTTGTGGGGAGAAGTGCTGATTATGGGAAATAGGGGGAGTTTTTGAAATCTTTGATCAATCTCTTTTGGAATGACTCTCTTTATGCTTCAACATGTGTGTTTGACTTAGAGATAGAGATTTGAGTTTGATTTGCAAAAACAAACCAAGTGGTGGCAAAGGATGATCCATATATGCCAAATTGAATCAAAATAAATTTGAGTTTTTATTTGAAGTGATATTGCACTTGTTCTAGTTGCTTTATGTTGTGTTGGCATAAATCACCAAAAAGGGGGAGATTGAAAGGGAAATGTGCCCTTGGGCATTTCTAAAGTATTTTGGTGATTGAGTGCCAACACAAGTGCTTAAATGTGAATCTATGCCCATGGATGAACAAAGTGCAAATCAAGAGCAAAGGTATGTTTCTAAGTCTTAGTACATTGGTTTTGTGTACTAATATACTTGTCTAAGTATCAGAAACAGAAAGAAGAAGAAAAGAGAAGAGTTGGCTGTATACAGCCAAGAGGCTGTTTCGGTCTGGGGCACCGGACTGTCCGGTGGTGCACCGGACAGTGTCCGGTGCGCCAGGCTGCCTCGGGCGAAGTGGCCGCTCTCGGGAATTTGCCGACGGCGTACGGCTAAAATTCACTGGACTGTCCGGTGTGCACCGGACTGTCCGGTGAGCCAACGGTCGGCCGGGCCAACGGTCGGCCGCGCGATCTGCGCGGGACACGTGGCCGAGCCAACGGCTAGAAGGGGGCACCGGACTGTCCGGTGTGCACCGGACATGTCCGGTGCGCCAACGGCTCCAAGTCTGCCAACGGTCGGCTTCGCCATTTAAGGAAGGAAATCGGGCACCGGACACTGTCCGGTGTGCACCGGACTGTCCGGTGCGCCCGACGACAGAAGGCAAGGATGGCCTTCCAGATTTGTTCTCAACGGCTCCTAGCTGCCTTGGGGCTATAAAAGGGACCCCTAGGCGCATGGAGGAGTACACCAAGCAACCTTAGAGCATTCTTGATCATCCACACTCAGTCTTTGCGCATTCGTTTGTCATTTTCAGTGATTCGAGCTCCGTTCTAGTGAGAACTTTGAGATAGACTTTTGAGCTCGATTCTTGGCCGTGTGTGTGCGCATTTTGCTGTGGATTTGTGTGTGTTGCTTCCCTCCCTTACTCTGTGCTTCTTGTGAACTTTAAGTGTAAGGGCGAGAGACTCCAATTTGTGGAGATTCCTCGCAAGTGGGATAAAGATAAGCAAAGCAAAACACTGTGGTATTCAAGTTGATCATTGGATCACTTGAGAGGAGTTGAGTGCAACTCTCGTCCGTTGGGACGCCACAACGTGGAGTAGGCAAGTTTTGTACTTGGCCGAACCACGGGATAAATCACTGTGTCTTCTCTGTGTTGAATTCTTTGTACAAGACCTCCTCTCTAGCCACTTGGCAATTATTGTGCTAACACTTAACAAGTTTTTGTGGCTATAAGTTTAAGTATCACAGGATCACCTATTCACCCCCCCTCTAGGTGCTCTCAGTATTCCTTGTAGCATTCTCCCTTGAAGCCATTCACCTGCATAACACTCTGCCTAGGTGGAGAAATCCTAGTTTACAGTCCTTGATGAACTACATACCAGGCCATGACTACTTAGGGTAAAAAGTTGTCAACAATAATATACAAGCTTTAGCTGATAAGTAGTTGTGATAAGAATCATCATTGACATAAGGGTATAAGCTCAGATTGTTCTTCAGACATAAATGAAACCATTGTCATAAAGACAACAACTAAGAATTGTCATAAATAGAGTTCATATTATTGTCAGAAGGGCAATAATTAAATAAAATTAACAAAAGTTCACATCATTGGCATAAGGGCAACAATTCAGAATTAACGGAAATAGAGTACAAATCATTGTCATAAGGGCAACAATTCAGAATTAACAGAAATAGAGTACAAATCATTGTCATAAGGGCAAGAATTAAAATGAGCTAAAGTTCACATTATTGGTATAAGGGCATAATCTCAGAATTAAGGTAAATTAAGTCCACAATAAGAATCATCAAATTAACATCACAACCAATCATGGTTGATCCATGTGTTTCATCACACAAGACATAAGTTCCTAGCAGTTACATAACACAAATCATATAATAGAAGTAGTAGAGATGGCACGAATGATGCATGCCACCGCATAGAGGAGCTATTGTCAATTTTGCCATTATTATTTATAGGCTTCGCCAATATGCCATCAGATCCATAAATCATAGACACAGATGGTCCCACCAGTCATAGACAAGGGATGACATAATAATAGACATCCAAAACTGAGAGTGGCAAAATAGCAAATTTCTCCCGGGAGAGGCAGCAAATCTGGAGTCATGGCCTAATCCCACAAAAGCCAACAAAAGATATGATACTACTACAACTTGGCAACAGGGGAGGCACCACTACAACACAAGCCTCATCCCACAAAAGCCAGCAAAAGATATTACAATACCAAAGCTTGCCAACAAGGAGGCGTCATGAGAGCACAAGACTCATCCCACACAAGCCAGCCAAAATATGACACGACTAGATCTTGCCAACATGCGAGGCGCCACGAGAGCACAAGCATCGACCCACAAAAGACATGTGCTAGTGTCATCAAAATCAAATAAAAACACAAGTAATGATCACAGGCATGAGCTACTGTTCTCATAATCAGTTATCAACATAAGTAATAATCCTAGGCATGGGGTGATGTGCTAAAAACATAGTACAACCACATATATGGATTACTGTGATCAGATTCAACGTTTTAACGACAAGTCACAAACATGGGCAATTTAGCTAAGAATTTGACCAAAAATCACATGCATAATAAACATTGCAGCTATAGTTTCAAGAATATTAGAAAATAGAAAGAGGGGGTATTTGTTACCGGACAAGTACCAACGGGTCAAGAGCATCGAGCGTCTACTGCAAACCAACTAGGCAACAAAAACATTACAAAAAAGTCATCACTAGAAGGGAAAACACCGGAGAAAGGGAGAAAGGGAGTGATAAGCCTACTTTTTGGCGAGAGCCACATAAGGTCTTATTTGGTTACTAGTTGGGTGCCCGTGCTTTGCTACGAAATCTTGAACGTGTCCTTGTCGTTAGCCACTTGCTATAGATTCTGAAACAAAAACAAGACGAGGCGACAAAAGGTAAAATCAGTAACATAATATTATCTCAAAAGGAAACAATAGAATGCTTGGTATTAACAAGATAACTACATTTCAGCAAAGGAAACAAGACAAAAACACTCTCGACGACTATCCACCGGGACACATAGGACCTTGGATCACCTCTATTTTCAGATTTAGCAAAAGATTCAAGTCGATTTTGTCTATCTTGACACTCATCTAGATCTACAGAACCAATACCACGATATGTAGGGACCAACCAATAGCACTCCATTACCTAAGAATCGAATAATATCTCATCTTTTCTTAAATAGGCATTTTATCAAACAACTAAACTACGAGAAGTGGTAAGCTAGTAGCTCATCGCTATTGATAAGCACTTCTCACCTACAAAAAACAATAAACACATCCTCAATCTCATTTTCGCCTCTTCCCCATCACAAATAAGCAAACACATCACCATAGAACCTAGTGGTTTTCACACTCTTCATGCATATAAACAATTTAAACAGTAGACAAGTCAGTTTTTTCAAATGAGTAGCCTATGCACACTTGAACAGTTAAACTACAATAGTTTCAAAAATATGATATTGTGGGAGATGAGTTTTTTTTGGATTTTAGTGGATACCTGCACCAGTGTACAAAGGATGATACTAAGGGTCCCTTTGGCAGGGCTCTCTCGGTGGCTCCTTTTCTGGCTCTTCGTGAAGCCGTACCAAACGGTCTTAAAAAACGGCTCCTCACCGAGAGCCATCAAGAGCCAGAGCCGTTTTGCTATTGGGAGCCGAAGCACGAGAAAACAAGCTTCTACCGACTCCTTCTATCCGGCAAATAATAATGTTTCATGAAATTACAGTCTCTGCCATCTCCTCGTGAGAAGCTATTTTGCCAAATAAATTGCAAAACGGCTCTGGCTCCCCTAGAGAAGCCAAGAAGCCAGAGCCGAATCTGTTTTGAGAATAGTAGGTGCCAAAGGGGGCCTAAGTGCCCATTTAGAGGGCTTCTTAGTGGCTCCGGCTCTGGCTTCTTGCGTGAGCCCTTCCAAACCGCGTCCAAAAAAAACAGCTCTGCATAGAGAGCCGGAGCTAATTTGGATGGCTATAGCCTCCAAAACCAACTCCGCACAACAATGTGAGACTGTGACCATGCAACTCTCTCCCACCACGAATGTCTGCCGCCATACGCATCGCACAACCAAACGTAACCAGATGCCCTTTCAGCCAGACGCTCGCCTCAGCTCCTTACCCATGGATCCCCACGCACGTTGAATACAGTTTAGTTTCGGCAAGTAGCAACATTCAAGGAGCATGTTCCAAGAATAGTAGTAGTTCAGTTGGTTCTCTGAATGTAGTAGCAGTTCCGTAGTAGCATCTAGGGAGTTTGACATTTGACTCATATAACAAATAAAAAATTTAGGAGCCATTTTGCAAAACACTGGATTTTGCAAACCACCTCTCCACAGAATTCTGCTAGTCAACACTGAATATGTATGTATAAAAGAAGTCTATCACATTCATATATTTGAAATAAAGGGAAAAAGGAGATGTTCAGAGCTGAAATCTCTCTTCATAGACCATGCCAGTGAGATCACACCTAGTTCCGCTAGCAGGTAAAAAAAGATTTGCTTGGTAAAAATAGAAATAGAAGAAGATAAAGACAGGTTACCTGAACAGATGGAGCAGAGGCAACAAGTGCTTGAGAAACCGAACGCCTCCTTTGCTCCTTGTCTGTCTTGTTTAACGCCGGAGCCGACACAAGTCATAGCGCGCGGAAGCTGTTCACGGATAGCACTTGCTCACCTATTGATGGCTTGGGGTCGAGGATGCATACAATGATCTCAGCTATTAACAAGATGTGCCTCATTTAACTCTTCTAATTTTGTCCTGATAAAAGTCAAATAACATGATTGTCATTAGCACTAAAATCAGCCTATCCTTATATTTATCAGACTCACTCTTTGATAATGAAAAGTTAAACATGAAGCACAAGGGCACCAGAAGAAAGGGTAAAAGAAAAGTGAATTCCTTTAATAACAAATCCTAGTGCAGTGAAATGCACTATAGCACATAGAATCCTAAAGATACCAAAATAATTACATGATCCTGAGGGAGGCATTTCATTGTAAGCCTCTTCAAACATCTTATCCAATCTAATCCTGCAAAAATGGTTTATGTCATCTTGCATGTACCTGAAAAGAACTGTTTTGAAGACCCTCTAGCCAAGACATCCCTTATGATGATACACATCAAATAAATTGCCAACACAAATTGTAGCACTGTAATGATCAGTCCAAACCTTGTCCACCAAAGCCATCTCTTGTAATGTAGTTGTTCACATAAAGTTTCACATACTATTACAATAATGGATATGCATTATGTTAATATATAAAATGATATAAGGCGACTACTTAAAAACAATATGAGAAAAATATCATTAATGAAGCAGTAATGCAATTGCTCCATGCTGGTGAAGGTAAAACTACCAAAAAGAATTCTCAACAGCATTTCTTATAGTAAGTTTAGAACACACTTTTGAGCAAAAAAAGAAGTAGTCGAGAACACCATTCCCAATTTTCAATGACTAATGATCTCCCATGAATCGTGATAGAGACAAAGATGTCAGTCAGATATGGTAATGCTGCAAGCTGCACACAAGGAATGTATGAACACAACCCTGGCTCTTCCAGTCTACATAATGAAGTAAATTAATTGCACAATGTTGTACACATACATATTTCTACACTACCGAAGTGCATGAAACATATTTTAAGCATCATAAGCATATCCAATTTCCCGAGAACACAGTACATGCAACATTATAGTTTCAGTCCAGAGAGCAAACTATCACACCCTAGAGCAAAAATATTTCATGGATTTGAGCACAACAAACATTAACACAGCAGAACTATCAATTCAAAAAATAATAGAAAAAGAACTGGCAAACAAAGAGAAATGGGAAATGTAAGGCGACATCCCGTTAATTCTTGAAAGAATTGTAACAGAACTCGACTGACCTGAGGGATCCGTGTTGTGCTCGTATACGTAAACTCTGAACCCTCCCTGCGCATATCACAGTAGAAAGAATGAGTTTAAACCCACTTCATCGCGCATATCGAGGCACATCAGAGTGCTCACAAAGAAAGTGCCCATTAGGGGCTTCTAGTGTGAGAAATTATTGCGAAAGCTTGTAAAAAATATTAGGCACAAAAACAGTTGGTTGACAATAGACAAATAAAGTATGTACTATTTTTTATCACTACCATAAACAAAACAAGAAAACAAGAGGATATAATTAAGTAATATGCATCAAGAAAATAACATAAACCCCATGTTAACCACAAGTAAACAACATAGATCACTGTTTGTTGCTAGATGTAAACACATTGAGAAGCACGAAGCACCGACGAACCCTTCAACAAGCATTTTTTTGCCGTGGTTGGTGCTGATTAGCACAGCTATGCACATTCACACATAGATCCAACAAGAGCAACGGCTCAGGCAAACATTTCATCAATCACCTAACACGCGCCCCACGTAGAGACAAACACAACCACTTTCAGCTTGGTGGCATGGCAAACAGTACTGTTGTTCTAGATGGAGCACTCACACTTGATGGCTGGGTTGAAGGTGAGGTCGTTGTCGAATTTTGTGCCATCCGTGGCAGCGATGGTGCAGGGGTCACCGTTGATGTTCCATGTCGTTGACTGGACGACGACTCCTAGCCGTCCCGCACCCGTCCTAACCTCTGATTAACTGCGTCAGCTCCTTGGTCGGGCGTCGGCGGGAGGGGTGATCCCATCGTGGGGGATGGCGGGGAGCAAGGTTGTGGATGGGTGGGGGGATGACGCGAGGGTGGGGGTGGCGGCGGTGGGGTGGGGACTTGAAGCGTCCCCAATCCTCTGGGACTCAAATGTGATACAATTACTAGTCCCAGGAGGCTAGTAAACACATTTATACATCAGATGATTATAGATCTGCTTAAATGACAAACCTATAAAGGTGGCGAACAACTTTAAGAGTTGGTCCACAACTCGGGACATATCATCAGAGTGGGGCTGAAGCAGCCCGATATACGCAGCGAAGCAAATCAGCGGTCCAACAGCCACAGGCAAGGTTGGGAACAGGCGTAACTCTTACCCGATCTCCTTTTTCTAAAAAAATAAATAAGCAAGGGTGAGTACAAACGTACTCAGTAGCCCACATTCACCCGCGGAATGGGGAAATCAGATATAATGCATGGAATATGTGGAGCTCAGGATATTTTGCAGAAACAACAATATTTTATGCAGGGTTGTTTTGAAAAACATTTTGTATTTTGCAAAGCGCATCCTCTCCAAAAGGAGCAGGAAGTTTTCAGTATTATAATAAAATCCCCTGGACTAAACCATCCAGGTATCTCAGCAGTTTCCCACTGGTTTTCCTTTTCAAAAACAGCTACTGGACTTCCCGTCCACCATAGCTCACGGCTCAACCGCCGAACCTTTTAAAAACCACTTTTCTCAAACGCACCCTTTTTTGAAAACAAAACATTAATTGCCATACCATACCAAACTTGTCCATTCCTGTGGACACGGACTATTCGAATAGGTTTTCAAACTCTGCGCAGAGGTGTACACTTTACCCACTAGTCCGGCTCTGCGATCTCATAGCTAGTGAGATCCGAATCCGAATCTCTTTCTATCCTCGCACGTCCTAACCTTAACGGTTATACCGGAAGGAGTCAGGCCACCGCCATGTCCAAACCGGACAAAACATTCCCCCTCCTTATCCTCCCGGTGCTCCCAGCCTTCATAACCCTGGGGTTGGACCGTACGAGTTCAGATTGAGTGACTGTCCACACAGTCTTGAGTGGTTGTACTTATCATGAGAACAGGTAGTGAAAGATGACAAACCGGTCCTTATATGAGGGGACAATCCTTCTGCTCACGCCTAAACCAGCTTAGCCAACACCTTAGGCCCTCCCCTAAACCAGGGAGTCCCTGATTATCCCACTCACAAGGTGATAAGGGTGAAAACCCTTCATCATACACCTTTTGAAAAGCATTTTTTTTTGAAAACTCACACCTTTTCTCAAATCATTTGTAACAAATATATCAGGGATTGATAGCGGCAAGCGGCTGGGTGGCCATAATAACTTGTCTCAAAATCATATCATGCATAAAATAACAGGCTGAGGGTTGTGGTTGAAAAATCATAGGTAATTTATGCATCAAAGGGATCCAGTGAGCTTGTCGTGCTTATTCGGCGAAGAGGAAGGAGAGCTCGCGGAACTGGCTTCTGGCTCCACCGCCTAGCGTAGACTTGCAGATCTGGCCTCCACGAGACGACATGAACGCTCCGATAACAGGAGGGTGGACTGGAGGCGAAGCGACGCTATGCGTGTAGCCGGCAGAGCGGAGTAACTGAGTGGATGGGGTGTTTTCCTTGGCTGAGGGTGTTGAGTGTGTGTGGAGAGGGAGAGGGTAGCTGGGTGTATTTATAGCTGAGTGTATGTGGTGTAGCACAGTAAAGTTTACTGTTGGTGAGAATAGTGACGAATGAATCGTCTGACTTAGTATGAACATGACAGTTATAGGCAGAATATGGGACGAGAGTATTTTGGGAGTTTTCTGGAATATGAACCATGCTTAAGGGATGACATGGTTGGATAGGGAATAGTTTGATAAGAATTTAGAAGCGAGAATTATTGGAATCTGAGTTTGGAAGCCTGGTTCGAAGGAATCTCAAGTTAAGCGTGCTCAACTTGGAGAAACCTAGGATGGGTGACCAGATGGGAAGTTCCTACTGGAAGGAAAATCACAGTCACCGGAGTTTGTATAACTGGAATATGGGTCTGGCTGGTCTTAGGTGGACTAGACAACATGATGGATGAATAGTTGAAATTTGGGGTGATCGGATGATCGATGAATAGTAACGGTAAATAGTGAAGGTAAATAGTAACGGTAAATAGTAACGGTAAAATAGTGACGGTAAATAGTAACGGTAAATAGTAACGGTAAAATAGTAACGGTAAATAGTAACGGTAAAATAGTGACGGTAAATAGTAATGGTAAATAGTAACGGTAAATAGAAACGGTAAATAGTAAAAGTAAAAAGTAACGGTAAATAGTAACGGTAAAAAGTAACGGTAAATAGTAACGGTAAAAAGTAACGGTAAATAGTAACGGTGAAAAGTAACGGTAAATAGTAACGGTAAAAAGTAACGGTAAATAGTAACGGTAAAATAGTGATGGTGAATAGTTCGTATGAACGAACGATGAACGATGAATAGGAATTCTGAACGAACGATGAACGATCGAATGATCGAACGAAGGGACGATCGGAATTTTGGCAGCATAACGGCAGGAAAAGGATTATTTGGACGAACGAACAGACGAACGATCGAACGATCGGACGAACGGATGAACGAACCATGAACGATCGGACGAACGATCAAACAATCGGACGAACGAACGATCGGAATTTCGGCAGCATAACGGCAGGAAAAAGATTATTTGGACGAACGAACGGACGAACGAACCATGAACGATCGGACGAACGATCGAACAAACGAACAACTAAGAACAGGGGGACGAACGATCGAAGAACGACCGAACGATCCTTGTGCTAGTGTGTGCTTGTGTGGAACATGGAGTGGGTGTGGGGGGGGGAGAGTTGCCATGAAATGGCTTGGGGTGGGATGAGAGGAGGCCCTTGCCCCTCTATTTATAGCCATGGTGGGGGGATTAGGGCGAGGGATGAGAGGATTAGTGGGAGGATAAGTGGATTAGTGGGAGATTAGCATGTATTTGTCTTATATGAGTGTAATTAGCTTGTAGAGCTCACCGTATGACACCGGAGGCATACGTATATGTATGAGCATGAAGAAAGTTATGAAGAAAATATTTGTGGGGACTTGAAAAATGATTCTGAAGGTATTTCTTAGGAAGAAAATACTTGGAGATATATCGGTGGAATATTTGGGCAATATTTCTGGAAAGAATTTGAGGGGGATCACTGGGGAAAATATCTGGACAATATTTTTGGAAGGAATTTGAGGGGGATCACTGGGGAAATATTTGTAGGATATTTGAGGAGGATTTTGGAGAGAATATAGACCACTATACTTTATTTGTTGATATCAACTTGCAAACAAACATTTTGAAACAAAATTTGAAATTCATTTTGAATTTAGAGCGAGTTTGAGAAAATTTCAGGATTTGAATTTTTGGGATGCTACAAATCTACCCCACTTAAAATGAATCTCGTCCTCGAGATTCGACTTAGAAGGGTTATGGGTATAGCTTTACTTCAGCTACATATCTTCACTTTGCAGACTCTTCGAGGAGATGGAACTTCAACAAAATCTGGCCCTTGCGGAGCATCTGGTTGCTGATTGCAAACGCTGATTCTGGCTACTCAAAGATCATCTTCAGGCTTCTAGGTTTCGCTTGGCAGCTAGCTTATTGAAGAAGCAACGATGCCAACATGCAAACCTTTCTATTGCGAACTCCCACATGGATTCCTTCCTTGATTGGTCTTCTGGTGCTTCATCAACGGAACTTGGGTGACCACTTCTCATCCAAAAACTTATATGCTTTGATGATCTGGTCCTCCACAAGCTTGCTACAGGCCTTCTTCTTTTTCTCCAAAGCAGGAACTTTACTGGAACACTACCCCACTTAAAAAGAATGAGGGTAGAACTCTTGAATCTTGGGGATTTGAACTCCTTGAAGTACCTCATAACAAGGGTGTTACGGATCCTTCTTCTGTTGTTGCTGCTTGAGCAGGCTACGGAGAAATGACTGACACAGGGTTGATTCTGGGAGAACCTTCTTCTTATCTTCTCTTCACTATCTTGTTTTTACTGACCCTTTCTTTCTCTTTGCTCTTCCTACTGGAGGATTCTATCAAAGAGTATTACTATCATACAGAGGAGGAAACCGAAGACTATGAACCATGTACAACAGTCTTCAACCCAAGAATCACCAAGCATTATGATCTTAGGGGCGAGGGAGTGGAAAATGGAGTTGCTTGCGATTTGGCAGAGGGGATTTTATCGGGAGTGTTTTGCTTTCAGCGGAATAGGAACTGAGGGAGCTGGTGGGGGTTTTATAGGCGAGTGGGGGTGCTCGGGTGCGGAGTAGTGGTGATGGAGTAGGTGCTACGCGGCAGCGGGTGCGACAAGGGGAGGGGGGTCTGGTGTTGCCGGCGATGATGGTGGCAGTGGGTGCGCTGCAAAGGGGGCATGGGCAGCGGTAGTGCGCTGCAAAGGGGGCGTGGGGTGGTAGTAGTGCGCATGGAGGCGGGCACGCGTGCGGGGGGCATGAGTGAGTGGTGGGGTCGATGACCCTGATGTTTGTGGTCTCTGGTTCCAAGAATCTTTGCCTCTCTGTATGGTAATAACTCCTGTCCTCTTTTCCTGTTTACTTTGACTCAGGGGCAGTGCTTTGATTATCACGGTCTATCCTTTTGACTGAGCGGCTGGACTGGTTTCTTCTGTAGCTTATTCCAGGCTTCAAGGGTAAGCTTCTCGGTATCTTCTTGGGTAAGGCACTTTTCTCTTCAGATGGGTTAAGATGAGAATGGAAGCATAAGGTGAGGATTAGCTCTAATTTGTGATCTATGTTTTTAGAGAAAACCTTTTTAAGAAAAATGAAAAGAAAACACACAAGCTCAGCAATGATAAGCATAAACAAATCAAATGTTTTGAATAAGGGAAGAATAGAGTTTTTCCAAAGCACGGACTACTCAGATTCGGGGGCTAAGCATAACTACTACTGCTCAGCTCCTGAATTGAGGACTATGCTAACCAGGACTTATGAGAACTAACGTTAAAGCATCACATATGCACTCAAAAGAGGAGAAAACATCAAGCGAAATTCATTTTGAAATGCCCTAGGGGGCCACACAATTAGAGTTTTGCAAAACACGAGTCTACACGATTACCTTTCATACATGCAGGGCTCTAGCCAAAGTGAAGAAAAACTTCACTACCCAATGCATGCAGAGGACTGGGCATAACTAACTTCAGACCAGACAGCTTCTCTTCTGGCAAGGCTTGCACACAACTTCAATCTGAGACATCTCCTGGATGGGTCAAGAGCGAGCTGATGTTGATGACTTCTTCTGGCGGAGACTGAGATGGCAAGACGGGGTCGAACTCTTCTTCAAGCTGGACTGGCTCTTGTAGTTCCTCAGAGGGCAGCGGTGCTGGCGGGGTGCTTGCAGCTTCTTCTTTGATCTCAAGGGACGGTGCTGGAATCTTCTTCATGGTGAGGGGTTCAAACATCTCTAGCGGGGGATCTTGGGAGGATTCGGGGTGCTCTTGCTTATCCATAGCCTGAGGGAAGACTGGAATTCCTTCCAAGACTATGGCTCCTTCCGGTAGTTCCCAAACCTTCTTCTCTCCTCTGATAGAGACCGAGTGACCTTCAAGAATCTGGGGGTCTTCAGCTTTGATGGGTTGAACAGGGTTGGATGAAGTGGGCTCTTGGATCCGCAGGGCTCTACGTTGGTTATGGGTTACCAAGTAGGCCTCCATCAACTTCTGGACGTGCTCATCCTTGGCTTGCTTTAGGGCTTCAACAGCAATGGCTTCACGACTTTCCAAGGCAGCTACACGGGCTTGAGCTGTGGTGAGGTCCACATGGAGCTTACAGTTGAGCTTCTCTGCAGCTTCTGCTCGAGCAATCATCTGACGGTGGTGCCGAGCCAAGAAATCATACTGTGCATCCAAGGTGAGCAGGTATGCAGTGAGGTACGCGACTGTGGGGTCGTCCTCAAGCAGCTGCTGCTCTTCCAATGCACGCATCCTGGCCATCCAAACTGGACGGTTTCTCTGAAAGGGCGGAAAGAATCTGAGCGATGTGTCGGCCACTTCTTCTTCATAGATCTGACACAGGGCCCTCAATGCCTTGCGAGCGACGACTTGACAGGTGTCTTTGAATTTGTGTCCAGCAGCAGTGACACTCCATTCCACATGGTGCAGACTGGATCCAATGTACACAGTCACGACACATTTCTCTGTGCCATGCTCGACGAATTCACGACCATCATACTCTGGCTGGCTCCTGATTCCGAGGCGAACTGTGCATGCTCTCAGCAACTTGGGGAAACCATCTTCATTCTGGCAAAAGCTGGTTTGGCACTGAACCTCCATCTGACTTCTGAGAGAAGGAAAGGGGGAAAGCATTTTTGAAATGAAGGGATGAGAGCAAGATTTTTTTTAAGAAAATAGTTTTGACTCAAAAACTTTTGATCAGGCTAAGGGTTACGTCTTGCGGCCAACCTAACAGCTCTGATACCACCTAAAGCGTCCCCAATCCTCTGGGACTCAAATGTGATACAATTACTAGTCCCAGGAGGCTAGTAAACACATTTATACATCAGATGATTACAGATCTGCTTAAACGACAAACCTATAAAGGTGGCGAACAACTTTAAGAGTTGGTCCACAACTTGGGACATATCATCAGAGTGGGGCTGAAGCAGCCCGATATACGCAGCGAAGCAAATCAGCGGTCCAACAGCCACAGGCAAGGTTGGGAACAGGCGTAACTCTTACCTGATCTCCTTTTTCTGAAAAAAAAATAAATAAGCAAGGGTGAGTACAAACGTACTCAGCAGCCCACCTTCACCCACGGAATGGGGAAATCAGATATAATGCATGGAATATGTGGAGCTCAGGATATTTTGCAGAAACAACAATATTTTATGCAGGGTTGTTTTGAAAAACATTTTGTATTTTGCAAAGCGCATCCTCTCCAAAAGGAGCAGGAAGTTTTTCAGTATTATAATAAAATCCCCTGGACTAAACCATCCAGGTATCTCAGCAGTTTTCCATTGGTTTTCCTTTTCAAAAACAGCTACTGGACTTCCCGTCCACCATAGCTCACGGCTCAACCGCCGAACCTTTTAAAAACCACTTTTCTCAAACGCACAATTTTTTGAAAACAAAACATTAATTGCCATACCATACCAGACTCGTCCATTCCTGTGGACACGGACTATTCGAATAGGTTTTCAAACTCTGCGCAGAGGTGTACACTTTACCCACTAGTCCGGCTCTGCGATCTCATAGCTAGTGAGATCCGAATCCGAATCTCTTTCTTTCCTCGCACGTCCTAACCTTAACGGTTATACCGGAAGGAGTCAGGCCACCGCCATGTCCAAACCGGACAAAACATTCCCCCTCCTTATCCTCCCAGTGCTCCCCAGCCTTCATAACCCTAGGGTTGGACCGTACGAGTTCAGATTGAGTGACTGCCCACACAGTCTCGAGTGGTTGTACTTATCATGAGTACAGGTAGTGAAAGATGACAAACCGGTCCTTATACGAGGGGACAATCCTTCTGCTCACGCCTAAACCAGCTGAGCCAACACCTTAGGCCCTCCCCTAAACCAGGGAGTCCATGATTATCCCACTCACAAGGTGATAAGGGTGAAAACCCTTCATCATACACCTTTTGAAAAGCATTTTCTTTTGAAAACTCACACCTTTTCTCAAATCATTTGTAACAAATATATCAGGGATTGATAGCGGCAAGCGGCTGGGTGGCCATAATAACTTGTCTCAAAATCATATCATGCATAAAATAACAGACTGAGGGTTGTGGTTGAAAAATCATAGGTAATTTATGCATCAAAGGGATCCAGTGAGCTTGCCGTGCTTATTCGGTGAAGGGGGAAGGAGAGCTCGCGGAACTGGCTTCTGGCTCCACCGCCTAGCGTAGACTTGCAGATCTAGCCTCCACGAGACGACATGAACGCTCCGATAACAGGAGTGTCGGGGACCATAATTAGGGGTACCCTCAAGGCTCCTAATTCTCAGCTGGTAACCCCCATCAGCATAAAGCTGCAAAGGCCTGATGAGTGCGATTAAGTCAGGGATCAGTCCATTCGAGGGACTCGATCACGCCTCGCCCGAGACTAGCCTCGGACAAGGGCAGCCGACCCCGGAGGATCTCCGTCTCGCCTGAGGCCCCCCTCCAGCGGCGAACATATTTCCGGCTCGCCCGAGGCCCTGTCTTCGCCAAGAAGCAACCCTGACCAAATCGCCGCACCGACCGACCAAATTGCAGGAGCATTTAATGCAAAGGTGGCCTGACACCTTTATCCTGACGCGCGCCCCCCAGCCGATAGAGCCAAAGTGACCGTCGTCACTCCGCCGCTCCACTGACCAGCCTGACAGAAAGACAGCGCCGCCTGCGCCGCTCCGACTGCGGTGCCACTTGACAGAGTGAGGCTGACAGGCAGTCAGGCCCGGCCGCAGGCACCATAGGAAACTCTGCTCCGCCCGACCCAGGGCTCGGACTCGGGCTAAGTCCCGGAAGACGACGAACTCCGCTCCGCCCGACCCACGGCTCGGACTCGGGCTAAGCCCCGCAAGACGACGAACTCCGCTCCGCCCGACCCAGGGCTCGGACTCGGGCTAAGCCCCGGAAGACGACAAACTCCGCTCCGCCTGACCCAGGGCTCGGACTCAGGCTAAGTCCCGGAAGACGACGAACTCCGCTCCGCCCGACCCAGGGCTCGGACTCGGGCTCAGCCCCAGAAGACGACGAACTCCGCTTTGCCCGACCCCAGGGCTCGGACTCCGCCCTGGCCTCAACCGACGGTCTCCGCCTCGCCCGAACCAGGGGCTCGGACTCGACCTCGGCCACGGAAGACAGACTCGACCTCGGCTTCGGAGGAGCTTCCACATCACCCAACCTAGGGCGCAGACCAGCCACGTCAATAGGAGACGCCATCATCACCCTGCCCCGAGCTGACTCAGGGCCATGGGGAACAAGACCGGCGTCCCATCTGGCTCGCTCCGCCAGAAAGGCAATGATGGCGCCTCGCATACTCTGTGACGACGGCTGCTCTCAGCCCCCTTACGGAAGCAAGAGGACGTTAGCAAGGACTCAACAGCTCCGACAGCTGTCCCTCCGCCAGGCTCCAACACTCCTCCGACGGCCACGACATCACACCAGCTGGGTGCCAAAATCTCTCCGGCTGCCACGACGGCATGTACTTAGGGCACTAGCTCTCCTCCGCTAGACACGTAGCACTCTGCTATACCCCCCATTGTACACCTGGATCCTCCCCTTACGCCTATAAAAGGAAGGACTAGGGCCCTCTTAGAGAGGGTTGGCCGCGCGGGGACGAGGAGGAGACAGGCGCTCGCGTGAGGCCGCTCGCTCCCTCTCCCGTGTGGACGCTTGTAACCCCCTACTGCAAGCGCACCCGACCTGGGCGCGGGACGAACACGAAGGCCGCGGGATTTCCACCTCTCTCACGCCTGTCTCCGGCCACCTCACTTCCCCCCTTCGCGCTCGGCCTCGCGTCGACCCATCTGGGCTGGGGCACGCGGCGACATTCACTCGTCGGCTTAGGGACCTCCCGGTCTCAAAACGCCGACAGTTGGCGCGCCAGGTAGGGGCCTGCTGCGTGTTGACGACCAGCTTCCCGTCAGGCTCCAGATGGGCAGTCTCCAGCAACCTCTCCAACCCGGGACGGTGATCCGTTTCGGGAGTCTTGAGTTCATGTCCCTCGACG
The DNA here is from genome assembly GCF_902167145.1 of Zea mays. Lineage (NCBI taxonomy): Eukaryota > Viridiplantae > Streptophyta > Magnoliopsida > Poales > Poaceae > Zea > Zea mays. Next base: position 30,697,521 of record NC_050100.1, on the reverse strand, counting down.
GCAGCTACGACATGATACTCATTCCACCGCCGGGCGACAGCGGCAATGGCGGCCGACAGCCCGCCCGCCGGCGGCGGAATCGACGACGTCTTCCCCGCGTGGTGGAAGAACAACCTTCAAGCTCATCCCGCCCTCTTCCCCGCCGATGGAGGGGAAGGCGGGGTAACCAAGGCCAAGCAGGAGGCAGCGCCTCGTCGGCTGTCGAGCGAGCCGATAGCGCCAGCACCCCAACGGGGGGCGCACCGGGCATCGACCTCGCGCTTGAGACGAAGACGAGCGTCGTCTCCCCGCAACACGCCAATCCCGAGCAAACGGACGACGCCAGCACGCTCGCGGAAGGCTTGCTGGGTGTCACCCTTGTACCTGAGACGACGGTGCAGTCAGTCCCCGACGTGACTTCATCACCGCCCGTCGACCAAGAGGTATCGACCGATTCCCATCCCACGTCATTTGGATTCAGCCTCAACCCGCCTAGCGGTTTCGCTTTGGCGGGCGCTCTCGTAGAGGCGAGTCCAAACCCTCTGGGGTTTTGTATGCGGTCGCCTTGGGACCGGCTGACGGACGTCTCGACCTACGGGCCCTCCGGGTCCGAGGAAGACGATGAGCCCGACTTCTGTTGGGATTTCTCCGGACTTGGCAACCCCAGTGCCATGCGGGACTTCATGACCGCATGCGACTACTGCCTTTCCGACTGTTCCGACGGTAGTCGTAGCCTCGGTGACGAGGGCTGCGGCCCAAGCCGCGAATGTTTTCACGTCGATCTAGGGGGTCCCTCCGAAGGCAACCATCTCGGCATGCCGGAGGACGGTGATCTCCCTAGGCCGGTGCCTCGCGTTGACATCCCACGGGAGCTAGCTGTGGTCCCCGTTCAGGCGGGGGGCCATGACCCACAGCTCGAGCAAATCCGCGGGGTGCAGGCTAGGCTCGACGAGGGAGCACGAGCGCTTGAGCCGATCCGCCGGGACGTCGGGCAGGCATGGGCGGCTCAACCTCCGGTCGGAGAAATGCGTCATCTACCCCAGGGCTTCCAGCACCGCATCGCCGGCGATGTCAGGGTCAGGCCGCCACCCGCATCCAGTGGGGTTGGCCAGAACCTGGCTGCAGCAGCAATGCTCCTCCGCGCGATACCGGAGCCATCAACCACCGAGGGGCGGCGAATCCAGGGAGAGTTCAAGAATCTCCTGGAAGGCGCCGCGGTCCGACGGGCCGAGAGCTCCGCCTCCCGAAGGCAGGGGTACCCCTCGGAACCTCATGCCGCGACTTCCCGATTCATGCGGGAAGCCTCGGTCTACACCGAGCGCACGTGCAACACAGCGCCTGAGGCCCCGGGTCGCCTCGGCAATGAGCACCATCACCGCGACCGTCGAGCCCACCTCGACGAGAGGGTGCGCCGAGGCTACCACCCCAGGCGTGGGGGACGCTACGACAGAGGGGAGGATCGGAGTTCTTCGCCCGAACCACCCGGTCCGCAGGCCTTCAGCCGGGCCATACGACGGGCGCCGTTCCCGACCCGGTTCCGACCCCCGACTACTATCACAAAGTACTCGGGGGAGACGAGACCGGAACTGTGGCTCGCGGACTACCATCTGGCCTGCCAACTAGGTGGAACGGACAATGACAACCTCATCATCCGTAACCTCCCCCTATTTCTCTCCGACACCGCCCGCGCCTGGTTGGAGCACCTGCCTCCGGGGCAGATCTCCAACTGGGACGACCTAGTCCAAGCTTTCGCCGGCAATTTCCAGGGCACGTATGTGCGCCCCGGGAATTCCTGGGACCTCCGAAGCTGCCGACAGCAGCCGGGAGAGTCTCTCCGGGACTACATCCGGCGATTCTCGAAGCAGCGCACCGAGCTGCCCAACATCACCGACTCGGATGTCATCGGTGCGTTCCTCGCTGGCACCACCTGCCGCGACCTGGTGAGCAAGTTGGGTCGCAAGACCTCCACCAGGGCGAGCGAGCTGATGGACATCGCCACCAAGTTCGCCTCCGGCCAGGAGGCGGTCGAGGCTATCTTCCGGAAGGACAAGTAGCCCCAGGGTCGCCCATCGGAAGATGCCCCCGAGGCGTCAACTCAGCGCGGCGCCAAGAAGAAGGGCAAGAAGAAGTCGCAAGCGAAACGCGACGCCGCCGACGCGGACCTTGTCGCCGCTGCCGAGTACAAGAACCCTCGGAAACCCCCCGGAGGTGCCAACCTCTTCGACAAGATGCTCAAGGAGTCGTGGCCCTATCACCAGGGGCCCGTCAAGCACACCCTTGAGGAGTGCGTCATGCTTCGGCGCCACTTCCACAGGGCCGGGCCACCCGCGGAGGGTGGCAAGGCCCGCGACGACGACAAGAAGGAAGATCACCAAGCAGGAGAGTTCCCCGAGGTCCGCGACTGCTTCATGATCTACGGTGGGCAAGCGGCGGATGCCTCGGCTCGGCACCGCAAGCAAGAGCGCCGGGAGGTCTGTTCGGTGAAGGTGGCGGCGCTAGTCTACCTAGACTGGTCCGACAAGCCCATCACTTTTGACCAAGCCGACCACCCCAACCATGTGCCGAGCCCGGGGAAATACCCGCTCGTCGTCGACCCCGTCATCGGCGACGTCAGGCTCACCAAGGTCCTCATGGACGGAGGCAGCAGCCTCAACATCATCTACGCCGAGACCCTCGAGCTCCTGCGTGTCGATTTGTCCTCTGTCCGGGCAGGCGCTGCGCCCTTCCATGGGATCATTCCCGGGAAGCGCGTCCAGCCCCTCGGACAACTCGACCTCCCCGTCTGCTTTGGAACACCCTCCAACTTCCGAAGGGAGACCCTGACGTTCGAGGTGGTCGGGTTCCGAGGAACCTACCACGCGGTACTGGGAAGACCATGCTACGCGAAGTTCATGGCCGTCCCCAACTACACCTACCTGAAGCTCAAGATGCTGGGCCCCAACGGGGTCATCACCGTCGGCCCCACGTACAAACACGCGTTCGAATGCGACGTGGAGTGCGTGGAGTACGCCGAGGCCCTCGCCGAGTCCGAGGCCCTCATCGCCGACCTGGAGAGCCTCTCTAAGGAGGTGCTAGATGTGAAGCGTCATGCCGGCAACTTTGAGCCAGCGGAGACGGTTAAGGTCGTCCCCCTCGACCTCAGCGGCGACGCCTCCAAGCAAATCCGGATCGGCTCTGGGCTCGATCCCAAATAGGAAGCAGTGCTCGTCGACTTTCTCCGCGCGAACGCCGACGTCTTCGCGTGGAGTCCCTCGGACATGCCCTGCATACCGAGGGATGTCGCCGAGCACTCGCTGGACATCCGAGCTGGAGCCTGACCCGTCAAGCAGCCTCTGCGCCGGTTCGACGAGGAGAAGCGCAGAGCCATAGGCGAGGAGATCCACAAGCTAATGGCGGCAGGGTTCATCAAAGAGGTATTCCATCCCGAATGGCTTGCCAACCCTGTGCTTGTGAGAAAGAAAGGGGGGAAATGGCGGATGTGTGTAGACTACACTGGTCTGAACAAAGCATGTTCGAAGGTTCCCTACCCTCTGCCTCGCATCGATCAAATCGTGGATTCCACTGCTGGGTGCAAAACCTTGTCTTTCCTCGATGCCTACTCAGGGTATCACCAAATCAGGATGAAAGAGTCCGACCAGCTCGCGACTTCTTTCATCACACCCTTCGGCATGTACTGCTATGTCACCATGCCGTTCGGTTTGAGGAATGCGGGTGCGACGTACCAGTGGTGCATGAACCATGTGTTCGGCGAACACATTGGCCGCACGGTCGAGGCCTACGTCGATGACATCGTAGTCAAGACGAGGAAAGCCTCCGACCTCCTTTCCGACCTTGAAGTGACATTCCGATGTCTCAAGGCGAAAGGCGTCAAGCTCAATCCCGAGAAGTGTGTCTTCGGGGTGCCCCGAGGCATGCTCTTGGGGTTCATCGTCTCCGAGCGGGGCATCGAAGCCAACCCGAAGAAGATCGCAGCCATCACCAGCATGGGGCCCATCAAGGACTTGAAAGGCGTGCAGAGGGTCATGGGATGTCTCGCGGCTCTGAGCCGCTTCATCTCACGCCTCGGCGAAAGAGGTCTACCTCTGTACCGCCTCTTAAGGAAGGCCGAGTGCTTCACTTGGACCCCTGAGGCCGAGGAAGCCCTCGGGAACCTGAAGGCGCTCCTCACGAAGGCGCCTATCTTGGTGCCCCCAGCTGCCGGAGAAGCCCTCTTGGTCTACGTCGCCGCGACCACTCAGGTGGTTATCGCTGCGATTGTGGTCGAGAGGCAAGAAGAGGGGCATGCATTGCCCGTTCAGAGGCCAGTCTACTTCGTTAGCGAGGTACTGTCCGAAACCAAGATCCGCTATCCAAAAGTCCAGAAGCTGCTATATGCAGTGATCCTGACACGGCGGAAGCTGCGACACTACTTCGAGTCTCATCCGGTAACTGTGGTGTCGTCCTTCCCCCTGGGGGAGATCATCCAGTGCCGAGAGGCCTCAGGTAGAATCGCAAAGTGGGCGGTGGAAATAATGGGCGAAGCAATCTCGTTCGGTCATCGGAAGGCCATCAAGTCCCAGGTCTTGGCGGACTTCGTAGCTGAATGGGTCGACACTCAGCTCCCAACAGCTCCGATCCAGCCGGAGCTCTAGACCATGTTCTTCGACGGGTCGCTAATGAAGACAGGAGCCGGCGCAGGCCTACTCTTCATCTCGCCCCTCGGGAAGCACCTACGCTATGTGCTACGCCTCCATTTCCCGGCGTCCAACAATGTGGCCGAGTATGAGGCTCTAGTCAACGGGTTGCGAATCGCCATCGAGCTAGGGGGCCGACGCCTCGACGCTCGTGGTGACTCGTAGCTCGTCATCGACCAAGTCATGAAGAACTCCCACTGCCGCGACCCGAAGATGGAGGCCTACTGCGATGAGGTTCGGCGCCTGGAAGACAAGTTCTACGGGCTCGAGCTCAACCACATCGCCCGACGCTACAACGAGACTGCGGATGAGCTGGCTAAAATAGCCTCGGGGCGAACAACGGTTCCCCCGGACGTCTTCTTCCGAGACCTGCATCAACCCTCCGTCAAGATCGGCGACACGCCCGAGCCTGAGGCACCCTCGGCCCAGCCCGAGGTACCCTCGGCACAGCCCGAGGCACCCTCGGCCCCCAAGGGCGAGACGCTGCGCGTCGAGGGGGAGCAAAGCGGGGTCACGCCTGATCAAAACTGGCAGACCCCGTACCTGCAATATCTCCACCAAGGAGAGCTACCCTCCGACCGAGCCGAAGCTCGGCGGGTGGCGCGGCGCGCCAAGTCGTTCGTCCTGCTGGGAGATGAGAAGGAGCTCTACCACCGCAGCCCCTCCGGCATCCTCCAGCGATGCATCTCCATCGCCGAAGGTCAGGAACTCCTGCGAGAGATACACTCGGGGGCTTGCGGCCATCACGCAGCGCCTCGAGCCCTTGTCGGGAATGCTTTCCGACAAGGCTTCTACTGGCCCACGGCGGTGGCCGACGCCACTAGAATTGTCCGCTCCTACGAAGGGTGTCAGTTCTACGCAAGGCAGACCCACCTACCCGCTCAGGCTCTACAGACGATACCCATCACCTGGCCTTTTGCTGTATGGGGTCTGGACCTCGTCGGCCCCTTGCAGAAGGCACCCGGGGGCTACTCGCACCGGTTGGTCGCCATCGACAAATTCTCCAAGTGGATCGAGGTCCGACCCCTAAACAACATCAGGTCCGAGCAGGCGGTGGCGTTCTTCACCAACATCATCCATCGATTCGGGGTCCCAAACTCCATCATCACCGACAACGGCACCCAGTTCACCGGCAGAAAGTTCCTGGACTTCTGCGAGGATCACCACATCCGGGTGGACTGGGCCGCCGTAGCTCACCCCATGTCAAATGGGCAAGTAGAGCGTGCCAACGGCATGATTCTACAAGGGCTCAAGCCTCGGATCTACAACGACCTCAACAAGTTCGGCAAGCGATGGATGAAGGAACTCCCCTCGGTGGTTTGGAGCCTGAGGACAACGCCGAGCCGAGCCACGGGCTTCACGCCGTTCTTTCTAGTCTATGGGGCCGAGGCCATCTTGCCCACAGACCTAGAATACGGCTCCCCGAGGACAAGGGCCTATGCCAGCCAAAGCAACCAAGCTAGTCGAGAAGACTCGCTGGACCAACTGGAAGAGGCTCGGGACAAGGCCTTACTACACTCGACGCGGTACCAGCAGTCCCTGCGACGCTACCACGCCCGAGGGGTCCAGTCCCGAGACCTCCAGGTGGGTGACCTGGTGCTTCGGCTGCGACAAGACGCCCGAGGGCGGCACAAGCTCACGCCCCCCTGGGAGGGGCCGTTCGTCATCGCCAAAGTTCTAAAGCCCGGAACGTACAAGCTGGCCAACAGTCAAGGCGAGGTCTACAGCAACGCTTGGAACATCCAACAGCTACGTCGCTTCTACCCTTAAGATGTTTTCAAGTTGTTCATATACCTCGCTCCCACGCAAAGTTTAGTCATCAAGGAAGGGTCGGCCTCGCCTCGGCAAAGCCCGACCCTCCCTCGGGGGCTAAAAGGGGGGAACCCTCTCTGCGTCGAATTTTTTCCTCGAAAAAAGATCCCTTCTGCCAGAATGTCTTTTGTGCTTTTTGACTACTTCGAAAGTGGATCCTGAAAACGACGGAGTACACGTAAGCAGCCAAGGCTGACCGAGCCGAGGGACTCCTACGCCTCCGGGATACGGATACCTCACTCATCACCTTCTGCGATAAGTAACTCACGTTCGGATAAGTGATTCCGCGGACCGAACAAGTCTTCACGCTCGGAAGCTCTTCTGCCGGAGTGATTCTTCGAGCCTTCTTGACTGCGTCGGTGACAGAACCCCATGGACGGGTAAGAGTGCGCGTAAGCGGCAAGGCTGACCGAGTCGAGGGACTCCTACGCCTCCGGGATACGGATACCTCACTCATCACCTTCCGTGAGAAGCAGCTCTCGCTCGCACAAACAATTCTGTTACCGACAAAAAAGTCCGGGTACTCGAAGCAAGAGGAAAAGAGACGCAGCTTCACAACACGGCGAGGGTGTGTTTTGGCCTCGGCGGCCGTAGGAAACACACGCTACAAGACGATCCGATCCTGCAGGCTCGGATCTTGACGCTTGAAGGGAGCAGCAGCACCCTCGGCGTCGACAACACCTTCGGCGAAGTCCGACCAGGCCTCGGACGGCGACGCGGTCCGAAGACCTCCACTCTGAGGGACGGCGTCATCACCAAGCCTGGGCCGTCGCCGCCAGGGTCTTCTCCGGGAATCCGGCCCGAGCAGGCGGCTCGGCCGGTCACCCCGGGGCCTCGGCCAGCTGTCCTCCGAGGACGTCAGCTCGATCCGAGGCCTCGGCTGGTCAATTCCGGCGTCGGTCCCACTAACGGACGACCCGGCCAGGCTCCGGCCGACCAGGTCTTCTTTTCAAGCCAACTCTGCCTCTGTTCGCGCTGACACCGCTACCCCTGGCCTCGGCTCATCGAAGAGCGGCCGAGGGGTTCCTTTAACTGAGCAAGAGAAGTCTCGGACAACAAGGCTGACCGAGCCGAGGGACTCCTACGCCTCCGGGATACGGATACCTCACTCGTCACCTTTACACGGGGCGACTCACGCTTGGTGAAGCGGTTCAGACAACCAACAGGCGAGTCTTAGTGCTCGAAAATGAGGAAAAAACATGGCTCCGTGCCGAAATTACACACATGTTCAGGCCCCGACAGCCACAATGAACAAAAACACTGGCATTCGAAGTGCCATCACAGACGGAACTCTGGTTCCGTCCCCGCAGGTATGAACAACCTCCGCACCGGGGAGCCTGCGGGGCGACGAGCACCGGGGGACCCGCCAGCGACCTCTGCAGCAGCAACCATGGTCCCAGGACGGACGCGGCCACCGGAGGGCTCTCGTTCACGTTCCCGCTCAAGGGACGCGAACCAGCTATTAAAGCCAAAGAGCGGGCTGCTCCAAAGCGCACCGGCAGGTCCTCGCTCCCGTCCTCGCCACGAAAGCGAGGAAGAGGGCGGAATGTTGCATCCTAGCTGGGCAGCAACAGTCCGCCTTCCCCGGCATGGCTGGAGGACGTATCCTCCGCATAGCTGGAGGATGATTGCCACCACCAGAAGCTGGAAGAAGAGGTGGCCAGCCGGCCCGCGCGGGAGGTAGAGCCCCGGCTCGCCTCGCCCCCCCGCCCCAGCAAGGATGACGAACATCCTCGAGGCTGAGGGCGGGACCAAGATCACAGCCCGGTTCACCTCTCCCCATCCAGGGGCTGGAGGTCACCGTTTTGGGTGACCGCCGGTGGAGGGGTGCAACCGGGCTGCATGATGAAAATCCTTGAAGCCGAACGATGGCTGAAAGGTACCAACTCCCGCGGAGTTGCGTTCCTCCAACGACGAAGCGGAAAGACGGCGGGAATCCCCCATCCGGGGGCTTGGAAGGTGGAAGGACACGATGCATAAGGGAGCGCGAAGACTTGGTCGCCTTCCAAGGGGGTCACCCTCCTTTTAAAGGCGACTCTCCCTACTTGCGTCCCCAGCCGTCGCGGGCTGAGTCTTCTCCAACACGCTCCAAGGTCTTCCCCTACGGCGCGGGGGCTGGGTCCCACACGTCATGCAAGCCGGCTTAGAGCAAAAGAAGTCAAACCGCAGTGCGCGGTGCGTACAATCGCCCAGCGGTTACAAGACCAGCGGGCGAAAGGGCGGGCAGCCATGCAGGCGGCATGCAACCGCGCCAAGTGGGCGCACTTCTCCGACTCCCAACACGCCCGGCATGGAGGCCCAGGCCCACGCGTCATGCAACCGGCGCACCGAATGCTTCGTGCATGCAGCTGCACCGCCACTTGCGCCACCACCGCGCCTCCTCGACTGCGGAACCAATACCGCGACTCGAGGCGACCCAGCGCACGACCCAGCAGCACCAGCCTGGCGCGACGGTCAATACGGCCAAAAATGGGCCGGCAGTAATGGCGGTGGCAGGCGGGCAGGAGCAGCGGTCACGTCGTCAGCCAAGCCTACGTCCCATCCAGGGGCGACGAGAGAACCCTCTCTCACGGCGTGAAGACAACGCGCCCGTGTTCCGTTCCTCGAACGGCTCGCGCACGCGCAACGGCCGCCTCGCGAACCACTCGCCCCGTCGCATTAACTCCGCGGCAGGACGGGCGGCGCCTCTGGCAGGAGAAGCGGGCGACGCTTCGCCTTCGCCATAATGACCGCGTCAAAAAAAGGTACGCCGCGTCGTTCGATTTCGTATCCTTTTCCTTTTTTCCTCTTTCTCTCTCTTGCAACAGGGACCGGGAAAGGGGGATACCCCAAAAAGGATCCTTCCCCGTGAAGGAACCAGGCTCCGAGCCTCCCTACTGATCAGAGGTTCGAAGGCTGGCCCCTCGGAAGGGTTCGACAGCCGCCTTAGATCGCGTGGGCTCTACACCCACTACTGGTCAGAGGTTCGAAGGCCGGCCCCTCGGAAGGGTTCCACGGCCGCCTCAGGCTACTCGGGCTCCGCGCCCATTACTGATCAGGGGTTCGAAGGCTGGCCCCCGAAGGGTTCACAGCCGCCTCAGACACAGAGCGAGGGATGACCATGGGTACGTTCGATACATAACCAAGGCTCGGGCTGCGCTCCCGAGGTACCCTAGGACATTTCCGAGACCAGCGAGAACGATCTTGTAACGGAATCCCATCAGAGGGAGGCATCGAGCCCTCGGACCCCGTCGCCAGGGGACCGAGTCCGGCAGATCACCCGCAGGTACTTTTGGGCGCGCCTCTGGGCCCCTAGCCGACCCCTAACGAACGGGGCATGGACGTACACTCGGATTACCCGCTTGCAGCTCACCGGAGACACCATGTTCGGCGCCCATCGAGGGCAACATGGCGCTTTCCCCCCTCCTCCTTGCGGAAAGGCGACGCAGGGGCGTATGTAAAAAAGTCGAGTCTGTCCTTGATCGCCCTCTCGCCCTGTGCAGAGGCTCGGGGGCTGCTCTCGCAAACCCGGCTCCGGCCGAACCGTTGACAGCGTCAACATACCAGCCCGAGAACTTGGGACCCGACCGTACACCCGGGCTACGGCCAGCTCGCATGAGGGACGACCAGACCAGCCGAAGCATTACGCGAGGCATTAAGACCTCGGAGGAGTGAAACCACTCCTCCGAGGCCTCGGGGGCTACACCCGGCGGGTGCGCTCGCGCGCACCCACCGGAACAAAACGCAACCGAGAAAGGCTGGTCCCCTTGCAAAAAAGTGCGACGAAAGCCTCCAAGCGAGTGCTAACACTCCCTTCGAGGCTCGGGGGCTACTGTCGGGGACCATAATTAGGGGTACCCTCAAGGCTCCTAATTCTCAGCTGGTAACCCCCATCAGCATAAAGCTGCAAAGGCCTGATGGGTGCGATTAAGTCAGGGATCAGTCCATTCGAGGGACTCGATCACGCCTCGCCCGAGCCTAGCCTCGGACAAGGGCAGCCGACTCCGGAGGATCTCCGTCTCGCCCGAGGCCCCCCTCCAGCGGCGAACATATTTCCGGCTCGCCCGAGGCCCTGTCTTCGCCAAGAAGCAACCCTGACCAAATCGCCGCACCGACCGACCAAATTGCAGGAGCATTTAATGCAAAGGTGGCCTGGCACCTTTATCCTGACGCGCGCCCCCTAGCCGATAGAGCCGAAGTGACCGTCGTCACTCCGCCGCTCCACTGACCGGCCTGACAGAAAGACAGCGCCGCCTGCGCCGCTCCGACTGCGGTGCCACTTGACAGAGTGAGGCTGACAAGCAGTCAGGCCCGGCCGCAGGCACCATATGAAACTCCGCTCCGCCCGACCCAGGGCTCGGACTCGGGCTAAGTCCCGGAAGACGACGAACTCCGCTCCGCCCGACCCAGGGCTCGGACTCGGGCTAAGCCCCGGAAGACGATGAACTCCGCTCCGCCCGACCTAGGGCTCGGACTCGGGCTAAGCCCCGGAAGACGACGAACTCCGCTCCGCCCGACCCAGGGCTCGGACTCGGGCTAAGTCCCGGAAGACGACGAACTCCGCTCCGCCCGACCCAGGGCTCGGACTCGGGCTCAGCCCCAGAAGACGACAAACTCCGCTTCGCCCGACCCCAGGGCTCGGACTCTGCCCTGGCCTCAGCCGACGGTCTCCGCCTCGGCCGAACCAGGGGCTCGGACTCGACCTCGGCCACGGAAGACAGACTCGACCTCGGCTTCGGAGGAGCTTCCACATCACCCAACCTAGGGCGCAGACCAGCCACGTCAACAGGAGACGCCATCATCACCCTGCCCCGAGCTGACTCGGGCCACGGGGAACAAGACCGGCGTCCCATCTGGCTCGCTCCACCAGAAAGGCAATGATGGCGCCCCGCATACTCTGTGACGACGGCTGCTCTCAGCCCCCTTATGGAAGCAAGAGGACGTTAACAAGGACTCAACAGCTCCGACAGCTGTCCCTCCGCCAGGCTCCAACACTCCTCCGACGGCCACGACATCACACCAGCTGGGTGCCAAAATCTCTCCGGCTGCCACGACGACATGTACTTAGGGCGCTAGCTCTCCTCCGCTAGACACGTAGCACTCTGCTATACCCCCCATTGTACACTTGGATCCTCCCCTTACGCCTATAAAAGGAAGGACCAGGGCTCTCTTAGAGAGGGTTGGCCGCGCGGGGACGAGGAGGAGACAGGCGCTCGCGTGAGGCCGCTCGCTCCCTCTCCCGCGTGGACGCTTGTAACCCCCTACTGCAAGCGCACCCGACCTGGGCACGGGACGAACACGAAGGCCGCGGGATTTCCACCTCTCTCACTCCTGTCTCCGGCCACCTCACTTCCCCCCTTCGCGCTCGGCCTCGCATCGACCCATCTGGGCTGGGGCACGCGGCGACATTCACTCGTCGGCTTAGGGACCCCCCGGTCTCGAAACACCGACAAGGAGGGTGGACTGGAGGCGAAGCGACGCTATGCGTGTAGCCGGCAGAGCGGAGTAACTGAGTGGATGGGGTGTTTTCCTTGGCTGAGGGTGTTGAGTGTGTGTGGAGAGGGAGAGGGTAGCTGGGTGTATTTATAGCTGAGTGTATGTGGTGTAGCACAGTAAAGTTTACTGTTGGTGAGAATAGTGACGAATGAATCGTCTGACTTAGTATGAACATGAGAGTTATAGGCAGAATATGGGACGAGAGTATTTTGGGAGTTTTCTAGAATATGAACCATGCTTAAGGGATGACATGGTTGGATAGGGAATAGTTTGATAAGAATTTAGAAGCGAGAATTATTGGAATCTGAGTTTGGAAGCCTGGTTCGAAGGAATCTCAAGTTAAGCGTGCTCAACTTGGAGAAACCTAGGATGAGTGACCAGATGGGAAGTTCCTACTGGAAGGAAAATCACAGTCACCGGAGTTTGTATAACTGGAATATGGGTCTGGCTGGTCTTAGGTGGACTAGACAGCATGATGGATGAGTAGTTGAAATTTGGGGTGATCGGATGATCGATGAATATTAACGGTGAATAGTAACGGTAAATAGTGACGGTAAATAGTAACGGTAAATAGTAACGGTAAAATAGTAACGGTAAATAGTGACGGTAAAATAGTGACGGTAAATAGTAATGGTAAATAGAAACGGTAAATAGTAACGGTAAAAAGTAACGGTAAATAGTAACGGTAAAAAGTAACGGTAAATAGTAACAGTAAAAAGTAACGGTAAATAGTAACGGTAAATAGTAACGGTAAAATAGTGATGGTGAATAGTTCGTATGAACGAACGATGAACGATGAATAGGAATTATGAACGAACGATGAACGATCGAATGATCGAACGAACGGACGATCGGAATTTTGGTAGCATAACGGCAGGAAAAGGATTATTTGGACGAACGAACGGACGAACGATCGAACGATCGGACGAACGGACGAACGAACCATGAACGATCGGACGAACGATCAAACGATCGGACGAACGAACGATCGGAATTTCGGCAGCATAACGGCAGGAAAAAGATTATTTGGACGAACGAACGAACGATCGAACGATCGGACGAACGGACGAACGAACCATGAACGATCAGACGAACGATCAAACGATCGGACGAACGAACGAACAACTAAGAACAGGGGGACGAACGATCGAAGAACGACCGAACGATCCTTGTGCTAGTGTGTGCTTGTGTGGAACATGGAGTGGGTGTGTGTGGGGGGGGAGAGTTGCCATGAAATGGCTTGGGGTGGGATGAGAGGAGGCCCTTGCCCCTCTATTTATAGCCATGGTGGGGGGATTAGGAGGAGGGATGAGAGGATTAGTGGGAGGATGAGTGGATTAGTGGGAGATTAGCATGTATTTGTCTTATATGAGTGTAATTAGCTTGTAGAGCTCACCGTATGACACCGGAGGCATACGTATACGTATGAGCATGAAGAAAGTTATGAAGAAAATATTTGTGGGGGCTTGAAAAATGATTCTGAAGGTATTTCTTAGGAAGAAAATACTTGGAGATATATCGGTGGAATATTTGGGCAATATTTCTGGAAAGAATTTGAGGGGATCACTAGGGAAAATATCTGGACAATATTTTTGGAAGGAATTTGAGGGGGATCATTGGGGAAATATTTGTAGGATATTTGAGGAGGATTTTGGAGAGAATATAGACCACTATACTTTATTTGTTCATATCAACTCGCAAACAAACATTTTGAAACAAAATTTAAAATTCATTTTGAATTTAGAGCGAGTTTGAGAAAATTTCAGGATTTGAATTTTTGGGATGCTACAGGACTGCAGGATGTGCCTTCCATCGTTGCGCACTGCGGGGGTCCCGGGGCAAGGGGCGTGGACAGCGGTGGTGAATGGATGATGGACGACATGGTGAATGGCGCGGTCACCGGTGGGGAAGCAGATGCGTGCTGGCGAATCCCGGGCGTGGTGAATGTCGCGGTCTCCGGTGGGTAAGCCGAGGCGTGTTGTGGATGTGCCATGCCGGAACTGGTGGGGAAGGGCGCGGTCTCTGGTGGGGAAGGGCTTGGACGCGGTGGGGAAGCACGCTGCAGGGGCATGGTGAAGGGCGCTGATGGCTAATTGCTCTACCTGCGCCGCGCGTGGGGATGGGTGTGGAGGCGGGCGTAGATTGGAGGTGGTCGTCGACTGCGGCGAGGATGGCTCTCGGCGTTGAAGGCGGCCTGGGGTCGGGTGCTGATTGCTCTACCTATGCCATGCGGGCGTTGATGGGAGGCGCGGCGCAGGGATTGGGGATGAAATTCCATGGCGGGGGCTCGGGCGCGATGGTGGCGGACTTGGGGGCAGGGGCATGGTGAGGTCGGGTGGACGCCCTCCATAGAGTCATATGGTGTAGTAGAGATTCCTATCCCGTGTGGATTGGATAGAATTGAAAAAAATATGAAAGATTTTGTTTTATTTAATATTTAAATCCATTTAATTCCATCCAATCTACATGGATTGAGAGCAAAACAAATAAGCCCTAAGAAAGCCCAGGAGCTCGCTAGTATACTCGCGTGGACCTACACGCTATACGTACGGACAAGTGCTCAATACAACGTATATCGTGTAAAATACTGTTTTATATTATAAACTAAACTGTTTATAAAGTAGCATAAAACAAAATGATATAGGGAGTGAGATAGGACAACAACTAATATACAATCAGACCTTATATGCAAGCGTGCAAGCGAGCCTCTTAGTTTGTTAGATCATGATCTAACTGTAGACATGATCGTGGTTTGTTAGTGGGGTTTCCTATAAATCTACACGAGTTGGTGATAGAATGGTTTAAGTGTTAAATGTAATTCATGATTGAATCATAATCTAACGACGCTTGCATATAAGACCTGATTGCATATCAGTTGTTGCCGTGAGATAAAGGTGAAAAGCCGATGTGTAGAGATGGCAACGGGTAAAAACTCGTTCGCTATTACTTGCCCAAACTCATACCCGTGAAGAAAAAATATGGCCGCTAAAAAACTCATACCTATGACGGGTATAAAAATTTGCCAAAACCCATGCCCATGCGGGTTTTGGGTACCCAAAGGGTTTCCCATACCCACTAACATCAACACGAAAAATAATTCATCATATAAATGATAGTTAATGTATTAATAAACCCGAATAAAAGGAACAAGTGATAACTAATTTTAGCTTAAACTTTGTTACATTGAGTTTATGGCAACGACTGTTGTGCAAGCAATCTTTCTATGCAAGCGTGCAAGCAAATCATCTGATCCGTTAGATCGTGATCGAACCGTAAGTCACATTTAACACTTAAACCCTTCCACCACTAGCTTAATAATCTTTATAAAAAAACCCCTAACAAACTATGGTTATATCTGTGGTTGGATCACGATCTAACGGATCAGATGGTTTGCTTGCACGCTTGCACAGAAGGATTGCTTGCACAGCAGTCGTTGCCTGAGTTTATTTCAATTAGAACATATTCAATTAATAATATTATGAGACATATTTATAAGATATATTGATTTTAAGACGAGTTTTAAAAACACATGAGTTTGCGGGTATGGATAGTGAAAGAACAAGTCCATGCCCACGTACCCGCTGGATTTTCATTTGAACTTATTAATAAACTCATGGGTAGAGAAATTGATCTAAATTCATATTCTAATAGAGCAAAAGCCCACTGAGTTTCAGGTAGCGGGTACCCATTGCCATCTCTAAAAGATGTGCGAGAGGGCTATACATCGCACGGGCCAGACGTGGAGCAGGCCAGGGTCGAGGCCCAACTGGAGCTCCAGGAAGGCACACAGGCCGAAAGCCGCCACCGTTTCTTCATCTCCCATCTGCCGGCGCTCCATCTTCGACTCCCTCCCCGACTCGCGCTCGGCACGCAGGCGACGACGGCGGCGCTCAGGCTCGGGCTCGGGCTCTCAGCGACGGCGGGGCAGTCCCAATTTCGGCGGCGGCGTCAGCGGCTCCCCCTCCCGCCTCTTGCCAATCGCCTCGCGCCCTCGCCTCCGGTCCTCCGCACACCGGCCGGTGACCCTGCGTGCGCGCCTCCCGCTCCCCTCCCGCCTCCGGTGGACCGTTGACAGCGCCCGGCCCCGGCGGCTGCACTGCGCGCCGCGTACGGCCGGCGGGCAGCGGGAGCCAGCAGCCGCTGCTCTACCAAGGCGGCCGCACCGCTTTGGTAGCGCTTATGCCCCAACGAAGCGTTACCCGTCCGCTTAGCGCTGAAGCGTGCGCTTAGTGCCGCCTGTTGGAACCCTGATCTATAGTTGGTCTTCTTATAACTTCTCATAGTACACTTTCAGCAACACATTGGACTACAATGGAGAATATGCGTTATGCTGAGGAGCTCGTGAGGGAGTTTCTAGTTTTCAGGGGTTTCACAAGTACGCTGCAAGCGTATGAGACAGAGTTGTCTACTGAGATTGGCAGGAACTTTCAAGGAGACAAGATCGTGGATTTAGTGTTCTCAGAGTATGTACCGAAATACCAACTGGACAAGTTGCTCGGTCTGTTTGCCTTTTTCAAGCAGTGTTTCATGTCACCTGCGGACACAGAGTTGTTCTCAACCCTTGTTAAGTTGGAGCTGTCAGTATTAAGGTACTATGTTATTAATGCTTTGAAATCTGGAAGACAAGACAAAGTAATTGAATTCTTTGGTGAGAGTGGCAATTATCTGATGCAAAAGCGTGGAGATTGGCTGGCATGGTTTGGTGCGTGTTCTTGCCTTCTTTTTCCTAACTCCTTATACGTCATTCTCATGCTTTGTCAATCTCAATAACAATGTGCAGCTATTCCATATATTAAGAACCCAAGCTTGGATCCACAATTCCGTCTATATTTCTCCAAAGAGTGGCTGGACACTTTGGTTCTTTCATTTAGGAATTTTTTGAGTGGGATATTCAATGATACTCATATCCTTCCATAATATACTCTTTGTTGTATCTCTGGTGGGATGTTTCCCAACATTTTACAATATCTTCTTTCCTATTGACTGATTTATAATGTTATCCCCTTCCTAGGTGAACATCACTGCGATAGAACTCAATGTTCGTGAATGCTATTGTTTCTAACTTTCTATGATTTTTTTGATTTGACATACATAGTGTTATTTGCTGCTACACTGTTTGCCCTTAACTTTTCCACGGACCCCAGCTCTTATGAGAATTAGTAGTGAAAAGAATACCATCAAATCCCTCAAGAATGACATAAAACAACTGAATAATAAATTGGCAGAGCTACAAGCATCCTTAGAGGAGAAGGAAGATGAAATCTCTCTGTTGAGGAGGTAAATTTATTCTCATTTCTCTTGCAGGCGAAGTTACTTTTTTTTGCCTATTAATGCATGCAAATCTTTTTGACTTGGCATACGTATCCTTCCAAAAATTAACAGCTAGTTTATTAGGTTTGATTTGGTTAACTGAATTATATTCATAATAAAGTATTCTAACATTAACTTTTCTATATAGGTTTCTTTCTGCTATTAATGTTAAGCTTGGTTAGATTGTGAGTGCTAAATCTAACCTCATCACGTATACAGAAACAAACGCATGCATGCATCCTCTAAACATGCCACAACATATAAATGTAGGAACTATAATAGTGGTGGTTATGGAAACAAGAATGTAGTTGGTACTAGTACAGCTGGTTCCCCTCATGAAGAGATGTCAGAAAACTATGAAGAATCCTCGGCCTCGAGTAGCATGATACAGGGTTTTGATTCTCGGTCCTCAAGTTCAGTGAAATCTTATACAAGAGGTGGAAAATTCCATGAATCTTCTGAGATCAACCATACAGGTTGGTGCTTATCTTTTTCATGGCTATTGTATCAGTATTTACCACATGTTTGTGCTGGGAACCTAGTAAGATAGGGTTTCACTGGTTTCCATGCATTGGTATTACACTGAATTAGCGGTTATGCAGAATACCCTTAACCTTAACCTGGATAACACAATGCAAGCTGTTATTTGGTTTGCCTACATAAAGCTGTACATTGTTACACTTGTAATTTATTTCCTGCGTAAGTGGCCAGACTAGGCCTTGGGCTGTAGAGTGGGTGCGGGAGGGAGTGTGCATAGTTGAATACACAGGATGCGTTACACATGTAATTGGTTTCCTTCATAAGTGGCCAGACTAGGCCTTAAGCTGCAGAGCGGGTGTGGGAGGGAGGGTTCATAACAGGATACACAGGATTTGGCCGGTGGTGCAGGCTGAACTTGCTTTGAGGACAGTGCTAGCCTGCATATGGGATTATGCAGGCAACCAAACATGGACGAATTGCACTATGGGGGCCTGTATAAGGGGTTGTTCAGGCAACCAATTTGACCCTTAGTTGTGCTTTTGCCTTCACCACCATGCATACTAAGAGCATCTGTAGTGATGAGTGGAATCATTGCCGACATGTAGGACTGAAGAGAGCAAAAATAACGTTTACTGTTGAACTGGTCTTAACTGCATGTATGGGTTCACAATAGCAATAAACAAATTGGACAAAATAATCCGTGCCTGATTGCCTCCTCATGGCTACAGATAACAAGCCTGCAAAAATATGATTCAATACCCTTTACATTGACTCCTCTAGTGGCGCGATTTGAGTCAAGATGCCCAAGAGGGGCAGGGTGATGAATTGGGCTTCTTTAATTTTTTTTTTCAAATTAAAACCTAAGCACAAGCCGAAACTTCATCCAAGTGCCTAATGGTATGACAAAATTTTGCACCCTAATTTTCAATCCTATACTAGCATGACAATTATAGAAATGTAACCGCTTGAATTGAATTTCTCAAATGTAAATGTGGTAAGTATATCTTCAATATTTTGTCGAGGTATCGAAGAGTCGACATTCTCGTTGGAGCACCCGTACAAGGGTGCCACTCCCCTTGGTCCGTGTAAGAAAAGTGCTCTCTACGAGCTGGTTCTTCGCCGCTCTGGTATGGTGAACCGCTCACAACCATATACAATCTTGAGTTGGGTTACCCACAAGCTCTCCGACTGATCACCACACTCTCAATCGCCACCTAATCGTTTAGGTGATACCGATCACCAAGAGTAACAAGCATAAACTCTCAATTGACCATACCAAGTCTAATGAGGGTGGTGGATGCACACAAGCTATTCTCAGTGCACTAATGAGGCTGCTAATCGCGCGATTATCAACTTCCAAGTTCCTTATTAGACAAAGGCTATTCCTCACTCTCAAGGGGTTGCTTCAACAATTGAAATGGGCAAGAGAACTTAATATGCAGAGTTGGGGTATAAATAGCCCCAAGGGGTGAAACTAGCCGTTACACCCCATCAACATAGTTGAAGACACCGGACATGTCCGGTGCTCACCAACTCACTGCACCTGACATGACGGTCAAGGATTTCAAGTCGTCTGACTAATCACGATTAGTTGCGATTAGTCGGGCAAGTCGGTTTTGTTGATGCGACTAGGAAGTCCGATCCGATCTACTCGACAAATCGTCTGGTCGTCCGACTAATCGTCGACTAAGCGTGATTAGTCGTCCAATTTGGGTGGGGACGACTAGGATCTGTTTTTTGCTGTGGACTGCTGGTCGCGGCCCAGTTTGGGTGGGAACGACTAATGGGGTGGTAATAGAGCCCATCAGTGTTAGGGTTTAGTAAAACCGGCTGCTACCCTCTGCCCCTCTCCCTGTTCTACCAGCAGACTGTTTGATTCTGGCGGCTGCCCTCTCCTTGTTCCTCAACGGCGGCTGCCCTCTCCTTGTTCCTCAACGGCGGCTGCCCTCTCCTTGCTCCTCAATGGCGGCTGACCTCTCCTTGTTCCTCAATGGCGGCTGCCCTCTCCTTGTCTGTCAACGGTTGCAGCCTCCTCGGCAGCGGCGGCCAGCAGCCTGCACAGCGGCAAGATGAGTACATTGTCTGAAGGTACCTTTCATCGCTGCACCCCTATGTGATCTGTTCCCTTCTTGAATTCATCTCTCTGTTCATCACAACACTCTTCATCTATGCACCTGCACAGCCCTCAATTTCTTTCATTCTTTCATTCTTTGTGTTAGTGACTGGTATGAGTGATGTTCTGAAATCTGAATTCTGATTTGTCCAGTTCTAGTTTTCAATATTCATATTTGTTATGTTTGGTATTGCCTCCTATATGCTATATTGCTATATATATTATATATATAGGTCCTGTAAATATGCAGGACAACTGTATGGACGCCCAACTCGACTAGGACCCAATTAGTTGACCTAATCGTCGTCCTAATCGCGATTAGTCGCCTGGTCGCCCAGGTGGATCGACTAGCAAGTCGGCCGACTTGAAATCATTGATGACGGTGCCTTCCCAACGACTAGTTTATGAAACTAGTCGACGTAGTCGTTACTATACGTGGCATCCGATGCGTACACCTGTAATACATCAGACATGTCTAATGAGTGTGGTATTTGAGTGCATAATTGTAGATCTCTCTGAGTACCCTATCCGGTGGCACACCAGACATGTTCGGTGAGTACTCACCCTCAACACAATTTACCTATTCTCTGAGTACCCTATCCGGTGTCATGTCTGCTGGTACTCTGGCACGTCTGGTGAGTACAATTTTCTTTAGGCCACTTCTGCAAGCTCTAGGTGCCCTGTCCGGTGCACCTTATTCAATGTACATTGGACACATCGATGTTTCTCTCACACACTATAGGCCACACTACAGAGCACACTCATGTTAGGTGCTTTATTCGATGAAGCACTGGACACGTCCATTGCTACTGCAACATCGCCAATGCAACATCACCAATTCATTCGTTTCAATCGTTTTTGAGTTGGGTTTTGTTTCAAACTTTTTGTAGGCTCTCTTGGGTTATCTATCACTAGTTTTCACAACTGTGCACCACCACACCTAACTAGACATGTCTGGTTCAAGCTACATGTTTCATGCCCCTTTATAGAAGAAAATAAAGGTCTTATTATTAATCTAAGTGTCTGACTTCATTGACACTTAGAACTAGCTGATTTTTAACCTTCTCGACCATCCTTTGAAAACTGACCATTGTTTTCCATCAATAAGGGCATGAATATCATATGAACCCAATCATCTTTTGTTACTGTGACCTAACTTACCTTGTTTCTGTAACACACACGTTAGTCACAATAATATTATGTTGTCATTAATCACCGAAACCAAATTGGGGCCTATATGCTTTCAGTGTTAGTTCAATTTTACATCATCTGAAATGAAAAGTCGGTTTTCTGGGCACCTGGAGATGGTCTAATGCTTCCGTAGTTTAGATTGTTTTAATGTGTGCACCAATATATTTTTCCTATTTCATATTCTTCAATTTATTCTTCTGTTGTGCTTTATGTATAGTACATGTTTTCCATATCTTTGGTACCCTTTCTTTTGCTGCAGAGGATCAGCAGGTTTTGGTGACTGAGGAAGAGTTTCCTGAGGTGAAAGTAGATTTCCAGGTAAGCTACAGTTTGTTCTACTATTATATCATCCCCTTTTGCAGTCACCTGTATGACTGATTAGACTTGCTAACAGGAAACATTTTTAGGCCATAACAGTCCAATTAGCCGATGTCGATTTTCTGCATCTGGGTCAAATATTGCTAGTTCATCAATTGATGGCACAGTTAGGTAATTTTGCTATATTTGAGTAACTTCACATTGGCTGCCAAACTCAAGGTTCTGGAGTTTGACTCGTTGACATTATCCTTTCGAAAGGATTTGGACATATGATTCGTCAACTGCATCATCCAGAAATGCTACTATATACTGTGGGTCTGAAGTCAGTGCACTTTCATGGGAATGCAGATCTGACAGATTGGTATGCCTATATTGGATTTGATGGCACTACTATCTTTCCATTACTCTAAATTTGGTTAAACTAAACTTGTTGAAGATTTCTGTTTTGTCACCCATTTCTCTTGACCATAGCTGCTCATAGGCACAGCTAATGGAGGAATTAAAGCTTGGAATGCTGATGCAAAGAGAGTTGTTTGCGACCTGAGTACATCTAGAAACTTTCCAAGGTTATAATCTATAGTCTGCTTGTTCCTTGCTGAGAATGTTTTGTTAACAAAGTTTTTCTATTTCTTGCAGCATCTTAGATTTGAAATGCAGCCCTGTTGAACCTGTGTTTGTCTCTGCAGCTGCATCAAGACGGTATTGTCTAGATTTCATACTTCATGTGCATGATAAGAAGTCCATAGCTTTGTTAACTCCACATACTTTTCTCTCTAGTAGCATCGTTTTATTATACTTAGTTTGAACTTATACATCTTTTCAGGCATGGATCAACTACATTTGAGAGAACAGGATTTGCCAACTTGACAGTGTGGCATATGAAAACATGGAAGCCATTGGTAGTTCATTTGCTTTCATCCTCTCTTGAACTTGTATGTGGATTTGTAGCCAGTATCTTTTCTAAAGGCTTCCCCCCCCTTTTTTTTCTTCTACTGTGAAGACTGTCCTCCCTCTTGGTGAGGATCCACCTGCCATTACTTCTCTTTGCTTCAATCACAATGGGAAGATTTTGGCAGCTTCTGCTACAGATGGAATGATTCACATGTTTGGTATCCTTTCATTGTGATATTCTTGTACCATCCCTATCAAATCTATAGTTTATTCATATTTGATGCAGATTTCTACTTTTTTTGTACTGGTATTTTGTTCTTAAGACATACATCTTGTTATTGTCGATCAATTATTCAGCTACACTAGTCTGACCTCAACCAGAATTATAAGAGCTTAGCTAGTTAGCAATCATAAATATTGGAAAGCCAGTTTAGCAATGAGAGAGTTTATCGGTGAGTGGTCTTGGAACTTTGCACTGTTTGCTGCAATGATGCTAGAACCTGCTTCTGTTTTGTTTGCATGAGATTCCCCCCTCCTCCTTTGTGATTATTTGAGCCTGCCATCTTCCTTAACTGCAAACAGACATGTCTGCTGGTCTTCAAATTACAGGATGGCCTGCCCATGATTCACCTGTGAGCTCTGTTCTTTTTGGGCCAGCAGAAACTAGCATCTTCAGCTTAGGCTCGGACGGAAAGGTATGCAGCATTTCACCTTTTTTTTTACTTCATTTATGCAACTTTCTGATGCCCTACTAAGTGCTTATCGTCTGCACATCAGATTATAGCCCCTGGATCCTCATGGCAAATAATCTTCTTAGTTATACTCCAGTTAGCAACTATAAACAAAATTAAAGTCGCAACATGTTTTATATTGTTATTGTTTCTCTGTACTAACGTGAATGATTTTATACAAATATTTAATTTAATAACAATCCATTAATTTGCATGGTTTCATCCGAATGTTAACTTTATTGACTCTAGATACTTGAATGGAGTTTGCACAATCAAGGTCAGATTCTTTGGTCA
Source organism: Zea mays (assembly GCF_902167145.1). Lineage (NCBI taxonomy): Eukaryota > Viridiplantae > Streptophyta > Magnoliopsida > Poales > Poaceae > Zea > Zea mays. Next base: position 30,674,254 of record NC_050100.1, on the reverse strand, counting down.
AGAGATTGCAGCAGGTGAGAACACCCTACATTTGGTGTGATCATTTGTGAATTGTTGAGACAGTTATAACCTGCTCATTTGTCCCTGCGCTTCTGCTATCAGATTCTGCAATCCGGAGAGCTTTAAAACACGAATGCATGAAATAGCATTGGATTCAAATGGCAAGAGGCTGCTGGTCACCTCCGGTTTGGTTCGGGCCCCAATATACCAGGTTTCACAATCATCTTATTGCCCCCACATAAATTTACGTTTGTAGAGATGGGTACAATGATCCTTACGCATCCCTTCAGGTACAAGGCCATGAAAGCGAACTGAGGACACTGCCGCACAGTTCATCTATCACAAGTGTGGATTGGCATCCAACACTGCCAATGTACATCACTGGATCCGCAGACCACTCTGTCCGGGTCACGTCTATCTTATGATGATCTATAAAACAAGGTGCTGGCAACAACCTTTCCCAGCTAGCTAGCATGCATCAACCCTTATTGACAGTCTTATCCATGCGTGAGGCTCGGTGTCACGCTATTTCCTCGCATGGAAGATGAGCTGTGTTCTTGTTTTGTGGCTTTGGTGTGCGTCTAATTCTGTACCCTTTGGTGGGTTGCTCCAACATTTTTTTTTCTTGTTGTAAACAGGCATAGAGTTCTGTGGTCATTTGCTTTAAAATGAGTGATAGATCAAAATAAGTAAACTTTGTAGCCCGTCTCTCGAAATCTCACGTCTGCATACGCAGATATGCTATATACTGTATGTACTTGTAAATGAATTTGTAGCCCGTCTCAGATAGTACTTCGCATTACAATCTATCATCCTTCACATGCTAGTAGGAGCGACCCACAGGTCAGCGACTTCAAATGCCTTGTGCAGCGCCTATCTGTCTCCGTATTGCTTCTAATCCAGGGACGCCTAGCTGTATTCTTAGCACGCGTGATTTGAGGAACCGGATTCTCTCTAACCTAAGTTAAAGGGACTCGTGCAATCACACACACCTGCGAGTATAACACGAGTCTATCTTCGTAATTCTTTTTTTTTTTATAATTCTGATCAAATTCGAGATGTTTTGCCTCTAAAAAAATTAGTTAAATTTGGAACATACAATACCCCTCCGTCAGAAAAATGTGATGATCTAGAATTTTTAATCAGGCGAGTGGATGGGAGAAATAATTCTACCGAAACCGACTGCCTACTAATCTCTGGGGTACGACTACAACGCGACGCCGGAAGCTTGAACGATGTGAGGTGTTCAACCCCCGGCCAGCAGCCTCGACCTTCCTTAGTTGGCCGACCATGCCATTGCTTTCGATCGGTCCGATCACCCCGAGCACATTCCCCGTCCGGATCAATACCTGCTTATCGTTGACCCCATTGTGGGTACGGTAAGGCTATCCAAAGTGCTCGTAGACGGAGGTAGTGGGCTCAACATCCTCTACTCTGCCGCGTATAATGCCATGGATCTCAACCGAGACCGCCCCGACCGATCGAGGGTCCATTTTTGTCGGGTACATGGGAACCGGGTGCCCGAAGAAAGCCAAAAAGCCTCCCAAAGACGGTCCACTAACGTTAACCCTGGAAGCACCTGTCCCCGGACGAACCCCACGACACTAAGTCGGGGGTCGAGCGTGGCGGAGTCTGATAGGAGGGTCGAGCGTGCAGAAGGAAAACTACTCGAGTGGATCCCTCGCCTGGCCCGCGACTGACATCCCATGGCACCGAGCCCGGGGTAGAGAGTGGTAGAGTCCGATAGGAGGGCCGAGTGTGCCGAAGGGAAACTACTCGAGTGGATCCCTCGCCTGGCCCGTGACTGACCCGTCATAAGTGACCGGTCGCATTGACTGCGCCTGACGAGCCACATAAGAGGCGTGGGTCCGCCTCCCACTCATAGCCTATGAACTCCTCGGGCTGCGACACATTTATGGCCCGCAAACCCCTGGCCTGCGGCGCACTCATGATCTATCGAGACTAGGCCTGAGTATGCAGATCCCTGGTAGGGCACAAACACGATGAGTCGCACCGAGCCCTAGGCTACGGAGGCTAGAGGTCAGCATAGCGCGCTCGGGCCCCACGCTGCCCCCGCCGTTCGCCATAAAGAATACGAGACAGCGAGGCGACCCCGAGGCCCATGAGTACACGTGGCTTCACCCATGGTAGAATGCTCGGTTTTACCATCGCCCCGTGGCTCCTTAAGGAAGCCAACGCTGTCCAACCCCCTCTTTGGCCTATAAAAGGAGGAAGCCAACCCAAGAAAGGGGACTAGACCCTTGGACCCTTGGACCCCTGAACACACAGACGAACGCATGCACAAGAACAAACCCTAGACGAGAAGATGTCTAGAAGGATCGATGAACAGGAGGAGGACACGCCAACGAGGACCCAGAGACCGGAGCCTCCGCCGCCAAGCCAAGACTTAGCTATGACTCCACTCTTTAACCCTTAGCTCCACCTCCACCGAGATAAGAGACCTGTGAGTCTTTCCTCCCTCTCTCGCCCGCTTATAACCCCTACTATGAGCTTGGATCATCAAAGGTGTTGGTAGCACAAGCCGCCGATAACTGGAAGTAGAGACGTTCTGCCCGATAATCTTGCGTCCACCGTGCACACCGTCCGGAGCCCGGAACGCGCACAACATTTTTTTGTCGAAGCGAGGTTCGAAACACCGACACTTTCCTAGCCAAAGAGTTTGTTATGCACGATGCTTCCACTTTAATCTCTAGCAAAACTAGTGGAACCATAGTATCATTCCAATTCCATTGAAATATGGGCATCACTAACAACATTGCATGGATCAAAGCCTAATCTACATGTATCCATGCTAAAACAAGGAGGGACAAATACCTTCCTCGCCGTTCTCCATCCAGGGCAACACGTGCAGGCAGTTGTTAGCCATCGAGCACAACATTATTCCATTGCCTATTTTTTATGGACCCACTTGCGTCGCATTGCTCGTTGTTTTCTTGGTCTCCTATGCCATTGTCGAGTTCATCAACAATTCAACATCCAAGTCGCCACCACTGCTATCGCGTTAGGGTTCTAGTTGGGCGAGGGAGAGGGGTGAGTGATGGAAAGGATAATACAACCAAGGCACCACGCACCACACCGTTGTAATGCCAACTGAATGGGGTGGAGGGGGTACAACCTATCGTATGTTACATAAGCATGGCATATTTCAACGTTTATGGGAATTGTAATGGCGTACTTCAGAAATAGGAATAGTAATGACAAATCTCCCATCTTTAAGAAATATAATAGTACCAATAAAACATTTTTTTATGTTGGTGACACTCCAACCCAATTGGTTGGTGCACATTGATGCCCAAACATTTATTAAAAAGGAAAACTCTAGTATGAAATGCACAAATGCCACGTTAGTATTTATCTATAAGGCCCTGTTTGTTTCATTGGAATTGAATTCCATTTTAATAATTATAATTTAGACAAAATTAATTAAGTTCATATATTTATATATGTAATATATTTGTATATTATCTTAAATCATATGAGAGATATAGTTATATACTACGTTCATGTTATAACAAATCAAGTAAAAGAGTGTGCTATAAGTTGTGCATCAGAAAATAGCATGTAAATCTATAGAATCAATTTCCATCTCTCACCCCATAAATTTGAGATAGGCTTATATTATAACTTTGGAAAGTGGTGAAATGTCACATTCTAAAAAATAGCCTATTCAAATAGTAAGATTCCAATTCCTCAAAATGAAAGGAAACAAACGGGGCCTAATATGATTTATCGTAATATACAAATATATTAACTTAATTAGTTTGTGTCTAAATTATGATTATTAGAATGAAATTCAATTCTAACGAAACAAACGATGCCTAAGGCTATTCACAATAAGGATTTCATAGCACTTTTTCCAACAATACTACATCATCAAGAGTGTCATGAAACTAAAAATAAAACAATGTTTCTCAATGCAAACTTTCATTCCACTATTTCATAGATTAACATACTAATTAAATGTTGTAACTAAATGACCAATAGAGGTGTCGGCGTTTCGACCCCGGGAGGTCCCTGGACCGACGAGTAAATTGTCGCTGCGTGCCCTAGCCCAGATGGGTTGGCGCGAGACGGAACACAAAGAGGAGAAAACCGCGGCTTCGTGTTGTCCTGCGCCATAGTGGATGCGCTTGCAGTAGGGGGTTACAAGCGTTCGCGAGGGAGAAAGAGAGAGAGAGAGAGAGTCTCGCGCGACCACCCTCCTCGTACGAGGGCCCTAGACCTTCCTTTTATAGATGTAAGGAGAGGGTCCAGGTGTACAATGGGGGGTGTAGCAATATGCTAACGTGTCTGGCAGAGAGGAGCCAGAGCCTTATGTACATGCCAACGTGGCTGTTGGAGAAGTGCTAGAGCCCTATGCATGCGATGTCGTGGCCGTCGGAGGAGCGCTTGAGCCCTGTAGAAGCACAGTTGTCGGGGCTGTCGGGACCTTGCTGACGTCTCCTTGCTTCCGTAAGGGGCTGAGAGCCGCCGTCGTCATGGGCGCACGCGGAGAGCCATCATTACTTGTCACCGAGGCGAGCCTGGATGGGATGCCGGTCTTGTTCCTCCGTAGCCTGAGCTAGCTAGGGATAGGGCAATGATGTACCCCCTGCGGCGTGGTCAGTCCGAGCCCAAGGTCGGGCGAGGCGGAGACTCTTCCTGAGGCCGAGGTCGGGGTCGGGCAAGGACGCGATTCCTCCCGAGGTCGAGGTTGAGTCCGAGCCCTGGGGTCGGGCGAAGCGGAGACCGCCTTCCGAGGTCGAGGTTGAGGCCGAGCCTTGGGGTCGGGCGAGGCGGAGACCACCTTCCGAGGCCGAGGCGGGGGTCGAGCCCTAGGGTAGGGCGAGGCGGAGCTTCCTGTGGCGCCTGAGGCTGGACTCGGCTGCTGTCAGCCTCACCCTGGCGGGTGGCACAGCAGTCGGAGCAAGGCAGGCGGCGCTGTTTTCCTGTCAGGTCAGTTAGTGGAGGGGCGAAGTGACTGCGGTCACTTCGGCCCTGTCGACTGGGGAACGCGCGTTAGGATAAGGTGTCAGGCGATCCTTGCATTGAATGCTTCTGCGATACGGTTGGTTGGCGAGGCGATCTGGCTAAGGTTGCTTCACTGCGAAGCCTGCCCGAGCTGGGCCTTGGGCGAGTCGAGGGTGTGCCCGTTGCTTGAGGAGGCCCTCGGGCGAGGCGTGAATCCGCCTGGGTCTACTGTTCCTGCCCGAGGCTGGGCTTAAGTGAGGCGAGATCGCGTCCCTTGAGTGGACGGAGCCTTGACCTGAATTGCGCCCATCAGGCTCTGCAGCTTGTGCTGATGGTGATTACTAGCCGAGTTTAAGAGTGTTGGGGGTACCCCTAAGTATGGTCCCCGACAGTAGCCCCCGATCCTCAAAGGGAGTGTTGGTACTCGCTTGGAGGCTTTGTCGCACTTTTTTGCAAGGGGACCGACCTTTCTCGGTTACATTTTGTTCCGGTGGGTGCGCGCGAGCGCACCCGCCGGGTGTAGCCCCCGAGGCCTCGGAGGAGTGGTTTGACTCCTTTGAGGTCTTAATGCCTTTCGTGATGCCTCGGCCGGTCTGGTTGTTCCCTCATGCGATCTGATCGTAGCCCGGGTGCATGGTCAGGTTCCAAGTTCTCGGGCTGGTTTGTTGACGCTGTCAACAGTTTGGCCGGAGCCGGGTTTGCGAGAGCAGCCCCCGAGCCTCTGCACAGAGCGAGAGGACGATCAAGGACTGAGTCGGCTTTTATCATACGCTCCTTCATCGCCTTTCCGCAAGGAGGAGGGGGGAAAGCGCCATGTTGCCCTCGGAGGGCGCCGAACATGGTGTCTCCAGTGAGTTGCTAATGGGTGATCCGAGTGGACGCCCGTGCCCCGTTCGATAAGGGTCGGCTAGTGGCCCAGAAGCGCGCTCCAAAAGTACCTGCAGGTGATTTGTCGGACCCAGTCCCGTTCGATAGGGTCCGAGGGCTCGATGCCTCCCTCTGATGGGATTCCGTTACAGAATCGCTCCTGCTGGTCTCGGAAATGTCCTAGGGTACCTCGGGAGCATAGCCCGAGCCTTGGCCATGTATCGGACGTACCCAGAGTCATCCCCCGCTCTGCGTGTTCTGGGGCAGCTGTCGAACCCTTCGAGGGGCCAGCCTTCGAACCCCTGATCAGTAGTGGGCGCGGAGCCCGAGTGCTCTGAGGCGGCTGTCGAACCCTTCCGAGGGGCCAGCCTTCGAACCTCTGATCAGTAATGAGCCTGAAGCCCGAGTGCTCTGGGGCGACTGTCGAACCCTTCCGAGGGGCCAGCTTTCGAACCCCTGATCAGTAGGAGGGCTCGGGGCCCGCTTCCTTCGCGGAGAAGGATCCCTTTCGAAATATCCCATTTCCGGTCCCTGTAGCAAGAGAGAGAAAGGGGAAGAGGAAAAGGATACGAAATTAAACGATGTGGCGCACCTTTTTTGACGCGGTCATCGTGGCGGAGGTGAAACGTCGCCCGCTTCGCCTACCAAAGGTGTCGCCTGCCCTGCCGCGAAGTTAATGCGACGGGACGGGTGGTTCGTGGGGCAGCCGTTGTGCGTGCGCGAGCCGTTCGAGGAACGAGCGTTTCGCCTTCGAGTTTGAATTTCGCGGCGGGTTCGGGCGAAGTGTTGAACGGGTCTTGCCCGGGCCTTTATATACCTAGAAGAGGACCGGTGGTGGTTCTTTACTCTGTTACTTGCCTCCTGCTTTGGTTTCCATGACCCAAGGGAATAGCCAGAGAAAGAAAACCACGCACCTTGTCCGCTCCGCCGCCACCCCTTCGTTTGGCGATGGCCGACCGGGTAACCGTTGTTCCGCCGCGCGACCCGTGGCCTTTCTCCACCGTCATGATGGATGATCTGGAGGCCCTTGTCGTCGATGGTTTGCTCCGTCCCCTCTCTGGTGACCCGCAGCCGGGGTGGATGGTCCCTCCGAGCGGGTCTGACCCGACCCCTCCGCCGGGGTACGTGATGAGTTTCGTCTCCTTCCATGAGCGGGGGTTCGGAGTGCCAGCAAGTCGTTTCATGCGGGCGCTCCTGCATTACTACGGGGTGGAGCTGCACAATCTCAACCCCAACTCCATTGCGCAAGCGGCCATCTTCGCGACGGTTTGCGAGGGTTTTTTGGGGATTGACCCCCACTGGGATCTGTGGATCCATCTCATCACCGCGGAGCCTTTTGCCTTGACGACGGGGGAAAAGAAGGTCCGCATGGCGGTGCGGGCCGGTGGCTGCATCCTCCAGTTGAGGCAAGCGCGCGCAACAGTACATCCCCGCCATCCTTGTGTCTTCGAACAAGGGGTGGCAGCGCCGGTGGTTTTACCTCCGGAATGACGACGGGAGGCTCCCGTCGTTTTCTCAACGAGTGGTGACTGCCGCCGGCAGCAACTGGCGCTATGGGGCCACGCGCGAGAAATAGGAGAAACTCCAGCCCCTTCTGGAGGCCTTGCAGGAGCTACGAGACGGGGGGCTTACCGCCGCGGGGGTGGTTGCCGCCATCCATCGCCGGAGGGTGCTTCCCTTGGCAGAGCGGCGGTTGCCGCTTTCGGAGATGATGCCAGGGGTCGACTTGGAGGGTTCGCAGATGTCCTCGGTCCCCCTCTCTGCCGATGACCTCCGCAGGCGGGTAGCGGGCACGGTAGGGAGGCTAGACACCGGCGCCCTTACCTAGCCCTTGATGCGTCCCGAGCGTGGGTGCGTGTCCCTGGTGAGTGTCCGCTTTTTCTCCTTTCTTGTGTTAGGTTGCCCTTGATTCTCACGGTCGGGATTTCCGTTCGTCTCCAAGAGTTGGGGTGTTACAAGCCTTCCCTGCCACCGGTCCTGGAGGACACGGTGGACCGAGCCGTGCGAAGGGTCGCCGCGGAGAAGAAGAAGGACGCGAAAAAGGCTCGGGCTCGCGAGCGGATGCGGGCTCGGGACGCCTTGGAGAGGCGCCGTCGGAGGCAGGAGAGGGACGGGCTCTCGAGGGAGCCGTCGCCGAAGACGCCTGACGACGATGATGACGATGATGATGACGAGGACGACGACATGGCGGCCCGCCTTGGCCTCAGCCCGGATCTGAGGCTAGGCCAGGGGTCGTCGAGCCAGCCCCCGAGCGGGCTGGTGCCGTCGGTATCTGAGGCCGGGACATCGGGGTCCCGGTCCGAAGAGCAGGGACAGGCTGAGGGGGTACTTGACCCCTTGGCCGAGGTAGTTGAGGTGACCCCGGGGGGTCAGGCTGACCCGCCTGTCCCCCAAGAGCAGCCGCTCATGCCGACCGTACAGGAGGTTGATCCTCAGGCCGTCGTGACGTCGCATGGGCAGGCCGTCCCTTCAGCGCCCCGAGCGCCCGAAGTGGGAACGGCGCTGAAGCCGGCAGCGGGGCGAACCTCGGCGGCGCCTGCGGGGACCGAGGCCCGAGGGGCCTCCCCGCAGGCACGATTGGCCTTGGTCCGGAGCGGGTAAGTATCTGAGGATACCTATGTCCTGGATCTTTCTTCGTGTGTCCTGATCCTGCTTTACCTTTTCCTCCCAGCAAACGGAGGCACGGTTCGGCCTATCTGGCTCCCAGGAAGGCCCTTAAGATGGTGCCGGCTTCTGCAGCCAGTGCCGCACCGTGCCACGCCGGTTGGCTGACCTCCGCATAAGATGCCCCCAAGCGGGGGGCCCAGGCGGCGCGAGTTGCCATGGGGCGAGCTCCCCAGGCTGACCCCTCTATCAAGGCGGTCGTCGTGTCGGGGGAGACTGCTGGCGCGGCTGCGGCCTTGAGCCCACCTGACGTGCTGCCGGCGCCGGCACCAGCTTCTGTCGAGGCTGTTGCCGTTCTGCCCGTGGAGCCACCCATCACCGCTGATGCTGAGATGGCTGAGGTGCCGCTGCTCGAGGTCGGTGATTGGAAGCCCGCCTCCTCAGCCGAGGGGGTACCCGATGCGTCGACTGCAGGGGGTCCCGACGCCTTGGAGGAGGGGGTGCAGAACCGCGACTCGTCTTGGGGAGCGGCGACCTCATCCCCACGCGGCGCGATCCCAATGAGCGGTGTGGACAGGCGCTCCGGTTTTGGACCCACGATGCCTCGAAACCCCTCTTCGTCCTTGACGATGAGCGGGAGGAGCAGTCTCGGGATGAGCTCCATGAGTACGCCGAGGCAGCGAGGGGTCGCTTCGGTCGACCATGGAGATCTTATCCAGGGACGTTCCTAGGATCCTCCAGGTAAGGATTTCAGGCATACCTTTCGCGTGACCAGGGCATTCTTTGTGACGCCCTGCTTCCCTTCCTCAGGATCTGACGGATCTGAGCGCCGCCAAGTCGTCGTTCATCCGCCGCGAGGCCGACGTCTGGGGTTCGCTGCGGTTCCTGAGGGCCACGCTTACCGAGGCTATCGAACGCCTCGCCCAACGGAGCGCCGAGGCGGCGGACCTTCGGTTGCTCTATGATGAGCTAGGGGTGGAGGCAGCGGCGGCACGCGCAGAGGCGCAGCAGCGGCAGCTGCTTAGCCAGGTCATCGGCGAGCGGGACCAAACTCGGAACCAGGCTGCCGAGGCTGAAAGCCGGGCTGAGGCCCTTGGGGACTAGCTAGCCGAGGTGTCTGCTCGGGCCGGAGCCCTTGCGGAGGACCTGGCCGTGGCCGTCGGGTCTGCCCAGTCCGCCCAAGCCACAGCTTCGGAGCAGCGTGCCCGGGCTGAAGGTATGTTTTGGCCGCTTTGTGATTTTGATTCAGCTTCATTCTTCAACTCGTGTCTGAAGAATTCTATCTGGCTGTTTGCAGAGTTCGAGTCAGCCTTCAACGAGTCCGCCAAGGCACTTGACCAGGCAGCTGAGCAGAAGGAGGCCGACCACGTGGCCATGTCTGAAGCTATCTCGACCTTCTGCCAGGTCTCTGGTCTTGACGACGTCCCCTCGGGAAGCTCCCCCCAGAGTTGCCTGCAGGCCTTGGGCGGCCATGTGCGCAGCAGACTCCGCGAGGCACTGCATCACGGCGTTAGGCGGACTTTCGCCGTGCTCGCTTCCCACTACGACATAGACCTGGATCGGGTCAGCGAGGGGTATTATCTACCCGACGAAGATGAAGCTGCCTTAGCCGAGGTTCAGAGGCTCGACGCGGCCGTCGCGGGCCCAAGCGCGGTGCTGGCGTCCTCCTTCAAGGTGGAGATCCTTCCGCTTTGTAGGAAACGGGTGACGCCTAAGAGGGGGGGTGAATTAGGACTTCTAAAACTTTTACTAAACTAGGCCACAATTAAATCCCTAGAGCAAAACCTATGCAAATAATCAAAACTAGAATGTGCAAGCTAGGTTTTGTCTAAGTGTTGTTATCTCTACCGCAAAGGCTAAGTTTCAATCTACACTAAATAAGTATGATTACAAGATTGAAACTTAAATGCTTAATATAAATGCGGAATGTAAAGAGCTAAGTAGAGAAGCAAACTCTCGTGGATGACGCCGGTATTTTTACCGAGGTATCCGGAACCACGCAAGGTCCTGACTAATCCTCGTTGGTGCCCCTACGCAAAGGGAAGCCCACGCGAGGGCCAAGCACCACGGTCGAGTAACTCCGTAGAGAGCCACGAGCCTTCTCCACGCGCAAGTGGTGCTCCGCTTTCGGCTCCTCTCGGACGCTCCCCGCCGTCTCCACTATCGAGCTTCCGGCCGAAACGCCGCGGGCCTCGTTCCCTCCGGTACACGGTGGCGGCCGTGACACAAACGCGTTTGTCACGGTCTCGCAAGACTCTCGCCCCACTCGGTACAATTACAACGACTCACGCAAGAGCCGAGGGGTTGTGAGGTTTATCTAAACTCACTCAACAATCTAGGGTTCACCTAGAGCAAGCGCTAAAGCGGTCTAACTAACCTAAGCACTTCGCAAAGCACCTACGCTAATCACCGAGTGATTCTATTAAGCACTTGGGTGTTTGAGCTCTTGGAAATATGCACTATGTGTCTTGGTATGTTGCTTGGGCTCTCACACATGAGAATGGCCGATTGGGGTGGTATTTATAGCCTCCACACCCCAAACTAGCCGTTGGACAGAAAGCAGCAGCTTTCTGTCGTCGGGTGCACCGGACAGTCCGGTGCACCACCGGACACTGCACAGTAGATGTCCGGTGCACGCCACGTCAGCCGACCGTTGGCGCCTGTAGCAGTCGACCGTTGGATCCGACCGTTGCCGTCTGCCCGTTGGCACACCGGACAGTCCGGTGCACACCGGACAGTCCGGTGCTACAGCCAGAGAGCACCTGTCTGCGGCCTCTCTGTGCAGACTGTCCGGTGCCTCACCGGACAGTCCGGTGCGCCACCAGGCGCTGGCTGACAGCCCTTATCTTGGAATTCTTCGCTGATTTCTTCGGGCTTCTTTGTTCTTGAGTATTGGACTCCTATGTATCTTTTTATGTCTTCTTTTGAGGTGTTGCATCCTCATTGCCTTGGTCCAATTCTCTTTGCATCCTGTGAACTACAAACACAAACACTAGAAAACTTATTAGTTCACGGATTGTGTTGTTCATCAAACACCAAAACTCAATTAGCCAAATGGCCCGGGGTCCATTTTCCTTACAATCTCCCCCTTTTTGGTGATTGATGACAACACAACCAAAGCAAGCAAATAATACAAGTATTTGAATGAAAATATGCAATTTACTTGCTAAGATGCATGATTGTCCCCATAATGTGATATTATGGACTTAAGCCTCCCCCTAACTCCATAATTCACTTACTTCCTATTTTTGGACCAAATAACCAAAACCACTTGAAAAATCATTTGGAGATATAAAATTTTAAATTGGTGGTGTTTGGTGTTTGATAAAGTTTTCATTGCTTTGGTCCCTAAACTTCTCCCCCTTTGGCATCAACCACCGAAAAGGAAGACATTAAAAGTATGTAGGAAGTAAATAACAGCTTGCCCTCAACAAGAATTGAATCAAATGATATCACTAGAAGGATATTAAATTAAACAATATGAATGACATCAGTTGAAAGGATTACTCCCCCTAAATGAGTGTTGTTGGGGACCTTCGGCATCCGAAGGTCCTCAAAAACTGGATTTAATAGTGTTTCTGGAGTATAATGTGTGACAGGTATCTTCGGACTCAAGTCAGGCATTACCGTAGACCAGAATAATACGAAGGTTGGTGAATCGCCGAAGGTGTAAGCAGGAAAGCTTCGGCGTGACAGCAGCAGATGAAACCGACTTAAAGATGAAAAGGCTATTTAGACCTCGACAGATTACTATAGAATTATTATTGAGAGTAAAGGGCACTAATGTAATTTTGCACGGGCTGCGTCCCGTGCCTATAAATAGATGAACAGTAGCCCCGTACTGGGCACGCTGACTTGGCATTCACTTTTTGCGTCACACTTGTACTGTCATCTCCTTCCAATTGAAGGTACACTTGTAATTCAATGATATTTCTGTTTATGCCTGATAATAATATATAATTGTTCATGTTGTCTTTCATATTCTTTATACTTCATCCTTCGTCATTATTTAATGAGTTTATGAAGGTACGTCCTTCATGACCTTCGTCCGTAGACCATTATATCCTAAGGGAAATAATGCTTCGAAGGACGAAGGACTTTAACGATTAACATTCTTTATGTTGCCTCGTTCTTAACCCCTAGCACTTGAGAACAAGTCCCCAACATTGGCGCCCACCTCCGGTGAACTCACTTCCACTCTGAGTTTTTTTGAACACCTTCGGCGATCATAAACCTTCGTTATGGCGCCGAAGAAGGCTTCAGCGACTGGGGCTGCAGCTCTGCAACCACTGGACCACAATCAGGAGACAGTCTCCCTGCGGGAGGCCTGAAGCCAGAAAAGGAAGGCTGTCAGCCCGACACCACCAGAGGACGAGATAGATCAAGAAATCAGAGATATGGAGATGCTTCATCAACAAGTACAGAGGAAGAAAGAAAAGATGGCCAGGCTAGCTGAACTGCAGAGGCAGATAGACGAAGCCTCTGAAGAAGTTCGTCATCTTGCTCAGGATGAGCAACTCCGAAGGCCTCAGCACCAAGACCTTCATCAGGAGGGTTTTCCCAACGAAGATGACTGGTATGACAATTTCCATCATGGGAATTTTGTTTTTGATGATGCTTCTCCTCTGTCCGCTGAGCTGCAGGCTACACCTTGGCCTCCGTCCTACAAGCCGCCTCAGCTTCCCGTATTTGATGGCCACTCAGACCCGAAGCAGTTTTTGATGAGCTACGAAGCAACAGTATCTTCGTATGGCGGCAATGCTTCAGTCATGGCCAAATCCTTCGTTATGGCTGTCAGAAGTGTTGCTCAAACCTGGTATTCCTCCCTTCGACCAGGGACGATCACTTCATGGCAGAAGATGAAGGATTTGTTGTTAACCAGCTTTCAAGGATTTCAGACGAAGCCGGTCACTGCTCAGGCTCTGTTTCAGTGCACCCAGGATCACGAAGAATACCTTCAGGCGTATGTCCGAAGGTTCTTGCGTTTGAGGGCACAAGCACCAACGGTGCCCAATGAAATTGTCATCGAGGCCATGATCAAGGGGCTTCGGCCAGGACCGTCAGCTCAGTACTTCGCCAGGAAGCCTCCTCAAACTTTGGAGAAGCTGCTCCAAAAGATGGACGAGTACATTCGGGCCGATAATGATTTTCGCCAAAGAAGGGAGGAGGCTTTCAGGTTTTCTGAAATGACCAGGGGCTTCGGAGGGAGGTTCTACCCGAGGCACGTGAGATCAATTCATAACTCTACACAAAATGATGACAGAGGAAGCCAACAGCAAAGGCCACAATGCTCCTCACAGGCTTCGGGACAACAGCAAAGCTCCTTCCGACCACCAGCTCCAAGAGGCAGAGGCGCCAGGGGCTTTGGAGGAAGATTTGGCGATCAACCGAGAAGAATCTTTTGCTTATTCTGCGGTGAGAACAAAGGCCATACTACCAGGATGTGCCATGTTACTATTCAGAAGCAAAAGGAAATAGCTGAAGCAGCAGCACAACAAGCTCAGCCGAAACAGGTCATGCATACAGCTTCGTATCATTCGCCCTACATTCCAGAATATGTGGGCAATCATCCTGCAGTTTCTGTTGCTTCGGCGAGTCAGCCTCAAGCTTCTTGGCAACAGCCTCCGCCTCCACCTCCGTTGCAACAAGGCCAGCAGCGAGAAGGGAGCCAGTATGCTCCACACCAGAGGGACTTCAGAGAGCAGTCCGAAGCTCGTACAGTCAATAGCACTGTGCCAGAGTCAAAGCACATCTATTGACAAATATCCTACCTTAATAGCAATCTTTTTCATTCAGTTTTATTTTCTGTAATAAAGGACATTGTTTAGATTTCATGTAATTAGTTTCGTTGAATCCTACAGGGAAAATATATTTTCTTCACAGCCTCATGATAACAAAGAGGACCTTCGAACTATTGAAAATTCTTCGAAGCAACAAAAAGTCGTTCTAAGGAACGCAGAGTAAGTTTGCCGAAGTCACAAAAAGTCGCTCCAAAGGGAGCGCAGTGTAAGTTTTCTGCTCCAAAGTCGTTCCAAAGGGAATGCAGAGCATACAGCGAAAAATAAACGCTGATACCGCCTAAGTAAAAGGCGAAGCGCGAAAAGTCAACGCGAATACCGCTGAAAGTAAAAGGCGAAGAAGCTCCTAAGGGAGGCTTACAGCGAAAAATAAACGCTGATTCCGCTGAAGTAAAAGGCGAAGAAGCTCCTAAGGGAGGCTTATAAAAGATTGTATTTTATTGCAGGGATGCGTATGTATCTTCGGAATAAACATCATCTCACATGACATAACATCATCGCATCATTTCGCATAGCATAAGCATCATACATCATTTTGCATATGGCACAAGAGGTGGACACATTATCAATCTACAGAAGAACGCTTTGAAAAAAGGGAGAAACCATAGTCACAAAAAGATACATCATTGATCTTCGGAAGTGTAGCTTCGGAAAATATTTTCACGAAGCCTGGATATTATTCATCAGAATATTGGATATGGTTGTGACAAAGAAAAATTCTTCTTCACGAAGCATGAAAAGAAGGGAAGGTGTTTTTTTCGTCAAAGACTCAAAAGCGGTACGTGTAAAGTTTCATGCATCGTAAAGAATTGACTAACAAAAATAGGTATATTACATTTGGGGTTACAAAATGTTACAGTATATTACATTTCAGAAGTTTTCACAAAAATACTTAATCCTCTCTCAAAACGACTTCTGCAGCCTCGTTCAAGAGCCGATTGACGACTTCGTCCATAATATCTCCAGCCATCTTTTTAATTTCGTCGTCTCCTTTCGGCTGAGGGCCCGAAGACGTTTTAGCAGGATCTGAAGTAAGACAGGATACGACTACATTGCTATTACAAATCGCAAACAAATCTTAAAGCCTAAAGATTACAACACAATAAAAACTATTAGTTAATACCTAATTGACCTTCGGCCTCTACGCTCTTTTCAGCAGCCTCAGCTACTTCTCTAGCATCGTGAATGCCCTTTTCACTTCTTCGAATAATTTCTCCGGCCATTTCTCGGCCACCATTATCCCAGATATCGGTAAAAAATTTTCCACCAACTATACTAGCTTCAGCCGAAGGATCTCTTGCATCTTCAAAGGACAAAGCAGCTTCGGACTGTACTAAAATTTTTACATGTTCGCAGCCCTTCTTCTCTAAGATGGTGGCAATCCCTCTGGCACCAGAGAAGGCACATATATCTCCTCGGCTATTTAAAATTTCTTCGAAGGCCTCAGCTTCGTGGTCGATCCATTCGATAGGACCTTCGGGATTGCCTCTCGTAAAGTTTTCTTCGCTTGAGAAGGCGCCAACCCTGGTGAAGCTAGCTTTTAACTTTTTAACACACTCTATAGATTTGTTATAGCATCTCTTTTTGGACGAACGAAGCTCTTCAACAGTTATTTCTAAGTGATCGGCCCATTGGTCGCTGAGTTCTCGCTTTGTTTCTTCAAGTATGCGTTCTTCCTTGGCTCTGGCCAGTTGTTTCCGAAGATCTTCAATTTCCCGCTTCTGAGCTTCAGCTTGGCCTTTAAAAGCAGCTTCGTCCTCCTTTATTTTATTTATCAATGAGTACAACATTTTATCTTTTTCGAGACCTTCGTTCCTCAGTTCAATAACTTCGGAACGAAGGTTGCTCAGGGCTATAGAACACCCTTCGTCTTCAGCATCTTTTTGTGCCCTGAGGGCATTGCTGAGTATCAGGCCCTGCAAAGAGAAATATGTCTGTGTCAATAGGTTTAAACAAACGAAAAATTTTGAACTCAACAAAAAATACAAGGATTTCATTTGTCGCACCTTTAAGCTATTGTAAGCTAGGCTGTCGGCTAGATCGTTCTTTGACAGCACCGAAAGTCCGTCTTCTAAAGTTGGGAATCCGAAGCTCCTGCTCATCTCCCGACAGACAGAAATTTCCTTGCTGTCGGGGAGACAATACAAGAAGTCTTCTTCTCCACTGCCATTGAATATTAACGCCCCCTTCGGATATTTCAGTTTTTGGGCGTAGTGCTGGGCCTCTTGCTCTTCTTTTTCTGATAATTTTTTCCCCGAAGCATGACGAAGAATATAGTCACGAACTTTCGGGCATGCTTCGGGGGCAATGACACTGGTTTCTTCAACAAAAGTTGGCTTTGTTATTTTTTCTGTCTCACTTTCCAAGGATTTTATCTTTGCAGGCTCTGAGGGCTCAGCTTCGGCTTCAGTCTCTTGCCCTGGAGCTATAGAACCAGAAATTTCAGTTGTTGTTTCAGAAATGACAGCAGCCCTCTTCGGAGGTGTGCTTGAAGATTTGATCGTTTCCAGTACATCTAGCACATTAGCCATTCTCTTTCTTTTTGGAGTCACTACTGGCACTTTTTCATTTTTTACTGTATCAATGTTTGCTGCGGGACTCAAAACTTCTGATGTTTTGGATCCCTCAGTTGCTTCTTTTACCTCTTCCATTTTTTCTGCGGACGGCGCTTCGGCCTTCTCTTTCATTTCTGATAACAAAATCTTCGATTGTTCCAATTCTATCTCTGTTGGCACTTCGGACGTTTCTGCGACTTCTGGCAGCAAGGTTGACTCGGCTGGTTTTTCAGTTTCGGCGGCCGAAGGAGTTTCTCCGGTAAACTCAGGCACCGAAGCTGGTTCAATATAGCGCGGCCGATGTGTGAGGACCTTTATCTTCTTTCTTTTCGGTTCTGGCTCGCTAGGAGCAATTGCAGCTTCTTCCTTTGCAGAGGTTGTGCTTTTTCTCTTCTGCCTTCGAATGGGATAGCAATAGTCAGGGTAGACAAACCCGATTGCATCAAATACCCGATTCAGTCTTTTCTTTTTTCGGCCTCCGAAGGCTGCTGACATTGCAGTGTCTTCGGCCTTCGAATAAGCCCCAAGCAGTTCATCGCTTAAATTTTCAATACTTTTTAACCAGTCATCATCTGGCTCAACGAATTTATCTCCAAATTTAAAAGTATACTTCAACCTGATAAGTCCACCTTCGTCGGCCTCTTTTACTGTTTCTTGTGGCATTTCCCAATTCTCCGCGAGCGGCCATACCCTGAAGGCAATATGCTCTTGTACTAAGTCTCTTGTCCCAATGAAAGAACAGACTGCGCCGAAGGCCCTCTGGCATTCTTCGGCAACTTCATTCATTTCAACCTTCGGCCTTCGAAGGCCGAAGCTTTGCCAAATAGGGCGCATAATTATACCTTTGATATCTTCTCGTATTGTCAAATCACTCTTCACATAGAACCATTCCGTCATCCAGTCTCCGGGCCATCTCTTCCGAAAGGTTGGCACGGGGCAGCTTGACCCGGACCGAGAAACAAAATTGTAGCAGCCAAAATTGTTATGATACTGTTCCTTACCCCAAGGTTTTGTTTCATATGATAATTCATGTATATTGCAGAAGCTTTTTGCGTCAGGCTTCAGACCTTGGCTTCTCACGGCCCACACGAAGATATTCAGCTTTATAATTGCCTCGGGGGTAAGTTGATGGAGATAGATTTCGAATATTTTTAGCACCTCCACAACGAAGCTGCTCAAAGGAAATCGCAGCCCAGCTTTCAAAAAGCTTCGGTACACTACGACTTCATTCTCTTCAGGGTGGGGGCAAGTTTTCTCCCCTTCGTCGGCCCTCACAATGGACAAATCCCGAAAATACCTTCCTCTCATGTTGATAAGATGATTCTCTTTGATAGTTGATTTACCATAAACTGAATGGCTTGGTCGCCATGGACGATCTTCGGAGTCTTCACCACCACTGTCCACATCATAGCTGTCACTGTCACCAGTATCCTCAGACAAACCTTCCAGAATCTCCTTGGTGATTTTTTCTGTGTTGGTCTTTGACATCGCTATAAGAAACCCCAAATTTTTCTCTTCGTCGAGGCTCAGCTTCGTCTCAGCAGCAGTCTTCTTATCTTCGGACATCTTCGGAGACACTAAAAAACTATTTTTAAAGCCGAAGCTTCAAAACTAAAAGCTTAGCAAATCGTAGTGCACAAGAGCTAAAAATTGAGTGAGCAGGAGCAGGTGGCCAGAGAGCGTGTCAAATGCGTTTGCGGTATGGCCGTATTTATACGCCGAGTGCGTTGAAAATTGAAAGACCCCGTTTGTCAGTGAATATTGCTATTCTAGCAAAGGGAAGGTGTTTTTTCGGACCTTCGGCGTAAAGCCTTCGTCCAGGTCGCAATCTAAATTTATTATTTTGAACAAATTAATATTGCGAGGGGCTACTGTTGGGGACCTTCGGCATCCGAAGGTCCTCAAAAACAGGATTTAATAGTGTTTCTGGAGTATAATGTGTGACAGGTATCTTCGGACTCAAGTCAGGCATTACCGTAGACCAGAATAATACGAAGGTTGGTGAATCGCCGAAGGTGTAAGCAGGAAAGCTTCGGCGTGACAGCAGCAGATGAAACCGACTTAAAGATGAAAAGGCTATTTAGACCTCGATAGATTACTATAGAATTATTATTGAGAGTAAAGGGCACTAATGTAATTTTGCACGGGCTGCGTCCCGTGCCTATAAATAGATGAACAGTAGCCCCGTACTGGGCACGCTGACTTGGCATTCACTTTTTGCGTCACACTTGTACTGTCATCTCCTTCCAATTGAAGGTACACTTGTAATTCAATGATATTTCTGTTTATGCCTGATAATAATATATAATTGTTCATGTTGTCTTTCATATTCTTTATACTTCATCCTTCGTCATTATTTAATGAGTTTATGAAGGTACGTCCTTCATGACCTTCGTCCGTAGACCATTATATCCTAAGGGAAATAATGCTTCGAAGGACGAAGGACTTTAACGATTAACATTCTTTATGTTGCCTCGTTCTTAACCCCTAGCACTTGAGAACAAGTCCCCAACAAGTGTTCTCTTTTAGAAAGAAGTTTCTCCCCCTTTTTAGAGATGAAGAAATACTCCCCCTGACAGAGATCCTCTACTTAGGAAAAAGCATGTGAAAATTAGAGGTGCAAGACATGATTTGAAAAGACTAACTTCCCTTATGCATAGATAACAGAATATGAGTTAACTACTTATGCATTTTTGCAACATGGAAGCATATGATATGAAATATAGTCTAATCAAATATTGGAGAAGACATGTAAATGATACTGAATGTAGTCTCAAAAGATACCAATTGAAGATCAATGGCGAGCTTGAGAGACATGAGAGTTCTTGGAGATTTTGCAGTGGAAGATTGTTGTCGTTCTCCGGGGACCTTATTTTCCTTACAATGAGACTATCACATGAAATAGACTTGAAAAGGTGTTAGTCTCAAGGTGTTAGATTATAGAGTAACCTCCCCCTAAAGGTGTGCATACAAGTTTTGAATACATGTAGGAGACATGCACTTTGATTTGATATCAAGAGGGGCAAATTATCTATAATCCTAACTTTGGCACATATAAGTTAAATGATACAACTTGTAGGAATCAAAATTTTCAATTGATGCATCATTTACTATGGAGTGATATAAAAGCTATGTGTCGTGCTTTAACTAAACATTTTAAGCCATGTAGGTTTGCTTAAGTATATGAATTAAAACCAAGCAATCCTACCATATGATTTACCTAGTATGCATGATTTTAAACAAAATTACATAACAAATGTAATACTAGGCAAGAAAGGTAAACTAGATAAAAGATAAATAGATATGCATATCTAAAAACGAGAAATACAATAAAACTAGTTACCTTAGTCATGGGTGGGAAATTTGGGTCCAAAATTTTCACTAACCCACTTGGCAATAAACTTGATCCAATATGGTGTATCCCATGATATACATCCCAATTTTGCCAAGTCTCCAAATTTCCCGCCGACCTTTGGTCCACTCACTTCCCTTTCGGGATCCAAACCTTCTTGGTGCTTTTCATGGTTGAGATTATCTCCTTTGGCACCCAGATGCGTTTGGCCTCCTTTCCTTTGTTGGCTTGCTTGTTGGCCTTGATTGCTATCACCTTTCCGTTCTTTTTCTTGTTGATCAAATATGGTGTAGCATCCTTTTTGTTCACCTTTTTGATGTAGGTGTTGGAGATTTTGCTTGATGGCTTTTGCTTGAGCTTTTGCCTTTGTCTATCCCCGGTCATCGCCTTGCATTGGAAAGACTTGTGGTCTTCCTTGTGGCATAGCCTACAAATCACAGTTTCTCCCTCTACAGGCTTGTTCACTCCCGCAGTGGTGTTATCCTGTGGAGGTCGGATTTGTTTGGCTTTGCCTTTCTTGTCATACAAAGCCTTGCCAAGGCGAGCCACTTCTTGCTTTAATTGTTCATTTTCCTTTGCAACCTCATCCGAACATGTCTCTACAACAATATTCTCAACAACGACTTGGTTGCAGGGGTTAGAATCATCAATTAAATCAAAGCAGGAAGTAGAAGCATCTTTCTTAATTATTTCAGGTATTTCAACTAAAGATGCTGCTGGGGTGCTACCAATGTTTTCTAGCTTAGTAGTTAGCTCATTATTGTGTATGCTAAGAATTTCCATTTTCCCTAGCAAATTTTCAATAGCTTCTTGGGAGCTAGCTAACTTAGCCTTAAGTTTTTCATTCTTTTTAATAAGGCCATCATCGGTAGCAGTGGATGGAGCACTAGATTCTAATAGCTCAATTTTAGTTGATAGCTCACTATTTAAGTTTGCAAAAGTTTCAAATTTTTCTAGCAAACCTTTGTAATCATTTTGAGAGCTAACCAACTTATTTTTCAAAGTTTTAAGTTGAGCTTTTTGCTTAGTGCAAACATCCTGGAAAAATTCTACGGCTTCCGCAAGCTCATCTAGAGAGGGCTTTCCCTCACCTTCATCATCACTACTACTTTCATCACTAGAGGATGGAATGCTTTTGTTACCTCTTGCCATAAGGCATTTGTGTGATGGCCGTGATGAGCGTGATGAGGACCGGTGGCTGCGCGTCCTTGGACGTTCATCTTCACTTGAAGAATCATCCCAAGTTCTAACACTTGTTAGCGCCTTGCCTTTGCTCCTCTCCTTTTTGGGTTTGGCCATATTTGGACAGTTGTCCCTGAAGTGGCCCTTCTCCCCACATGCGAAGCATCCTCTCTTCCTTTGCTTTTTCCTATCAATGTTAAAGAGAAGATCCTCGACCTGCAGGGGCACACCCATTAGATTAATCTTGCGGATCATCCTCATTACCTTTTCGATGCGTCGGATTGTTTCTTCGTCCTCGGAGGATGATGTGCATGGTTGATTATCTTCATCATCATCACTTTCTTCTTCTTCTTCCTCTTCTTCGCTTGAGGAACTTGGAGTGGGAGCCTTCTTTTTGCCCTTCCTTTCATCACATGCAAAAGCATATGGTCTTGAGGAAGTTGGCTCCTCTCCTCGACTCATTTTTCGCGACATCTCAAAGGCCGCGATTTTCCCAATCACGATGGTCGGGGTCATGTTGCTCAAGTCCTCCATGTTATGAAGGATGGTGATGATGCTCCCATATCTTTGTTGTGGTAGCAGGGAGATAATCTTCCTCACAATGTCCGCATCACCTAGCTTATTTATGCCAATAGAGTTGAGCTCATTGATTATTAGATTCAAACGAGAATACATGTCTTTAACAAGCTCATCATCTTTCATAGCAAAAGAATTATACTCATTTAAGACTAGGCAATGTTTTTGCTCACGGACATTGGATGTGCCGTCATGGAGCTCATGCAATTTTAGCCAAATCTCATTAGCAGTTTTCAAGGTAAATACTTGGTTAAAAATATCCATGCTAAGAGATTCATACAAGCAATTTTTGGCTCTAGCATTTAAATGAATTTCTTTTTCCTCACTCGTGGTGGGTTTCTCGGGATTCTTGAGGGGTTTCATCCCGTCACGAGTGACTCTCCAAACACCTAGATCAACGGCCTCTAGGTAACAAGCCATTCTAGCACTATAATATGGGAAGTTAGTGCCGTCAAAGTGTGGTGGCCTATGGGTATCCATCCCTTCCTCTAAAAAGCATCGACTCTTTTTAGCGGTGAAGCTAAAGCGTTTCAAATGAGCCAAACCGGCCTTTGATACCACTTGTAGGAAACGGGTGACGCCTAAGAGGGGGGGGGGTGAATTAGGACTTCTAAAACTTTTACTAAACTAGGCCACAATTAAATCCCTAGAGCAAAACCTATGCAAATAATCAAAACTAGAATGTGCAAGCTAGGTTTTGTCTAAGTGTTGCTATCTCTACCGCAAAGGCGAAGTTTCAATCTACACTAAATAAGTATGATTACAAGATTGAAACTTAAATGCTTAATATAAATGCGGAATGTAAAGAGCTAAGTAGAGAAGCAAACTCTCGTGGATGACGCCGGTATTTTTACCGAGGTATCCGGAACCACGCAAGGTCCCGACTAATCCTCGTTGGTGCCCCTACGCAAAGGGAAGCCCACGCGAGGGCCAAGCACCACGGTCGAGTAACTCCGTAGAGAGCCACGGGCCTTCTCCACGCGCAAGTGGTGCTCCGCTTCCGGCTCCTCTCGGACGCTCCCCGCCGTCTCCACTATCGAGCTTCCGGCCGAAACGCCGCGGGCCTCGTTCCCTCCGGTACACGGTGGCGGCCGTGACACAAACGCGGTTGTCACGGTCTCGCAAGACTCTCGCCCCACTCGGTACAATTACAACGATTCACGCAAGAGCCGAGGGGTTGTGAGGTTTATCTAAACTCACTCAACAATCTAGGGTTCACCTAGAGCAAGCGCTAAAGCGGTCTAACTAACCTAAGCACTTCGCAAAGCACCTACGCTAATCACCGAGTGATTCTATTAAGCACTTGGGTGTTTGAGCTCTTGGAAATATGCACTATGTGTCTTGGTATGTTGCTTGGGCTCTCACACATGAGAATGGCCGGTTGGGGTGGTATTTATAGCCTCCACACCCCAAACTAGCCGTTGGACAGAAAGCAGCAGCTTTCTGTCGTCGGGTGCACCGGACAGTCCGGTGCACCACCGGACACTGCACAGTAGATGTCCGGTGCACGCCACGTCAGCCGACCGTTGGCGCCTGTAGCAGTCGACCGTTGGATCCGACCTTTGCCGTCTGCCCGTTGGCACACCGGACAGTCCGGTGCACACCGGACACCAATGTCCGGTGCGCCACCAGGCGCTGGCTGACAGCCCTTATCTTGGAATTCTTCGCTGATTTCTTCGGGCTTCTTTGTTCTTGAGTATTGGACTCCTATGTATCTTTTTATGTCTTCTTTTGAGGTGTTGCATCCTCATTGCCTTGGTCCAATTCTCTTTGCATCCTGTGAACTACAAACACAAACACTAGAAAACTTATTAGTTCACGGATTGTGTTGTTCATCAAACACCAAAACTCAATTAGCCAAATGGCCTGGGGTCCATTTTCCTTACACGCTTGCATCGCCGTCCAGGGCCGGGGCGGACCTCACCGAGGGTGGAGACGACGCTGAGGGTGGGGACGAAGCCGAGGGTGCCGCTCCTCCCCCGGGCGATGCCTGATTCTGCCGGAGCAGTTTGTTTGGAACATGCATGTGTCTTTCGCGGCCGCCGAGGCCTAAACACTTTGCCGTCGTGTTATAAAGCTACATTTCTCTTCCTCTTGTTTTGAGTATCCGGACTTGTTTGTCAGTAGCAGAATCGCTTATCCGAGTAAGAGTTGTTTTTCGCGGAAGGTGACGAGTGAGGTATCCGTATCCCGGAGGCGTAGGAGTCCCTCGGCTCGGTCGGCCTTGCTGCTTACATGCGCTCTTATTCGTTTTGCGGGGTTCTGTTACCGATATAGTCGGGAAACACGAAAGTCGTTTTGGTAAAAAAAAACTTTTTCGAGGAAAATTTTGACGCAGAGGGGGTTCCCCCCTTCTAGCCCCCGAGGGAGGGTCGGGCTTTGCCGAGGCAAGGCTGACCCTTCCTTGACGGTTAGACTTTATTTGTGCATGTAAAGAGAACGAGGTATATGAACGACTTGAAAGCATCTTAAGGGTAAAAGCGACGTAGTTGTCGGATGTTCCAAGTGTTGTTGTAGACCTCACCTTGACTGTTGGCCAGCTTGTATGTTCTGGGCTTCAAAATCTTGGCGATGATGAACGGCCCTTCCCAGGGGGAGTGAGTTTGTGGCGCCCTCGGGCGTCTTGTCGTAGCCGAAGTACCACGTCCCCCACATGGAGGTCTCGGGACTGAACCCCTCGGGCGTGGTAGCGTCGCAGAGACTGCTGATACCGTGCCGAGTGTAGTAAGGCCATGTCCCGAGCCTCTTCCAGCTGGTCCAGTGAGTCTTCTCGGCTGGTCTGGTTGCTTTGGTCGTCGTACGCCTTCGTCCTCGGGGAACCGTATTCTAAGTCTGTGGGCAAGATAGCCTCGGCCCCATAGACTAGAAAGAACGGCGAGAAGCCCGTGGCTCGGCTTGGCGTCGTCCTCAGACTCCAGACCACCGAGGGTAGTTCCTTCATCCATCGCTTGCCGAACTTGTTGAGGTTGTTGTAGATCCTCGGCTTTAGTCCTTGCAGGAGTATACCGTTGGCACGCTCTACCTACCCATTCGTCATGGGGTGAGCTGCGACGACCCAGTCCACATGGATGTGGTGGTCCTCGCAGAAGTCCAGGAACTTCCTGCCAGTGAACTGGGTGCCGTTGTCGGTGATAATGGAGTTCGGGACCCCAAAGCGATGGATGATGTTGGTGAAGAACGCCA